>NW_027507718.1:209178890-209778890 GCF_037356315.1 Lithobates pipiens | reverse complement strand
AGCGGACACGTTAAAAAAAGCCCACACTGCGGAGGCATGTGTCGGTGTCCTGGGAGCGCCAGATGTGACCGTACATGGTCGATGACTCGCTCCTGATACATTTGCAGTCTACTTTGTCCCTCCTGTGCAATGTACGTTATTCCTGCTTCTCCTCCCTATCTGCTGGTCCATATCTCCCTCTGAACTCCCCTCCTCTTCCTCTCTTGTGGGCACCCACGTGACATCACTAGACACGTCATCATCAACGTCACCTTCCCCACCGCTATAAGTAGAGATCTCGGAGTAGGCAGCAACACCGGGGACCAACCTCCTCCTTGGGCTGATCTGGGTTCTGTCATCAGACTGCTGAGTAGCGGTTGTTGCTGCCTCCTCTTCCTGATCCAATACCAAGAGTGGCTGCGCATCAGAAATGTCTTGATATGGATCGGAAAATAATTCCTGTGACTCAAGCGGAAGGTATGTGGTGGTGGTGGTGGTGGTGGTGGTGTTGGTGGTAGTGTCTTTGGGGGTGCACATAGCAGAGAGTGAAGAAGAGGGTGCAGATCGAGAGGATGAGGAGGGTGCAGAAGAGTAAGGCTGAGCGAGCCACTCAACCAAGTCTGGTGCGTCCTTTAAAGTAATTGAACGCACCTTCTGCAACTTCCCACTTTGGCTCAAGCCTGTTGCTCCTGCCCTACCCCTACCACCCCTGCGGAAGGGCCTGCCTCTTCCTCTGCCTGTCATTTTTTAAATGACCCTGTGACAAAACTCTCAGTCCCTATACCGATGAAGGACTGCTGCAGTATAGGGCAGCGGTCAGCAGTAGTGCACCTCAACCCTATGTATTGTGGACTGATACCAGTCCTTATAGAATAGCAGACTGTACCTCACTCAACCCTATGTACTGTAGCACCCTAGACAGACCAAGTTACCAGTCCTTATAAGGACTTTTGTGGACCAAGTAGGTTGTGTGTGAGTGATTAGCAGACTGTACGTCAGTCCATATACTGATGAAGGACTGCTGCAGTATAGGGCAGCGGTCAGCAGTAGTGCACCTCAACCCTATGTATTGTGGACCGATACCAGTCCTTATAGAATAGCAGAATGTACCTCACTCAACCCTATGTACTGTCGCACCCTAGACAGACCAAGTTACCAGTCCTTATAAGGAGCTTTGTGGAACAAGTGGGTTGTGAATGTTTAGCAGACTGCAGCAGAAGGGCAGCAGTCAAGTATAATATTCTTTCTATATTTGGAAGAAAGAATATTATACGTGTACAAGCCTATTACCATACCACTGATACCAGTCCTGAAAAGAACCTTTGTGGAACTAATAGTAACAGCTACTGATTAAACTGTCCCTCACTGCCTCACACACTGCTTCCTGCCTGTCCCTATATAAACTGACAAAACAGAGGCTACTGGAACAATAACTGGAATAGCACTTTTGTGGACCTGATAGTAACAGCTAATGATGATGACTAAACTGACTGTACCTACAGCAGACACACCGTCCTGTCCCTTTCTCTAAACTGACAAAAGACACTCAGGCTGCTGCAACATTCAGTAGCTCAGGAGTGCCTCAAACCTATATCAGGAACTACACCTAACACCTATACCAGTCCTGAAAAGAACTTTTGTGTACCAAATAGCTAGCGATTTGGGTCACTGTAATCTCTCCCTGCTCCACACAGCAACCTCTCCCTATAGTGACAGAAGAAAGAATGTAAAATGGCCGCCGGATCGGGTGTATTTATAAGTTAGGGGGAATGTCCAAGTGTCCATGTGCTGTAATGTTTCCATTGGCTGTCCTGTACCCCATGATGGATGTGTCATCATAGGTCAAAGTTCTTTTACACAGTAAACGTGGAAGTCCGCCGGGCGAACGGCGCCAATAGTCTGCCGAACGGGCAGACCGCGAACAGCCGAAATTAGCCGCGAAACGACCGCTGGGCGAACCGTTCGGCCATCACTAATCCCATTGAGCTCACTAAGAAACACAGCTAACATTTTTTCATTTATCTCCGCTCCCTGATGACACCACCAATTGTGGAAGGGAGTTCCACATCCTTACTACACTAACAGTAAAGAACACTTAATTGTGTGGCTGTGAGACTTTTTTAGAGACCTTATTAACCACTTGACCACTGGGCACTTAAACACCCTTAATAACCAGACCAATTTTCAGCTTTCGGTGCTCTCACATTTTGAATGACAATTACTCAGTCATGCAACACTGTACCCATATGAAATGTTTGTCCTTTTTTTTCACACAAATAGAGGTTTCTTTTGGTGGTATTTAATCACCGCTGGGTTTTTTATTTTTTTTGCTATAAAAGAAAAAAGACCGAAAATTCTGTAAAAAAAGGAATGTTTCTTTGTTTCTGTTATAAAATGTAGCAGATTAGTAATTTTTCTTCATACATTTTGGCCAAAATTTATATCACTACATATCTTTGGTAAAAATAAGTATAAATTGGTGAATATTATTTGGTCTGTGTGAAAGTTATAGAGTCCACAAGCTATGGTGCTAATATCTGAAAATTGATCACACCTGAAGTACTAACAGACTATCTCATTTCTTGAGACCCTAACATGCCAGAAAAAAAGTACAAATACCCCCCAAATGCCCCCTTTTTGGAAAGAAGACATTCCAAGGTATTTAGTAAGAGGCATGGTGAGTTTTTTGAAATTGTCATTTTTCCCCACAATTCTTTGCAAAATTAAGATTATTTTTCCTTTTTTTTTTACAAAATTGTCATATCATAAAAAATTTTCTCACACACAGCATATGCATACCCCAAATTACACCCCAAAACACATTCTGCTATTACTCCCGAGTATGGCAATACCTTATGTGTGAGACTTTTACACAGTGTGGCCACATACAGAGGCCCAACATGCAGGAAGCACCATCAGGCGTTCTGGAGCACCCAGGCCAATTCTGACATTTCTCTCCTACATGTAAAAATCATCATTTATTTGTTAGAAAATTACATAGAACCCTAAAACATTATATATGTTTTTTTAGCAAAGACCCTAGAGGATACACTGGTGGTCGTTGCAACTTTTTATCTCAAACGGTATTTGCGCAGCAATTTTTTGAACGCTTTTTTTGGAAAAAAAACAGTTTTGTGCTTTCAAAAAAACGTTAGCCCAATGTTTTTGCATAATGTGAAAGATGAAGTTACGCTGAGTAAACAGATACCAAAATTGCACACGCTTGTGGAATGACGCCAAACTTCGCTACTTAAAAATCCCCATTGGCGACGCTTTAAATTTTTTTACTGGTTACATGTTTTGAGTTACAGAGGAGGTCTAGGACCAAAATTATTGCTCTCGCTCTAGCGTTAACAGTGATACCTCACGTGTGTGCTTTGAACACCGTTTTCATATGTGAGCGGGACTTAAGTGTGCGTTCGCTTCTGCATGCAAGCACACAGGGACAGGGGCGCTTTAAAAACATTTTTTTATTATTGTTCATTTTACTTTATTTATTTTAGTTTGACACTTTTTTCCCCAAAAAATTATATTTGATCACTTTCATTCCTATTTCAAGGAATGTAAACATCCCTTGTAACAGGAATATGGCATTATGGCATGACAGGTCCTCTTTACAGTGAGATATAGGGTCAATAAGACCCCACATCTCACCTCTAGGCTGGGAAGCCCGAAATAAAAAAATAAAAATAAAACGTTTCTGGCTTCGATCGTAGCGGTGAGTCAGTATAAGCACCTGAGGGCAGCGGGAGGGGGTTGTCCCCTCTCGCCTCCTGTAAGAATGATCAAGCAGCGGAATAGCCGCTATGATCATTCTTATGGTGTAGGGAATCGCCGGCTGAAAAAGCTGATATCTGAATGATGCCTGTAGTTGCAGGCATCATTCAGATATCCCCCCACAAACTCAAGGATGTCATATGACGGCCAGCGGGCGGGAAGTGGTTAAAATGCTTTTTTTTTTAACACAAAGTTGTCCATTTATACAATATTTCTAACACATAGCATGTACATACCAAAAATGACACCCCAAAATAGATTCTCCTACTCCTTCTGAGTATGGCGATACCACATGTGTGAGACTTCCACAGCCTGGCCACATACAGAGGCTGAGTACAGCCGAGCATGGCTGGGTATGGCTGAGCATGGCTGAGTATGGCTGAGCATGGCTGGATATCACCAAGTATGGCTGGGTATTGCAGGGTATCACTGAGTATGGCTGAGCATGGCCGAGTATGTCTGGGTATTGCAGGGTATCGCTGAGTATGACTGGGTATTGCAGAGTATGGCTGGATATTGCAGGGTATCACTGAGCATGGCTGGATATTGCAGGGTATCACTGAGTATGGCTGGGTATTGCAGGGTATCACCAAGTATGGCTGGCTATTGCAGGGTATCACCAAGTATGGCTGGGTATTACAGGGTATGACTGGGTATTGCAATATGGCTGGGTATTGCAGAGTATGGCTGGGTATTGCTGGGTATGGCTGGGTATGGCAGTTTATGGCAGAGTATTGGCAGGGTATTGCAGAGTATTGGCTGAGCATGGCCGAGTATGGCTGGGTATTGCAGGGTATTCCTGAGTATGGCTGAACATGGCCGAGTATGGCTGGGTATTTCAAAGTATGGCTGGGTATTGCAGAGTAGGGCTGGATATTGCAGGGTATCACTGAGTATGGCTGGGTATTGCAGGGTATCACCGAGTATGACTGGCTATTGCAGGGTATCATGTATGGCTGGGTATTACAGGGTATGACTGGGTATTGCAGTATGGCTGGGTATTGCTGGGTATGGCTGGGTATGGCAGTTTATGACAGAGTATTGGCAGGGTATTGCAGAGTATTGTCAGGGTATTGCAGAGTATTGGCAGGGTATTGCAGAGTATTGACTGGGTATTGCAGAGTATTGGCTGGGTATTGCAGAGTATTGGCAGGGCATTGTAGAATATTGGCAGGGCATTGCTGGGTATTTCAGAGTATTGACAGGGCATTGCTGGGTATTGCAGAGTATTGATGGGTATTGCAGAGTATTGACAGGGCATTGCAGAGTATTGGCAGGGCATTGCTGGGTATTGCAGAGTATTGGCAGGGAATTGCAGGGTTAATTGTTGGTGAGCAGCTCTGTGGGCACTACAGATCAAGCCCACAGAGCTGCTGACACCGATCTCTCCCCTCTCAGTACAGATCGGTACAGAGAGGGGAGGGAGGAACCGGAGTCATGAGATGACGCCGGTTTGTTTACAAGTGATCGCTCCGTCATTTGACGGAGCGATCACGTGGTAAACGGCCAAGATGAGTGGCGGTCACAGATGCTCTCGAGTGTGCACCCCAGGGGGCGCGTGAGAGCAGAATTATGGAAGGATGTCAATGTACGTCCTCCCAGAGTTAAGCAACCACCCTGTAGCCGTCATTCAGTTATGGGCCGGTTGTTAAGTGGTTAAATTAAATAGTTTCCTGCCAATGTGAGAATCACAATTTAAAGATTTGTATATTGTGATTGTGAACACATGCCCTCTTAGAGTCCATTCACATTGGGCTCTTGACTGCATTCCTCCTGCAGGTCTGTGTTTTCCCAGCATGGGGATGCATAGGTGTTGCATGCATCCCTGTGCCAGCAGTCCATTGAAGTTTATTGGGACACGAGGCTGCACGGACAGAGCCACTGTGTCATAATATGACATATAGATACGTTACCCCAAACTCACCTTGTGTGCATTCGAGGACCCACACCCACACGCACCCACATAAAAACATGGACCTGCATGGGCACACAAGCAAGCTCCCTTGTGTAAATGCACATATAAGTACCTCTTCTCCAGGGAGAATAAGTGTAATGTTTGTAGTCATTCCTCATAGGTGAGGTAATCCAGCCCCCTTATTAGCTTTGTTGCCCATCTCTGTACTCTCTCCAGTTCAAGCACATCTTTCCTGAGAATTGGTGGCCAAAACTGGACAGCATACTCAAGATGTGGCCAAACCAAAGTTTTGAGAGAGGTAAAATTATAGTTTTATCTCTTGAGTAAAAATTATTTTTAATACTTGCCTTGCTTGCTACAGCTTGGCATTGCATGCTAAAGCTGAGTCTGTCATCTACATAACCCACAGATCCTTTTCCATCCTTGATTCCCCTTGAGGTTCTCATCCTATTGAGTAACTTGTATTTAAGTTACTTAATAGGGTGAGAAGCCAGTATGGAAGAGGAGCAGTGTGGCCGTTCCAACCTGCAGCAAATCCACTATCTCCTGCAAGTGAGTGAGTACAGAGGCTTGTTATAATGACTTAATTAACTGTGATCTTACTGGTTAACTTTTTTTTTTTTTTTGGGGGGGGGGGGGGTTAATTGATCTACATACAATGCTATTTGTATTGTAATATGCAGCATGGAGGGGATTAATGTGTTATCCTTGGTCACTGATGCATTAGTGACCAGTGGCAGTTAATTAACCCCTTTGTGCTGCATTAGTGGCAGTGGCACCAGTGTCAGTGTTATTGCTGCAGCATGAAGGGGTTAATTAACACTGACACTGGCACCACTAATGTAGCACAAAGGGGTTAATAAACTGCCACTGGTCACTAATGCATCAGCGACCAATGAAAATATAGGGTCTTTACCATGGGTCTTTAATATGTGATCAGCTGTGTTCAATCAACCAATGTTAACAAATGCTGGTTATTTTAATGTCCTTTACTCAGCACTGTCAGTGTCTGAGGAAAGGAAAGTCAATAAGTGGCTTTCCTGTGACGGGGTACATTTACACTGAAAATCAGTGCCCTGATTATCAATGCAGCCCCATCAGTGCCACCTATCAGTGCCATTAGTGCCTCCTATCAGTGCCGCCCGTCAGTGCAGCCTTATTAGTGTCCCCTATCAGTGCAGCCTCGCCAGTGCCTATCAGTGCAATCTCATCAGTGCCTCCTATCAGTGCCGCCTATCAGTGCATCCTCATCAGTGGCCAGTGTATTCATTTGGAATTATGTACTATTTGTGTGTCTACTGGTGTGTTAATTTGGGATTATGTGTGTATCTCTGAGTGTGTTAAAGTGGGATTATATGCGTGTCTGCTAATGTGTTACTTTGGGATTCTTTGTGTGTGTCTGCCAGTGTGTCCATTTGGGGATTTTGTGTGTGTCTGCAGGTGTGTTCATTTGGGATTATATGTGTGTCTGCCAGTGTGTTAATTTGGGATTCTTTGTGTGTGTCTGTCAGTGTGTTCTTTTGGGATTCTGTGTGTTTCCAAGTGTGTTAATTTTGGATTGTGCCTGTCTGCCAGTGTGTATATTTGGAAATTATATGTGTGTCTGCAAGTGTGTATGATTTGGAATTATGTGTGTGTGTGTGTGTGTGTGTGTCTGCCACTGTGCTAATTTGGGATTATGAATATGCGTGTCTCCAAGTGTGTTCATTTGGGATTGTGTGTGTGTCTGCCAGTTTGTTCAGTTGGCAATGTATGTGTGTCTGCCAGTCTGTCATTTGGGATTTTGTGTGTATTTGTGTGTCTGCAAGTGTGTTAGTTTGGGATTGTGTGGGTGTCAATTTGCTAATTTGGGATTGTATGCGTGTGTGTGTCATTGTGTTCATTTGTGATTGTGTGTGTGTTTATCTATCGGTATATCTGTGTGTGTATCTGTCATTGCAGAATGCACACATACAATGATTATTGCACACGGACAAAAACCATCACAAACAGACACAGAAATCATCACAAACACATACTGACATTACACACACACGCACACACACAAACCATAACACCCAAACTCAAGAAATTACTTTCTCAAGACAGGGGTACTTAGGACATGTATTTAGACCTGCAGGGATGATTTGCCGTAAAAGGTTGAGAAACATTACTTTATATAATTTATGAACCATTTAAACAGAATTGGTTCCAGGACAGAGCCCTGGTTTACCCTGCTCACAAGTCTAGACCATTGAGAAAATATGCCAATTACCTTACCACCCTCTGGAAGAACTCCTGTAACCAGTTTTCTAGGCAGGTACATACCACTGACCAAAAATATCTTACAATGGCTGGGGACACAGAATCTATTGTTGTCTAGAATCTAATAGTTTGATTAAGATCTACTGGTTGCTCTACTCACTGGTGTACCCAAATCCACTTTTAATCGACTTCAATATGTTAAAAATTCTGCAGCCAGAATCCTGACTAGGTCTGGTACAAGTGATCATAATACCCCTATCCTGGAGTCCTTACACTGGCTACCCATCAGGTTTCGCATAGACTTTAAGATCCTCTTGCTCAACTTCATGGCCCCCCTCGTAAATTCTACTCCTCAAATTCTGGTTTGCTGTGTGTCCCTTCTACTCACTTACACTCAACGGGGGAACAGAGCCATCATGTCTAAACTCATTCAAATCTAAAAACATTTTTCTTTCAACAAGCTATCATTAATTGTCCCTTTTTTCTTTATGTTATGTTATCCTGTGTATTTCTTGTGTTTTTTTTGTAAAGCACGTTGAGAATCCACCTTAAAAGGCGCTATATAAAATAAAGTTTATTAATATTATTAATATTACTGGTTGATTAGCAGGAGTTTAACAAACAAATATTCGCTGGAAAAACTTTGCTGAGGTTTAGATTGTAAATTCTAATGAGCAGGGCCCTCTGATTCCCCTTGTATCGTATTGTAATGTACCTGTAATGTCTGCCCTCATGTTGTAAAGTGCTGAGCAAACTGTTGGTGCTATATAAAACCTGTATAATAATAATAATAATAAGACATCCCACAATCAGGGGCGGACTGACCATTTGGCCACTCTGGCACTGCCGGGGGCTCCATCAGGGTTGCCAGCCTCAGTAAAACCAGGGACAGTATGTAAAAATCTGTGTTTTTATTATATCTGTCTCTGAAATGTCCCTTACCGACATCCTTTTGGTCTAAAAATCCTGAGATTATAGCTGCCCCACCTCTCCAGTACCTTCTCAGCCAATAGAAACATGTATGTGTATACAGCGTTATTGTATACTGTGTGTGTGTATACTGTGTAGCCCCATAATCTCTGATTGCCTGGGGGCCCCATAATCTCCTATTGCCCAGGGGCCCCATGAGTTTTCAGTCTGTTCCTGCCCACAATCATTAGTCTCAAGTGTATTAATGGGTACAGGAATGAGTGCCCAGGACACATGGGACACATGGTCGTTTTCTTTCTCTTGTTCAAGAAAACAAGAAAGATTGGGGGGAACAGAAGGATAAAGGGAAAGGGAAGGACAGGGACTCGGGATCATCAGGGATGCCAGTTAAAGCCGACCCACACTATTCAGTGGGAAAGCCGGGAAGGCACACGCCCACCATAGTTCCCAAATTTTTAAGAACTTGCCATGAAAAGATTCTGGACATGTGTTCATTGAGCATCCTAGCTGTCTAATGGTCTCTCACTCCCTGATAGGGAACTGTGGGTTTCTTCCAAGCCTGGGCAATCATTATCTTAGCTACTATAAACATATGGGATGTTAATTTGTGTTAATGAGCAACTAAGCCTGGGATGGGGCAATGCAGTAAGTCAAATTTAGCATCCTTTCGGATGTTTAGGTGGAACAGTGTATACAATAGACCGAACACTCAAGACCAAAAGCCTACAAGTCGTGGACATGTTCACCAAGATGGCCACACCCTTGAAAACAGCAGTCACTGAAAGTTCAGTTACCACGGTTAGGAAACCCAATACCACCGTAGAAGCATTTTATTTGCCGCTTCTAGAGTGGCAGTGTCAAAGAAACATTTTGCAACAGAAAAGCAGGCCTTACTCCAGTCTGCCAGGTCTATCTCAGATTCTAGGTCTTGGTCCCACTGGGCCACATAAGAAAGTGAAGTGAAAGATGATCGACTATTCAAAGATGCATAAAGGGTAGGGATGAGGTCAGGAGATCCTGGAGAGTGTTGACAGATACATCAGATACATTAAAAATACTTTTTTTTGTAATAGGTAGGTTGAGGTACATCCAAGGGAAGATACCCAATGCTGGAACTGGAGGTAGTGATAGAACTTTGATTGAGGGGTGTCGTGGGTCTCGCGGAGGGTGGCCCACATCATAAAGGATTTAGAAAGTGTTGCATAAGTGTGAGGCCTTGAGAAGTCCACCAAGAAAAAGCTTGGTTATTAGTGATAGGCAACAGGGATAGGAAGGGGGACATAAGAGAGCTTGAGTACCTCACCAAATCCCATATTTTTAATCTATGTTGCATAAGTGGGCTCAGGATCACAGATCACAATTTCTGTGGGAGCCATAGGAGTATCTGCATAGAAAGAGGAGTGCAGTTCCACAGGGGAACATTGGAGGAGGCATGAAGCAGGGTTAACCAGGGAGATCTGGGCAGCTAGGTAGTATTTGGGGATGTGGGGAACCCCCAAACCCTTTACAATTTATATATTAAAAGCATGGCCCTAGAAATTCTAGGACGCTTATTGGCCCAGATGAATCGCAAAATCCTACTCTTGATTAGACAGAGACAATGTGGGGGGACCCAAACTGGTAGGGTACAGAAATAATACAAAAATGTAGGTAAAACTGTAGTTTTCACTGAATTAATATGACCAATTCAGGACAGATATGGAAACTGCCAGAACTGCATAAAAGTAGTCAATGAGCGAAACAATGGATAATAATTGGCAGCAAACAATGAGAAATAAGTAGGGGTCAGCTGGATTCCAAGGTATTCGATAGAAGAAGATGTTGAGTGAAAGGGAAAATGAGACTGCAAGTGATCAACTAGGGCAGGGTCCAGAGTGACAATTAAGGCTATTGTTGTGTCCAAGTTTATATTGAGGACCAACATGGACAAGAAGCCCGTCAAGATTTGTTGAAAATTGGGGAGGTTAGTAAGAGGATTAGTCAGGGTCAGAAGGTTATCATCCACAAAGAGACTAGGCTTGAATCGTGGACTGCGCAACAGACTCCAGTCACGTTCTGGTCAGCATGAAGCATGATCACTAGGGGTTCCAGAGCTAGGGGTTAAATAGGGCTTGTGGCCCTATATATGGAGAAGCGTGTTGAGAAATAAATAGCATACTTGACTGAGGCTGTAGGTGTGGAGTATACGGCCTTAATCAAGGGTAAAAGGGGTTCACATTTTTTTCATGTTTGTCTGAACTAATAAGCTGAAGTGCCAATGGAGAGAACTCCAACAAAAAAGTACAGTGCATTAAATTGTTTATAGTAACTAGTCACAGTCAGATAAATCATGTAGTAGTGACAACTATGAGAAAACAATGTCAAAAACAGAATAATGAAAGGAAAATACAATAAATAATATTGCTGTTAATTGGCTTCAAGGTTCAAATAAATATATAATGCACCAGAAATGGTTCGAAGAAATGTATAATGTTCAAGCATGTTTTTTATTGTATTGAAAATGTCAAAAGTTATCGGGAATCTATATAGGAGGGTTAAACAACCACTGGTTGGCAAGAATTATTTGAAAGTACATTATAATACGTTTATTATCTCTGATTTAGTAAATGTTTGAGCAATTATTTTATTATTTTTACGTTTGCAGATTTTTATATGACCCTTGTCCTAAAAGTCTAGTTTTATTTGTTTGTCTTATTTTCCTTGCTTTGAAAACCAGTAGACTAGCTGGAAGCTGTTGGCGCAGAGGTTATGTTTGGCTTTGTGGACATTGTCAGAGAGCAGATTGCAAAACTTTTCAGTTAAATGGGCTGCGCACTTTTGTTCCTTGTTAAGATGCCTTCCCGCTGTGGCCAGTTAAAGACTCGCTATTTTGCAAAGTGAAATTTTTTTGAAAGTAGATGTTTGCGACAATGTTTGCTGATTTTCTGTAAATGTTTTCTATTTGTGCTTGATGCTCTTAATAGAACAAATCTTCAGTAACAAGTCCACTAGTGGAGTGATTTTAGCAAAATAGATTTTGCTACAAAATTACTGGGTTCAATGTTAGTGACATTCCACTGAAGTGGAAACTCACAATTTCACTGTCTATATATATATATATATATATATATATATATATATATATATATTAATGTGGACATTCTTATACTGATTTCAATATTTACTGAGTCGCATGCTTCCAACAAGCATGTTAGGCACCAAATGAAGTTGCAATTCCTGACTTGCACACTTGTTTCAGGATACTGACTCACTAAACAGCAAGGATAAGAATGACAGGGCTAGAACTTACTTGTTTGAAAATATTCCATCTTTCACCGGATACCTTTAATATTGAAGAAAATGACTATCTGGATTGCAAGGGATGGCAGCTTGTTCATAAGAAGCACATTTCACCTTCTACTGTATGTCATGTTTTATGTTTGTTTTATACGTTTATAAGCTGCCCGCAAACATTTTTATTTCTTGCTTACTTCTGTGTAATATAGTAGAACTTTATATATAAGAGGTAGCTAAAATAGGGACTTATTGCCAATATGATATTTATGTAAGCACTGGATTAAAAGTTTGTAGGGAAATTATTTTTTTCATCACTTTTTGATGACACCAATGGTGTGATGATGGTATCTTCAAACTTGTGGGATTTTGCTACATCTCTTGATATTGGTGCTGTGCGCTTTCGCATGTTGCCCATCCTCCCTTAAGTGAAAACCAATTAGGAGGAAACATCAGAGGCAACTTACTTGTAAAGAATTGCAGAACATAACGATGTCCCTTTTCCAAGTGATTTGGATTTTGAGGCCTTTTTTATGCAGACTGCAGCTATCAAATGGCAGTAATATGTGCGGGTATTACCTCAAAAGCTTGCATACTCAAATAATCAGAGTAGAGAGTATGTATTTATGCAATTAAAGGAGGATTGTGGAAAGTTAAGGATGCTCCTGGCCAGCTTATTTAAGGGCAAAACAATGCAAAGATTCATCAAAATTGATTGATTATTTACCCAAGAACAACCAGTCAGTAAATGTATGGAGAAGCAGCAAAATCCCTTAGATCAGGGATATGCAATTAGCGGACCTCCAGCTGTTGCAAAACTACAAGTCCCATCATGCTCTGCCTCTGCCTGTCATGCTTATGTCTGTCAGTGTCTTGTTATGCCTCATGGGATTTGTAGTTCTGCAACAGCTGGAGGTCCGCTAATTGCATATCCCTGCCTTAGATGATGACGAAGGTATAACTGCAACCAGCCATATCCAGTAATGACCACCTTTATATAAAAGGTACAGTATATGTGATCTTAAATTCTTCTTTAGTCAATGTTCAGTTTGTAAGCAGGTACAGTCTACTTTCTCCATTACAGGTGTCACTCTTCTGCAATGGAACCATTGTTGCAGAGGAAGTCAAGAAAAACAGGGCTCCTCTATGGTTTCCTGGGTCATTGGGGGAGCTTTCCTATGGGATGCTGCCATCCCATGTGACTCTGGTGGGCATCTTGGGTCAGGCAGAGTTTATTTTAGGCCCTAGCTCCCAGTTTTGGCACGCATTTGTGAGTGGGCAGTTTTTGCCTTATAGAAACAGTACTAGGGGTAAGAAAAGGTTCTTGGTGAGGAGGGAAAGCATAGGGTCTGCTACACCTCTTGACATCTTCCCAATTGGGCAAGAGACGGGCAGACTGTATTCTGCTCTCTTTATAGGCGCTGTCAGTCTGGCTAAGTATCGCTTCGTTCTCTTTGCTAATATTGTCAGTACACCCGGTTGGGGGCGGTCCCCCCCCCCCCCCGGGCTTTGTTGTGAACTGCTACTGCATTACTTCTATATTGCACTCGCTTATGTGAATTATTGCTGCCGCATCATGCTGTACCCACCTACAAATAGCAATACTCACTACAAAACAATACACTCCTGCTGCCTGCCCCAATAGTCTGCACTATATTGAAAATAATCAGCCACTGAAAACTCCAGCGACTAACAATTCCTGGTCTCACTCTGTGCTTGTAGTTTGATCCACTGATCCCCAACTTCACCAGTGTCTTCTGTAGTGATGCATATTTTGCATCTTATTTCCAAGTATAAATATACAGAGAGAAATGCTTCTGCTGTAATCTTTAGGGATAAATTACTCCACAGTAACTGCAGCTACAGTATGCGAGTGAGGGTTTATTTTAAAGCTTCAGAACTACTTGTTAAGAAAGTATAAGAATATGTAAAAACTTTAAAGGCCATAGCCTTGCCACAGGCTATTGTGTACCACCAAGAACATATTATAAGTACTAAGAAAAAAAGTCACTTGTAAGTTTTTCCTTTGGGCCTCTTTCACACGGGGCGGATCAGTAATGATCCGCCCCGTGAAGATCCGCTCGCTCAGCGGGGATCGCTCCGTTGTCCCCGCTGAGCCGGCTGCGGACAGGGCGGTCTCCGCACACTGTGCGGGGACCGCCCTGTCAGCTCTCCGCTCTCCTCTATGGGGATCGGACGAGCACGGACCGTCTGTCCGTGTTTGTCCGATCCGCTCTGCAGACGGATAGAAAAATAGGATTTTCCTCCGTCTGCAGAATCGGACTGTTGCGGAGGCGGACGAAATCGGGTGTCTGCGGATGTTCATCCGCAGACACCCGCTATCCCATAGGGATGAATCTATGTCCGTATTTCATCCGCAAAAGGATGGATGAAATACGGACATATCGTCCGCATGTGTGAATAGGGGCCTTACTTTCTCTGAGTAGGCAGCAGGAATATCATTGTTACTTATTGTTAATGGTTACAATGTTCTGTGCATGGATTACATCTTAACAGTGCAGTAGAAAAAAAACAAAGAAAAAAAACAACTGTTGAAAAAATTTATTTTTATGACCAGGGAAGTATATGCCATCTTGGCAGATTTGATCCTGTAACGACCTCACAAAGACAGAACAGACTTCCATTTCACAAATAAATCTGCACTGTTTATATGAGATGAAATTCTACCCTGTATATGATCGCCTCTGTCAGCAAAAAACGCAGTCAATAATTGCATCACTCACCATAGCAGCAAAGCAGGAAGTGTTTGTTTCTTTGAGTTCAGGCAGTGACTGATCATGGACATGTGTTGCCTTATAAGACTCTCTGAAAAAGAACTAAGTTAATTAGTTGGATAAACTGTAGGATGAATTATGTTATTCCCCTAACCTTTATCCTAGAATATTTGCTTGTTTAAATCTAACTAGGGGCAGTTGTTCAGAGGTGGCTGGATTTGTCAGTAAAAAAATGTAATATATACATGAAATTTTTATATATATATATATATATATATATATATATATATATATATATATATATAGTACCACGTCTAGTGTCTGATATCACCATGTTGCTATTGAGGAGGGCAGTTAAGAGGAGAAGTGAAGCAGAATAAGAAGGGATAATGTTTTAATTATTTTTTAAGGAAAATATATTGTCATTATACCATCGTTGGCCAATTCTTGTCTAGTAGTGACCTTGCCAATTTAGCCCAAGATAATATTGGCTTGCTTTCAGACTGGCAAGATTATAACCACTACCAGAGGGATGTCCACTAAGTAACTGTTGCAAAATGTTGCACCATATCTCTGTCATGACGTCAGCTAGTACAGGTAAAAAGCAGCATATTTAGTTGTAACTGTAGTAGTAGCAACAGTAGCCACAACATTTAATTAATATGACAGCTTGTTTTTTTGCCAGCTGCTGCAGATATTAAAGCAGCCAACTGATGACTTAATATTGAAAAGATCAAAGATCAAATCTTACTTGGATTGGCCCTGGTCCCAGATATGCTAAACCATAACCCTGTTGACATGCCTTACAGGTCATTTACACTACCCACACACTATGCTCGGTTTTACCTTGCGGGCATCTGTTAGTTTTTGCATGTGGTGAGCAACAGTGAGGGGGTGGTGCAATATGCAATTCAACACATCACACTACTTTTCTCCTTTTTTTAAATCTTTTATTGAAGTGCACAAAGTGACACTTCATTTATGTCTGCACAGCAGCACAGGACATTGCAGTGTGGTGGCATGTAGTGCCTCCAAGTGCACTGCTGTAAAATGCAGTGGTGGCTGGTGCTCAAAATTTTGGGGGGGGGCACAAACAAACTGAAAGAAACATCAATTGCAGCCTCACTGTGCTCATCAATTGCAGCCACTGTGCCCATCAATTGTCGCCACTGTGCCCATCAATTTCCGCCACTGTGCTCATCAATTGCCGCCCCTGTGACCATCAAACGTAGCCACTGTGCCCATCAAACGCAGTCACTGTGCTCATCAAATGCTGCCACTGTGCCCTCAAATGCTGCCACTGTGCCATCAAACGCAGCCACTGTGCCGTCAAACACAGCCACTGTGCCATCAAATGCTGCCACTGTGCCATCAAATGCTGCCACTGTGCCCATCAAATGTTGCAACTGTGCCATCAAAGGCTGATACTGTGCCCATCAAATGCTGCCACTGTGACTTAAAATGCAGCCACTGTGCTCAAACGCAGCCACTGTGCCCATCAAATGCTGCCACTGTGCCATCAAACGCAGCCACTGTGCCCAACAATTACAGCCTCTGTGACTATCAAATTCCGCCATTGTGCCCATCACACGCAGCCACTGTGCCCATCAAATGCTACCACTGTGCCATCAAACGCAGCCATTGTGCCCATCAATTGTAGCCATTGTGCCCATCAATCGCAGCCACTGTGCTCATCAGATGCAGCCACTGTGCCCAACATATGCAGCCACTGTACCCATCAAAGGCAGCCACTGTGCCCATCAAATTTTGCCACTGTGCCCATCAAATGCTCCCACTGTGCCCATCAAATGCTCCCACTGTGCCATCAAATGCAGCCACTGTGTCCATCAATTGCAGCCATTGTGCCATCAAATGCAGCCACTGTGCCCATCAAATGCAGCCACTGTGCCCATCAAATGCTGCCACTATGCCCATCATATGCTGTTACTGTGACATCAAATACTGCCACTGTGCCCATCCAACGCCGCCACTGTGCCTTTAAATGCCGCCACTATGCCCATCGAAATGCCGCCATTGTGCTATCAAATGATGCCATTGTGACCCCCCCCCGCTTGCTCCCTCAGTTACTGCGCCTCGGACCAGCAGGTTCCGAGACTCGGGAACAGATAGATCCCTACCCCAGACCAGACGGGTCTACCAGGGGCCCCTGACAAGAACATTTTGCGAGATGTCGAACACCTTGTGACCAGGACCCCTCACGGGGGTTCCCGGTCCTGAAACCAGAACACATTATGCGGTTGATTTACTGGGGAGTGCAAAATCAGGTGCATAGAAACCAATCAAGCGTGCTGGTTTTTTGTCAAGGCTTAATTGAGCAAGCTAGAGTTAAAACCTGCCTGTGCACCAGTGTGAAGTCCATCATTGCATCTGGCTCTTTCTTCCTGTAAGCACCCAAACAGTGATATGTGATTTAGAGACATCAACCTTCAACTACTATGGTGTATATATATTTTTTTTTTGTGCCATGCAGACCCCTGACCCACTTGTTTTTGCTTTAGTTTATTAGCTAAAAATGCAACCTGTCTTTCCTGATAATATCCTCTGATATTTTAATTTTAGCATGTTCTGGATATGTTCAGTTTTCCACAAGAAAAAAAATAAAAAATCTAATACTAAGTGGGAAAAATTATAAGTCACTGAGAATAGGATTTTGTCTGCTCCATTGTTTTCAGAGTTGATTTTAATTGCTGTGCTCATCTCTCTTTTATACTACACTTCTGTGTAGAGTGTTTCTCATTAATAAATAAAACTGAAATGTTTGCTCTGGAAGCAGTCCAGACTGCAAGAGAGATGAGTTAATAAGGATACAATTTTTGGTGGTCACATTTTCATCTAGACATCTTTATTCTAACTTCCCGTTTATAAAAAACACCTTTTTTTCCCCCAAGGTGTTATGAAAACCAATGTTTTTTTTTAATATAAAATTTCAAAAGAATTTTAAAAACCACCAGATATCATCACTAAAAATAATAAATGATAAAGTGCCATTCTGTGCTTTGGGGAGGTCCTAAAAGTACAATTGTACCTTTGGTATAATTGCCTGGTAATTATTTCACACAGTGCCACGAGTCCAATAAAAAATAAGCAGTTCTGTGCATATCTAGAAGCCACTATGGAAACAGCCTAACCGTGGGAATGAATGGAACCATAATCCAGTATTATTCAATGTGTAACCATGGCCAGTATTGCACAATCTTTCCAACAAAAATGTCTCCACCAGGAGACATTTTGGTGGAGACATTGTCTTTCTCTTATTGTGCATTTGTGCTCTGGTGTCGTTCATTCCTATGGGTAAATCATACTAGCAGTCTCCAGCGTTTTTTTTTTTATCAATGAATAACCAAGGGTATTATGTACCCTTACTCATTCACATGGTAGAATGTGGATATCTGGGGGCCCCTTGTGCTAAGCCCCCTTGTGGGAGCTTTCAAATTTCGATAAGCCACCCCAACAGCGTTGTTGATTTTTATGGTGTATCATAACAGCCACCAGCATCCTAGCCGCCAAGGACATTGTTGCCTGCTAGATAGGACACAGGTGACCAACCAACACATCATTCTTAATTGCTAGGAATTAGGTGGCCAAAGGGTCTGGTATGGATATTGAGGGGGTTCATATGCTGTTTTCATCTTTTTGAGTCTTCCTTAAAATGGAGTCATCCATTAAAATCCATAACAAACCATCACTGAGGATAAGGGTCTGGTATGGATTTTTATAGGGAAACCCACTTTATATTTTTTTGTGGGTCCCCTTGCAATATATACAACACATTACCCAAAATAAGGTTCTGCTATTGATGTTAAGTGGATTCCTGGCTGCTTTGTTTATAAGCAGAACATTACAGTTGGGAAACATCTATTAGCAGCAATTTATATGGTACTTTTTTTTGTAAATGTCACTTTTGTTGTAGCACATTATACAGGTTTACCACTTCATGTGCAGGTTAAAGGCATCTGCCAAACATATTATATAAAATAATTGTGTATTTTTTAGTAATTAGTGTATTTTTAGACCTTGTCCGACTGAACAGTAGTTTTTAAAAATGTATTTTGCATTGGTATATGTATCCCAGGACAGTTCTCAGCTTCCATACCCTTTATTTGACAATACCTTGTCTATTAGTAATAAAAATGGCATTGTTTACAAACAGAAAAAAAGCCAACTTTGAAATGTCATTTAGCGGAAAATGGTGTTTTTTACAGCTTGCATGTAATCCCATGCTACCCTGTCGAATGCCTTCTCCGCATCAAGGGACAAGAAGAATCCTTTAGTTTTGGAAGTTGTGATGATGTGATGTAGGTTTATAGCTTTGACAGTATTATCCCTAGCTTCACGATTGGGGATAAATCCCACTTGGTCCTTAGCAATGAGGGAGGGCAAGATGGGGAGTAACCTATTGGCCAAGATTTTGGCGAAAATTTTGATGTCCGCATTAAGTAGGGATATTGGTCTGTAGTTAGCTGTTTGTGTGGGATCCTTGTCTTCTTTGGGGATGACCACTATGTGAGCTTCAAGCATCTCTTTATGCATATGGGTCGTGTCAGAAAGAGAGTTGAAGGCTGATAAGAATGGCTTTTGTAAAATATCCGAGAAAGTTTTGTAGTAGACTGCGGGCAGTCCGTCCGGGCCTGAGTTTTTACCGGATTTTGTTTGTTTGAGGGCTTTGTCCCATTCAGCTTGGGTGATGGGGCCTTCCATGTCAGCTAGGAGGTCCGGTGTTGAGAGTTTTGGGCAGTATTTGTTTAAAAATTCTGTCATTTGTTGTAGTCTAGAATGGGGAGGGAGCGGGGGTTATCAGATCCTTTTAAATTGTACAGCTTAGCGTAGAATTGTTCGAATTCCCGTGCAATCTCATTGTTTTTGGTGTATTTAACTCCCGTTGGGGAGTTTAGGCAATGAACGGTAGATCTAGTCTTTTTAGAATGGAGTGCCCTCGCTAACATTCTACTGCTTTTGTTCCCGAATTCGTAAAAGTATCTTTGGGATAGCATGTACCTTTTCCTAATGGTTTTGCCTAATTCCTCCTGTATTTTTGTCCTGATAACTTGGAGGTCCTGGAATGTTTGGGAGGCTAGGGTGCGTTTGTGTGTCGACTCCAGTGTTTTGAGTTTGTCAAATAATTGTCGAAGATATCTCTGTTTGTCTTTTTTAGCTTTGGCAGAAATAGAGATCATTTTTCCTCTTATTACGCACTTATGGGCGGCCCATTGGGTCATTAAAGGAGTGTCTGGTGTGTCATTCTCTTTAAAATAGTCAGTTAAGCAATTTCTGAGTTCTGCTATGTTCCCTACGTCTGAGAGGATAGTGGGGTCCAGTCTCCAAATTTGGGTACGAGTCAGTCTATCGGGGAGTGTCAGCGTGGCCGTGATAGGGTGGTGGTCTGATTGAGTCATTGGTTCTATCGTCGCATTTGTCAGATAGGCAAGATCAGGTTGAGTCAGGAATAAATAGTCAATTCTTGAGTATTTGTTGTGGGGGGATGAGTAGAAGGTAAAGTCTTTCATTGTAGGGTGTGTTGTGCGCCAGGTGTCATGGAGAGAGAGATTTTGGAGGGATAGCTTAATCTGACGCAGTGCTCTATAAGGTAAAGAGAAAGAGCCCGTGGACGTATCCACCAGTGGGTCCAGAGGGACATTGAAGTCACCACCCAAGATCAAAATACCTGATTGGAATTCTTGTAATTTGGTGGAGATGGCACGGAAAAAGGATACTTGTGTTTTGTTGGGGCTATATAGATTAGCCAATGTTATAGGTTTGTTGTACCAAGTGCCCTTAAGAAAGATGTATCTACCCTGCTCGTCCTGTATTGTTTCAGAAACCTGTATAGGGGCATGTTTAGAGAACAGGATAGACACACCCTTGGTTTTAGTGGTCGGGGACGTAGCGTGGTAGTGGGTAGGGTAATAATCCGATGATAGTTTGGGAATTTTCAGGGAATGAAAATGTGTTTCCTGTAGGAAGACTACGTCTGCTTTCAAATGTTGCATGCTTAGTAGTATCGATTTTCGTTTCTCTGGGATATTTAAACCCTTTACGTTTAAAGAAGCTATTTTGAGCGAGGGGAGGGTGGTTTTGGAGCTTACATTATTCATCATGGGTAGCTCTTTTGATATGAGTGTAGTATCAGAGTGGGGCGTTGTATCTCTGGGATGAAGAGGGCAGCGGAGAAGAACCCAGTCGTCTGTAGGTCTGTGGAAGGGTGGGGAGTGGGTAAGGGTAAGGTTAGGAAAAAGGGGAGGTGGTAGAGGGGGAGTAGGTTGGTGATACTATAGAAATTAGGGCTTGCGTAGCTGCGTGTATGGGGGAACACACAGCTAAGCTGGATACGTGGGTACTGGGGTCGGGTGTAATACTCAGTCACACCCGACTGAAGTAATTCCAGTAGAGGTCAGATCACTCTCGAAGGAGATCTCTGTGGGTGAGGGTGGAAGGTGTCGAAGTAAGTTGTAATGTGGTCTCATAGTCCCGAAAGGTCTCGGAGCCCATAATTAAGACTTACATCAATATAATCAGTTGCGGACGGGGGATGCTAGTTAGCGTGTAAGATTTCCGCACTTTATAGAAAGTAAAGGGTGAAAGGGCCTAACAAGGTATGATGAGATTAGCAGAAGAGGTATAAATACGAGCATATCTCAATCAGAACGGAGTGAGAAGGTAAAAATCAATCCTGCAAATAGGTGTAAGCGGATAAGGACTTAGCAAGTAAACAACAAGAGAGAACGAATGGGACGGTTTCAATAAACCTAGGTAGATTCATGTTGCTGACTATGTGGATGCCAACAATTTGTCCGCCCACTGGTATTGTTCATCCTGTATAGCAGGAGTCTACCAGGTGAGTCATGTAACTTAACAATTCAAAATCAAACAGTTTAACAGAGCTGTAACAAAATAAAGAATAATCAAGTAGGTATATCTAATAGAGGATTCCCTATTTCAACCTGTTTTAGAACCCCGTCTCAAGGTTAAAATGACATGCTGCGAATCAGTCTCCTACCCCCCTCTACTTAGCATGGTCGTATGACCGATTCCCAAAGGTGAAAATCAGAATAGGGCATATAAGTTAGGGGGTCTACGGCATATATAGCATATTTGCGTAGCATGCCCACATGGCGATCGATCAGTTTTTTGAAAGGGGGGATCTATGAGGCTTAGCCCTCTATCACGAGAGGGTAAGGTATTGGGTGGATATCGATAGACGTGTCACTAAAGGGCCCTGGAGTTTGGCGGGAGACAATAAGCTAGAGTACCATAGCAGGGTTCTGCTTGTTAGTCAGGGAATGTGAAGTATCTCTAGAAGTCAAATATTGTGTATCTGAGGTATCGATCGCCATGGGAGTCACACTTATAATAAGAAAAAATCAGAGAGAAAAGAAAAAGAAAAAAGAAAAAAGATCAAAAAACGATGAGTATAAGAGAGACGGGTAGTCAGCATGGATAAACAGTAGGTATTCTCACTGATACTGCAAAAGTAGTGAGGATGGATCTATGGGTGTCCAAGCTGCAGATAGTGTAGACGGCATCGTAGGAGTCTTAAGGCACAGTCACATTTGCTCTGTGAGGTCTGGTGAAGTGGTCAGCTGGGTATCCGGGTAAAGTCAACAGCTCCGCCGGAGCTCTGAGGGGGCTGTGCGGCCCTAGATAGCATTGAGTTCGGTTTCCTACAAAGGGTAGAGAGAGTTACTCACCAGACCTGTTGATCTCGCAGGATCGCGTCGCGGCTGGGAATGAGGGAACATGTCGAGCGAGATGGGAGAGGAGTGTGCCGATATGGGCAATTTGTAGTTACCATTGTGCCTTGGGGGGGTATGCAGGGAAAACGGAACAGAAAGTTTCAGCAGAAAAAAGGGTAGCGACATGAGATCCGGGGTTCGGCAAAATGATGGTTATAGGTCAATCCTTGGGAAAGGTGTGATTCCTTTTAGGCTCTTCTTTGTCTCCGATAGTCCGGGGATGCTGTGGGGCTATTATAGCTCACGTTGCCTGCTGCGCGTGGGGAGGCAGGTGCAGGTGGAGGGTATGCTCTCCGACGGCGGCTGATGCTGAAGTTCCCTGCTCCCGCTATTCCGTCCATAAGCTCCGTTCTGTGCATGGTGGGTAGGCGAAATTTGCTGTACCAATCAGGTACCTCGATTGTCGGTATGTTGAGAACAGAACAAAAATGTTCCATGTCTTCGGGTACTCTGAGATTCGCTGTATGGCCATTAGCAGTGGCTGATAGACAAAACGGGTATTTCCATCTGTAAGTTACTGCTCTTTCACGAAGGACATCCAGGAGGGGCCTTAGTTCTCTTCTCCTCTGCAGGGTAATGGATGATAGGTCTTGAAAGATTTTTATCTCGGATCCATGATGTATGATCCTTCCTCTGGCTCTCGCCTTTCTCATTATTTCCTCTTTTAAAATAAAATCTGTGAGGCAGCATATTATGTCTCTCGGCGGGTCCGCTTCTCTTCCTCTGGGGCGAAGCGCTCTGTGTATCCGCTCAAAGGGTATTGCGGTATCCAGGGGTCTTTCCAGTAGATCATTGAAGATGGTCGCTACCGTTTGGGCAATTTGCGGTGGATCAACAGATTCGGGGAGGCCTCTCACTCTCAGATTTCGCCGTCTGCCACGATTGTCGAGGTCCTCCAGGTGGCGGTTTATCTCCCTGAGGTGGATCGCATGCGATTCCGAAATCTGCTGAACCTGGCACAGTGAGGCGTCGTGTCGGGCCTGTGTGTCTTCTACCTCATCCAACCGCGTCGTCATAGCCTGGAAGTCCGCACGGAGTTCCGAGATAGCTGCGGATAACGTGTTTTTAATGTCCGCAGCTACCGCTCGTAAGTCTGCGATGCTGAGGGCGGGAGACATCGGAGGATCATATGCCTGTGCTGGTGGGCTGCGGCTCCGAGATCTGAGGCGTCTGCCGGCTGAGGGAGCCTCATGCGCCGCGGTCTGGATTTGGGCCTCCTGTGAGGCGCCTCTGGCCTGTGTCCGGAATATCTCCGGTATATGCGGGCTTGACGGAGGGTCTTGGCTCCTGGGTGTACGAGCACTTGCTGTTGTGTGCTCCCCATGATAGGCAGCCGCGGGTAAGTCTTAGCCGATTGTAGCTGGACCTCTCAGGACGGGAGAGAAGGATCAAGCGTCCATCGTCTTCAGGCTCCAAGCCACGCCCCTGAAAAATTGTGTTTTTTATTTCTTTCTAAATGTAATTTTTTTGCTTTAGTTCATTCTACAAATGTGCCACTTCACAGGTAGGTTTTCCTTTGTTTGACAATCCCTTGCCTATTAGCCTTTAAAATGGAGAGAACTGATTTTGAAAATTCACCTCCCATTTGCTTTAATGGGGGTTGCAGCTTGTGAATTTATGGACATATACTGAAAATATCTGTGAGTTGACCCCCAAACAGATTCACCCCTCGCTAGTTATTAGTAAAAAATCTGATTGCGTCCAAATGTGACTTCAAATAGGCTTTAAAGCTGGGTTCACACTTAATTCGGATGCAGCTTGCAGCAGGGGTACAGTGCGTTCCTGTTCTTTGTTTCAGGGATGAATCAGGCCCAAATTTTGGCCTGAATTTGAACCTGAAATGGAGCCAAATTGGACCCCTGTGCAATCCACTCCTCAGCCGCCCCGGAGATGTGTGAACTGACTCCATTGAGAGCCGGTCACCAGTCATGCGGATTAGATGCGGGGAAACCCGCATCCAATTTGCATAAGTGTGAACCCAGCCTCCAATTTATACTTTCTATTTTTTACCTTACATTTACGTTAAGATAACCTGGGAAGTACCAAATTCCTGCATACTTAGTTTATTTGTTAAAGTGGAGGTCCGACCGTTTTTCGTTTTTTTTTAAGTCAGCAACTACAAACACTGTAGCTGCTGACTTTTAAAAAGGGCACTTACCTGTCCAAGCGAGCCCGCGATGTTGGCCCCCCGAGGCCGTTCCGTCCACCAGATCGGGTGCCGGCACCGCCATCCTAACAAAGAGAAACAGGCAGTGGAGCCTTACGGCTTCACTGCCCGTTTCCTACTGCGCATGCGTGAGTCACGTGGCGCTTTGTGTATGGACGCCTGTCTACTGGGGGACACACATGTCCCAGAAGACATCACACCCCATCTCCCAGGAGACAACGTGAGGGAGGACAAGAACCGTAAGAAGTGGCAGATTAGGATGATCTGCCTAGCAAGAGCCATTTCTGCTAAGTACCTTTTTATTAAATATTTTTTAATGTATTTAAAGGAGAGCATTTATGTTTTTTTGTTTTTTTTAGGGAGGACCTATGCTTTAAATGAGAGTTCCATAGAAAATGTGGTTATGTGCTCTTATCTGCCTGTATAGATTGGTGGGTAGAGAGTCTGTGTTCTGTTGTTGTTTTTTTATCTAGTAATTCTCATGATGACTGTTCTACAGCAAGAAATTCCACCCATGTTTTAAGTGAAAGCTATAGAGATAAGAGGTGCCTGCATGGGTGATAGGGTGTGCAATGACTTCTACTTGTATTGCAGAATGAAGTGCATATGCATTGCATATATCTTCAGCGGTTAAGATGAATCTTGGTAGAGATAGGTTTAAAGTGTCCACATAGAAACATAGTAAGTCAAAATATTCAAATGTATTTAGTAACTACTATACAGTTGTGTAGCAGTTTAGAGCAGTTACAGTGACAGTATCCTTAAAAAAAGGGATAGTACAATAATAAAGCACTGTATATTAATGAGTAAATTGAAATTAGCAGTAATGCCCATAGTACTGTTGCAGTACATGCACATTTTGCCCATGGAAAATGAATTTCTTTATCAGTATTGCATTCCCAGTTGGCAAGCCAAAACTATAAATAAAGTTAAGCATTCCAAGCATTAGCATGTTTCACATACTTCTACA
Organism: Lithobates pipiens; assembly: GCF_037356315.1. Lineage (NCBI taxonomy): Eukaryota > Metazoa > Chordata > Amphibia > Anura > Ranidae > Lithobates > Lithobates pipiens. Next base: position 209,753,149 of record NW_027507718.1, on the reverse strand, counting down.
TAACAACAGGCAAGTCATTATAATGAGAGTGATTTATTGATCTTTACCGTGTATATACATTTCCTAATGTATCAGCTTACAATTGTGAGTTTGTAGCTGCATTCTTATACAAGGCTAAATTTTTCCCACAAATTCCTAGTTCAATTCATGGTGTTTGTCCATATCATAGCTTTCTGTGTTTTTCAACATATCTAAACTTTGTTGGCTACTAAGAGTTTCTCTTGTTTTTTTTAGCTGCTCGATTTCAGTGGAATTTTGTTTTAAAGTTAGAGGTGTAATGTGAATATTCTGCTCAACACAGTAGAACAGAAAAGGCATGGGACAGCACAAAGGACTAAAATAGCTATACATAAAGATATAAAATAAAGAGACACAAACAATCTTCATTTTTGGCAAAAAATGGCCACGGTATTTATTAAGGGGTTACCCAACATAACAATAATCACTCATAACAAAATCTTTAAACTTAAAATTCATAACCATAAATTATTTAATTTATTAATCTAACGTAGTCCATCCAGAACTAAACTGGATGACAAACCGCACTAAAAAATGCCATGACAAATTCAAACGTCTGTATATATTTCAGGGAGGGAGGGTGGGAGCAGCGCAGGGTCCATCCTCAGCAGGGTCTCCTCAGGCGGTGAACCGAGCGGGAAAGCAGCCGGCTTTTATAGACACAGCCCGGCTCAATCCCGCCCGATTCAGCCAATCGGGACCTGCTGCCATGCTGCTGCACATATCACATTACCTGGAGCAACCTAAAAAAATGAGGGAGGGGGGGAACATTCTGTACTATCGCCCTATGTACTGTCCCATGGAGCCCCGCATAAGCACTAGAGGCTTATTCATTAATGCTGAAATATAAGTGATAGCTACACACTTCATGTGCCACATATGTTTTTTTTTTTAATTTCCATTGTAACTCTGCTTTACTTTGTTCCAGTGTACACATGAGAGGGAAAAATTATCTATAAGCGAAAAAATGTATATCAGTTTAGCTACACTGTATACAGTATAGGGGATTCGAGAAATGTATCTACTATCTCTGGATTGTGCTGTTGCATCTTGTGACAAAAAGCAGTGTTTAAAGATGATGCAGGTACATCATGCGCCAGATTATACCAAAGGGATACAGTTATTTAGACACTTAGCACTGATTTGTTGTTGTTATTTACGTTAGGGAAAACATTTATGGTGTCATGTGCATCTGTGCAAGTAAGAGATATATCATTAGTGCAGTGTAAGTTGTAGCATAAGTATGCCTAAAATCTGCCAGCTTTTCGACTAGAATTTAAAGCCCAAATTAAACCTTCAGTTTTAATCAGTCAACCCCTTCAACCCCAAAAGATTTACCCCCTTAATGACCAGGCCATTTTTTTTTTTTGGTGATATGGCACTACATTGCTTTAACTGTGACGGTGACACTGTACCCAAACAAAAGTGACATCCTTTTTTTTCCCACAAATAGAGCTTTCTTTGGTGTTATTTGATGACTATAAACAAAAAAAGACTGACAATTTTGAAAAAAAAACAAACAATATTTTTTACTTTTTGCTATAATAAATATCCCCAAAAAATAAATAAATAAAACATTTCTTCATCAGTTTAGACCAATATGTATTCTTCTACATATCTTTGGTAAACAAAATCACAATAAGCATACAATATATGCTTATTGTGATTTTGTTTACCAAAAATATGTAGAAGAATACAAAAGTTATAGTTTGTGCAAAAGTTATAGTTTCTACAAAATAGGAGATAGATTTATGCCATTTTTATTAGTATTTTTTTTCTTTACTAGTAATGGCGGTGATCAGCGATTTTTAATGGGACTGCGACATTACAGCGGACAGATCAGACACTTTTGACACTTTTTTGGGACCAGTGACATTTATACAATGATCAGTGCTATAAAAATGAACTGATTACTGTATAAATGACACTGGCAGGGAAGGGGTCGACACTAGGGGGGTGTTACATTGGCAGGGAAGGGGTTAAATGTGTTCCCTGGGAGGTGCTTCTAACTCTGGGGGGAGTGGACTGACTGGGAGTAGAGAGAGATCAATGTTCCTAATCACTAGGAACAGACAATTGCTCTCTACTCCCCTGACAGAACAGGGATCTGTTTGTTTACATTGACAGATCCCCGTTCTGGCTCTCTGTGGGGCAATAGCGGGTGGCCACTGGACATTGCGGCTGCCGACCACCCGCATCAGCTCCCCCGCCGAGCAGCGGACATGCTCGTACTTACTATAGCTGTTAAAGGGACCGACGTACAGCTACTGGATTCGGGATTCATGGGATCAAGCCGACCTGCCACATTCTGGATGCATCAAAACAAGGCATTCAATGTCTCATAGTCAGTTTTCTTTCTAAAGCATAAGCAGCATGAGTAAAAAGGCCTAACTTCTGCCAGCAGCTGCAGAGTGAGGATCTTTGCTCTCCATGGAGAAGCATTGGTCTCATTATAGAGGTCTAACATATCCCCCACTGAGTAAGGCCATTAGTTCTGCAACCATCAAATCTCTTGCTGACTGGAGAGCGCTGGTTCTGACTAGCAGTGGGTGTGTCAGATTTCTGCGTTGAGAAAACTGCTTTCCCACAATGAGAAAAGGTCCCACTATGCAGCATACTGGCAGGAAACCAGCTTATCTACTTGATGGTTAATTTTTAACGAAAACAAACTGCAAGACTTTGCACACTTTTTTGTTTTGATACAACTGAAATGTATTTAGCTAATTTAAATGGTAAGTTCAATTGGGATTTAAACAATGCACATCTGAGACCCTCTATTAATTATGCATTCTGCATAAATTAAAACTTCCGAGACTGTGTCTGAAAATTAATGGAATAGTTATAAAACATGGGAGATATGCTGCTGCTAAACAGAATAAACTCTGATGGTTTTTCCGTCGGAAAAATATAGAACATGTTCTCTATCTAAGTCCGTCTGAATTTTCGATGGAAAAAATCTGATGGGGCATGCACACGGTCGGAATATACGCTCAAAATCTCCCACCTGACTTTTTCTGTCGGAAATTCCGACCGTGTGTACGTGGCATTAGTCTTTGGAAGTTGATATTCTTACTATGTTCTGAATGCGGTCCTTACAGTCTGGACATTTGAGTTAAACCTGTTGACCCTTAATAGGGCCACTGCAGTCAAAAATAATGTTTCCGTAAGGCTCCATGCACACTTGGCTTAAAGAAAATGCCAGTTCTCTTGGCAGAAAAAAATGCTCATATAGAGCATTTTTATACACAGTTTTGGGCGAGAGTTTTGCTTTTTTTCTGCCAGAAAGCTCCAATCAGAAATACAAACCAGAAGGTATTTTTTTTCCTACCTCTAAATACTGAGCTCAAAATAGGCCTGTAATCATCCTAATGTACACGGGCACATAGGATAACATTGAGCTGCTTCTACAGGTAAAACATAAAACTCATGTAGAATCAGCGATTTTTAATTCAGCGTGCATGGAGCCGTATAGGCAAAACCTAGAGAGGTGAATTGGATCTTTATTTATTATATGCCTTGGATATTTTAACGGTGACATCTCTCACTATCACTATGGAGTGGATTTACTAAAGGCAATGCACTTTGTTGCAAGTGCAGTTGCACTCATTCTCCACATAGCTTAGTAAATTTGGTAAAGCCATGCAGATTTCTATCATCCAATCACGTGCAAGCAAAAAAAAAAACCATAAAATATATATATATATATATATATATATATATATATATATATATATATATATATATATATATATATTTAACATTTTCCTTGCACCTAATTGGGTATTCTTAAAAAGTGAAGAGTTACCATGTTTTACATTTAATAAGGTAAATTAGTTCAACTGCACTTGCAAAATGCACAGCCTTTAGTAAATCCACCCAAGTCACTAAGCATACTCTGTTATTTGTGCTGTCACTACTACATGAAAGGCCAGATAAGAAAGTACAACTGATATGAAGTAGGAAGAAACCTTAGGACTGATGCAAAATTAAATACATTTTTGGGTATCCAGATACAATACCAATGAAAAAGAGAATTACCTTAAAGTGTTACTAAACCATAAACCAAAAATGCTATTTAAAGTATTACTAAACACAAGACCCTGCGTTCCCTATATCTGGTCTCCCACAGTACACAGAGCATGGAAATGCAATCATTTGAGTAATTATAAACTGCTAAATACCTTTTCTCATCAGTAGTATATAGCAATCTTGTGATTTCTCTCAGTGACTGGATACAGCTTGTAGGAGTAGTTCTCATTCTCCTCTGACTGTCCTATGAGGCTGTAGGTCCCCTGACACTCTGTCAGGAAAGTGTTGATTAGCCCTGTGCTGACCACATGCACTCTCCCAAGAAAAAACTCTCTGGCAATATACACCAAACTGAGCATGTGCAGCGTGACTCCAAAGGCTCTGTCTTATCAGGAGATGGAATGGGGACAGTGGAAAAAGGGGAAGATCAGAGAAGACAGGATCAAACAGCCTTTTTACACAATGCAGAGAATTAACCCAGAGGTTTCTTAGTGAGTTTAACAAGCATGCTTTACTGCATTTACAGACTGATTTTACTGTTGTAGGTTTGGTAATACTTTAACTTTTGGTGGCAGAAGAAAGGGTTCTGTATACTGGAGATAGTACCATCATGAATCCTTGCAGAGGATAAATCCTTTTCACTCTGAAATCTGATTGGGCATCAAAGTTAAACATTGGTTTTAAAGTGGTTGTAAACCCTTACAAACCACTTTGACCTACATGTAAGCCTAGATTAAGGCTTACCTGTAGGTCCAAGAAATATCTCCTAAACCTACACGGTTTAGGAGATATTTACAAAAAGACAGGCACTGCTGTCGCATGCGCCATAGACAGCGGCACGCAGGTGCACTGGGCATGCCGCTGCTAATGGCTATATGCCGTTAGTGGCGGCTCCCATGTGCATGTGCGGGAGTGACGTCATTGCTGCTCCAGCACTGTGAGTGGCCGGAGCAGCGATACCCGGAAGAAGACGGACACTCCATGCTGCAGGGGAATGCGCTGGCTCCTGTGTCAGGTAAGTGACACATAATGGGCTACTATGCAATGCATAGTAGCCCATTATGCTTTACCTTTGCAGGGAAACAAAGAGGAAGTAAACCCATCAGTGTTTACTTCCTCTTTAAGTAGAAGGTCACACAGTGACAGTAGTGCAGTTACTGGAAGTGCAGGATAAGCGACATGACAGAGAATCAATTGTAGCCTATGCTGGGGATTTTGGGTTGACATTCTGCTACAAATGGAGTCTTCTGTGACAAGCATTACAGAGTTTAAAAGGAATTGTAATAGAACAGAGTCCTTTTACTAACGTTGCTATTACTGAGTCCATTGATTAACTGAATAATTAGGATGGACAGTGTTGTTAAACCCCTGTTTTGAAGTAATGGAAACAATTTGCCTGTGAAGTAATGAACATTTCAAAGTATAATGACCTCCTACAATATTTTAAAATGGTGTAAATATACCAATCAAAACAATGCAAATGTTACCATCAAACAACGCAAAAGCTACTTTAACATCCTACACTTAAAATATAATTAGAGGATCCATGTATTCGATCCAGCAGGCATGAATGTGGGATACCAGAAAAACATATTTTTGTCCCTTCAAAAGTAAAAATGCTCACATTAAAACTGATAATCTAGCTCAAGGTGGTCACTTTACACTAGTACTGACAATAACTGTTACACACATACCTAATTTTATCATCCTACTGATTGTCTAGGATATTAGTACAGCTTGTATGACGTCATTGCAATTTTAATGTCTCTAACCTTAAATGTAGAACTGGATTTGCTAACAGAACCAAGTGCTTGTATTTGAAAATTCAGCAGTGACAGACTGAGCTGTTTTTCTTTGGAACATTAGTGTGCAGTTAAGTCAGGATTCTTTGCTATAACTCAAGCACTGTTATGCACTGACCCAAGGCAAGGCTAGACTATTTCTTTTTTAGGACTGCAGATTACAGGACTAAGCACATTATAATTGCACAGTAGATGTTCTGAATGTTCAGTAAGCAAACTAACATATTTTGAAACAAACCAAACAAAATTTTTGGCAAAGATCAGACATGTTTGAAAGCGTATCAGCATTTTTGGTTGAACAATGTTCCTTTTTTACAGTATTTTTCCAAACAAGTTAAGATGATAAATCTATAGTTGGCATATGCCAGGTCCTCATGGTTGAAACATACTTTTATAACTGCATGTATTGTATTTAACAAAATAAAGCAAGGTATAAGGTGTTCTACTTATTCATTAAACAATTATATTATTAAATTATATTATATATATTATGTACCTGATTGAATTTTTTTTTTAGAAAGCTAAGAAGTATGCTGTTAAAATACTATGGTATTAAGCGTATCTCTCTTTGGGAATGAATACTCTCTCACTTGGATGTATACCTATGATAATGAAAATAAATAATGTGTAGTATATTAGGATTCATGTGGGATTGAAGCATATAATAATTTTGTTGTTAATAAATATTTATTTTAATACAAAATTGTTGTCTCTTATGGTACTTCTCTTGTCCATTTTTTTGTTCGGATATTCAGTAGTATTTATTGATGTGGTACTAGGTATGGCCCATATTTATTTATTTATTTGTTAAGTAAAGCCAAACTTTTTTTTTACTTTTAATAAAATGTGGAATAAAAACCTCTTGTGATTTTTTTTATTGGTTTTCAAATAATGTACTAAGACCAACATTCGGATAAGCACCTGTATAATACTGTTAGCCAACATTATCAAATAATACAAATCAATCACATGACAACACAATAATATTGCAGTTGTCTACAACAAGCTTTAACCAGAAATGTTCTTCTCAACTCTGTGGAAGAGATGTTCAGCAAAGCCTTATTGAAAATCAACAGTGTTACGTGCTTGATTTTATTTGCTCTCTGTATCCCTGTTGGAGATGTTCTTCCTTACTATTGAAGTTGATAATACAAAAATTAAAATGAAATGTTTAAAGCGTCTCCCAAACAAATGATTTCAGAATTCTAAGCATTCTTTCAGGACAGCACTGCACAAGCATATGCTCATTATGGAAAGATTTTGTGGAAGACTGATTTGGGTCCTATGGTTGATTTTGTTTGGGTACAACTTTGCATGACCACGCAATTGTCAGTTAAAGCGACGCATTGCCGTATTGCGAAAAATGGCCTGGTCATTAAGGGGGCAAATCCTTTTGGTTCTTAAGTGGTTTTTCATTTCCCAGAAATGTTTCATTTCCCAGAAATAGAGCTTTCTTTTGGTGGTATTTAATCACCTCTGCAAAAAAAAATGTTGTGCTATTTTTTGAAACAAAAAACATTTTTTACTTTTTGCTATAATAAATACCGCCCCCAAAAAAAAAAAATCTTTATCAGTTTAGGCCCATGTATTCTTCTACATATTTTTGATTAAAAAATCACAATAAGAGTATGTTGATTGGTTTGCGCAAAAGTTATAGCATCTACAAAATAGGAGATAGATCTATGACATTTTCATTATTATTTTTTTACTGTTCAGCACAGGAGACTACTTCCAAGGCAATACACAGTGTTCCTGAGCATCGAAAATTTGCAATTTCAGGTGGGTGAGCTGCAGGCAACCCTAGAAGATCATGTCAAAGCGCAGAAAAAATCAAAATAAACGGGACTTCTTCTGCCCTTCAGCATAGCCGGGAAACCAAGATGGGCGACGGCAGCTCCTCAGCTCCATCATACGCCAAGAGAAGAACGATAAAGAAGCCACAGGTAAAAATTTCACATATCCCAAACACTATTATCGCCACAAATCCACATCAGGGGAGTCATTCACCTCCACAAGCCCTGCAAAATCCAAAGCTAAACGATCTCACATGTCTGACTCCCCAGCAGATCAGCATGCATCCACTCTGTCTATGGAGGACACTAGAGAGTTGCATGATTTCATACTGGCCTTTCCAACAAATGATTAGCCAGTCCTGGATAAAACACTAAAAGACATGTTGGTATCATTAAGAAGCACAATCCATACTAACATCTTGTCTCTTATGCAACAATTAAAATCAGATATAGGGGAGGTCAGTGACAGATTTTATCACATTGAAAACAAGAAGGGTGACTTTGCCACAACATTCAATGAACTCGTAGATGCCCATAAAAGAGGAAGATGACTGAGTGGATCAACTCCAAATTGGCAGATTTGGAAGATCGATCGAGACATAATAACATCAAAATCAGAGGTATTCCTGACTCAATCAAAAATCATGAATTACAGGTCTTCTTTGCTAACTTACTACATGAGGCACTTCTGGACCTCCCCCCAGAAGAGCTTGCTATTGATCGAATCCATAGGCTTCAGAAGCCCAAACATCTGCCTGATCGGCTACCAAGAGACACTATAACATGCATAGATTTCTACAGATCCAAAGAGAAATTGATGTCTCCTACAAGGAAGTCTGACAACTGGCCAGAATGCATGCAAGACCTCTCTTTCTTTGCCTATCTCTCGCAATACACACTCTACAAATCTAGCAATGGTTACAAAGGCACTGAGGAACCATAATATACCACATAGATGGAATTATCCTGCTAAGCTACAAATCACGAAGGGAAATAACTCGTTCATTATTTCTATCCTGGATGAAGGCCTTCAACCACTGCGAGAGTGAGAAATCATTACCCATTTTACCTCAACATCTGATGTCTCCCAGATGAATGAATCTCAACCAGACGCAGCAGAAGTTTGAAAAGCTCAGATTCAAATTTCCAGCTACTTTAGCAGAACCCCGACAGGTCCCCTTGCTGTCTACTTGCATAAGTTATCCAAGCTTATATACCCCCAAATATAGCAAATAAATCTCTGCCCAGATTCCAGCTGGAATCTTTTGTTTTTATAAGTGCTTTCATCACTGGTTTAATGTTGGTGCTGACTGCCTGCACTTTTTAGTTGTTTTCAGACTGTTTCATTACTGAACTATTTCTCCGCATACTAAGTAACTATCTCCTTTCCCCAAGAGGGCACAGAATTTTGGTCTCTCTTTACTTTATTACAGGCCCTCTGTATCATCCACTGGCAGGAACTTTACTGATTGCATCTCACATCGGGAGGCCACCGTATCAATCCGCAGGTCATGGGAAGCAGGCTTGAACCACAATCAACTAACCCTCGGTTACCAGGTACTGTAATCTCTGCCTAAATTTACAATTCAATTTAAAATATCATCCTTAAATGTCAAGGGCCGTAATAGCCCAGCAAAAAGGAACATGGTATGGAAAGAGGCCAAAAATTTACAATGTGACATTCTGTATCTATATGAGATGTACTTCAGTTTCAAAAATCCTCCACCTTTCTCCAACAGCCATTTTCGTCATATCTACTATTCCAACGCACCAACAAAAAGCACACATGGGGGCGCAGGATCTGGGGCAAGGGTTGTGGGGATGACATAAAACATAAAACATAAAAAAACTCACTTCCAATAAAAAGGTCTGCCGGCCGGCTTCATATAACTCTGCCCGTTGCTTCCGGGTTCAGCATAGATCGCGGTGACGTCAGCACGCCGCTCCTCCCTATGCCGTTTCGTTAGAGATAACGTCTTCCAGGGGCACGTTACCGCGATCTATGCTGAACCCGGAAGCAACGGGCAGCGTTATATGAAGCCGGCCAGCAGACCTTTTTATTGGAAGCGAGTTTTTTTATGTTTTATGTAAGTGCAACTCTTTATTTTATTAAAATATCTTAACAATATCACACTATGGCGATTCCTCTTGTTTATGCATGTGCTTGGCAATGAGCGGTGTGGCCGTAGGAATATACCAGGTACTGGAACAGAGTGCTTAAAGGGATACATCCTCCATGCAGTTAATGTCCAGAAGGAGCGATTTAACAGTGGGGATATTAGATCTCTGAGATGGGATCAGTGTAGCTGGTAAGCGTCAGTATTGTTGGTGGTGGACAGCCCTTTCTTGCAACTTTGGTGACACTCTTTTCATTGGTGTGGTGTGACAAATCACGGTGGAGACCACAAGCAGAAACATTGTCTAGTGGGAAATGGACTAATATCTTGAATATCTTGTATATTTATTTTTTGTCATTTTCCTTTTTTTGGACTTTCAGATTCATTTATTAATTCATTTTATATGTTTTTTGCATGATCAATTTATTTATATTTATAACACATTGGATTGAATCACCATAGCGCAGCTTTTTTGGAAAAATTGGCATTTGAAATTGTGAGAATCTCACATTTAAGTTGCTGCTGTATTTATTTTAAAAATATCTATTTTTCTCACAAATTTTTTCCTAATTTTTCATTTCAATTTTTTTCTTTTTAGGTTTTTGTCAATATTTGAATTTGAGAATAGTGCTGTATTATATGGGTTTTATTTTAATAACTTGCATATAAGCCTTTAAAATTAGCACTTTTGATTTTTTATGTTTGTTTCCAATAGACTTTAACGGTGTTTGCATGTTCTGTCAAATTTTTTGCCTGTTTGCAAGTTCTGGTGCAAACGAACCGGGGGTTGTTCAGCTCATCCCTACTGGGCACAGGAACGGGCCCTGCTGTTCAGAATTAGAAAAAAAATGAAATTAAATTGGGCCTTGGGGTTTGGTGGTGACCTAAACCAAAAACATTGTTGGAAGCTAGCATAATCAAGATTCAGGAATAGGATAGGCAGCATAGGCAGTCTTCAAGGGATCCCAGATCCCTAGCAAATGCAATCAGTTACATCAACATCAGGGGCTTTATAGCTGCTGTTGATCCAGTACTGATTCATTTTGATAAATGTCAGCCAATCAACGGAGTCTGTGGACAGACACACTCTTTTATCCATCACAAAACCTCCAGCAGCACTGAATGTCTGCTCGTAAAGCATGCTGGATTAAGAACAGGCCAGTAGCTCGATTGCATATTGAGAAAGTTCTGGCCAGTGGTTCATTCTCAAGACCCAGTAACCCATTGGATGCTCAGTTGGAAAGGTCTCCAAGTCTGCTCTTGCCCCTAGATAATCCTGCACCATATGATGCAGATGCTGCTGATAGTTGCTTAAACAGCCCTGCGTACTGAGGACTAAAGAACTGCTTAAAGGCATCGGTCAAAAAATCGGTATAAACAGTTTTATTTTTTAATAAAGAAAATAAGGGTGCAGCAATTGTGGAGAATTTTATTTTACTGCTGCTGCAAAAAAATAAAATAAAAAAAATGAACCACTGCTGACACAGAAAGAGGAACACCTGCAATGCAGAAGGGGGGACAGCAATTATACCCCAAATATTCTTAGTGCTGCTGCGCTAAAAAAATAAAAAAATAAAATTAGAAAAAGGAAACCACTGCTGATGCAAAAGGAATAATACCTGTGACACAGAAGAAGGAGTACTAATAATGCAGCAACAGAACCTGATGCTGCAAAAAAAAAAAAAAACGGGATCAGTGGTTACACAGAAGTGTTGTACACACCAACTGTGATATTTAGAAATCTACACTACACTGACTGCACTAAACTGAGAGAACACACAATCCACTAACTACCCTGCCTAATCTCCACTAACACGCTATACAAGGCTGCCGTGTAAGCACCCTGCCTTTGGCCAATCATGGCTCTCACAATACATTATGCTATGATTGACCAAAGCATACAGGTCAAGTGCTTGCTTTGGCCAATCAGAAACCAATGCACTGTGAGAGCGTAGTGCATTAGTAGTAGTGCAGCCCTATTGTTTGTGTATTCTGCGAACACACAAACACCCGATGTTCCAGTCAAACTTATGTTCATCTCGAACATCGGGACCATCCCTACTGAATACAGTATCTCACAAAGTGAGTACACCACTCACATTTTTGTAAATATTTTATTATATCTTTTCATGTGACACACTGAAGGAATAACACTTTGCTACAATGTAAAGTAGTGAGTGTACAGCTTGTATAACAGTGTAATTGTGCTGTTCTCTCAAAATAACTCAACACACTGCCTATTAATGTCTAAACTGCTTGCAAGAAAAGTGAGTACACCCTAAGTGAAAATGTCCAAATTGGGCCCAATTAGCCATTTTCCCTCCTTGGTGTCATGTGACTTGTTAGTGTTACAAGGTCTCAGGTGTGAATTCTCCCCATTTACACCTGAGAACTTGTAACACTAATGAGTCACAGGTGTGTTAAATTTGGTATGACCGCTCTCACTCTCGCATATGGGTCCCTGGAAGTTCAACATGGCACCTCATGGCAAAAAAACTCTCTGAGGATCTGAAAAGAAGAATTGTTGCTCTACATAAAGATGGCCTAGGCTATAAGAAGATTGCCAAGACCCTGAAACTGAGCTGCAGCACGGTGGCCAAGACCATGCAGTGGTTTAACAAGACAGGTTCCACTCAGAACAGGCTTTGCATGGTCGACGAAATAAGTTGAGTGCACATGCTCAGTGTCATATCCAGAGGTTCTCTTCGAAAAATAGACCTATTAGTGCTGCCAGCATTGCTGCAGAGGTTGAAGGGGTGGGGGGTCAGCCTGTCAATGCTCAGACCATAAGCCACACACTGCATAAAATTGGTCTGCATGTCTGTCATTCCAGAAGGAAGCCTCTTCTAAGATGATGCACAAGAAAGCCTGCAAACAGTTTTCTGAAGACAAGTAGACTAAGGACATGGATTAATGGAACCATAAACTTATTAGGTTCAGATGGTATCACGCGTGTGTGGCAGCAACCAGGAGTACAAAGACACGTGTGTCTTGCCTACAGTCAAGCATGATGGTGGGAGTGTCATGGTTTGGGGCTGCCTGAGTGCTGCCGGCACTAGGGAGCTACAGTTCATTGAGGGAACCATGAATTCCAACATGCACTGTGACCATGGACATAGATAAGGGGGGTTTGGGTGTCTGAACCCCCCAGAGCAGAGTTATGTTTGTCAAAAAAATTGAGCTTTACACTTGTCCCTGCCCAGACCGTAATTGTCAATAGATGGGAACAAGGCAAGCTCCTGTATTGACCCAGCCGCTGCCACTGCCATCCTCCCTCCTCTCTCCAGGCTGGGCCACTTTAGATCTCGGCTCAGGCAGGGGAGGGGCACTCAGCTGACACCCCTCGCTCGGCTCAGAGGGGGTAAGGGCCACTGATAGCTCAGTTCAGGCAGGGGGGCAGTTCGCTGACATTTATGGTCGGCTCAAACAGGATGTGGGGCGGTCCGCTGACACTCCTGCTGGGCTCAGATAGAGGGTGGGGCCACTGACAGCTCTGCTCAGACGGGAGCGGGACACTCAGTCCAGGCGGGGGGCGGTTCGCTGACATTTATGGTTAGCTCAGGCAGGGGTTGGGGCGGTCTACTGACACTCCCGCTCGGCTTGGGCAGGGCCACTGACGGCTCAGCTTGGTTCGGGCAGGGAGCAGGGTGGTCCACTGACCCAGTGCACATTTCAAATGTACTGCAAGGAAGAGGAGCAGAGGAGAAGAGGACCAATTCCTGCCCTCAGTGCCTGGCCTGCATCAGAAAATAAAGGTAAGCGCATGACAGCTCCAAAAAGAATCTGCAGAGGGTCACTGATATAAGAGGGGTGTAAAGACCCTAAGATAAGGGTAATCCATCTGCAGTCTCTGTTTATCCCCTGTTGTCTGTCTGCAGTCTCTGGATATCTCCAGTAATCCATCCACAGTCTCTAATTATCTGCTGTTGTTAGTCCGCAGTCTCTGATTATCTCCTGTAGTCTGTCCGCAGTCTCTGATTATCAACTGTTGTCAGTCCGCAGTCTCTGATTATCTCCTGTAGTCATCCCACAGTCTCTAATCATCTCCTGTAGTCTGTCCGCAGTCTCTGGTTATCTCCTGTAGTCTGTCTGCAGTCTCTGATTATCTCCTGTTGTCTGTCCGAAGTCTCTGATTATCTCCTGTAGTCTGTCCATGGTCTCTGATTATCTCCTGTTGTTAGTCCGCAGTCTCTGATTATCTCCTGTAGTCAATCCGCAGTCTGATTATCTCCTGTAGTCTGTGCACAGTCGCTAATTATCTCCTGAAGTCTGTGCACAGTCTCTGATTATCTCCTGTTGTCCGTCCACAGTCTCTCATTATCTTCAGTAGTCTGTCCACAGTCTCTGATTATCTCCTGTAGTTCGTCCACAGTCTCTGATTATCTCCTGTAGTCTGTCCGAAGTCTCTAAATATCTCCTGTAGTCTGTTCACAGTCTCTGATTAACTGCTGTAGTCAATCCGTAGTCTCGAAGTATCTCCTGTAGTCCATCCGCAGTCTCTGATTATCTCCTGTAGTCAATTGGCGCTATATAAATCCTGCATAATAATAATAATAATAATCGCCAGCCTCTAATTATCTCCTGTAGTCTGTCCGCCATCTCAGATTATCTCCTGTAGTCAGTCCACAGTCTCTCATTATCTCCTGTAGTCCATCCGCAGTTTCTGATTATCTCCTGTTGTCAGTCCACAGTCTCTGATTTTCTCCTGTAATCCATCAGCAGCCTCTGGTCATCTCCTGTAGTCTGTCCTCAGTTTCCGATTATCTCCTGTTGTCTGCTGCAGCCTCTGATTATTTCCTGTAATCTGTTCACAGTCGCTGATTATCTCTTTTAATCCATCCGCAGCCTCTGATTATCTCCTGTTGTCTGTCTGATTATTTCCTGTAATCCGTCCGCAGTCTCTGATTATCTCTTGTCCCTCCACAGTTTTTAATTATCTCCTGTAAACCATTCGCAGTCTCCCCTCCCCCGTTAAGCCCCTCCCATAATAATTCTGGCCACACCCACTGTTTGACCAGCGCGCTCCACAGGTCCTTCTCTCCCTGGCGTACCCCTCATTCTCTATGTTTTGTATGTATGAACTGTGCACATTACCACTTCTCTTGTTTGGTATACCAGGATAACAAAAAATCTGTACTAACACTGCATTTTTTCATTCAGCCTAGCATGTGACCAGGCCTTAGACTGGACAATAACCAATCTCACTGCAATGTTCATAAAAAACTGGAAGAAGGCAAAACTGAAATCATGTTCAATTGATCTGAGAAAATAGAATTAAGGATTTGATTGATTGCTTACTATGACCAACACATAGTTTTTCCTTTTCCAGTCTTTATGAATTTGGTGCAATTTGTTTTATTTAACCGGTTCCCGACTGGCTCATGTGTATTTGCGGGTGCAGAATGGCTCCCTTGTGCGAAGCCCCATATGGGGTTCCTTTAAGAAATGCCAGAGGGCGTATGCGTGGCCCGCTGCATGGCGGGGACCTGATGTGATTGGCTGGTGATCACGATAGCCGGCGGTCACGTGTGATTGTGTGCATGAGCGCCAGCATGGGAATTTGTGTCTGTCAGAGGAGAGGAGACATGTCGCTTGTTCCTAGTAAGTAGGAACAGCAATATGTCTCCTCTCCTATTCAGTCCTATCCCCATACAGTTAGAACACACTAAGGGAACACACGTTTAACCCCTAGTGTTAACCCCTTCCCTACCAGTGTCATTTACACAGTAATCAGTGCATTTTGATAGCACTGATCGCTGTATAAATGTCAATGGTCCCAAAAATGTGTCAAAAGTGTCCAATCTGTCCGTAGAAATGTCTCAATACTGCTAAAAATTGCAGATCACCATTACTAGTAAAAAAATAAAAATAAAATAATAAAAATGCCATAAATCTTTCCCATAGTTTGTTTATTTTTACCAAAATATGTAGAAGAATATATATTTATATCCTAAACTGAAGAAGAAATTGTTTTTTTTAAAACATTTTTGGGGATATTTATTATAGCAAAATTGAGGCTCTTTTTTTGTGTATAGCGCAAAAAATAGAAACTGTTGTTTGGGTACAGCATTGCATGACCACGCAATTACCAGTTAAAGCAACACCATTGTAAAAAGTGCTCTGGTCAGGAAGGGGGTAAAACCGTCCGGGGCTCAAGTGGTTAAAAAGACTAAAAAAAGAAACAAGGGTTTTACTGAGTACCTGCTGCTGAACCCCCCAGAACAAAAAAATATCTACGGCCCTGACTGTGACATACTGAAGCAGAGCCTGATCCCCTCCCTTTGGAGACTGGGCCGTAGGGTAGTATTCCAACATGATGACTACCCCAAACACACCTCCAAGATGACCACTGCCTTGCTAAAGAAGCTGAAGGTAAAGGTGATGGACTGGCCAAGCATGTCTCTAGACCTAAACACTATTGAGCATCTGTGGGGCATCCTCAAATGGATGGCGGAGGAGTGCAAGGTCTCTAACATCCACCAACATTGTGATGTTGTCATGGAAGAGTGGAAGAGGACTCCAGTGGCAACCTGTGAAGCTCTAGTGAACTTCATGCCCAAGAGGGTTAAGGCAGTGCTGAAAAATAAAGGTGGCCACACAAAATATTGACACTTTGGGCCCAAATTGGACATTTTCACTTAGGGATGTACTCACTTGTATTGCTAGTGGTTTAGACATTAATGGCAGTGTTGCGTTATTTTGAGGGGGCAGTAAATTTATATTGTTATACAAGCTGTACACTCAATATTTTACATTGTAGCAATGTGTAATTTCTTCAGTGTTGTCACATGAAAAGATATAATAAAATATTTAAAAAAATGTGAGGGGTGTACTCACTTTTGTGAGATACTGTATGTACAAATGTAAGTGTATGTCTTTGTCAGCATTGATGTTGATACTTTATGCCCATTTCAATAGTAATTAAAACTCCTTTAGATTAAAAAATTTGAGATATGTACATATAAATGATTCATTACATTTTCATTGCATACAAGCCCAAATACAAATACAGAGCTGAGGGGAAAAAAAGAAAGGGATGGTGGGGGGACAGGGGAGGAAGGTGAGTTTAAGGGAATGTAATGTAAAAGTAGCAGGGATTGAAATTGAGAATCTAGTCAGTGGGGAAGGAGGGAGACCAGAAAAGTTTCCCTTGCTCCAAGCCAATAGGCCTAGTTATGAATTACTTAGTGGGGTTGATTTGCTAAAGGAAAACAGGCTGTTCACTTTGCAAGGGAATGACCCCATGTCTTAATGAATGAGGTGAAGCTCTGCTGACTTCTATTAATCAATCATATGCAAGCAAAAATTCTCTTTTTTTTATTTTTGTTGCACGTGATTGGGTATTCTTTGATAAAGTTAAACTTTACCACATTTACTAAGTCCTTGCAGTGCAACTTTCATTGAAAAGCGAACAGCCTAAATGTCTTTAGCAAATTGACCCCAGTGGGACTATTTGGGCAATGTGAGTTCATCCATGACATATGTCCATTCATTTCTGGAATACCAGTCCATGTGTGTTTGGACCTTGGCCTCACCCGTGGTTTAGGAATACACATTCATGTGGCATTGATTAGCTGTACCATATTGGGTTGGATCAGTGCATGGGTGGTATAAAAGGAATTGGGCTGCTGTGAACTGCAATGAGGCTGTAGTTATATGCTGCTTAATTTTAGAATTCTTACCAAAAGTGGGAAAGAGAGGCGCATTGCCACTAAATATGCTTGTATGAACGTCTTGTCCGTATCTCCAACAAGACAAGTCAGTAGGTGATATTTTGTGAAGAGCTGGTGTATGATACCATCTGGTATGTATTTTGCATCTGCTTTCTTGAAAACATGTATGGTACATTTGGATCATTGAATTTATTTATTCCCAATTGTCCCTCATTAGGGGAAGAATTATGTCTTTCTAAAGGCTTTCTTCTATATCGACATTGAAAGTTTTTTATAGGGTGTGAAAGGCTTGCAAAAGTTGCGATTTAACTTGGGGAAGTAAGAAAGTGCCTAATTTTAAAGTAAGACCACCATGCAATGCTGTCCTTCTGTAATATATTTTTTAGTGATACATTCTCAAGAATTTAGCCATCATGTAGGATTGTCCCAGACACGGCTGTTGTCTCTTATAGTTGTAGCACCCTTGTCCCAAAACGGGGCTACAGGTAAGTTTAGCTGTGCTGGGTGGTAGCTAGCCTGGCTAATTTGTAGTCTTTAAGGATCCAATGGTGCTTCCTCCTAATCCAGTTTCTGCTGTGGCTTCTCCCTTTTGTCAGTAGGTGGCACTGTTGGCATTAGTATGATGAACTGCAGTGAATTCAGGTTATGAATAAACACACCTTTCTCAGCCAATCTGATGGGCCGCTGTGCATGCTAAAAGAAGGTATTTATTTGCAGAGTTTCAGGTGATCTAGTTCTTCTCTTCCAAGACTGTGGTCTGGGTGGGTGTGTGTGGAACAGCTCCTGGCTGTTAAGCCTGAAGACTTAGGCCTATCCATGAGTCCTACTGGCTGCTAGGCCTTGAGGCCTATCCAGGTGTTCAAGATTCTGCAGAGGAGAGCCTGCTCAATACCTGAAAACAATTCTGAGAGGTATGGAGTTCTAGAGAAGTACCAGAGGTGACTCTTCATGGATTAGGTACCGGTGAAGTGGCTGGAAATGCTTCAAGAGAGAACTCCTCCAAAGAATTCTATATACGAGTAAAGTTCAGTTACTATAGGAGACAGCAGATTCTACAAAGTACAGATGGTGCTGTTTCAGCTTAAAGGCTCTTTTCCTGTACTGCTGTCTACCTTATCTCACTTATTTTTGTCTAAGAAGTCTGCCTGTCTGCTGATCGTTACTATTTTTGACTAAGGGTGTCCTGTGTCTCATCCCCTCTCTCCCACATTTACTATTTGTGAGAAATAAACGTCTCATTGTTCAAGCATAAAAGTGACTGGCACACATTTTCCAATTTTTACCAATGTTTTATCTTGCATATCACTCACTATGCCTAGTAACCTGCACCCTAAGGAGGAATGTAGGCCCTCCCTGTCTCTGGGGGTCACCACCAGGCCCCCAGAAATGTGGGGTAGGTGCTACATAGGATTCATGAGGCTTAATTGTGTCAATATGATACATTTCCTGCAAACTGTAGGATGTTCTAAGATAGATCCAATCAATGTGTAATAAAGGAACTGCAAAAGATTATTCCAAGGTTTCTGTCAGGAACATTGTGCCAGCCATCAGGCTAATGCATGCACCCATAATTGTGCACATGTTTATGGGCATAGAAGCCCAACTGGATGTGTGGCCTTGCACACAGGACCTCACGAATCACAGCATACATGCAAAGTGTGTGGGCACGTCCACCACAGATACTGGCAACAAGCAGGCTATTTAAAGTTGTGCTTTGCATAGGATCATTGCTAAATAGTCTTTCAGTGTGTACTCCTGTGACTCTTGATCCAGAAACTTATGATGCCCTTGTTACTGACTTAGCCTTCACATGACCTGCTTTTGGATTATCCTGGTCTGCCTATGATTACTGCTCATCTCCATTAATGGCCTGGATTTCCAACCAAGATTCTGCCTATCAACTTGGTATCTCACAACCTGCATGTTGCCAATCTCTACTTGTTCCTAACACAGATTCTGCCTATGATACAATGCCTTTTTACTGGACCTGGCTTGTGACTTGACTCCGCTCATAACTGAACTTGGTGTATCAACAGTGTGCCACCAGCTGTACCCCTACTAAGCTGATACCAGCTCTCCCAAGTTCCAGCCTTCAGTGCTTGCACCCTGGCACTTGTGCCCTTCCATCTCCCTTGCAGACTTTGTCTCAACCTCCAAGGGTGCTTGGATGGGAAGGCCACCCTTGTCATCTCGGGCTCCTCATACAGGTATGTAACAGCTACCCAGGCTTTTCAAGAGCTGTGAACATTCCAGTTTGCAATTCTGGAGAGTTGTGATACTCTGTAGTTTGGGTGACTATTAAGGAACCCTAGACATCCCTTGTGTTTGGATACATAAGTTGTTCTAGAGCTTATTTGTGGATGTTTTGCTGTTCCACAAATAGGATGTGAAAGATTCTTAGTGAGCATCTTTTCAAAAAACTCCAGAAATCCCTTATCCTACCCTCCTCCTTCCACTCCAAGACACAAGCAGTTTAGTTTAGGTGTTGTTTTTTTATTATGGCATATGTCCTTATTGGGTTGTTCTTGTCTGTGTTTGTTCAAGCCGGGGTATGCCCAGAGAGTTTATATTGTATACTTGAAATTTCAATAAAAAGTACTTTCAAAGAAAGAAGAAAATCCAGAAATGTCCATTATGCAATTAACGGACCTCCAGCTGTTGCAAAACTACAAGTCCCATCATGCTTTGCCTCTGGGTGTCATGCTTGTGGCTGTCAGAGTCTTGCTATGCCTCATGGGACTTGTAGTTCTGCAACAGCTGGAGGTCCGCTAATTGCATATCCCTGTTCTAGAGAGAATATTTCTTTTTAGCCAGACTGAGAGATGAGAATGGGGATTATTCCAATGATGATGATGCTACTGTATTTCAAGTGGCAGTGGTTGAGGGATTTGCTGGAAGCTGTATCCACAGATACTCAGCAGAAATGTGTTTCCAGGTGAAAGAAAATTCTTGCTGACATTGTATTATAGACTCCTCAGGGAGATTAAGGTTGAGGGTATAATATTTATAATAATATTTAATTGTAAGGTTTGAAAGGGTCCCAAAAGTTTCAAAGGATGCCATCAAAATTGGGTAAATTGGTCAACCTTGCTGTGTTTAATGCATCTTGTTTAACTAGTTTTGAGTACATTATTATTGTAAACATTAGTAACATGACTGCAGACTATTGTAACTGCACATTTGTTTTGAGCTTCTAACATTCAGTTTTACGAGCCATGCATTAGGTAGAAAATAGTATAAATTAGGGGAAAAAAAAATCATACAAAATAGACCAGATTAAAAGAAAAAAACAGATGCAAGGGTAGACAGTCACAGGGGGAATGTACAAACTGATAGTATTAAGTTGATGAAATATGATTTAATAAATGTAATCTGTACTTTGGTGTACGTACTGATGCATTATAACATCATTAGCATCAGTTGTTCCTCTGGGCATGTAACAAGTTTCATACTAAATATTAGACAAAGCAGCGTGTGGCCCTAAGTGCTTGAAATCCACAGCCTGTGAGACAATTTTCATCCTCATTATTATGCCTCAACAAAACTAGGGCTGTTTTGTGTTCATTATTAGTCCATTGTCTGCTTGTCGAGTCCAGGCAATGTTGTCTTTTTTTTTTTTTTTTTTTTTTTAGTAAGTTACATTTATAAAAGAAACATGGATCTGCAAACTCTCAGTTGCTTTTGAGTTTAATATTGCTTTAAACTCTCTATGCTAATGCTTAAAGTGACACTAAATGATTTATTATCCCCAAAAAATCCATATACAACCATTACTTGCAGTGGAATCTAACTATGTTTGGCAAACTGAAAACTCAATTTAATTCATTTTTAATATTCAAAGCAAATTCACCCATCCATCCATGTCGCCATGCTTTATTTTGTTGAGAAGTTACTTTCTAGGTGTGGCTATCTTGAGTAAGGGCAGATGATTCATGTACCATTTACTTCCTGGAATCCAACTGCTCTTAGCTCAGGCATGAATGCAAGAGGATGTGCTCAGCTGAAAAAGCCCCTCCTCCAGATAAAATAAAATAACGCCCATGAAAACTTTTGAGATGTATGACATCATTTTGGCCTAGACCAGAGACCAGGAAGCAACTGACAAAAGTAAAAAAAATAGTTTAAAACAAGTGCAAATATATCTTCCAAGCTTTTTACTACTCCTGGAAGCATAAGGATTGAATCGTTTGTTACTGTGTTTCTCTTCCTCCTTGTCCTGCCATGTGCACTGCTCTATGCACACTAAAAATCCCATAGCCAATAGTCCATCTCAGAGCATGCAAGAAAGGGTGGTTACATTCCCACAAACAGTGGAACCAAAGAAAACAAATGTAGCCACTAGGGATGAGCCGAACACCCCCCGGTTCGGTTCGCACCAGAACTTGCGAACGACCCCCGCGTTCGGTACGAACGTTAGAACCCCATTGAAGTCTATGGGACTCGAACGTTTGAATTGGAAAGTGCTAATTTTAACGGCTAATATGCAAGATAGTGTCCTAAAAAGGGTTTGGCGACCTGCCTCCTGCCTCAGGGGACATGGGTCACTGCAAAAAAAAGTTTTAAAAACTACCGTTTTGGCGGGAGCACTGATTTTAATGACGATTAAAGTGAAAAAAAAAAAGTGAAATATTCCTTTAAATATGGTGCCTGGGGGGTGTCTGTAGTATGCCTGTGAAGTGCCACGTGTTTCCCGTGTTTAGAACAGTCCCTGCACAAAATGACATTAAACGGAAATAACACCATTTAAAACTGCTTGCGGTTTTAATGTTATATCTGGTTCCTGCAATATGGTTGAAAATCATTCAGAAAAATGGCATGGGTAGCCCTCCCTGCCCATTACCAGCCCCTTTGGGTTTCGTACGCATATTAAGGGGAACCCCGTACCCATATTAAAAAAAAGGAAATGCGTGTGGCCCCCAGGCCCTATATACTCAGAACAGCAGTATACAGGCGGTGCAAACAAGACAGGGACTGTGAAGGTTTGTTGTGTTAAGTTGAATCTGTTTGTAATTTTCAACTGGTACATTTTTAAAGTGTAGCTCCAGTCAAAAAAACGATTTTTAAGCTTTTTGGAAAACATAGGGAAGGGTTATCACCCCTGTATAATTTGTTTTGTCGTCCATCTTTTTTCATCTCACTTGCTGTTGTCTCCTTCCGTTTGCAAGTAGGAGATGTTTGTAAATTGGATGTTTGAAAGTAGGGGCCTGCCCTATATGCTCTGCAGAAATGGCGGAACAAGGTGTTGGTTTTGCAACAACATTGTAAGCCCTCAAAGTGACTCTTGGTGGGCGCTGGAGCGCCCTGCTGTGAACGATTATATCAAGAATTGTAATTACATGCCATTGTTGAACAGTGGTAGAAAAATTGACCTTTGGTGGTTGTGGTGCTGGTGCCACAACACTATAAGTCCTCACCGTTACTCTGGGTGGGCACAGGAAGGGGCCCTCCTGTGAAATATTATATCAAGAATTGTAATTACATGTCCCTGTTAAACAGGGGCAGAAAAATTGGGCCTTAGGCACTGGTGCCATCACACTGCAACCTCTGCCATACACTCTAGTTTTATTGCAGGAATTAGCCCTGCTGCAAAGCATTGCATCAAAAATTGTACTTAAACGCCCCTGTTAAACAGGGGCAGAAAAATTGGGCCTTAGGCACTGGTGCCATCACACTGCAACCTCTGCCATATACTCTAGTTTTATTGCAGGAATTAGCCCTGCTGCAAAGCATTGCATCAAAAATTTTACTTAAACGCTCCTGTTAAACAGGGGCAGAAAAATTGGGCCTTAGGCACTGGTGCCATCACACTGCAACCTCTGCCATACACTCTAGTTTTATTGCAGGAATTAGCCCTGCTGCAAAGCATTGCATCAAAAATTGTACTTAAACGCCCCTGTTAAACAGGGGCAGAAAAATTGGGCCTTAGGCACTGGTGCCATCACACTGCAACTTCTGCCATATACTCTAGTTTTATTGCAGGAATTAGCCCTGCTGCAAAGCATTGCATCAAAAATTTTACTTAAACGCTCCTGTTAAACAGGGGCAGAAAAATTGAGCCTTAGGCACTGGTGCCATCACACTGCAACCTCTGCCATACACTCTAGTTTTATTGCAGGAATTAGCCCTGCTGCAAAGCATTGCATCAAAAATTGTACTTAAACGCCCCTGTTAAACAGGGGCAGAAAAATTGGGCTGCTGGCATCACCCAGAACCAAAAATGTTCTTCCAACATAGCAGCGGAGGAGGAAAAGGATAGACAATCAACATAACAGGACAGTCACTCAGCATCAGCATAGGCAGTCTTGAAGGGATGTGGTATTTAAAAAAAAAATTATTCGGTTACATCAGCTTCAGATGCTTGGTAGCTGTGGGTGATCCAAGACTGATTCATCTTGATGAAGGTCAGTCGATCAACTGATTCGGTGGACAGGCGCACCCTGTGATCGGTAACGAAGCCACCAGCAGCACTGAAGGTGCGTTCCGAAAGAACGCTGGATGCAGGACAGGCCAGTAGCTCAATTGCATACTGTGCAAGCTCTGGCCAGTGATCCATCCTCAAGACCCAGTAAGCCAGAGGATTTTCAGTGGGAAAGGTGTCCAAGTCTGACCTTGCCCCTAGGTATTCCTGCACCATGTAAATTAGACGCTGGCGATGGGTGCTGGAACCAATCATACCTTGGGGCTGCGGACTAAAAAATTGTCTGAAAGCATCAGTCAGACGGCCACCTTCTCCACCGCTCCTTCTGACTGATGCCTCAGCAACACGTTGTCCAGGACCAGGAGTTTGTGACCTCCCAGTCTCTGGGAACGCGTTGCACAGAGCTTTCTGCAAGGCCTCCCGGAGATGTCTCATCCTCTGCTCCCTCTGCGATGGCAAGATAAGGTCGGCAACCTTACCCTTGTACCGTGGATCAAGGAGAGTGGCCAGCCAGTAATGGTCCCTCTCCTTGATCCGAAGAATACGAGGATCCTTCCGCAGGCTTTGCAGGATCAGGGAGGCCATGCAGCGTAGGTTAGCTGAGGCATTCGGTCCGGAGTCCTCTGGGTCACTAAGGACAACATGATCCGCAGCTACCTCCTCCCAGCCACGTACAAGTCCACGTGTTTCTTGGGACTGTAAATCATCCCTATAAGACTGCTGCTGCTGATGCTGATGCTGAGTGCCAGCCTCCACCTCCATGCTGACACAATCATCCTCCTCCTCTTCCTCCTCCTCACCCTCTTCCTGTGTGATGGGTGGCACAGCAGGAACACTGTCTGGATAAAGGGGGCCTTGAGAGGCAAGGAAGTCCTCCTCTTCCTGCCTCTGTTCTGCCTCAAGTGCCCTGTCCATTATTCCACGCAGCGTATGCTCCAAGAGGTGGACAAGAGGTACAGTGTCACTGATGCATGCACTGTCACTGCTCACCATCCTTGTGGCCTCCTCAAACGGTGACAGGACAGTGCATGCATCCCTGATCATGCCCCACTGGCGTGGTGAGAAAAAACCAAGCTCCCCTGACCCTGTCCTGGTGCCGTAGTCGCACAGGTACTCATTGATGGCCCTCTGCTGCGTGTGCAGCCGCTGCAGCATGGCCAATGTTGAGTTCCATCTGGTGGGCATGTCACATATAAGGCGGTTCTTGGGCAGGTTCAACTCCTTTTGGAGCTCAGCCAGCCGAGCACAGGCATTAAATGATCGGCGGAAATGCACACAGACTCTCCTGGCCTGTTTCAGGACATCCTGTAAGCCGGGGTACCTGCCCAAGAACCGCTGCACCACCAGGTTAAGGACGTGAGCTACACAGGGCACATGGGTAAGTTGTCCCTGTCAGAAGGCGGAGAGGAGGTTGGTGCCATTGTCGCAAACCACCATTCCTGGCTTAAGCTGGCGTGGCGTCAACGACCTCTCGGCCTGCCCCTGCAGAGCTGACAAAACATCCGCCCCAGTGTGGCTCCTGTCCCCCAAACAAACCAGCGCAAGCACGGCATGGCATCGTTTTGCCTG
Organism: Lithobates pipiens; assembly: GCF_037356315.1. Lineage (NCBI taxonomy): Eukaryota > Metazoa > Chordata > Amphibia > Anura > Ranidae > Lithobates > Lithobates pipiens. Next base: position 209,727,730 of record NW_027507718.1, on the reverse strand, counting down.
CGTACTTGCGTAGCCCCTGCAACGCCTACGGAGCACCGCTGGTTCTGAGGACAGAGCACTGGAAGAGGCCATGGAGGAAGAAGAAGAGGAGGGGGTGGAGGAGAGAGGTGTGTCACAACCAATAGTAGCATTTTGGAGGCGTGGTGGCGGAACAACCTCCAACACTACTGCACCTTGTCCTGCATCCTTCCCAGCAGCCAGAAGGGTGACCCAATGGGCCGTGAAAGACAGGTAACGTCCCTGTCCATGCCTGCTGGACCATGAGTCAGCGGTAATATGCACCTTACCGCTGACCGCCCTGTCCAGCGAGGCAAGGACATTGCCTTCCACATGCCGGTAGAGAGCCGGAATCGCCTTCCGTGAGAAAAAGTGGCGTTTGGGGACCTGCCACTGAGGAACCGCACATTGTACAAACTCACGGAAGGGGGCCGAGTCTCCCAACTGAAAAGGCAGCAGTTGAAGTGCTAGCAATTTAGCCAAGCTAGCATTCAACCGCTGGGCATGTGGATGGCTGGGAGTAAACTTCTTCCGCCGGTCCAGCAGCTGGGGCAGGGACATTTGCCTGCTATAATCGGATGTGGATGTACCACTAGCAGAGTTCCCGGAAGCACTTGGCTGTGACACACCTAATTCTACACCTTCATTCCTCTCAGAGCAGGTTTCAGAGAGGACTGAAGGTCTAGTGGGGTTAGAGATGCCAGCTGATGAGGAGCAAGGAGAGGTCCGCTTTGTTCTTTGGTGTGGGTCTTTTAGGTACGCTTGCCAACGAGCTGCATGGCAGGTCAACATATGTCTGGTCAAGCATGTGGTGCCCAAGCGGCTGATGTTTTGGCCACGTGAGATACGCTTGAGACATATGTTGCAAATAGCAGCGGTGCGATCTGATGCACTCGTCTCAAAAAAGGCCCACACCAAAGAACTTTTAGAATAACGCGCAGAGGAAGCGCTCTGCGCAGGCGGAGCTCTGCGGTGTGATTCCGTCGGTGTGCTGCCCCTAAGCTGGCCCCCGGAGGGCATCCTGCCTCATTGGACATGTGCCTCCTCCTCCTCCTCCTCCCTCCTTCCAGGCACCCACGTGGAGTCAGTGCCCTCATCATCCCCTCCCTCTTCATCGCTGTAGCAAACCTGGCAGTATGCTGCAGCTTGTGGAACATGACTGCCAGATTGCTGTGCTTCTTGAGCATCCTCTCTCTCTGCGCTCACGCTACTGCCTTCCTCTAGCTGAGTGTCATCATCAGAGCCCACCAAACACTGGGCATCCTCCTGGAGCATGTACCCAACACTGTGCTCAAAGAGTTCAGGAGACTCCTCAGGAGGACGTGGTGGGTCTAGGGAAGGAGTCACTGATGATGACATTAAGAGGAGGGACGACGATGTGTTGGCAGCTGCTTTTCTACTACCCTGAGACTGGGTGAGAGAGGATGAGGAGGATGAAGAGGACTTGGTCATCCACTCTACCAAGTCGTTGGCATGTTGCGGTTCAACATGTCCAGCTGCAGAAAAGAAGGACAAGCATGTCCCATGGCCACGTGCTGATGACAATGCACCGCGTCCACGACCAGCACTGTTGTCTCTAGACACAGAGCCTGCTTGCCCTCTTTTATCGGCTCGCGCCTGTCTGCCTCTCCTTGCTGGCCTTCCAGACATGGTAATGGCCTGAAGGGAGTTGGGTAAAACAGTGGTTGGGTAGTTTATATTGTGCTGGAGGCACACAACACCCACTAACTCCTGCAGATGCCTTTTTTATAGAACAGCAGAGTTAAAGGGGTATATACAGATGTATACTGTGCTGTGCTGGAGGCACACACAACTTCCAATAACTCCCGCAGATGACAATCGGGCCCAAATAGAGAACAGCTATGTAGGTGGATTATAGCGGTATGTACTGGGTACAGAGCACGCACACAGCACGCACTATCTCCTGAGTGACACTACTGACTGCAAGCTCTATTGTTAAAGATGGACCACTAGCTATATAGGTGAGGTGAATATCACGGTGTATACTGCGGTCAGGGCACGCAGACAATAACCAGAAAACAGCAGAGTTAAAGGGGTATATACAGATGTATACTGTGCTGTGCTGGAGGCACACACAACTTCCAATAACTCCCGCAGATGACAATCGGGCGCAAATAGAGAACAGCTATGTAGGTGGATTAAAGCGGTATGTACTGGGTACAGAGCACGCACACAGCACGCACTATCTCCTGAGTGACACTACTGACTGCAAGCTCTATTGTTAAAGATGGACCACTAGCTATATAGGTGAGGTGAATATCACGGTGTATACTGCGGTCAGGGCACGCAGACAATAACCAGAAAACAGCAGAGTTAAAGGGGTATATACAGATGTATACTGTGCTGTGCTGGAAGCACAGCACAACTTCCAATAACTCCAGCAGATGACAATCGGGCTCAAATAGAGAACAGCTATGTAGGTGTATATAGTGGTATGTACTGGGTACAGAGCACGCAGACAGCACGCACTAACACTACTGACTGCAAGCTCTATTATTAAAGCTAGATCACTAGCTATATAGGTGAGGTGAATATAGTGGTGTATACTGCGGTCAGGGCACAGACAGTAACCACTACACAAGAGCAAAATAGTATATCAGCCAAAAACGATTGGTGTGTAACTGTGTTGAAGGTACACAGAACACCCACTGCTTCAGATGCTAACAAACACTACACGAGGCCGCCTGAAAGGCGGCTTTATATAGTGTGGGGCGTGCACTACACAGGCTGAGCTATGATTGGCCACAGGCAGGATGCCTGTGTCCAACCATTGCTCTCCTCGCTGCTGGCGCTGCGATTGGCCAAGCATGCGGGGTCACAGTGCATGCTTGGCCAATCGTGAGACAGCAATGCATTGCGCCATCGTAGTGCATTGTGGGCCACACGAATTTTGCCGCGAACGGCCCAAACGTTCGGAATTCGGCGAACGCACGAACGACCGATGTTCGAGTCGAACATGCGTTCGTCTCGAACACGAAGCTCATCCCTAGTAGCCACCCTCCCACAGGGAGTAAGATCACAGCAGAAAAAAAGGTAATTTGGAGATTAGGTGGAGGCTGAGAGCAATAGAAGGTACTTCTCTTAAGACAGTGATGGCGAACCTTGGCACTCCAGGTGTTTTGGAACTACATTTCCCATGATGCTCATGCACTCTGCAGTGTAGATGAGCATCATGGGAAATGTAGTTCCAAAACATCTGGGGTGCCAAGGTTCGCCATCACTGTCTTAAGAATACAAATTTGAATAGAATTGTTTTTAAACCAGAGCTTACTACCACTTTAATTAATCATGTCATAAGTATTGTAACATAAAATGAATTCAACAATTAATACAACAATATGACCATCATTTAAACGACTTCAATACAGTGCACTTTCCCCCCTTCCTGCCCAAGCCAATTTTCAGCTTTCAGCGATATCGCATTTTAAATGATAATTGCGCAGTCACGCAACACTGTACCCAAACAACATTTTTTATCATTTTGTTTCCACAAATAGAGCTTTCTTTTGGTGGTATTTGATCACCACTGGGGTTTTTATTTTTTGCTAAACAAATTAAAAAAATACTGAAAATATTGAAAAAAACTTTTTTGTAAATAAGTACATTTTTGCCTTCACTGATGGGCACTGATGAGGCTGCACTGACAGGCACTGATAAGGTGGCACTGATGGGCACTGATGAGGTGACACTAATGAGGTGGCACTGATAATGGGCACTAATATGCAGCACTGATTGGCACTGAAAGGTGGCACTTATGGGTACTGATAGGTGGCACAGATATGCAGCACTGCTGGGCATTGATAAACGGCACTGATAGGTGGCACTGATGGGCACTGACAGGCAGCACTGATGGGCATTGAATGGCTGCACTGATGAGTACTTATAGGTGGCACCGATGGGCACTTATATACAGCACTGACAGGCGGCACTGATTAGTACTGATGGGCACTGATGGGTGGTACTGATGGACACCGATGGGTGGCACTGATAACTGGCACTGATAAGCAGCACTGATAAGAGGGCACTGGCAGGCATTACTGATGGGCACTGATTGGCATCTATAAAAGGGAATTTTTGGCACCTTTAATGGGCACTGATTGGCATCCCTGGTGGTCATGGGTGGAAATACCTGGTGGGCACGGGTGGGCATCCTTGGGGGGCTGCATTGATAATAAATCAGTGCAGACCCACATTGTCAGGAGAGCAGCTGATCGTCTCTCATCTACTCTACTGTTTACACTGTGATCAGCTGTGATTGGATACAGCTGATCTTATGGTAAAGAGCCTGCGCCAGAGGCTATTTACCTAGATTGGAGATGAAGTGTGTCAGACTGACACACCACTCCAACGATTGCCATGCTGCCTGCCCCGTGGTCACCCATTTGCAGCTTATCCTGCTGGACATCATATGAAGCCCAGTCAGGATAAGGAAACCACTTTTCGTCATTCTGCTGTGTGGCAGGTGGAAAGTACTTAAAGTGATTGTAAAGTCTTGTTTTTTTTTTTTCCTATAAAGATAACAAACATGTTATACTTACCTCCTCTGTTGCAGTGAATTTGCACAGAGCAGCCTGGATCCTCCACTTCTTGAGTGCCTCTTCTGTGTTTCTGTCCCCTCCCTCCTGTTCAGTGCCCCCACAGCAAGCATCCGACATAGAGCCCTGACCCGGCCCCACCCCCTCTCTCTCCTGATTGGCTAGCTGACTTTGGTTGACAGCAGCAGCAACCAATGGAGCTGCTGCTGTGTCTCAGCCAATCAGGAGGGCAAATCTCAGATGGCTGAGCCACTCATGGATATCAATGGACAGAGAGGGACCTCAGGTAAGTGTTAGGGGGGCTGAGGGGGGCTGCTGCACACAGAAGGCTTTTTATCTTAAAGCGAGGTTCCACCCTAAAGTGGAACTTCCGCTGATCGGAAACCCTCCCCCCCTCCGGTGTCACAATTGGCACCTTACAGGGGGGAGGGGGGTGGAGATACCTGTCAAAGACAGGTATTTACACCAACTTCCGGGCATAGACTCCCATGGGAGTCTATGTCATTTCCTGTCCTGCCGCGCTGTCTGCTGGGACACACACGGGTCCCAGTGACAGCGTGGACAATTCTTATTGCGCTGCGCGACTCGCGCATGCGCAGTAGGGAACCGGGAAGTGAAGCTGATTCGCTTCACTTCCTGATTCCCTCACCTAGAATGGTGACGGCAGCAGCCGAGAGCCGAGCGATCGATCGGCCTCGGCTGCCGGCATCGCTGGAACCCGGAACAGGTGAGTGTCCATTTATTAAAAGTCAGCAGCTGTAGTATTTATAGCTGCTGGCTTTTAATATTTTTTTTTTAGGTGGAATCCCTCTTTAATGCATAGAATGCATTAACCCCTTGCCGACCAGTGCACGATGATATATGTCGGTACAATGGCACGGCTGGGCAAATAGGTGTACAGGAACATTCTTTTTAAATCATAGCATAGTCGGTGTGCGTATGCGCTGCGTGCTCTGGGAGCATGCCCGCGGGTCATGTGGACTCTATGTCCGCCGGGGGCCCACAATCCTGTCACGGAGCAACACAATTGGGAGATGCAAGGCAAACAATGCAATTCCCTGTTTTGTTTTGCAACATGACAGAGATCTACTGCTCCCTGTCATCGGGAGCAGTGATCTCTGTCATGTTCTATTGAGACAATTCCCCCTACAGTTAGAATCACTCCCTAGAACACACTTAAAACCTTGCTCGCCCCCTAGAGTTTAACCCCTTCCCTGCCAGTGTCATTTACACAGTAATCAGTGCATTTTTATAGCACTGATCACTGTACAAATGACAATGGTCCCAGCATAGTGTTAAAAGTGTCTGATGTGTCCGCCATAATGTCACAGTCACAATAAAAATCACAGATCGCCGCCATTACTCATAAAAAAAATTAATAATAAAAATTCCATAAATCTATCCCTTATTTTTTAGATGCTATAACTTTCGCGCAAACCAATCAATATATGTTTATTGCGATTTTTGTTACCAAAAATATGTAGAAGAATACATATTGACCTAAACTGAGAAAGAAATTTATTTTTTTATTTTATTTTTGTGGATATTTATAGGAAAAAGTAAAAAATATTGTTTTTTTTCAAAATTGTCGCTCTTTTTTTATTTATGGGGAAAAAATTTTGTTAGGGTGCAACGTCGCACGACCGTGCAATTGTCAGTTAAAGTGATGCAGTACCAAATTGTAAAAAGTGTTCTGGTCAGGAAGGGGGTAAAATCTTCTACATACCACATAATCAGAATTCACCTATGTTTTTTTTGTACCTTGGCTCCAAGCTCTCTTCTTGTTAGCCGTATAGATAAGAATTCCCTTTATGGAGATATCTTTGGTGCTGGGCCTTACATATACAATCACTGCAGCCGATCAACATATTTTTAAATACCTGTATATATATATATATATATATATATATATATATATATATATATATATATATATATATATATATATATATATATATATATATATATACACACACTACGATAGCGAGAACGTGGATACAGTTGGCATTATAAATATGAATTCTAGGTTTCTGATAACATTCTTGACATCATGCAAAGCATTCATTGGTAGAGACACTTCAAAGCCTCTTCCACTGACATCATCTGAATCATTCAGTAATGGAAAGACTGCAAAGCCTTCTCTACTAACATGATGCAAATCATTCACTGATAAAGAGACTACATACCCTTTTCCAATTATATCATCCAAAATATTTATGGTTGGAGAGATTACATATTGTAGCTTTTTCTATTAACATCACCCAAAACATTCACTAGACATGATTAGACTACAGAGTTGTCTCTATTGACACTATCCAAATCATTCATGTGTGGATATACTACAAAGCCTTCCTCATTGACATAATATAAATTAATAAGACTACAAAACCGTCTCTATTGACAGCATTCAAATCAGTCATTGGGGAAGTTACTACATAGTCTTCTCCATTTGACATCACCCAAATCATCAATTGATAGAGAAACTACAAAACTTTCTCTAGTGACATCCTGCAAATCATGAATTTAAGAAGAGACTGCATTCTTTAGTGACAACATCCAAATCACTCTTTGGGGAGATTTATTAAAACTGGAGGACTCAGAGTCTGGTGCAGTTTTGCACAGTAGCCAATCAGCTTCTAACTTCAGCTTGTTCAATTAAGCATGGACAATAATAACATGGAAGTTGATGCAGACTACATAGCTTTCATCATTGACATCATCCAAATAATTTACTAATGTAGGATTCTCAAAAGCCACATTTACTATTTTCTATATTCAGCATATAAGGATTGCAGTGAAGGGAGCATGGATATATTTATGTTCTGTTCTTTGAAATTATTGAAAAAAATGTACAAAAGAACCACGTCACAATACCACTGTAATCAGATATACAGGCACAGGTAACAGGCTGGAGCCATGTGTTGTGTTAACCACATGCCGACCAGCTGCCGGAGTTGTACTGCGGCAGCATGGCTCGGCTGTGTGAATTGCCGTTATGTTATGTCGGTAACATAAACGGCCCCTAGGGGGCACGCTCGCTCCCTGAGCCGATGCGAGTGCCCGACAGTCTCGATCTCCGCCGGGCTCCCGCTTGGGGCACATGGAGAACCAGGAGCTATGTGTGTAAACACACAGTTTGTGGTTTTCTGAGCAGCGACCTGACAAGTTGTCTGTCCATGCAGAGTATGGACAGTGATCTGTTAGTTTCCCTGAACAGTCCCATCCCCCTTCATTTAGAACACACAATAGGATGCATATTGACCCTTCCCCTGCCCCCTAGTGTTAACCCCTTCACTGCCAGTGACAATTTTACAGTAATCAATGCAATTTTAATCACACTGATTGCTGTATTAATATCATTGGTCCCAAAAATGTGTCAAAATTGTCCGACTTGTCTGCCATAATGTCGCGGTCATGATAAAAATTGATGATCACTGCCATTACTAGTAAAAAAAAAAAATGTATAAAAATGCCATAAATCTATCCCCTATTTTGCAAAAGCTATGACTTTTGTGCAAACCAATCAATACACGCTTATTGTGATTTTATTTTACCAAAAATATTTAGAAGAATATGTATCGGCCTAAACTGAGGAAAATGTTTTTATATATTTTTGGGAGATATTTATTATAGCAAAAAGTTAAAATAATGAGTTGTTTTTTTTTCAAAATTGGCGCTATTTTTTTGTTTATAGAGCAAAAAATAAAAACCGCAGAGGTGATCAAATACCACCAAAAGAAAGCTCTATTTGTGAGAAAAAAAGGACGTCAATTTTGTTTGGGAGCCATGTCGCACAACCGCGCAATTTTCAGTTAAAGCGACGCAGTGCCAAATCGCAAAAAGCGGTCTGGTCTTTGGCCAGCCAAATGGTCCGGGGCTTAAGTGGTTAAAAGTCTTCACATAAGTTTCACATAGAGCAGTTTTTGGATTTATTGTATGGGAACTTCAGAATATATTGTCAGCAAAATAATTTGTACTCTGGAAATGAAAGACAAGGTTCTGAAAAAGATCTTTATTTATAAGTGGCATATTTTTTTTTTTAGTATGTAGTTAAGCATATGATACAAGCAATTGTAATAGAGCTAAAAAAAATTATGTTTATTTGTCTTTTCAAACTGCTTAATAAAAAGGTTATTGAGAAAAAATATATATATATTTTTTTATTAATATTCAAAATATGGTGCTATTAAAATATACACTTGTCCTCACTGAATTATTATTGTTAATGTATAAATTGCCATTTAATCAATGCTCTCTTCAAACAAACATTCAGGGCCGGCAATGCAGAAAAACTGGATCATTTAACGAAAAAATTAGAGAAGTAAGATTCAAGATGTGATCTAAATATGATGACTAATTGCACAGAAAAAAAACATTATTTCAAAACTATAGTTTTCTGTGTATTGTCAGGTTTGTTAGACATGCAATACTGTGAAATAGACCATCATCTGTACAAAAACTGTTTACTTAAGGGAATCGTGATTAATGTAAATATGCAAATCTTTTAATGTATACTCTATAGTGGTTTTCTCAGCCGAAAACAATTTCTGAACATCTGCATTTTTATTGTTGAGCAATTAAACTTTACAGTGTATAATGGAAACTGCATTCAGAAATGGAAGCCTTTTAACTGCCACTGAGCTGCAATGAGCAGTGCACTGATCCATATGGATAACTGAGACTCACAAAGACACAAATGTTAGTTTTCAGTGAAAAGTAAACTCGTTTTTTGTGATTTAAGAACCATTTATTTTCTTTATAACATATTTATTTTCTTCCAACAAATGTAAAGAATCATTTTTTTCATGCTGCTTTTATCAATTTATTTTTGACTAATCCTCTTTTTATTATATCTTACTCCTAAACCAGTTTGGATACCATTTTGTATCAAAATAGAGATTTTGTTTTTTAAACATTTGCATACCTATACCCATGGCAAACTGAAATCTGATCAGGATGCCCCTACTTCTACACCAAGAATCAATGGTTGAGTGTAAAATAAAATAAAAAAGATTTCAGCGGTACTAATCCACTCTTGCTATTTAGCGATGGATGATCATCTCTCTGGGGTCCAGCAATGGCTGATCTGATCCAGCGATGGGTGATTTTCAGTCCAGCGCAGGTTTCTGTTACATCAGAGGGGGGTGGGGTCACCCATAAGTCATTGGGGAACCCCTGGCTTCCCTCACCAGCGTCAGAGGGGGCGGGGTCAGGTGACGGGTGGCCCTGCCCTCCTAATATAAGAAACGTCAGCACTGGGATCCCAGCAGTGTCTCCTCAGTGGAGACAGAAGACGGATGGATGGACTGCGCTGGACTGAAATCACCCATCGCTGGATCAGATCAGCCATCGCTGGACCCCGGAGAGATGATCATCCATCGCTGAATAGCAAGAGTGGATTAGCACCGCTGGAATCTTTTTTTACATTTTTTTAAAATAAAGGAATTTTTCAAAAGTGTGTTTGTCTTATTTAACCATTTACACGTTCTTTGTGAAATGGTAGGGGTACTTTTGTACCCCCTTACCATTTCAAATGGGGGGCCGGGATCCGGGGGTCCCCTTGTTAAAGGGGGCTTCCAGATTCTGATAAGCCCCCCGCCCGCAGACCCCCACAACCACCGGCCAGGGTTGTGGGGATGAGGCTCTTGTCCCCATCAACATGGGGACATGGTGCTTTGAGGGGTCACAGACCCCCAAAGCATCCTCCCAATGTTGAGGGCATGTGGCCTGGTAAGGTTCAGGAGTGGGGGGCGCTCTCTCGTCCCCCTTATTTTCCTGTGGCCTGCCAGGTTGCGTGCTCAGATAAAGGGTCTGATATGGATTTTTTTTTTTATTTGACACGGGGTTCCCCTTAATATCCATACCAGACCTGAAGGGCCTGGTAATTGAATTTAGGGGAAGCCCACGCTTTTTTTTTTTATCAATGAATGAATTGTCGGCTCCATAATACAGAGAACACTCATTGAGTGTTCTCTGTATTACGGGAGCCGACAATTCAAAGTGATTTTAAAAGACTTTTTTTCCTTGGGAAATGACACTTTGCAATTTTTTTTTTTTTTTAATCAATGACATGAGTGTTCTCTTTATTACGGGAGCCGACAATTCATTATAGCCGCGAGTGATTTTAAACGAATTTTTTTCCTGCAGAAATGACACTTTGTGCAGGGACAGTTCTAAGCACGGGAAACATGTGCCCCTTCACAGGCATACTATAGACACCCCCCAGGTACAAAATTTAAAGGAATATTACACTTTTATTGTTTCACTTTAATCATTATTAAAATCACTGCTCCTGAAAAAAACAGCCGTTTTTAAAACTTTTTTTTGCATTGATCCATGTCCCCTGGGGCAGGACCCAGGTCCCCAAACACTTTTTAGGACAGTAACTTGCATATTAGCCTTTAAAATTAGCACTTTAGATTTCTCCCATAGACTTGTACAGTGTGTTCCGGCTTTTCGAATTTGCCACGAACAGCCTAAATTGTTCACTGTTCGCTGAACAGACGAATAGGCCATGTTCGAGTTGAACATGAGTTCGACTTGAACTCGAAGCTCATCCCTAGTTGCTATGCCATTGGGGAAATTTCCCTCCACTCCTTGTCCCAGGAAGACAACTAGAAGATAGATCTCCAGAAATTCTCTCTTATGCCCCATACACATAGTCAGATTTTCCGACGGAAAATGTGCGATCGGATCATGCTGTCAGAAAATCTGACCGTGTGTGGGCTCCATCTGACTTTTTCCGTCTGATTTTCCGATGCACAAAGTTTGAGAGCAGGATCTAAAATTTTCCAACAACAAAATCCAATCACATAAATTGTGTAGACAATTCCGACGGACAAAGTGCCACGCATTCTCAGAATAAACTAAGAAATGAAAGCTATTGACTACTGGCCCGTTTATAGTCCCGATGTACATGTTTGACGTCACCTCGTTCAGAACGTTCAGATTTTCCTAAAAATTTGTGCGACTGTGAGTATGCAACACAAGTTTCGGCACAAATCCATCGGAAAAAATCCTGATGGATTTTGTGGTCGGAATGTCCAACCGCGTGTATGGGGCATAAGACAGTTGTTCCCAGAACAGGCTTCACCATTAGAAGATTTCCATTTACTTCTTGCTCTGGGAACAACGCAAAAAATTGGGATTTTCATTACTTTCTCAGTGACAATGAACAACAGTACAAATAAACATACAATCTCCTTAGTGAGGACACTTGACAGAGATCTTAACCGCTCCTACTCTTTCCAAAAATAAAAAATAAAGTGGTTTTGGCTAAAGATACATATGGAGTTTAACTATTTCAGCTTTTGCACCTGTATACCCTTGCTAAGAGCCTGTTTATTTGATAATAACTGTGTCAATACTTATAATTAAATGTATTATTAGTAAAAAAGCTGTTTTTTGGTGATATGTTATTGTTAACATTATTTTATTTCCTAAGCAAGCTATAATCAAAAAGGTGAAAAAGTAAAAAAAAAAAAATCTACCTTTTTTTTTGCAATTTGTCCCGTTTATAATAACACTAAGATATGTTTCTGGTATATAACATTGTAAATACAAATGAAATAAGGGCCTTTTCATTTGTGCATATTCTTTAATGCCATGCTAAAAAATAACAAATACAAGTGATAAAAAAAATCTAGATACTGTATTAGTTAATAAAAAAAATAGCTAAGGGAAGAAAGACAAACTTGTTTATTAGGGCTTAAAAAAAATCAATTAAGAAAAAACTTTGTTCTTTAGGTTGCTTTAACTGACATCATATGCAGATTGAAGCTCATGTCTTTAATCTGCAGATGAATGAAACAGAATAAATACAAAATAACAATAAAGTTACTTTGTATCTCTGAATCCCAAGTCAGATCATTGTTTATAAACACTGATTAGAAGCTCAGCTTTTAACAGCAGTGCCTGGGGTGGCTGCTGTACCTAAAGTCCCATTCTGGGCAAAAAGAAGGAGAACAGATATATACTAACCTAATTTTCTGATCCTCCATACACAAGACCAGTCCCTGTGGCTTCCACCCACCCACGGTCTAATTGTCGGTGGACTGATCCCAATGTCATCACGTCCATAGACCTGCTCTGAACGTGAAAACATCAGGAACAGTCCACTGCTGGATTGTGAGGCAGCGGTGTTTGTAGGTGGATGCGGTGAGTACAGGCTTTCTCCAATCCCCAATAGACAAAAATAAGCAGTTGACCTGTGTAGTGTGGGCAATACCAGGCATGCTTACAATATCCCCTTCCTGCCCAGGACAATTTTCAGCTTTCAGCGCTGTGACAGTTTGAATGACAATTGCATGGTCATGCAACAGTGTACCCAAATTAAATTATCATTTTTTTTTCAAACAAATAGAGCTATTTTTAAGGTATTTAATCACCATTGAGTTTTTTATTTTTGTTAAATAAATGAAAAAGCACAAGGCATTAGAAAATTCTTTGTTTCTGTTATAAAACATTGTGAATAAATAATTTTTCTTCATAAATTTAAGCCAAAATGTATTCTGCTACATTTTTTCGGTGAAAATAACCCAACATCAGTGACTATTATTTATTCTATATGAAAGTTATAGAGTCCACAAACTGTGGCATACATAAACAAAGTGAAACAATCAGCGCTACCTGGTATCCTAAAACACAAACAAACTAAATCAGTGACCTGTATTCTAAAACATACATAAATATCAATAATATTAATTTAAATAATATTAATGAATTATAATAATAAATATGAAATCAAAAAATATGAACTAGCTGCTGTACACCTATCAGTGATTCATTACACCAAAAAAATCGAAAATTGCATATATAAATGGTACAGCGCTATTCTCATACAATCCGCTCTACTGCGCATACAATGTATCACACTAAATAAATCTGTGACTTGATGAAACAAAAATTTAAAAGTAGCAGGGAGGAGCCCAGCCCTGAATAGTTACGTGATCACTGAGAGCCTGAGCTCATGAGCGAGATATTAAGACCCCTTTCACACTGGGGCGCTTTTCAGATGTTTTAGCGCTAAAAATAGTGCCTGTAAAGCATCTGAAAAGTGCCTTTCATGCCTCTCCAGTGGGATAGTTCGAATGCTTTCACACTGGGGCGGTGCGCTTGCAGGACCGGAAAAAAAGTCCTGCAAGCAGCATCTTTGGGATGGTGCGGGAGCGGTGTATACACAGCTCCCAAAACACGCTGCCCAGCGCTGCCGAAGCTCAGCAACATGGGTGCTTGTAACCCTTTTTTCGACCGCTTTTAACCCCTGTTAGCGGCCAAAAAAATGGGTTAAAGACTCCAGTGTTGCGGATAAATAAAGCACCGCTAAAACTAGCACCGCCCCAGTGTGAAAGTACCCTAAGAAATGTTTTTTATTTAACTTCTTGTAAGTGCAATTTTATGGGGCTATTTTAATAAATGATTTATACAGAGAGCACTATGCAGTTGCCTTTCTATTTCATGTGGTCCATGTGAAAAGCTTTTGAGAGAGGAAAACCATATCCAAGGATGTGAGAGGAGATATATATCCCTGGGGGATTGACTGAAGTTGTAAGAAAGACAAGCCTGTGATTAATAGGAGTGAGGTGGTGTAAACCATTGCTTGCTGTATATGAGAAGATTGTTGAGGAGCACAGCGGTGGATTAATACAAATTACAAGGTTTATTTTATTGTACTTTTCAATTTTTGTTTTATCAAGTCACAAATTAATTTAATGTGATACATTGAATGCACAGTGGAGCGGATTGTATGAGAATAGTGCTGCAAACTATGGTATATGTCTAAAAATGAATCAATCCTGATATACTGACAGCCTATCTCATTTCTTGAGGCTGAAAACACCAGGGCAGTACAAATATCCCCCAAATAATCCCTTTTTGGAAACTCTAATGCCGCGTACACACGGGCGGACTGTATGGCGTACTTAGTCCGTCGAAACACATTTCAGCGGACAGTCCGCTCGTGTGTGGGCTTCAGCGGACTTTTTCAGCGTGCAGTCTGGCGTACTAAGTATTTCGGATTTTTCGAAATTCTGTCCGTCGTACTTTGGTTTCAGCGGACAATCCGCTCGTCAGTAGGCTAGTTCGGCGGACTAAGAATGGCGCATGCCCAGAAAGGATTTACACAGCGGAAGGGTGCTTTGCTGTGTCTTGGACTTCCTATTTCTAGTCCCGTCGTAAGTGCTGTTTGGGTATCCGTGTGTGGTCAAGTCCGTTCAGTCGAAAGTATGACTGACTGTCCGTCGGATTGTACGACGGACTAAGTACGCCTTATGCCGCGTACACACGGGCAGACTGTATGGCGTACTTAGTCCGTCGTACAATCCGACGGACAGTCCGTCATACTTTTGACTGAACGGACTTGACCACACACGGATACCCAAACAGTCCGTCGAAAGCTTGCGCGATGACGTGTACAGCACGTACAACGGGACTAGAAATAGGAAGTCCAATACACAGCAAAGCACCCTTCCGCTGTGTAAATCCTTTCTGGGCATGCGCCATTCTTAGTCCGTCGAACTAGCCTACTGACGAGCGGATTGTCCGCTGAAACCAAAGTACGACGGACAGAATTTCGAAAAATCCAAAATACTTAGTACGCCAGACTGCACGCTGAAAAAGTCCGCTGAAGCCCACACACGAGCGGACTGTCCGCTGAAATGTGTTTCGACGGACTAAGTACGCCATACAGTCCGCCCGTGTGTACGCGGCAATACAGTCCGCCCGTGTGTACGCGGCATAAGGTATTTAGTAAGAGAAGTCAAATAGATAGGTTATGGTGCTAAACCCAAATAACTGTGCTCAAAATGACCTATCGTCAAAATTGGTGATATAAAAAGTGCTATATAGCTTAAAGTGCAAGTGCTTCCTAATTATATTTGAAAAATTAAATAAAATAAAAATAAATGTAAAATACAATCAGTATTAAACCATCATATAAGTGTCATCTTACAATAAGTAAAACCCCAAATAATTCATATGGTAAATATTCACATAGACCATATCAGATATTGTGTTCTTAAATAAAAATGACAAAAGTTCTTTTGGACAGCACAAAAACACTAGAAATATCCTTCAGTGTCCTCATTCAAAATGAAAAGTGAACCGTGCAAATAGGTGCAAGGAAAGTGCAAACAAGACTAAAAGTCAAATCTAAGTTCACCCAATAATCGCATCAGGATGCATGTGTATTCTCTACACATATCCAATATTGGTGTTTTGGCTGATGATACTGCCACCGCAAAAATACTGGTGCAAACAGTGCGGGTATTCAATGGGAAACGTTGATCCCCGGTTCGCCACTCAGTGCTATAGTATGTAAATGCTCTCACCAGAACTTACGCCCCTTGTGGGGCTGGATGGACCTTCACAATGTAAGCCACTGTGTCGCTGTCTGGCTGCTGCTGGTGCACTGGGGGAAGTTTCACTGTTCCGTTCGTGTAATCTCCATTAAAGGTTATACATGAGGAAAGACACATCCATAGTGTAATACGTTTTTAAACAGAATCCTTTGTTTATTTAAATTAAAACTACTCACATTTAATGTTAAAAACACATGCATGTAATCTCCGCTGGCCGTCTCTATCTGTTGGAATGGGTGCATGCAACGTGGCCACGCCCTACGCGTTTCGTCACTCTGACGTCTTCTGGAGCGGCCATGTTGGTGCACCTTGCGGTCTAATTAGGGTGCAGTGCTCCATTGCGCTTGCGCCAAACTAACAGCGCCATTTTAGGTATGGGATGCCCTTACTCTGCCCATCCCGGACTCAATTTCTTCCCCCTGGGTACATAATACACCGGAGATAAACCCAGATCGTATTTGTGTCGGATCTCACATTAGTGGTGATAAGTCATATCAACCTCGGAGCACTGCAGCCTACCTCCGTATATGAACTATAAACATCATCCCACATTATTGACATCCACTAGCGATATCCAATATAGGGCTCTGCTGTTATTCTTATTTTAAAAACATATCTTAAAATTGTATATTTATTTTAAAACTACTATTTGAAATATTTCATTTTGATCTCCAATTCAAACAAGTATACAACAAATATATAATAATATAGACTTGGAAAAGTGTATATGGTTACTTCCAAAAGGGGGAGCCCTAACGTAACTTAGATATATGTATCTAATAGTTCCCAAATAAAAGGGGAGAGAGAGGAGGGACCCTGATGTTACTTATGTTATTTTCTCATAGCGCGACTTTACCCATTTACTTACATACATTTAGTAAGAGGCATGGCAATTTTAGTAAGAGGCAGGGCAGTTTTTTTGAAGTTGTAATTCTTTGTCATAATTTTTTGGAAAAATAAAGAAATAAATAAAAAAAAATTAAAACAATACTGTCACCGGCGCAGGACAGTGTTATCATATAATGGGTGTGACAGTGATCAGAGACACTGACTGGTGACAGTATGTAAAAAAAAAAGTAATATTTTTTTCTAAATTTTCTTCTTTTTTAATTTGTTTCTTTTTTTTTTTTTTTTTATGATTTTTACACACTGTGACCAGCGAAATACAGTGTTACCATAGTTACACTGTACTACCCTGAGGAAGTGATTAGTATTTTGTCTTACACATTATGATTGTTTATACCTGTGAATTTCACTGGTATAAGCAACCATTTTCACTAAATGAAATTGATTTGTTCAGTGTGTTTTTTATTGTGATTAGCTGTGATTGGCCACATCTAATCACATGGTATAGATGGGCTGTGATTGGCCCGGTCTGTACCATGGGATCACTGAGACCAATCACAGCTAGCAACGCAATTGTACACAATAGATGGCATTAAAGAAAGCCATCCATTGTTTAGGATTGTCATGTGATCTTCTGTGATTGGCCACAGAGATTACATGTTACTGGCAGTTGAACGCCACACCAACCAGTCATCTGATGGACACCGCCAGTGACAGATCATGCTGAAGCCCCACGGCATGTCCCGCTTGGTCATCATATTGCTATAGGCTGGGGGGGGGGACCCCAAGGTTGGTTTAAGGAAGTGGAGCAATAGACCCCCACACTTCTATCCTAAAACTGTACCTTTTTGCCTCTTCTTACAGAGGACCTCCAGTGCCTGGGTGTCTGTGTGGGGGCACCGTGTGGATAGTGTTTGTAAACAGTGTGGGTGAACAGCATTTCAGCTCTCTCCCTCTAAATATCACAGCTTCCGCTGCTGAGATAATCCAGGACCAGACAAGGGACCCATTTAATCCCCAAGGGAAGCACTAGTCCCTCCCCTTTCCCCCCACCATACACAAGCACAGAATAGTGATGTGCTCAATTGCCTTAGAGTGGGATGATTTGCATATGAATGAGCCACCACTGTATTTGCATATGAATGAGCTATGAAACAATGTAAGAAAGCCCCATGAGGCCCCAGAAAGCCCAATGATATGATCACTGGGCACATCGCAGGACACAGCCTTCATGCAATCACTGAATAAACAGCATGACTGTCACAATAAATCCAAAACAGTTGGTAAGAATGGTGTGTAACCCACTATTTTGAATAGAATAGACTTATTCTCGCAAATGTTTACCTTTTTTGCTTTTCCATATATTTTTCCTTCTCTTAACCCCCCACCTTTATTTCCCTTCTCCTTTAACCTTCCCCCCCCCTTCCCCCCTACTTAGCCCCTACTCCATTCTTTTTTTTGCCTTTCATTTCACCCCCCCCCCCCCCCCCTTTTACTTCCACCTTCCAATATTTCCTTTCTTTCTTTGTCTTGTATATTACACACAGTAGGACTACAAGTTCCAGTGCACCTTTTATATACTGTATGTCATACACATTCTTCAGAGTAAACACCTCTTGTGACCAGTGGTAGGTGAACATATAGGAAGCTCCAGTGCAGAAGCAATCCTAAGCCAGCTACTCTGGAACAGTCACTAGGGTCTCTCTCACTCTGGCCTTTACTCACTGTACCATGTGTACTCGGATTCCTTCCTCCAGTACCAGCCAGATTGTGTACTGTGAGCCTTCAGATCAGATCCTCAGTGGACTTCCTCCAAACTACTCTCAGCAACTTCATGAAAAAGCCCCTCAGTTCTCCCTGAGCTGGGACATTCTTGGCCTCCTGTGGGCTTCAGATAAATGACTTAGACGGCCACAGCCCCTCAGGCTGGATGTTTCCCCACCAAAACAAGAACCCTGCTGTTTCAGGGCCCTATCTATTTATACCCACCTCAGACCCCTACTGGTCATTCTCCATAGACTGAGGCTGTATGAATATTCAAGTCCAGGGTCTACCTCTTCAAACCCACTCAATTCTAGAGTTCACTAGAAAGCTGGGGGAAGTAGTTTGCCTTTAAGAAAATCCTACCAGTAACCTAACAAGCAGGGTGCTACACTGGTATAACCCATACTGTTGTCTGGGAATCTTTTAATAGTTTGAACTTTTATTTGTTTAATACAAACGTTGAGACCACAATGCAGGTGTGACTTTTTAGTACAGATTTTTTGGTACAGATATTTTCCCCCTCAAAAATATGTGTTTGCTAAACAGCTGCGCAAATAATGTGAAACATAAAAAAAATACTGCTAATATTTTATTCTAGAGGACCTCTGCTTTTAAAAAAAATACAATTGTTTTAGGGTTTAAAGTTTTATAGCAAAAAATTCAAATTAGGTAGAAAAGTGGTTACAGTGATTAAAATGCTCTTAGCTATTAAAATTCACCCACTGATTCCAAGTGCAAGTCTTCTGTTATGACTGGACAAACGTTCTCTGGAGGAAATTGCATTGTACTGAAATTAAATTGAGTCCAATGACTAGATGCCATGGAAACCCCACTAAAAATAGCACTTTAAACCTCCCTACCTGCCAAAAAACAATAACACAATCATTAGTTGTCAGTGATACTTTAACCGCTTGTGGACCAGCTGCCGCACTTGTACTGCGGCAACATGGCTCGGCTGCAAGAAATTGTTATCTTACGTCGCTACCATTTTTGCCCACTAGGGGTGTGCGCCCACTGCTCACCCATAGAGCCGATGTGAGTGTCCGGCGGTTGCGATCACTGCTGGGCTCCCACGGTTGCTCAGGCACACAGAGAACCGGGATCTGTGCGTGTGTAAACACAACGTTTCTGATTCTCTGAGGGGAGAAGGGACAGATCATCTGTACATGCAGAGTATGAACAGCAATCTGTCATCCAGGGGCGGACTGACCATTTGTCCACTCGGGCACTGCCCGAGGGCCCCGGGCCACTAGGGGGCCCCGTCAGGATTGCCTGCCTCAGTAAAACCAGGGACAGTATGTAAAAATCTATGTTTTTTTTTACATCTGTCTCTGAAATGTCCCTTACCAACATCCTTTTGGTCTAAAAATCCTTAGATTATAGCTGCCCCACCTCTCCAGTACCTTCACAGCCAATAGAAACATGTCTGTGTATACTGTGTGTACATGTATGTGTATACTGTGTAATTGTATACTGTGTGTCCCCATAATCTCTGATTGCCTGGGGGCCCCATAATCTCCTATTGCCCGGGGGCCCCATGAATTGTCAGTCCGCCCCTGCTGTCATCTCCCCTACACAGTACCCTCCCCCCTTCAGTTAGAACACACACTAGGGAACACAACCCCTAGATCACCCCCTAGTGTTAACACCTTCCCTGCCAGTGACATTTTTACAGTAATTAATGCATTTTTATAGCACTGATCACTTTATAAATGCCAATGGTCCCAAAAATGTGTCACAATTGTCCGACCTGTCCGCCATAATGTCACAGAGTAGTACTGTGGATACAAGGACATGTATAAAAGTGCCATGCCCCGATAAATGTGCAAGGCGAAAGAGAGGGTGAATGATGGACTTTGTAGGCACCACAATAACAACTTATTAAAATGCAGTACATTTTTATTACAAAATATATACAAATTAACAATACTAAAAATTTTACCTATTACCTAATGTTACCTAATGGACTTTGTAGGCACCACAATAACAGCTTATTAAAATTCAATACATTTTTGTTACAAAATATATACAAAATAACAATACTAAAAATGTTACCTATTCATAATGTAATGATATTGCCATTAGAATATATGAACAAACCACCTATTGAACCAATAGCATTAAGCTAACTATTCATAAAAAAAAAAAAAATCATAGATTGCCGTCCACTGATATTGTTACATCAAATGTAGCATGAAGAATAGGAGGTGTGCCATGGCTCAACTCAGCTCTACATGTTGTGCATGTGAATGCTTCTTTTTTTGATAAATAGCTTAATGCTATTGGTTCAATAGGTGGCATGTTCACATATTCTAATGGCAATATCATTGCATTGTGAATAGTTAATATTTTTAGTATTGTTCATTTGTATATATTTTGTAATAAAAATGTATTGAATTTTAATAATTCGTAATTGTGACGCCTACGAAGTCCATCATTCACCTTCTATTCAGTAATACTTTAAAACTCCCAGACCCATCAACTCCCATCATTGGTAGTTAGTTAGTTTCACTTTAACCTCCTTCCCCAGAACAATCCCACATTCATGGCGCAAACACTTTTGGATCAAAATGTTCAAAATATAATTGGCAACTCTTTTTGTGATCTGTGCATACAAAAAAATGTACAGAGCATTTTAAGAATGTTTGCAGAGACGCCACTGATTTAACTGTAATAACGTTACTGTATTTGCCATAAGGTTAATAAAGCAACCCCATCTAGCGTTGGTGATAAACATAGACAGACAAACTAACAAAGTTAACTAACACAATGCTAATAGCTCTCTGCTGTGCTATACAGCTGGTTTAAATTTTTAGAACAAAATAATGCTTCATTAAAAGAATATTTGTTTTTAATAAGAGTATTTAAAGGGGTTGTTCAAAGGCTCCCCGTGCCCCAGCAAAGCCAGCGACACCCAGAAATGAGGGGAGAAAAGATTGGTAGCCATGCACAGCGCTGGACTAAATGAGGTCTCAGGTAAGTAAATAGGGGCTGAGGGGGCGATGCTTATGCCTAAACATTTTTTACCTTAATACAATATACAATACTTTATAACCACTTTAACCTTATACCATTATGATGGTCTGAGGAAAGCTGGCCACACATGACATAACCTTTGTGTGCAATCAGACTGTAATCTGTATGGCCAGTTTACGACGCACTCAATTACAAATGTGGTTCTTAGTATCTTCAGACATAAAAACCATTAAGAACATAGCTTGGATGAAAAAAGGCTATGCATTTTCAAACTCAATATAGATACATGCAAAATGGTGTTACTTGCAAGAATGGTTTGCTTTACATAGTTTCTAATTGTGCTGCCATATATGATAATCAGCAGTCACAACTATTCAGTGCCAGACACTTAAAGATATAAAATCCTTAAAGGGCTGACCAATAACCCAAATAAAATATGAAGTGTTGCTTCTAGAGGCTTGCATACATGATAATATCTTTGCAGGGAGAGAAGATCGCAGTGAAGAGACAAGGCTTTTAGCTATATGTAGAAAAATGTAAATACTGCTGCTGCAGATAAAAGAACAGAATACAACGATAATACAAAATTCTTTCCTAGGGATGAGCTTGGTGTTCGAGTCGAATGCATGTTCGACTCAAACAACGGCTGTTTGCACATTCTGCGAATACCGAACGTTATGGGCAGTTCTCGCCAAATTCGCGTGGCGCTCAAGGCCCACAATGCACTGCGCCATCGCAGTGCATTGCTGGCTCATGATTGCCCAGCATACACTGTGACCAATCACAGCGCTATCAGCGAGGAGAGCCATAATTAGCCACAGGCAGGCTGCCTGTGGCCAATTATAGCTCAGGGGGGTTAGTACATGCCCCACACTATATAAGGCCGCCAGCGTGGCGGCCTTGTGTAGTGTGTTTCAGCATGCAGGGAAAGAGCAAGATAGGCAGGGACAGTGTGTTCTTTTCTCAGGCATCTGCAGGAGTTAAAGTGGGTGTTGTGTGCCTCCAGCACAGTATACACCTGTATCTACCCTTTATTGCTGGTGTTCTCTAATACAGGCATCTGCAGGTGTTAGTGGGTGTTGTGTGCCTCCAGCATAGTATAAACCTGTATCTACCCTTTATTGCTGGTGTTCTCAAATACAGGCATCTGCAGGAGTTAGTGAGTGTTGTGTGCCTCCAGCACAGTATACACCTGTATCTACCCTTTATTGCTGGTGTTCTCTAATACAGGCATCTGCAGGAGTTAAAGTGGGTGTCGTGTGCCTCCAGCACAGTATACACCTGTATCTACCCTTTATTGCTGGTGTTCTCTAATACAGGCACCTGCAGGATTTAACCACTTAATGACCGCCGCATGGCAATGTACGTCGGTGCAATGACACCGACAGGCACAAGTACGTACATGTACATGCTCGCCTTCCAGCGGGTGGGGGGTCCGATCGGACCCCCTCCCGCTGGATGCGGCGGTCCGTTTTGCTGCAGGAGCGATCCGGGATGAGGGGATGGCCGTTGGTTTCTGGCCATCCCCTCTCGATCGCTCCTGGCGAATGAGAAGCTTCCCCCTGCTGTGTATAGTAAACACAGGCAGGGAGGAAGTGATGTCATACTCCTCGGGGCGGTCTTATTGAGCACACAGTAAGTCTGCACCAAACACTACACTAACACATAGGCACACACAGGCACACAACCCCCCCCCCCCGATCGAACCCCTGGTCCCCCCCCAGTCACAGTGTCACTGATTGCAGTGATCATTTATTTACTGATCACTGCATTCAGTGTGAGTTGTGACAGTAAAAACTGTCAGGGCAGTTAGTTTTAGGTCCAGGGTAGCCCCCTACCACCCCCCAATAAAGGTTTAACCCCCTGATTGCTCCTAGAGTTAACCCTTTCACCCCCTTTTGCCAGTGTCACTAAGCGATCATTTTTCTGATCGCTGCATTAGTGTCACTGATGCCGCTAGTTAGCTAGTTATTTTTTTAGGTTCACCGCCAGGTTTTTATAGCGCTAGGTACCCCGATATACTACCCAATAATGGTTTTAACCCCCTGATTGCCCCTAGTTAACCCTTTCACCCCCTTTTGCCATTATCACTAAGCGATCGTTTTTCTGATCACTGCATTAGTGTCACTAGTGTCGCTAGGTAGCTAGTTATTATTTTAGGTTCACTGCCAGGTTTTTATAGCGCTAGGTACCCCCATATACTACCCAATAATGGTTTTAACCCCCTGATTGCCCCTAGTTAACCCTTTCACCAGCGATCACCGTATAAGTGTCACTGGTGACGCTGGTTAGCCATCTAGTTATTTAGGTTCCTCGTCAGGTTTTTATATAGCGCCAGGGACCCCCATATACTACCTAATAAAAATTTGAACCCCCTGATTGCCCCTAGTTAACCCTTTCACCAGTGATCACCATAAAAGTGTTATGGGTGACTCTGGTTAGTTAGTTTGCTTTTTATAGCATCAGGGCACCCGCCATTTATTACCCAATAAAGGTTTAAACCCCTGATCACCCGGCGGGTGATATCAATTAGGTTTTAGGGTCAGGGTCTGCGTCGCCCCAGCCAGCTCTAGGTTAGTGCCAGTACCGCTAACACCCACGCGCAAAGCATACACCTCCCGTAGTGGTATAGTATCTGAACAGATCAATATCTGATCTGATCAGATCTATACTAGCGTCCCCAGCAGTTTAGGGTTCCAAAAAAACGTATTGTTAGCGGGATCAGCCCAGATACCTTCTAGCACCTGCATTTTGCCCCTCCGCCCAGCCCACCCAAGTGCAGTATCGATCGATTACTGTCACTTACAAAACACTAAACATATAACTGCAGCGTTCGCAGAGTCAGGCCTGATCCCTGCGATTGCTAACAGTTTTTTTTTGTAGCGTTTTATATTTAAATCCGGAAGGCAGTGCTTGGTTTTCGGGGGCCCGTACATGGCTAGGCTCCCAAAAAGTCCCCCACATGTGGTATCCCCGTACTCGGGAGAAGCAGCAGAATTTATTTTGGGGTGTAATTTGACTTATGCCCATAGCATGTGTGAGCAATATATCATTTAGTGACAACTTTGTGCTAAAAAAAAATTGTAATATTCCTGCAACTTGTGGCAAAATATAAAATATTTCATGGACTCAACATGCCTCTCAGTAAATAGCTTGGGGTGTCTACTTTACAAAATGGGGTCATTTGGGGGGGGGGGGTTTGTGCTATTTTGGCATTTTATGGAGTGAAATCAAAAATTTGCACCCTAAGAAACCCTGAAGGCAGTGATTGGTTTTCGGGGTGCTGTATGCGGCTAGACTCCCAAGAAGTCCCACATATGTGGTATCCCCGTACTCAGAAGAAGCAGCAGAATATATTTTGGGGTGCAATTCCACATATAACTATGGCATGTGTGAGCAATATATCATTTAGTGACAATTTTTGTAAACTTTTTTTTTTTTTTTTTTGTGTCATTATTCAATCACTTGGGACAAAAAAAAAAATATTCAATGGGCTCAACATGCCCTTCAGCAATTTCCTTGGGGTGTCTACTTTCCAAAATGGGGTAATTTGGGGGGGGGTTTGTGTTATTTTGGCATTTTATGGCCTTCGAAACTGTGATAGGTAGTGAGGAGTGAAATCAAAAATTTGCACCCTTAGAAATCCTGAAGGCAGTGATTGGATTTCGGGGTGCCGTACGCGGCTAGACTCCCAAAAAGTCCCACATATGTGGTATCCCCGTACTCAGGAGAAGCAGCAGAATATATTGTGGGGTGCAATTCCACATATAACTATAGCATGTGTGAGCAATATATCATTTAGTGACAATTTTTTGTAAACTTTTTTTTTTGTGTGTCATTATTCAATCACTTGGGACAAAAAAAATTCAATGGGCTCAACATGCCCCTCAGCAATTTCCTTGGGGTGTTTACTTTCCAAAATGGGGTAATTTGGGGGGGGGGGTTTGTACTGCCCTGCCATTTTAGCACCTCAAGAAATGAGATAGGCAGTCGTAAGTTAAAAGCTGTGTAAATTCCAGAAAATGTACTCTAGTTTGTAGACGCTATAACTTTTGCGCAAACCAATAAATATACGCTTATTGACATTTTTTTTTACTAAAGACGTGTGGCTGAATAAATTTTGCCCTAAATGTATGACTACAATTGAGTTTATTCGATTTTTCTTATAACAAAAAGTAGAAAATATATTTTTTTCTCAAAATTTTCGTTCTTTTTCCATTTATATCGCAAAAAATAAAAATCGCAGAGGCAATCAAATACCATCAAAAGAAAGCTCTACTTGTGGGAAGAAAAGGACGCAAATTTTGTTTGGGTACAACATTGCATGACCGCGCAATTACCAGTTAAAGCAGTGCAGTGCGAAATTGTAAAAAGACCTCTGGTCCTTAGGCTGAAAATTGGTCCGGGGCTGAAGTGGTTAAAGTGGGTGTTGTGTGCCTCCAGCACAGTATACACCTGTATCTACTCTTTATTGCTGGTGTTCCCTAATACAAGAATCTGCAGGCGTTAGTGGGTGTTGTGTGCCTCCAGCAAAGTATACACCTGTATCTACCCTTTATTGCTGGTGTTCTCTAATACAGGCATCTGCAGGCGTTAGTAGGTGTTGTGTGCCTCCAGCACAGGAAGCCTGTGGCCAATTATAGCTCAGGGGGTTTAGTACATGCCCCACACTATATAAGGCCGCCAGCGCGGCGGCCTTGTGTAGTGTGTTTCAGCGTGCAGGGAAAGAGCAAGATAGGCAGGGACAGTGTGTTCTTTTCTCAGGCATCTGCAGGAGTTAAAGTGGGTGTTGTGTGCCTCCAGCATAGTATACACCTGTATCTACCCTTTATTGCTGGTGTTCTCTAATACAGGCATCTGCAGCATTTACAGTGGGTGTTGTGTGCCTCCAGCACAATATACACTACCCAATTGCTGGTTTTCCCATCTCCCTGCAGGCCATTACTATGTCTGGAAGGTCAACAAGGAGAGGCAGACAGTCACGAGCCAATAAAAGAGGGCAAGCAGGCTTTGTGTCTAGAGACCACAGTCCTGTCCTTATTTTCGGCAGCTGGACGTGTTGAGCCGCATCATGCCAAAGACTTGGTAGAGTGGATGACCAAGCCCTCCTCATCCTCCTCTTCCTCTCTCACCCAGGCTCAGGGTACTAGCAAAGCAGCTGCCCTTGTGTCCTCTTCCCTCGTCTCAATGTCATCAGTCACTCCTTCCCTAGACCCACCATGTCCTCCTGAGGAGTCCCCCAAACTGTTTGAGCACAGTGTTGGGTACATGCTCCAGGAGGATGCCCAGCGTTTTGAAGGCTCTGATGATGATACCCAGCTAGAGAAAGGCAGTAGCGTGAGCGCAGAGAGAGAGGATGCTCAAGAATGACAGCAATTTGGCAGTTATGTTCCACCAGCTGCAGCATACTGCCAGGTTTGCTCCGGTGATGAAGAGGGAGGGGATGATGAGGTCACTGACTTCACGTGGGTGCCTGATACGAGAAAGGAGGAGGAGGAGCGTATAGCGCGTGGCCAAAACATCAGTGCGTGGCCAAAACATCAGCCGCTTGGGCACCACATGCTTGACCAGACATATGTTGACCTGCCATGCAGCTCGTTGGCAAGCATACCTTAAAGACCCACACCAAAGAACAAAGTAGACCTCTCCTGGCTCCTCATCAGCTAGGATCCCCAACCCCACTAGACCTTCATTCCTCTCTGAAACCTGCACTGAGAGGAATGAAGGTGTAGAATTAGGTGTGTCACAGTCAAGTACTTGCGGGCACTCTGCTAGCAGTACACCCATGTCCGATTGTAGCAGGCAAATTTCCTTGCCCCAGCTGCTGGCCGTCGAAAGAAGTTCACTCCCAGCCATTCACATGCCCAGCGGTTGAATCCTAGCTTTGCTAAATTTTTAGCACTTCAACTGCTGCCTTTTCAGTTAGTAGACTCGGCCCCCTTCCGTGAGTTTGTGCAATGTGCAGTTCCTCAGTGGAAGGTCCCCAAACGCCACTTTTTCTCACGGAAGGCGATTCCAACTCTCTAAGGGCATGTGGAAGGCAATGTCCATGCCTCGCTGGACAGGGCGGTCAGCGTTAAGGTGCATATTACTGCTGACTCATGGTCCAGCAGGCATGGACAGGGACATTACCTATCTTTCACGGCCCATTGGGTCACTCTTCTGGCAGCTGGGAAGGATGCAGGACAAGGTGCAGTAGTGTTGGAGGTTGTTCCACCACCATGCCTCCAAAATGCTACTATTGGTTGTGACACACCTCTCTCCACCACCCCCTCCTCTTCTTCTTCCTCCATGGCCTCTTACAGTGCACTGTCCTCAGAACCAGCGGTGCTCCGTAGACATTCAAGGGGCTACGCAAGTACGCAGGCAAAGAGATGCCATGCCATGCTTGCGCTAGTTTGTTTGGGGGACAGGAGCCACACTGGGGCAGATATTTTGTCAGCTCTGCATTGGCAGGCCGAGAGGTGGTTGACGCCATGCCAGCTTAAGCCAGGAATGGTGGTTTGCAACAATGGCTCCTCTCCGCCCTCCGACAGGGACAACTGACCCATGTGCCCTGTGTGACTCACGTCCTTAACCTGGTAGTGCAGCGGTTCTTGGGCAGGTACCCGGGCTTACAGGATGTCCTGAGGCAGGCCAGGAAAGTCTGTGTGCATTTCCGCCGATCATTTAATGCCAGCGCTCGGCTGGCTGAGCTCCAAAAGGAGTTGAGCCTGCCCAAGAACCACCTTATATTTGACATTCTCACCAGGTGGAACTCAAAGTGGGCCATGCTGCAGTGAGGGCCATCAATGAGTACCTGTGCGACTATGACACCAGGACAGGGTCAGGGGAGCTTGATTTTTTTCACCACACCAGTGGGGCATGATCAGGGATGCATGCACTGTCCTGTCACCATTTGAGGAGGCCACGAGGATTGTGAGCAGTGACAGTGCATGCATCAATGACACTGTACCTTTTGTCCACCTGTTGGAGCACACGCTGCGTGGAATAATGGACAGGGCACTTGAGGCAGAACAGAGGCAGGAAGAGGAGGACTTCCTTGCCTCTCAAGGCCCCCTTTATCCAGACAGTGTTCCTGCTGTCCCACCCATCACACAGTAAGAGGACGAGGAGGAGGAGGAGGCTTGTGACAGCATGGAGGTGGAGCCTGGTACAAAGCATCAGCAGCAGCAGTCTTTTAGGGATGATTTACAGTCCCAAGAAACACGCAGACTTGTACGTGGCTGGGAGGAGGTGGCTGCGGATCATGTTGTCCTTAGTGACCCAGAGGACTCCAGACCGAATGCCTTAGCTAACCTACGCTACATGGCCTCCCTGATCCTGCAAAGCCTGCAGAAGGATCCTCGTATTCTTCGGATCAAGGAGAGGGACCATTAATGGCTGGCCACTCTCCTTGATCCACAGTACAAGGGTAAGGTTAGGGACCTTATCTTCATTTTTCATAATAACAAGCTATTGGTTGGTTGCTAGGACCACCTAGGAACCAATCACTTGCTCATTAACTTGAAAAGTTAACTATATTCAGCGCTGCTCACTGTCTCTCTCCCCTGGCTGTGAACGGTGCAGAGTGAATACGGCAGCTGGCCCTGGGTGTCAGTCACCCGGGTAAGGTCCCCACATGGGCACCCGCACCCTGTCACAGCTGACCTCTCCTTGCCCTGACTGTCACAGTGCCCACCCTGCTGCCTGTGCCCAGCACCTCGCTGTCACTGCTTCACCCGCAGAGGGCGGGGGTGCCTCTCCCGTTGATACGCCACTATTAGGTGGTAAATATAGCTCTTTAAATATCCTAATCTACAGCTCAAGGGAATACAGAAGACCCATATGTACAGTATTTCTCCCATTGCAAAAGTTTTCCTTCTTCTAAGCTATAGAATTACAATACGCTCGATTGGCGCACCAGGCATAAGGCTCCATTCACACCTATGCAGTTTGCTTTTGAGCATTTCTGCAATGCTTTTTGATGTACTTTTTGTATTTTTACCATTTTTTTAAGCTTTTTTTTGGGGCAAATTTGTTGTCGGCCAGATTAAAAAGGAAAAACGCAAAACTGCAATAAAAACGCAGTAAAAATGCACTACATGCTTTTCTACAACTTCTCCATTGAAGTCTATTGAACCAAGTGTAGCGCCTTGGGGTTTACTCAGGAAGCTCCTCACCAAATTCCTTGTCAGGGGTAGCTACCATAGTTAAATTGTTTGAGATCTATTGATTTCTCCCTAAGCTTGGCCTTGTTGTACTTTTCCCTGCTACCACTGGGTGGCGGGGCACTTGGTGGTACTAGATATGAGAAGGATAACTCAAGGTCAGGTTATGGGTATATGGGGTATCTCAGCCAATGGGCAGGGGTTTTCTTGAATCCCTTGGCCTGCTGGGAGAGCCTATATATTTGTGGAGTTAGGTGATCTATGTTCTGTGCCACCCATACTGCCATCTGGGTGGACGTGTGTCATCTGCCTCGAGCTGCTAGGCCAGATATTGGGCCTAAGCGGGGGCATCTGTCTGCCAGGCTGTGCGAGGGCCTATCCAGAAGTAAGAGGGCAGCACAGGGTTGGGACTGTGGCTTGCAGTCCAACCAAAAGTGATGGTTCTGCCGGCCGGAGAACCTGTTGTGGTCAGAGGTAGAAGGGAAGTTGTCTCCACTAAGGGACCAACTACCTTTACCAGGGACCACAGTGAGTAACTGAAGCAAGTACCGGAGCAGTATTCTCACCGAACAGGCACGGTGAATAATCGGGAAACTTAAGGTGGAGATCAAGTCAGGGACCCAACCAAAGGAGGTGATGCTTGCAGAGCAGCCTAGTGTGTCAAGCTAGGGACCAAGCTGGTCAGCAGGGGAGAAGCTTGAAGGTATCCGAAGTGTTAAGCTAGGGACCCAGCAGGGAAGTATGGGTGACGCTTGAGGGAGATACCACCGCAAAAGCCTTGAGGAGCTCCCGGGATTCAGAGTTAGTGAATCAGAGGGTCTGGTGAGAGACCAGGAGCTCAAGGGGCTGAAGAACTACAAGTAGAAGTTGTAATAAAGCTGAGAGAACTGTTATGCCGCGTACACACGACCATTTTTTCCATCAGAATAAACTGACTGTTTTTCCTACGGAGTTCCGATGGAGTACCGCTAAAACAGACTTGCCTACACACGATCACACCAAAGACCGATTTTTTAGAATGCAGTGTTGTACAACACGTACGACGGGACTAGAAAAAATAAGTTCAATAGCTAGTAGCCAAAAGCAGCCCTTGCGTCGTTTTTGGTCCATTGGAACAGTATAAAGATGAATGGTTTTCCTGATAGAAATTGATTCTGCTGGAAAGTTTTAAAACATGTTCTATTTCTAGGTCCGTCAGACTTTTCGAAAAAAAAAGTCATCTGAAGCCCACACACGATCAGAATATCGGATGAAATGATTCCGTCTGACTTTTCCTGCCAGAAAGTCCGACTGTGTGTACACAACATTAGGTTTGAATAAGGCCGCGTACACACGGGCGGATTGTCTGTCCAACTTAGTCCGCTGAACCGTGTTTCAGCGGACAATCCGCTCGTGTGTGGGCTTCAGCTGACTTTTTCAGCGGACTGTCTGACGAACAAAGTGTTACGGAATTTCCGTAATTTTGTCCGTTCAAACTTGGTTTTGTCCGTCCAAACTTGGTCTCAGCGGACAGTCCGCTCGTGTGTAGGCAAGTTGGACGGACTAAGTATGGCGCATGCTCAGAAAGGATTTACACGGCCGAAGGTTGCATTGCAGTGTATAGGACGTCGTTTTTCTAGTCCCGTCGTACGTGCTGTACACGTCATCACGCACGCTTTCAGCGCACTGTCTGCTCATCGTGTGTGGTCAAGTCCGTTCATTCAAATTTTGAACGGACTGTCTGTCGGATTGTCTGACGAACTTAGTTGGGCAGACAATCCGCCCGTGTGTACGCGGCCTTAGAAACGGTTAAGTACTGTAGCCATAGGGGACAGCAAACCTGCACATGCAGAAGTGCCACCTTGCTGGGGCCTTTCCCTGTATGGCTGTCCTTCTATTGAAGCCTCAGAGTCTGCCTATTGTCCTGGCCCCAACCCTCTTTCCCTTGCAAAATATAAAAGGACTGTTAAAAGAAATAAAACATCTTTCATGTCGCATCATGGCAGCATACACTCTGGGTTGTAACTCCGCCTCCACAACCTGATAGGACCACATAACTATAAGATGACGATACGGTCCCCGCCCCAGCATTCTCTTATTTTTCCTCACCTGTTGGGACTGCACGGATCAGCACCCCCTTACCGCTTCGCCCCAGCCATGCTCTAGCCTCTCCTGGGTGGAAGTCCTTGCTGGTACAGCCTCTAAACGAAGGTGAATGGAAGGAACCCCACTCTGGTGATCTCAAGGGTATGTTACAACTTTCTCTGTGTCCTTGGATTAAAGCCTTAAACAGGCTTAAATTTCTTCAGTTATCTTTGGTTTGAGTGTTAAATAGACTCTGGTGTTGCTGCCTAGTTACCATGATAAAGCATTAAACAGGCTTAGCAGTGTGCTATCAAGCGCTCTGGCATATAAGCCTTAAACAGGCTTAGCCAAAATGCAGTGGTCTCCATTCTATTACTATCCTGTGTACCTGTTTCGTTTCTTTCTCTTCCCTCTGTGCCTCGGCGTTCTCCTGGGCTCTGTAGTCCTCCTAGGGACGCTGGGACATGTTCTGAGTGTCCCAGCGCTTCCACTCATGCACAATACAGTAGCTCTGGGCATTCTGTTAGCTTTGTATCTAAAATGGCGCCAGCCACTGCACGGCGCTACTGCGCATGCGCGAGTGTGACGTGGCCTCGGCGGCGAATTTAAAAAGCTGATTGAATTAAGCTGCATTTGCACTTGGTATTCAGAGCCTAGATTGCTGTAGCTTACCTTTCCTGCCTTCCTTTATTCAAAACCCTCATCCACCATACTGAGGTAAGTGGCTGATCGTTACTGTGTCAATGTATTTTTGCATTTACTGCTGTGTTTTCTCCCTTCCCTGTACTCTTCCATGCCAATTGTTTGTACTGTGTATCTCCTTAGGCTTGCCCTTTTCTCCTTTGCATGGAGACCACTGCCCTAGCAGATCACTGTCAGCCTATTATGTAAGGGGGGAGGACTTTGGTAAGTAGTGAAGATTTAAAAAAGAGAGCAATCCTAACACTGCCTATATGGTTAGCACTACCAGGTCCGCAAATTCATCTGAACCAAGGTACAGAGAGACTTTGCGCAGGAGAAGCCATTGCAGCCGCAGACGGAGCCGCTCCAGTCGCAGGAGAAGTCGCTCAGGCCACAGAGGGAGTCGCAGGAGAAGTCACCCCAGATCTTATTCTAGATACAGCCGTTCCTACCATGGAAGATCTCCTGTTCATAGACAGCGATCTCCAATGCGACCCTCTGGAAACGCATGCTGGATATGCGGGGCCACAGCTCTCCCTGATTATCGGCCTGCCATAGATGCTTTGAGGAGGCTACTAAAGAGAGAGAACTACAGTCTAAAGAGCCTGTAGCTTCACAGATTCCTACTCCGGAGATAGAGTTGTCAACACGAAGTGCCTCACCTGCTCCTCCCAGTACATCAAGAGAGCAGGATTCCCCATCTGACAATGAGGGGTTGGATGCGTCTGCAGGTTTCGATTTTTCTTTAATAGAGCCTTTTGTTTAATCGGTGAAAGAGGCGATTGGCTGGGAGGAAGTTCAACCGAAACGGAAGAAATACTTCCCGAATCTCAAGGCCTTTCCATTCATTGAGGAATTGGACGATTTATTTAAGGAAGAATGGCAGAGTCCTTAAAAAAAAATCGAGCCTGAATAACAGGCTTTCCAAATTATATGCCCTGAAGGGGCCTAAAGTGAGCCCTCTCGTCTCTCTTCCCATTCTAGACGCATCCCTCATGCGACTAGCCAGGCATGTAACACTGCCAATTGAGGACGCTTTGACATTCAGAGATGTCCTGGATAGATGGATCGACATGGATATGAAAAGGGC
The DNA here is from genome assembly GCF_037356315.1 of Lithobates pipiens. Taxonomy (NCBI): domain Eukaryota; kingdom Metazoa; phylum Chordata; class Amphibia; order Anura; family Ranidae; genus Lithobates; species Lithobates pipiens. The sequence goes on along the minus strand of NW_027507718.1, from coordinate 209,694,249 downwards.
CTACCTAGCAGGAGGTTCTTACAGACCAGCAGTGACACTGGCAGCTGTAGGAAGGGTAATCTCCAGCTGGTCGGCGAATACCGAGAAGTAGGTCTCAGAAGGCACAGATCAGGAGAGCATTGTGAAGGCTCTACAGGAGCTAAGTCTCGCAGGGGACTTTGTGGCAGAGGCATTGGTGGATGCGATTAAATTGGCATCAAGGGCCATGTTGGCATCTGTAATGGCCAGGTGGTCACTGTGGCTGAAACCCTGGTCGGCAGATCCTGTCCCAAAATCCAATTGGTGCCGCATTCCATATGACGTCGAGAATCTCTTTGGTGCAAAGCTGGATTCCGCAATTTCGAAGGTGACTGGTGGAAAATCGGGACTGATACCATCAGACAGGAAACCGAAGCAACAGAGACCTCCTCCCTTTAGGGGTAATCTGCCAGACAGATACAGGGATGCGAAAGCTTATAGGCCGGGGAAAGAATACATGAGGAGCTGTATTATGAATTATGAAATTCCAGAAACCCAAGACTCCTGCTCCAAAAGTCTTTTTGAATATACGCCTGTCCAGCCAGCAGTAGTGGGGGCAAGGCTTTCAAAATTCAAGCTGGCTTGGGCGGAAGCAATAAAGGACCTATGGACAGTGACCACTGTTCGTTTTGGGCACAGGTGCTCTTTCAGAGGACGTCCCCAAGGGGAGCATTTTTCTCCAACCAGGCTTCCTCCATCAGAGGAAAAACGGTTTCTACTGACCAGTTAAGTTCAAGAGCTTCTTCAAAAGAAAGCAATAAGAGAAGTTCCTACTTCACAGAGGGGACGGGGATTCTACTCCCCATTGTTTCTGGTGAAGAAGAAATCAGGGGACCTTCGCCCAGTTTTAGATCTAAAAAACCTTAATCGTTCCATTCAAGTGGAGACATTCAAGATGGAGAGTTTACAATCGATCCTCCAAGCCATAAATCTGGGAGATTGGATGCTCTCCATAGACCTTCAGGATGCCTATCTTCATGTTCTAATCCATGTCGCCTTCCAGAAGTTCCTTCGGTTCTCGGTGAATCAGGGCCACTTCCAGTTTCAGAGTCTCCCGTTCTGGATCTCTACTGCCCTCAGAACCTTCACGAAGGTATTGCTACCAGTGATAGCGTCCTTAAGGGAGAGAGAATTGAGTCCATCATTACCTGGACGACATTCTTCTCCTTTCAAGCAGCCAGGAGTCCCTTATCCAACATCGGGCGGTCCTAGTTGCCACTTTACAAGGACTGGGCTGGTTGATAAACTGGAAAAAAAGCAATGCTCATCCCACCCAGAGGATGATCTTCCTGGATGCAGAGTTGGATACTCAGACAAACACGGTGGAACTACCAGTAGAGAAGATTTTCCTACTGATTCAGAAGGTGAGAAGAGCAATCTCAGCAACATCCCTTCTGGCCAGAGCATGTCTCAGTCTTCTAGGCACTCTGTCTGCGACCATTCCTATGGTCCAGTGGGCCCAATGGAACACGAGACCCCTTCAGACTTCCTTTCTGCATCAATGGGATGGCTCATCCATGACCCAACTGATCTACATCTCGGAGGAGGTCAAACAATCCTTGCAGTGGTGGACTCGTTCCTGCAATCTGACAAGATGCAAGCATATAGTTCCCCTTCCTCAGGAATATGTAACCTCGGATGCAAGCATGGAAGGATGGGGGGCACACTACCAACATCATGCAGCTCAGGGCCGCTGGCCATTCAGGATCCAGGATGCAGTTTCAAATGTGCTGGAGGTGAAAGCAGCCTTTCAGGCCCTCCTGGCCTTCAGTACTTATCGGAGGGGGAAACGAGTCCTTCTGAAGATGGACAACAAAGTGGCCGTCGCCTATATCAACAGGCAGGGGAGCAACAGAAGCTCCTCCCTGATGTGATGGAGTGGGCTCAATTGAACTTACTGTATCTGAGAGCGGCCTATATTCCAGGGACTGAGAATCTCCTAGCCGACTCACTCAGCAGAAGCTTTGTTTCCAACAACGAGTGGTCTCTGAGTCCCCAAGCATTTACGCTCATAACTCAGACCTGGGGCTCACCGGACATAGATCTAGCAGCTACTCCAGCGAACGCAAAATGTCAGAGGTTCCTATCAAGAACCCCTTTCCCTTCAGCTGAGGGAGTAGATTGTCTTCAACATTCCTTGTACTTCAACCTCGGCTACATCTTCCCTCCGGCTCCCCTCATAGCGAGGTTTCTTCTGAGGCTCAAGAGGTTGGCAGCATTATAGCATTAGTAGCGGCGGTGATCCCGTTTTGGCCGAGGAGGCCATGATTCACTACTCTCCTTCAGTTGAACACACCTCTCTCGCTGTCAGCAGACCTGCTCTCCCAGGACCAGCTTCTACATCCTAACCCCGAGAGGTTACATCTGATGGCCTGGAGGCTGAGAGGACTAGGTATCTAGAACAGGGCTTTTCTCAGAAGGTAGTGGAGACATTACTCCAGGCTAGGAATCTGACTACCAACAACACATACCGAAGGATCTGGGAGAAGTTTACCACCTTTTCTCAACAACAAGGTTGGGACATATCTTCTCTGACAGCCCCAAAAATCCTGAATTTCCTGCAGTCAGGCCTAGAGAAAGGACTTCAATCCAGTACCCTGAAAGTCCAGGTATAAGCCTTATCTGCTCTGACCGGGGTCAAATGGGCACATGATCCTCTGGTCATCCAGTTTCAGAAAGCCTGTCTTAACCCCCCTGACGGTATTCCCGAGTCTGGCTCGGGGTGGAATTTTTATACCAAGAGCGGTAACCCCGAGCCAGACTCGGGACTGCATCGCTGGATCCAGGAGGAGGTTTACTTACCTTCTCCCTCGGATCCAGCGTTGTCTTCCCGCTGTACGAGCGAGCCGTGTCTCACTCGATCTATCACGGACCCGATCTCCGTGCCCTGTGAGCGTTGCGACGCACGGGGACGGAGATCGGCGCCAAATTTAAAAAGTGAAACACACAGTATACATACAGTATAATGTAATCTTACAGATTACATTGCTGTATGTAAATATTTCACATCCCCTTTGTCCCTAGTGGTCTGTCCAGTGCTCTGCATGCAGTTTTATATAATAAAAACTGTTCTTTCTGCCTGGAAACTGGAGATTGTCCATAGCAACCAAACTGTCACTTTACATCAAAAATGGTTTCAGACCAGCTAGAAAACAGCGATAATAAATTGTAATCACTCGTAGAATTGAGCGATAGCGATTTGTGGGGAGATCCGTCATCAAATACTGAAAAGTAATTACAGTGACAATTCTGCAACTGAGCAAATTTCTGTGTTTTTGATTTGATTACATTATTGAATAATTTTTATTATTGTTATATTATTATTTGGTACAATTATTTATAGTTATTTATTATATTATAATTTATGATTTCATTTTTCAAACTTTATCATACCCGGGATGTCTGCTAGACTCTGGTTTGGACAGATTTAAGAGAGTTATTCCTAAGAATTACAGGACTACAATATAAAACGCCAAATTTTCATGCAAAATAATGGTACCGCTTTTAGCACCTAAAATCCGAAATAATCGTACCGCCAGGGAGGTTAAACTAAGGCCACCTAGAAAACCTTCATTCCCGATATGGGACCTCTCAGTTGTCCTGGAAATCCTGTCAAAAAAAAACATTCTCTCCACTCGACAACATCTCCCTTTCTTTCCTGATTGCTATTACTTCAGCAAAAAGAGTCTCAGAGATGCAAGCCTTGATGGCTAAGGAACCTTACCTGGTCGTCTACCCGGACAGGATAGTACTAAAACCGTCAGATCATTTTGTACCTAAGGTATCCTCATCATTCCACTTTAATCAGGAGATTAATCTTCCAGCCCTTATCACAGAACAGAGTGATCCTCATCCTCTGGATGTCAGGGGCAACATCCTGAAGTATCTCTCAGTAACTGAGTCAATCAGGAGATCGGAGAACCTCTTGGTTGTTCCATATGGCCCTAGGAAAAATCAGGCGGCATGGGCTCGTACCATCGCTTCATGGCTGGTTAAAGCAATCAAGAAGGCTTACTTACTGAGTAAATTACAGATTCCGGAGGGCTTAAAGGCGCATTCCACCAGGGCAGTAGCAACTTCTTGGGCAGCCTATCTGAAAAGTGGCCACCTGGTCTTCCAGAAACACCTTTATATCACATTATAGGGTGGATTCTGCACGGCTTTCAACAGTAGATTTTGGAAGGGCCGTTATTCAGGCCAACTCTTCTGTTTCTTGTTAATAAACTTATTTTCTTGCACTTCCACCCAGTCTGCGAGTTATTCCCCAGAGTGTGTGCTGCCATGATGCGACAGGGAACCTGAAAATTGTATACTTACCTTTCCGTAATTTTCCTTTCCTGTCGCATCTTCATGGCAGCATACAATGTCCCACCCGTTTGAGGTGATTTATATATATGGAGAATGCTGGGGCGGGGGCCGTATCGTCGTCTTATAGTTATGTGGTCCTATCAGGTTGTGGAGGCGGAGTCACAACCCAGAGTGTATGCTGCCATGAAGATGTGACAGGAAAGGAAAATTACAGAAAGGTTTTGCATCCAAGAAGTATCTGGTGCCTAATGACTTTTATTACCTTTGCACCTACTATGCATCACAACCCACTACATATTGAAGGATGTCAGCGGTCTGTAGCCTTAAAGGTTATTATTAGGCTGGAAGTGGTTAGAGATTCTGCCACACAAGAAAGCAAAGAAAAAAGCACCGTGTTGTGTTTCAAAAAAGTCCCTGACCCTTTCCAAAAATGCAGAGGCACAAGAATGCATTGATGTGAATGTGTTTCCATGGTACCCATGTTAAAAATAAAATTATAAAAGAGGAACCATTGTGCAGAATGAAAAAAACTAAATTTTTTGTTGACAACATCCCAATATATTATATAGTTAAAGAAAGAATGTACCCCCCGGTACTATGGGACTTTAAGGGCAGACTCTTGAAGACTAAGCCCAGAGAGCTATAGGAGAAGTGATACTATATGTATATTATTTACTGTTTTATGTACAGTGTTTCACACCACTACACTTTTTAACCTATGAAGTAATACATTTTTCTGTGTTTTCAAAACACTTTGGGGGTTATTTATTAAAGGCAAATTCACTTTGCACTACAAGTACACTTGAAAGTGCACTTGAAGAGCAGTCGCTGTAGATCTGACGGGGACATGCAAGGAAAATAAAAAACACATTTTAGCTTGCACATGATTCGATGATAAAATCATCAGAGCTTTCCCTCATTTCAGATCTACCGCTCAGATTTAAAGCAACTGCACTTCGAAGTGCAATTTCAAGTGCACTTGCAGTGCACTTATAGTGCACAGTGGATTTGCCTTTGTCTTCAAGAGTTTGCCCTTAAAGTCCCATAGTTCCCGGGGGGTACTTCCTTCCCTTAACCATGTTAAAAATCCTGCGTTTCTGCAAAAAGCATGAAAAAAATGCATTGGTGTATTTGGAGCCTTATAGAGGATAGCCTGCAAAGAACACATGTGAAGATGTCTGGAGTTGCCTTCTATAGAAGAGTTAGTGAAATAAAAAGAAGCAGCAGCAAAAAGAGCCAAAAGAGTCAAAATAAAGAGGATGACAGAATAATAAAAAAGGGAAGAGATTGCCAAACAAAAACCATGACTGGTGCATCAAGAGGGTAGGAAGAAGAAAAAGAGATTATTTTCTATTTCTGCCTAGGGCTGGATATACTGTAGGTGGGGAACCAACCAAATATCTCCCATCAGACAATCAGTAAATTATCTTGGGAGAGGCATATTAAGATACCTGCCTTATCCAGGGGTCTCCAAAGGTGATCAGAGATGCTGAGCATTGCTCAAGGGGAGCGTAGGGCCTAACAGATGCTGGCAGATATGCTTACTCTTTCAATCAAGGTGCCAAGGAATTTGCTGCTGCAGCTATTCAGGTTAAGGATAGCCTGCAATTGTTCAACACTTGCAATCAGTCTTCTCTCTCCATGAATTTACAGTGTAGAGTCAAGGCTTTTAGCAGCTTGTTTAACAAATTAGGTTAATCTAAGGCAGAAGATAAAAGAACAGAACAGGAAGGTTAACGTGAATTACTTTTCCTTAGGAGTATTTTTTATAAGCATGTAAAAACAGATGTGACAATTTCCTGTACTTGATTAAGATTATTTCCTATGTACAAATTCCAACAGAGTCCATTCTTTTCCTTTTTAAATTCTACCTGCAGTGCATAGTCTGGTGAAAATGAAATAATTGTACCCAATTATGAACATACAAAAGGCCTAACTTATAAAAGTATTATAATAAAGAAATGATAAAGCATGTATTTTTGTTCCACACAGCACCTAATTACAATTCCCAGAAACAGACAAACATATAAAAAGATTTTTAGATGATCATTGCAGTCCAGATGATCCCCACCATAGGAATATGGCAGCCCCCAAGTGAGTTCCCACTCTATTAGATCCAGGGGACGAAAGACTTCCTCTTTTATATTGAGGGGAAGTTTTTTGATAAATGTCTGCCCGGATGTTTTGTTTTTGTTACTTTTAGAGCTTGTGTGATGTGAAGGCAGCGATGCCCATATGCTGAAAAAGGTGCATCACATGTAACTTTTTTTTTTGTTTGAACATTTAATAAAATGTCTAGGTATGACTTTCTGCTTTAGTCTGAATCCTTGCTCTAACCAAATTTTGCTTGTTTTGGGGTGAACCTTAGATTACAGCTGTTATTACAGATGCAGCTTAATTCTACAGCTTTAGCCCCCAAAGCACCTTGTCCCCATGTTGATGGGGAGAAGGACCTCATCCCCACAACCCTTGCCAGGTGGTTGTGGGGGTCTGCGGCAGGGGGCTTATCAGAATCTGGAAGCCCCCTTTAACAAGGGGACCCCCAGATCCAGCCCCCCATGTGATATCGTGACGAGGTACAAATGTGCCCCTACCATTTCACAAAAAATGTGTGAAAATGGTAAAAAAAAACACAAGACACAGCTTGGGACAATTCCTTTGGGAAAATTCCTTTGGGAGCTCCGTGACCGTGATCGCGGGTCCCGTGGACTCAATTTCCGCGGGCATTCCCCCGATCGTCTTAAGGTAAGGTAATTCAAACAAACATCTCCCCGTTCTGCCTAATGACACTGTCACTGATTAAGGATGAGCCGAACACCCCCCGGTTCGGTTCGCACCAGAACCTGCGAACAGACCTAAACTTCGTGTGAACTTTAGAACCCTATTAAAGTCTATGGGACTCGAACGTTCAAAATCAAAAGTGCTAATTTTAAATGCTAATATGCAAGTTATTGCCATAAAAAGTGTTTGGGGACCTGGGTCCTGCCCCAGGGGACATGCATCAATACAAAAAAAGTTTTAAAAACTACTGTTTTTTCGGGAGCAGTGATTTTAATAATGCTTAAAGTGAAACAATAAAAGTGTAATATTCCTTTAAATTTTCGTAACTGGGGGTTGTGTATAGTATGCCTCTGAAGGGGCGCATGTTCCCTGTGCTTAGAACTGTGTCATTAGAAGTGTAATTTCTGCAGGAAAAAAAGTAATTTAAAATCACTCGCGGCTATAATGAATTTTCAGCTCCCCGTAATACAGAGAACAGTCATTGAAAGTCATTGATAAAAAAAAAGCGTGGGGTTCCCCCAAATTCAATTACCAGGTCCTTCAGGTCTGGTATGGATAATAAGCGGAACCCTGCGTCAAATTTTACAAAAAAAAATGACGTGCGGTTACCCCACCTTCAGGCCTGGTATGGTTTTTAAGAGGAACTCCACGGCAAATTAAAAAAAAAAATGGAATGGAGTTCCCCCTAAAAATCCATACCAGACCCTTTATCCGAGCACACAACCTGGCACTCCGCAGGAAAAGAGGGGGGGCAAAAGAGCGCCCCCCCTCCTGAACCGTACCAGGCCACATGCCCTCAACATTGGGAGGATGCTTTGGGGCCCCCCCAAAGCACCTTGTCCCCATGTTGATGAGGACAAGGGCCTCATCCCCACAACCCTGGCCGGTGGTTGTGGGGGTCTGTGGGCAGAGGGATTAATCAGAATCTGGAAGCCCCCTTTAACAAGGGGACCCCAGATCCCGGCCCCCCCTGTTTGAAATGGTAAGGGGGTACAAAAGTACCCCTACCATTTCACAAAGAAAGTGTAAAAAATTGTTAAAAAAGACACACACCCCTTGCGTCAGAGGGGCGGGGTCAAGTAACGGGTGGCCCCGCCCTCCTCATAAGAAGTGTCAGGCTGCCGGGATCCCCGAAGTGTCTCCGGTGGAGACAGAGGATGGATGCACTGTGCTGGAGGGAGAGATCATCCATCGCTGGATCAGATCAGCCATCGCTGGACCCCGGAGAGATGATCATCCGTCGCTGGATAGCAAGAGTGGATTACCACCACTGGAATCTTTTTTTTATTTTTTTTATTTTTAATAAAGGACTTTTACAACAGTGCGTGTGCCTTTTTTAACAATTTTTTACACTTTCTTTGTGAAATGGTAGGGGTACTTTTGTACCCCCTTGCCATTTCAAACAAGGGGGGCGGGATCTGGGGGTCCCCTTGTTAAAGGGGGCTTCCAGATTCTGATAAGGCCCCCACCAGCAGACCCCCACAACCACTGGCCAGGGATGTGGGGATGAGGCCCTTGTCCTCATTAGGGGTGAGCCGAACACCCCCTAGTTCGGTTCGCACCAGAACCTTTCGAACGGACCGAAAATTTGTACGAACTTTAGAACCCTATTAAAGTCTATGGGACTCGAACATTCGAAATCAAAAGTGCTAATTTTAAAGGATAATATGCAAGATATGCAACAGACAACACCAGCAATAAGGGGTATCTTCAGGTGTATACTGTGCTGGAGGCACACAACACCCACTTTAACTCCTGCAGATGCCTGTATTAGAGAACACCAGCAAAAAAGGGTAGATACAGGTGTATACTGTGCTTTGCTGGAGGCACACAATACCCCCTAACTCCTGCAGATGCCTGTATTAGAGAACACCAGCAAAAAAGGGTAGATACAGGTGTATACTGTGCTGGAGGCACACAACACCCACTAACTCCTGCAGATGCCTGTATTAGAGAACACCAGTAAAAAAGGGTAGCTACAGGTGTATACTGTGTTGGAGGCACACAACACCCACTTTATCTCCTGCAGATGCCTGAGAAAAGAACACACTGTCCCTGCCTATCATGCTCTTTCCCTGCACACCAGAACACACTACACAAGGCCACCACGCTGGCGGCCTTATATAGTGTGGGGCATGTACTAAACCCCCTGAGCTATAATTGGCCACAGCAATGCACTGCGATGGCGTAGTGCTTTGTTGGCCGTTCATGCCACACAAATTTGGTTTGAACGGTCCACAAAGTTCTGAATTTGCCGAACAGGTGAATGGCCGATGTTCGAGTCAAACATGCGTTTGAATCAAATACCGAGCTTATCCCTAGTCCTCATCAACATGGGTACAAGGTGCTTTGGGGGGACCCCAAAGTATCCTCCCAATGTTGAGGGCACGTGGCCTGGTACGGTTCAGGAGGGGGGCACTCTCTCATCCCCCCTCTTTTCCTGTGGCCTGCCAGGTTGTGTGTTCAGATAAAGGGTCTGGTATGGATTTTTAGGGGGAACCCCACGTAATTTTTTTTTTCATTTGACGTGTGCTTCCCCTTAATATCCATACCAGACCTGAAGGGGAATTTGGGGAAACTCCACGCTTTTTTTTTTTTTTTTTATCAATGACTTTCAATGACTGTTCTCTGTATTACGGGGAGCCGACAATTCATTATAGAGTGATTTTAAATGACTTTTTTTCCTGCAGAAATGACACTTTGTGCAGGGACAGTTCTAAGCAATTTTTTTGCATTGATCGCTGTATTAATGCCAATGGTCCCAAAAATGTGTCAAAATTGGCAGATGTGTCTGCCATAATGTAGCAGTCACGATAAAAAATGCTGATCGCTGTCATTACTAGTAAAAAAAAATTACCAATAAAAATGCCATAAAACGATCTCCTATTTTGTAGACGCTATAACTTTTGTGCAAACCAATCAATAAACGCTTATTGCAATTTTTACGTATCGGCCTAAACTGAGGAAAAAAAAGTTTTTTATATGTTTTTGGGAATATTTATTATAGCAAAAAGTAAAAAATAATGCATTTTTTTCAAAATTGTCGCTATTTTTTTTGTTTATACAGAGGTGATAAAATACCACCAAAAGAAAGTTCTATTTGTGGGAAAAAAGGACGTCAATTTTGTTTGGGAACCACATCGCACGACCGCGCAATTGTCAGTTAAAGCGACGCAGTGCCGAATTGCAAACAGTGCTCTGGTCAGGAAGGGGGTAAATTCTTCTGGGGCTGAAGTGGTTAATTGCCAGGAGGGCATCCATATACATCCTCCCGAGAATGCGCTGTCAATGAGACTCGGCTGATCACAGATCGGAGTAAGGGGGCGATCCTGGCCCATTACCACGCGATCAGCTATCAGCCATCAGCCAATGATAGCTGATCATGTGAAGAAAACAGGAGAAAAAAAAGCTAATTAGCAGCTTCTGTCAAAGGGACACCGATCACAGAGAGCCACTGCTGCTATGCAGTGCCCACCAGTGCCACCTGCCAGTGCCTACCAGTGCCACCTACCAGTGCATATAAGTGCTGCCTATCAGTGCAAACCATTCCACCAACCAGTGCCCATCAATGTCCATCAGTGCCACCCATCAGTGCCCATCAGTGCTGCCTTATCTGTGTCTATCAGTGCAGCCTATCAGTGGCCATCGGTGCTGCCTCATCAGCACACATCAGTGAAGGAGAAAAATTTGTTGTTGGTGCACCCCCTTTGATGGTGGACGTCTTATGGACACCCATGCGTCACCGCCCGTACATGACGCTGGGGCGTAACCTTCAAGCCCTTGTGGGTATATCTAGACGTTCAGCATGGCTGGGATTCTGATTCACAACTTGATGATTGAGCAGTCACATTTCTAAGAACAAACTGACAACTATTGGATTTTTCACTCCATTGAGACATTTTCAAGACACGATTTTAAGAGGCTAAGTGGAGACCGCAGTGAGAAATACCCCTATCCAGACCGTGCTGATCCTCCGGATGTTCCCCTGTTGTGGCTTTTGTTTGTTCTGCCCCCTCTGCTCCCGAGCTGGATGCACTACAAGGCTGCCATTTTGAAATCCAACCTTTGGCGATTTATCTCAGACCTTCAATACAACATTCATGCATCCGCCCTTGAAGAAGCGAGCAGGGTCTCATGAAATGCATAGGGCTTTATTGATGCTTGTTTTATGCCAGTACATGCTGGGTACTATTGATGTCTGCATTATGTTTACATACTTCCTTGTCCACATGTATGTACATTTTTATTGTGTATGTGTATTTACTGACCCAGCAACTTTTAAGTTTTATTGTTGGTCGTGGATGTACAACATTTGTAATAAATCTTTGTATATTTACTTTCATCTGTGTTGTGTACATTGGCTATTATGCCGGGTAACTCACAATCATTGTTGTTGCAGCTCTGTTACATAACATTTTGAAACAAATAAATAGATTTTGTCTCAGTGTTTACTGTGGACATTGGCTAAACCTCTCTCACCTCATTTAAAGAGGAAGTAAACCCTTCCAAACAACTTGGACCTATAGGTAAGCCTAGATTAAGGCTTACCTGTAGGTCCAAGCAATATCTCCTAAACCTATATGGTTTAGGAGATATTTGCCCGAAAATGGGCACCGCTGTCTACGGCGCATGCGCCGTAGACAGCGGCGCGCAGGCGCACTAAATGCGGCAAATCCAAGAATGGATTTGCCTAATTTGTCGACTCCCGTGCGCATGCGCGGGAGTGACGTCATCGCGGCTTCGCCGTATGGCAGCGGCGGAGCTGCGAGACGCGACTCCCGTGCGCATGCGCGGGAGTGACGTCATCGCGGCTGCGCCGCTGTGATTCGTCGGAGCTGCGAGACGCCACCAGCAACATGGATGCGGCGGACTACAGGGGACAGCGGCGACTTCGCTGGCTCCTGTGTCAGGTAAGTGACACATAATGAGCTACTATGCGATGCATAGTAGTCCATTATGCTTTACCTTTGCAGGGAAAAAAAGAGGAAGTAAACCCATCAGGGTTTACTTCCTCTTTAAAGTCCCAGGGCTATTTTTCTTGTTTTTTTAACTCTATTGTTAATGTTCCTCTTTGTCGCTGCTTTACTGTTTATGAAGTGTTACCATTTAGAACTGCAGTTGTGATTCGCAATTAGTACCAGTACATACATTAGTAATGTCATAGGTAGTTTATGAAGTAATTTTTGTGAATATTTTCATTATACACTAAAAAAATTACCAAGTAAGTCTGGTATCTTAAATAAAAAAGGTGATCAGCGCAAACTAAATACCAAATATTACTACAAAGATGGAAAATCCTTGTTTGATATGTATTCTACTTCATAGATAAAGTGCAATAAATCAATAATTATATCAATACTATTGGTGAATCATAATGCAAATTGCTGCTGTGCATGCAATTATTTAGCTGCTGTGCAAAACTTCTACTGTGCAAACTACATAAATAAATTATTCGCTGTGCATGCAATTATTTAGCTGCTGTGCAAAATTGCTACTGTGCAAACTACATAAATAAATTATTCGCTGTGCATGCGATTATTTAGCTGCTGTGCAAAATGCTACTGTGCAAACTATGCAAACAAATTATTTGCTGTGCATGCGATTATTTAGCTGCTGTGCAAACTGCTACTGTGAAAATTACGCAAATAAATCATTTGCTGTGCATGCAATAATTTAGCTGCTGTGCAAAATGCTACTGTGCAAACTACGCAAATAAATTATTTGCTGTACATGCGATTATTTAGCTGCTGTGCAAACTGCTACTATGCAAACTATGCAAATAAATTATTTTCAAAAAATGCACAACACATTACCATAAATTCATAAAGTGAATAAAATAACTGCTGCTGTGCAAATAATTAAAACAAACAGTTAATATAGTGCAAAATCATACAAATCATCATCAGATGCTAAACATTAAATAATAATTGAATGAACACTAAATAGTGCAAAATGGTACAGGATTATCATAAAGTTCTGAGTATCAAATGATCCTTTGTGTACGCCTTTAAGTGTGTAGGTGTACATGCTAGTATACTAGTTGTATACGTTTATGAGTTGTCCTTTGGTACTTTATGTAGTTATATTGTTAAAGTATAGTTTTGTAATGCAAACAGTGGCTACTGGGGGTCATCGTTAATGGTAGGAAACTGAGCTGCTTAAAGTGTATCTAAACCCAAGTTTAAAAATGTAATATGTAGCCAGCTGCTTGGCTAAGAATGGAGAGTGAGAGAAACACTTATCCATCACTGCTCTCTGTAGCTGCTGTCCTGCATTGCTGAATTGGTTACCAGATATATCAGCGAGATCAGGGAGCTACTGAGCAGGAAGAGTTTAATAGACTGATTCAGGCAGCACTGCACTGTGGGAACTGTAGTCCAGAGGAAAGAAACTCTACTGTAATCAATAGTTTTTGAACTGCATTTCCCAGAGACAGATTGCCAGGAGGAGGAGAAAGAGCTACATTGTATCGGGCTGTACAGGATACAGCTTTCGATTGCTGTGAGGGAGACTAGAGGGTGCACCTCATTGTCCAGGGTCCACCATGAATGCTGCATATGGGCGGTCTGAGCAGGATCCAGAGCACTGAGTTTGGGGGTGCGGACAGGCAGTCATCTGGGTGCAGAGCAGTGAATGGACTAATTGCTGTGTGTGACTGGGTGGTGAGTGGAAATATCACTGGAACTGGTATGATGCTGCTGTAGGGATTTACTAGCTGCTGCTAGAGAGATCAAGCCATTTAGGAAATAACCATACAGCCAACCAGTATCCTTATTTCTGCCTGCAGGCTTAAATCAGGGCTATTTTCATTTGCACCAACAGTACAACTGGGCCCCAACGCTAGCTGGCTGAAGAAATACTGTCCTATTTATATTGAGTAGTGATACCCATAAAAGTCCATCCATAAACAGTAAATGTGCAAATTAGTGCAAAAAGTGCTGGTGTGCAGCAATGTGACAGGCAAACTTTTCAGGTGACATCCACTGTGTACTCTTTGTGTGCTCCACTCAGTGCTCTCTATGCACTTACCTCTAAATGGGTAGGAAATGCCACTCAGATATTTCTAATGATCAGTCCTCCTGAGTGTGCTAACCAGGGATGATGTCCTTAAGAGTCTGTATTGCAATAATGGCTCCCAGTTGGTTAGTTCGCCTGTTCATCCATGACAAATGAAAGCGGGGAATAAACAGGAAGATCCCATAGAGTAATATGTCTCAAATAGGTTTATTTATGTTTAAAAAATGGCTACTTACAACAATGCTGAAAACGACAGGCAGATCAAACAATGTGCAGTGTTACAAACGTCTCTATGCGTCACTTCCGGTTATTCCTTAATCCAGTAACTTCCCTATGCATTATGTCACAGGTCATGACTTCATCAGGGGAAGTCTGGTATCTAATCTGGTGTATATTTTGTGAAAGAATTTAGTCTTCCAGTTTGGTTTTACAATTTGCATTCAACATTGAAGCTGTCCACACATGTCAAAGCTGAGTTAGGATGAAAGTATATTCAGGAGATTAACCACTTCAGCCCCGGACCATTTTGCTGGTCAAAGACCAGACCACTTTTTGCGATTCGGCACTGCGTCGCTTTAACTGACAATTGCGGGGTCATGCGCCGTGGCTCCCAAACAAAATTGACGTCCTTTTTTTCCCACAAATAGAGCTTTCTTTTGGTGGTATTTGATCACCCCTGCGGTTTTTATTTTTTGCGCTATAAACAAAAATAGAGCGACAATTTTGAAAAAAATGCATTATTTTTTACTTTTAGTTATGATAAATATCCCTCAAAAATATATAAAAAACCCATTTTTTTCCCTCAGTTTAGGCTGATATGTATTCTTCTACATATTTTTGGTAAAAAAAATTGCAATAAGCGATTATTGATTGGTTTGCGCAAAAGTTATAGCGTTTACAAAATAGGGGATAGTTTTATGGCATTTTTATTAATAATTTTTTTTTACTAGTAATGGCGGCGATCAGCAATTTTTATTGTGACTGCGACATTATGGCGGACACATCGGACATTTTTGACACATTTTTGGGACCATTGTCATTTATACAGCAATCACTGCTATATAAATGCAGTGATTCCTATGTAAATGACACTGGCAGTGAAGGGGTTAACCAGTGGGTGGCAGTGTAGGGGTTAAGTGTTCCTAGGGGTGTGTTACTAACTGTTGGGGGCTGGGCTTTAATTTAGTGAACACTGATCTCTGCTCCAATCACATGGAGCAGAGATCAGCGTCACTAGTTGCTAGGCAGAACGGGTAAATGCTGTTTACAACAGCATTTCCTCGTTCAGCCGCCCCATGAGACGATCGCGGGTACGCCCGCGGCGATCGAGTCTGCGGGACCCGTGACCAGACTCACGGGGTCCCGACCAGCACGCGAGCCCGCTGATGATGGTGCCCTCGCGATGGCAGGGCAGCAAATTTAAAGGGACGTAGAGGTACGCCCATTTGCCTGCCCGTGCCATTCTGCCGACGTACATCGGCGTGCGCTGATTGGGAACCAGTTAAATGATGGGAATCTGGCACCTTTAACAATTTTATTTTTATTTAGAACACATTTAAATACATTGGATCATCTTCATTTAATTTCTAGGCACAAAAGTGACCAGAATACAATATTTTTACTGAGACCTAAATAATCATGAACAAGGTCCTACCTGGGAGCCCCACCCTGTTCCACAGGCTAAATGCAGTCACAATTACTTGTTATTGTTTAGGAACTTGGTGGCTTGTTGTTTGCACATGTGATTGCTCCATAATGTCTATGGACATCTTAAAGCTACTTTTAGAATGCCAGAATGGGTGTTGATCTAATGTGTATGGGCCCCACTTATGACAATCAATGCAACACTTTTGGGTGTAACAATTAATCATATAGGTTAGAAGACCTGCCCTGATTGTTTCCCTTGGGACAATCAGTGCCAGAAATGTCTAAGCCTTTGTACACACGGTCGGAGATTCCGACGGAATGTGTCCTATCGGACCATTTTGTCAGATATTCCGACTGTGTGTGGTCTCCATCAGACTGTTTCCGTCGGAATATCCGACGGACCAACTTTTCCAACTTGCAGGTAAAATTTTCCGACAAAATGCTCCGATCGGACATACTCCGATCATGTGTAGCCTACTCCAACAGACAAAGCGCCACGCATGCTCAGATCAAATTCCTAGACCAAAGCTATTGGCTACTAGCCTGAACGTAGTCCCGTCGTAACGAAATAACGTCATCACGTTATGTACAAGCGGATTTTCCAACAACTTTGTCCGACTGTGTGTATGCAACATCACTTCCAGACCTCTTCCGGAATTAATCAGAATTACTCCGACGGATTTGGTTGTCGGAATCTCCGACCGTGTGTAGTTCCACTGACAACACCCATCCATACAAACACATGTCAGTGGTGCTCAGTCCTAATGTTCACAGACACATGGATTGGCAAAAGCTAAACATAATGGGACACAGATCTGTTTTTATGATATGTGGATGTTTATATTGACCTTTTGTGTGCAGATCAGGAATTCTCGCACACTGTCAGGTTATTTTCCTCCACCACCTTTACAGATTTCACTTGCTTCTGTTCATTTTCACATTAAATCTGTGGCTTTTGGCTGGTTCTGAAACTTTTTATGTGAGAATTATATTTATTTAATTATGGTTGGTTATGGGTTGTTAAGTACATTTTATCCTATTAGGTTACATTATTGGTCAAGTGAAAGCAATTGAGGTTGACATTTCATACTAGTTGTATACGTTTATGAGTTGTCCTTTGGTACTTTATGTAGTTATATTGTTAAAGTATAGTTTTGTAATGCAAACAGTGGCTACTGGGGGTCATCGTTAATGGTAGGAAACTGAGCTGCTTAAAGTGTATCTAAACCCAAGTTTAAAAATGTAATATGTAGCCAGCTGCTTGGCTAAGAATGGAGAGTGAGAGAAACACTTATCCATCACTGCTCTCTGTAGCTGCTGTCCTGCATTGCTGAATTGGTTACCAGATATATCAGCGAGATCAGGGAGCTACTGAGCAGGAAGAGTTTAATAGACTGATTCAGGCAGCACTGCACTGTGGGAACTGTAGTCCAGAGGAAAGAAACTCTACTGTAATCAATAGTTTTTGAACTGCATTTCCCAGAGACAGATTGCCAGGAGGAGGAGAAAGAGCTACATTGTATCGGGCTGTACAGGATACAGCTTTCGATTGCTGTGAGGGAGACTAGAGGGTGCACTTCATTGTCCAGGGTCCACCATGAATGCTGCATATGGGCGGTCTGAGCAGGATCCAGAGCACTGAGTTTGGGGGTGCGGACAGGCAGTCATCTGGGTGCAGAGCAGTGAATGTACTAATTGCTGTGTGTGACTGGGTGGTGAGTGGAAATATCACTGGAACTGGTATGATGCTGCTGTAGGGATTTACTAGCTGCTGCTAGAGAGATCAAGCCATTTAGGAAATAACCATACAGCCAACCAGTATCCTTATTTCTGCCTGCAGGCTTAAATCAGGGCTATTCTCATTTGCACCAACAGTACAACTGGGCCCCAACGCTAGCTGGCTGAAGAGTTAGGATTAAAGACTCCCTGTACAGTTGCTACACAGAGACCTTAACCTATTGCTTATGCTAAGAGGTACATCTCAGGGGACATTGCATCATATCCTAGCCATTCTCTTAGAGTGCATTCAAGACTAGTTATAGTATTATTATCCATATTGAAGTTAATGCTTATATCCCCTGTTTATTGCTGACTTTGCTGATTCATGACTTATTCCCAGTCTAGTGGTGTATATCTTTATTTTATGTTACATTGGCATAGCAATTATACTGTTTATATTGCAAATATATTGCCATAGTTTTAGTTTTCAGTCTATTTTCCTTTATTTTTACCTTATGATCCTGCCAGTAACACACTTTCTGTTCTGGGGTGAAAACACCCACTCACTGTACTGTAGCCGTGGATAAGCAATGTTGTCACGCTAGGTTTCTCGCCACTCCTTATTTAGTTTTATTCTATAGATTACTTTTCCCTCTTTTCCTGTCGTCCCCATAAAATATGTGACTCAATGAAGTTTTGGCAGAATCGATATATATTATTTTACTGCTTATTGAACAGATTTAACAAAATGTTATAATGGTATACTTACTGAACCAAAGGAGGAGATGGGGCAAATAGGAGATGTTTGTTAGGGTTAACATACACTTTAATCATTCACTTAATTGGAATGTGGCAGCACTCTGGAATGTTTACCTTACATATTTATTGGCTTGTGCTGTTTCAGCAGTTTCCTCTGGCAACTGAGTAAAGAAGCTTTCGAAATCAAGATCTTGTCAACTCTTTGATCATCCACCAATGAGCGTCTCACTCTCCCTTATTTTTGTCACAGCTGATCACATGACAGTTGTAAACAATGCATGGCTTCCTTTCATGCCATCCTCTGAGTACAATTGTGTTGCTAGCTGTGATTGGTCACAATGATCACATGGTACAGACAGGGCCAATCACAACCCATCTGTACCATGGGATTATATGTGACCAATCAGAGCTAATCACAACCAGACTGAATTAATCAGTTTAATTCAGTAAAAATGGTTGCTTACACCAGTGAAATTCTGTTTTTTTAATATAGTATGTCATCTTTTAATTACATAAGGAGTAGGGATGAGCTTTGTGTTCGAGTCGAATGTACGTTCGACTCGAACATTGGCTGTTCGGCCGTTCGGCGAATTCCGAACGTTTGGGCCGTTCGCGTCAAAATTCGAGTGGCGCGCGCGGACCACAATGCACTGCGGTGGCGCAGTGCATTGCTGGCTTATGATTGGCCAAGCATGCACTGTGACCCCGCATGCTTGGCCAATCGTAGCGCCAGCAGCGAGGAGAGCCATGATTGGCCACAGGCATCCTGCCTGTGGCCAATCATAGCTCAGGCTGTGTAGTGCACGCCCCACACTATATAAGGCCGCCTTTGAGGTGGCCTCGTGTAGTGTGTTAGCATCTGAAGCAGTGGGTGTTCTGTGTACCTTCAACACAGTACACACCAATCGTTTTTGGCTGATTTCCTATCTTGCTGCTGTGTAGTGGTTGTTGTCTGTGCCCTGACCGCAGTATACACCACTATATTCACCTCACCTATATAGCTAGTGATCTAGCTTTAACCACTTAACAACTGCCCATTGCCGATTAACGGCTTCAGGGCGGTTGTTTAACTCTGAGAGGCCGTTAATTAACGGCCTCCCAGAATTCTGCTCTCGCGCTCTCGTCGCGGCTGTTTACAACGTGATCGCTCCGTCAAATGATGGAGTGATCACTTGTAAACAAACCGGCATCATGTTATGACGCCGGTTCCTCCCTCCCCTCTCTGTACCGATCGGTACAGCGGAGGGGAAAGAGATCGGTGTCAGCAGCGATGTGGGCTGCATCTGCAGTGCCCACATCGCTGCTCACCGAATTTAACCCCTCAATTCCCTGCCAATACTCTGCAATACCAGTGCATACTCTGCAGTACCCTGCCATTACTCTGCAGTACCCCGCCATTACTCTGCAGTACCCCGCCATTACTCTGCAGTGCAGTACCCTGCCATTACTCTGCAGTACCCTGCCATTACTCTGCAGTACCCCCCAATACTCTGCAGAACCCCCAATACTCTGCAGTACCCGCCATTACTCTGCAGTGCAGTACCCTGCCATTACTCTGCAGTACCCCCCATTACTCTGCAGTACCCCCCAATACTCTGCAGTACCCCCCAATACTCTGCAGTACCCCGCCATTACTCTGCAGTGCAGTACCCTGCCATTACTCTGGAGTACCCTGCCATTACTCTGCAGTACCCCCCATTACTCTGCAGTAACCCCCATTACTCTGCAGTACCCTACCATTACTCTGGAGTACCCCCCAATACTCTGCAGTACCCTGCTATTACTCTGTAGTACCCCGCCAATACCCCGCCAATACTCTGCAATACCCTGCCATAAATTGCCATACCCAGCCATACTCGGAGATACCCAGCCATACTCGGTGATACCCTGAAATACCCAGCCATAGACGCCCCCCACCCCTCACCGCCCTCCGGTGCTTCTACCAACTCGCCAGTACGATCAAAGCCAGATTAATTTTTTTATTTTTTATTTCAGGCTTCCCAGCCTAGAGGTGAGATGTGGGGTCATATTGACCCCCAGATTTCACTGTAAAGAGGACCTGTCACCCCATATTCCTATTACAAGGGATGTTTACATTCCTTGTAATAGGAATAAAAGTGATCAAAAATATATTTTTGGGGAAAAAAATGTCAAACTAAAATAAATAAAGTAAAATGAACAATAAAAAAAAAAAAAAATTTTTTAAAGCGCCCATGTCCCCATGTGCTCGCATGCAGAAGCGAACGCATGCGTAAGCCCCGCCCACATATGAAAACGGTGTTCAAACCACACATGTGAGGTATCGCCGAGAACGTTAGAGCGAGAGCAATAATTCTAGTCCTAGACCTCCTCTGCAACTCAAAACATGTAACCAGTAAAAAAAAATTTAAGCGTCGCCTATGGGGATTTTTTAAGTAGCGACGTTTGGCGCCATTCCACGGGCATGTGCAATTTTGAAGAGTGACATGTTTGATATCTATTTACTCAGCATAACTTCATCTTTCACTTTATGCAAACATTGGGCTAACTTTACTGGTTTTTTTTGTTTGTTTTTTAAGCACAAAACTGTTTTTTCCCCCCAAAAAACGCGTTTGAAAAATTGCTGTGCAAATACCGTGTGAGATAAAAATTTGCAACGACCACCATTGTATTCTCCAGGGTCTTTTGGTATGCATATGCTGTGTGTGTGAAATAACCTGATAATATGACAATTTTGTGAAAAAAAAAAAAAAAAGGAAATAGGCCGTCAGTACTTCAGGTGTGATCAATTTTCAGATATTGGCACCATAGCTTGTGGACTCTATAACTTTCACAAAGACCAAATAATATCCACCAATTTGTACTTATTTTTACCAAAGATATGTAGTAGTATGAATTTTGGCCAAAATTTATGAAGAAAAAATTACTAATCTGCAAAATTTTATAACAGAAACGAAGAAAAATTCATTTTTTCGCAGAATTTTCGGTCTTTTTTCTTTTATAGCACAAAAAATAAAAAACTGAGAGGTGATTAAATACCACCAAAAGAAAGCTCTATTTGTGTGAAAAAAAGGACAAACATTTCCTATAGGTCCAGTGTTGCATGACTGAGTAATTGTCATTCAAAATGTGAGGGCACCAAAAGCTGAAAATTGGTCTGGTTATTAAGGGTGTTTAAGTGCCCAGTGGTCAAGTGGTTAATAATAGAGCTTGCAGTCAGTAGTGTTAGGAGATAGTGCGTGCTGTCTGCATGCTGTCTGCGTGCTCTGTACCCAGTACATACCGCTATAATATAGGGCAGGCCCCTACTTTCAAACATCCAACTTACAAACATCTCCTACTTGCAAACGCAAGGAGACAGCAGCAAGTGAGATGAAAAAAGATGGACGACAAAACAAATTATACAGGGGTGATAACCCTTCCCTATGTTTTCCAAAAAGCTTAAAAATAGTTTGTTTGACTGGAGCTACACTTTAAAAATGTACCGGTTGAAAATTACAAACAGATTCAACTTAACACAACAAACCTACACAGTCCCTGTCTTGTTTGCACCGCCTGTATACTGCTGTTCTGAGTATATAGGGCCTGGGGGCCACAAGCATTTCCTTTTTTTAATATGGGTACGGGGTTCCCCTTAATATGCGTACAAGACCCAAATAGGCTGGTAATGGGCAGGGAGGGCTACCCATGCCATTTTTCTCAATGATTTTCAACCATATTGCAGGAACCAGATATAACATTAAAACCGCAAGCAGTTTTAAATGGTGTTATTTCCGTTTAATGTCATTTTGTGCAGGGACTGTTCCAAACACGGGAAACACGTGGCACTTCACAGGCATACTACAGACACCCCCCAGGCACCATATTTAAAGGAATATTTCACCTTTTTTTTCACTTTAATCGTCATTAAAATCAGTGCTCCCGCCAAAACGGCAGTTTTTAAAACTTTTTTTTGCAGTGACCCATGTCCCCTGAGGCAGGAGGCAGGTCCCCAAACCCTTTTTAGGACACTATCTTGCATATTAGCCGTTAAAATTAGCACTTTCCATTTCGAACGTTCGAGTCCCATAGACTTCAATGGGGTTCTAACGTTCGTTTCGAACGCGGGGGTCGTTCGCAAGTTCTGGTGCGAACCGAACCGGGGGGTGTTCGGCTCATCCCTAATAAGGAGATATTTGATCATTAGGCTTGGTTTAATTAAAGCTGTATCCTGATTGTGCCTGGTCTAGCATAACATCTTCCTACCTTTAATTCATTAAGGTTAGTTTATGGTTTTTGTTTTTTATTTTTTTGGTAATGTGTTGATAAAGTTTATTGTTTATTATTGATTTATTGTTTCATATTTTTATTGTTATATGTAAGGTACAGTTTTTGTAAGGTGTGTGTGTGTTGGGAAGGTTGCTGGATGCTATCTGTAGTCCTGTATAAATTCTTTCCAGTGCAATCTTGATTTTCATGACTAAAAAGGAAGCTGTAATCAGGGACTAGACACATGCATGGTGTCCAAATCAATAGTCAAGTTTAGCAACAATATGACTCATAGCATATGCACATAAATCATATATATTAAAAATTCTGATATACTGTAATACAGCCAAGGGAGATACAAATAGTTTAAATACTATCAAAATCCTGGTATAGGAGTATTGCACAACACAAAACTGGAGGTTAGCTTTTAACAATGTGCCTAAGAGGCAAATAATTTTGAAATGTTGGTTCACATGCTATGCTGTATGGGATCCCAGATTAGGTATTCTATTTGGATTCAATTGTTTGCCTTGGTTCTATCTTCCTTATGGGGACATTGTTGCATTTTTTGGCTTGACACATTCTTTTGTTTGCCACCCTAGATTGCAGACTACCTCTGTCTCTGGCACCATATATCGGCACCTGGCTGTTTAAAAACCTCTGCCTAGGTGATTTCTCTGCGGTTATATATGGCTTTGTTACTATTTACTTGTGTATTTATCTCAAGTGGCTCCATTAGATTTGGCTTCATTCATAACCTTGTGGTGAGTTTGTGGTGCACTTTATTGGCCTATTTATGTCCCTATTTAATAAATGTTGGTATTTTCTGTGGGAACTAATGGCCTCCTATACATTGTTTTTACTTGCATTTCAGAATACTTTCTCTGGGACTTCTCAGTATATCAATATATTAACCCTGTGATTTTGGTTCCTATATATATTTTTTCTAGTGTCCTATATATATAGTATATACAAACATTAGTGGATCTGTTCCAATTCGATGTTCCTTGTTTATTGGATATTCGTTTAGCGATTTCCTACATACTCAGTAAGTGACTGTTGGATAACATTTGGTCCATCACGATACACTTTATATTCTTTCTTAACCTTTATATAATTTCTTTTGTACTATGTTACACACGCCCCCGTGGTGTTCCCTCCTTTAATGCCCTTTCACACACCAGTGTCTGACTGTCGCTCAACCAATTTGTTTTTTCTATATATCCTTTGATGTGGTATAGCACATGTTTACTGATGAATATTTTGGTATTACTCAATTATATTTTGTTTAATTTTACTAGTCAGTTATAATAAGCTCCAGAAGAAGCGTTTTTTGAGATACGCGAAACATGACGAAGATAACATCGCCACTCAACCCTCATTGATGCTCTACTCCTTTTGGATTACCCACTATTTCACCCCTTGGATGAATATGTGGTTGTTCCACTAATACTAGTACTTACATTACATATAAGTGGTAACACAATTGAGGAGTAATTTGTTTGGATGTCTGATTTTTTATGTACTGACTATTGTTTTGTTTTTTCTTTTAATGTTTTTGTAAATAAAAACGATTTTTTAACTATCAGTTGTTGTAATTTGTGCCTAGAAAGTCCATAGCCAACCAAATTCCTTCTTTTCCTCAAATTTTGAAATGTTGTCAAATACAGTATAGTGTAAGTCCAAGACACCCAGGATCGCTCATACAGAGGTTAAAGGGAAGTAACTCATCAGGTGACCAGGGCAGCAGGATTATAAAATTTTGGAAATTTAGCAGAATGACATAATACTTAGTTCAATACTACTATACACTCAAAGAAAATATTGTAACAGTACCAATGGTGCGTTATTAGACTTCATGCACACTGGACATTAAAATAATGTTATAAAAACGCCAGTAGCTTTGCAGTGTTTTTCAACTTTTTTAAACAGTTTTTGCAATAGCGTTTTACCGCGTTACAGTTTTTTAGCTTTTTTTTTTTTAAGAAATTTTTTTTATTTATAATTTTTTTTCCAATGGATCAAAAATGTTAAAAACGCAGGTGAGTGACGTATTTGAGCGTTTATCGATGTTTATCAGCATTAGAGTGTTTTTACATCTGAAAAACGTCTCTTAGAACCCACTAATTTTGTTTTGCATGGACACATAAGATAACATGATGGAGAGTTTAATGACTGTAGAAAAAAAAAACGTCTACCGCCAAAAAACAGCTGCTGTAAAAACATCCAAAAACCTCCAGTGTGCATAAGACATTAGGGTAACTGTAGAATAGTTTCTGGATAATGATCTAGAATAAAATCAGCATTTTATAGATGAATGTCTGATTTACTTATCAAAGTAAAATGTATTAATTTGTGATACATAAATTATTTTATTTAGTAAATATTTTGTTATTATTTTCCTAGAGAGGTTGGAATTAAAACCTGAACTAAAAGAAGATTTGGAGTAGGTCTGCGTCCCACTGTAAACATTATAGCCGGCGACTTTGCATTACCAGATCATTTACATGCTCACTTACATTCACATTTTATAGATGCAGTGTGGATGTAAATCCTCTAATCCATAATCACTTCTGAACACATGGCATGCAGTTTAATCGCTTCAATCTACTGTAAATAGTCCACACATCAGTAAATATAAGGTAAATATTTTATATGACTCATAAAAATAATATCATGCAGGTTTAAAGATCTAAATTTCATGTCTTCAATCGCAAGAAACGTTTCCTTTTGATTGTGTCTCCATGATAGGAACCAGGAAGTCATACAGACTTCCTTTAAATGAATCATGCTTTATTTTGTAGTGATTACTGAAGTCAGTTGTAAATGTCCTCTGGGCACTTTAGCTTGTAAAATCCTAACATCATATAGCTTTCTAACAGTAACTGTGATGAGTCCTTGCTAGTCACTGAGATTACAAAATTCCCTGCCAGACACTATCTTGAAACCTACAATGATTGCTACTAAATAGTCATACATATTATGCAATAAAAACAAATTAAATATTTTGAAATTGTTAGACGAAAGCATATGTCAAAATAAAACAATATATTCATGACAATCAGCTATTGACGTATTGCTGTTGAGACCAAATTTAGCAGCATCAGCATCGCTACTTGACAATAATTCTATATAAAACTACTTTTCCTACCTAAATAAATTATTTGCAGTGTTTAAAGGGTAACTCCACTTTTGTGGGAAAAAATTGCAATATGTATATATATATATATATATATATATATATATATATATATATATATATATATATATATCATATAAAATTGCAACACAAGTCATATTTTTTAGATTGTAAGCTCTAACGAGCAGGGCCCTCTGATTCCTCTTGTACCAAATTGTAATGTAACTGTAATGTCTGCCCTCATGTTGTAAAGCGCTGCACAAACTGTTGGCGCTATATAAAACCTGTATAATAATAATAATATAATAATAATATTGTAATATTGTATTTTTTATTAAAAAAGGTCCTTTCCTTTTCAAATCTGCAGTGCTGTAATTTTCTGTAAATGCAATGCAATATGGCAACCTGGAGGTGTTCTGTACACAGAATGTGAACAGAACGTCCCCCAGAAACATAATTTCCTGATTGTTTGATTGGCTTAGTGTACGGGGGCCCTTTTCAGGCATTTTAGCACTAAAATAGTACCTGTAAAGCTCCTTCAAAGTGCCTCCCATGCTTCCCCAGTGCGAAAGCCCGAGTGCTTTCACACTGAGACGGAGCGCTTGAAATACGGGAAAAAAAGTCCTGCAAGCAGCATCTTTGGAGCAGTGCGGGAGCGGTGTATACACCTCTTCAAACACACCCTGCTCATTGAAATAAATGGGCAGCGCTGCCAAAGCACCTGCAAAGTGCTTTGGCAGTGCCACAGTGTGGGAGCTTTTAACCCTTTCTTCGGCCGCTAGCAAGGGATAAAATCATCCTGCTAGCGGCCACAAAGCGCTGCTATAACTACTAACATCACCCCAGAGTGAAAGTACCCTTACTGATTGTCCTAGAAGTCTGCACTAATATACAAGTTAGATTTCAGGCATTACCTACAACAAATTTTTGGTGAGATACTTCCAGTAGAAAATGACGTCTAAAGGGATGCAGACCCTGCAATTTTCCTCATTAGAGCCCTGCATGTGCAGCAGCTGATTGATAAATATGAACCCATTCCCATTAGATTCACTTACCACATAGACAGACAAAACACAGGGATTTCTTCAGAATAACAAAAGGTCTGCAAGAGAGTTGTTAAAATGCTTGCAATGTACATTGATCACCCAGAGGGGAATGTTTTTTTCCTCAACAAAAGTGGAGTTACTCTTTAAGACATATAGGGCTTTATTTGGTGGTAGGGATGAATGCAAAATTTAATTGAGCTTAATTTTGCTAGGAAACTAGTGGTTTATCTTTCAGTAAAATTTTAAGTCAACTCAGATTTCAAATTTTTGTCACTATATCTATTTTATCTAAAAAAATGGACTTTGTGTTTGTTCACAAAACCCATTCGAGTACTAACTTTTCAAACGTCCTCTCCTAACCTACTCTGTGTCTATTTAATGGGCTGTGCTTGCTCAGTGTACAGTAAATATGGGCCCGATGTTTGAGTCAAACTTAAGTTCGACTCGAACATCAGGTGTTCATTTGTTTGTACAACAAACGAACATATAGGGTTCTCACGGGACGTTCGCCTGCCGGGGAGTGCCGACAGCCATCAATTCAACAGTCGATTGATGGCTGCTGATTGGTCATAGCATGCACCCGACCTGTATGCTTTGGTCAATCATGATGTGCTGTGAGAGCCATGATCGAATCATGACTCAGGGGCTAAGTGTCAGGTCACCTTGAGGCCAGGTGACAGATGCACACCGTAGGGATCAGGAATGCACCGCAAGGTTGTGGACCCTACGGCTGACTGCTGCGGACGGGGGTCAAGGTGATAGGAAGGCAGGGCCGCCAGACCACCAAGATGGATCCCACCGGGGTTAGAGCGTAAGATTCTCTGGGGCGCGGAGTCTAAGAGCCAGCAGGTGTTCACCAGAGCCTCTAGTGGTGAGGATGGACTTGGCTGCAACTGGCTCCAGGTCACAACCCCCAGGGTCCCCCAGCTCACACCCATAGTATGCAACAGGAGGATAGGGATGGTGAGGGACAAGCCAAGGTTGGGGCCACAAGCAGACAGGAATAGTCAGGGACACGCCAAAAGGTCAGGATCACAGGCAAACAGGGATAGTCAAGGACACGCCAAAGTCGGTAACGTAACAACAGCAGAGCACATGGTGGGTAACAGGAAGCTAACACACAAAGGTTGATTAGCAGGATTGGCCTGCAGTGCACATGTTAATAGGTCAGGTGAGGGTCGGCTGGTCTCTAGAAATGAACACATGGAGACAGGTAAGCAGACAAACTCTATTGCATAACCATGACACTAAGTTCATGCCCCACACTAAATAAGGCTGCTTACATGGCAACCACATGTAGTGTGTATTAGTTGACTGGATATAGATTAGGCAGGTTAGTCAGTGCATTGAGTGTGCAGTCAGTGTAGAATATATAATACAGTGCAGTCAGTGTCGGCGTGTCACGGAGACACCAATCGCCACTGAGGTGGGTGAACAGCCATTGGATATGGCTGTTTACCATGTGATCGGCCGTGATGAAGTCACGGCCAATCACAGATGGTTCCAAGCCCACTGTGCACGGCGCATACACGCGATCGCGAGTGTGCTGGGCGTGCACGTCGGTGGCGGTGTGCTCCCGGGAACTCTGCTCCTCACCGACGCTGGTAAACAGCCATTGGCTGGCTGTTTACCCACGTGATTGGCTGTGATGCTTTCACAGCCGATCACTAAATGTCAACAAACCGCAGTAACGAGATGTTACCGGGTTTTCCTCCTCACACACCGATCGTGTGTGAGAAGGAGATTGCGGTAACATCTCGTTACCACCTACAGTACACACCAATCACACTGATTGCCCCCCCAATAAAGAGGACCTGTCACCACCCATCATAGTACCTGTCACTCAGAGTCCAACAGAGTACCTGTCACAGTCCACTAGAGTACCTGTCACAGTCCATCAGAGTACCCGAGTACCTGAGTACCTGTCACAGTCCATCAGAGTACCCGAGTACCTGTCGCAGTCCATCAGAGTACCCAAGTACCTGTCACAGTCCATCAGAGTACCCGAGTACCTGTCACAGTTCATCTGAGTACCTGTCACAGTCTATATGAGTACCTGAGTACCGGTCACAGTTCATCTGAGTACCCGAGTACCAGTCACAGTTCATCTGAGTACCCGAGTACCTGGGTACCTGTCAGTCCATCTGAGTACCTGAGTACCTGTCACAATCCATATGAGTACCTGAGTACCTATCACAGTCCATATGAGTACCTGCGTACCAGTCACAGTTCATCTGAGTACCCGAGTACCTGTCACAGTTCATCTGAGTGCCTGAGTACCTGTCACAGTCCATATGAGTACCTGAGAACCTGTCACAGTCCATATGAGTACCTGAGTACCTGTCCCTGCCCTTCAGAGTACCCGAATACCTGTCACCGCCCTTCAGAGCACCCGAATACCAGTCAACAGGCCATCAGAGTACCCGAGTACCTGTCACCAGGCCATCAGAGTACCCGAGTACCTGTCACCAGGCCATCAGAGTACCCGAGTACCTGTCACCAGCCCATCAGAGTACCCGAGTACCTATCTTCAGCCCATCAGAGTACCTGAATACCTATTTGCAGCCCATGCCTCATAGAATGTACATTGGGGTGTTTGCTTTCCAAATGGGTTAATTTTGTGGGTAATTCCACTGTCCTGGTGCTCCAGGACCTTCAAAAGTGTGATAGGTAGGAATGAAATGAGATGTGTAATTTAGGCTCGTAGAATGCCTGAAGGTACTACTTCAATGATCGGCCTCTCTATGTGGCCAAGCTGTGTAAAAGTCTCACACATGTGGTATCGCCATACTCGGGAAGAGTAGCAGAATGTTTTTTGGGGGTGTCATTTTTGCTATATACATGCTATGTATTAGAAATATCTTATAAATGGACAACTTTGTGTAAAAAAATGCGCTTTAATTTTATTTCCACATTTTCCAAAAACTTCTGGAAAAAAATTAACCGTTCAAAAGACTCATTCTGCCTCACAGATGATATGTTGGGGTGTTTGCTTTCCAAAATGGGGTAATTTTGTGGGCAATTCCATTGTCCTAGTGCTCCAGGGCCTTCAAAAGTGTAACAGGTGGTTGAGAAATGAGATATGTCAGTTTGTTCGTAGAACGCCTGAAGGTGCTACTTCAATGTTGGTGCTCTGTATGTGGCTAGGCTGTGTAAAAGTCTCGCACATGTGGTATCGCCATACTCGGGCAGAATGTATTTTGGGGTGTAATTTATTGTATGCATATGCTGTGTGTGAGAAATAACCTGATAATATGACAATTTTGTAAAAAAATATATATATAAAAAAATCTTCATTTTGCAAAGAATTGTGGGAAAAAATGACAACTTAAAAAAACTCACCATGCTACTTACTTAATACCTTGGAATGTCTACTTTCTAAAAAGGGGTAATCTGGGGGGTGTTTGTACTTTCCTGACTTGTTAGTGTCTCAAGAAATGAGATATGCCAGATCAGATGTGATCAATTTTCAGTGATTGGCACCATAGTTTGTAGACTCTATAACTTTCACAAAGACCAAATAATATACACTAATTTTGGATATTTTTGCCAAAGATATGTAGCAGTATAAATTTTGGCCAAAAATGTATGAAGAAAAATTACTAATTAGCAAAATTTTATGACAGAAACAAAGAAAAGGGCATTTTTTTTCACAAAATGTACGTTTTTTTTTATAGCACAAAAAATTAAAAAAAACGAGTGATTGGAAAAAAGGAAAACAAGTTTCATATGGGTACAGTGTTGCATGACTGAGTAATTGTCATTCAAACTGTGAGAGCGCTGAAAGCTGAAAATTGGTCTGGACAGGAAGGGGGTGTACGTGCACTGTATTGAGGTGGTTAAAAAAAAAACAATAAAATGGATTATAGTGCACCAAGCACAAAAGTATTGCACCCAAGCACCATATTTCCACCCCACACTCTTTAATAAAAAGTTATAAATATCCCCCCCAAAAAATAGGTCTATACGGGAGTGCGTATGATGTACATTGGAGAAAAATGTGAAGTCCTATATATGCTGGCACCTCCACACATCCAGGAGGCCAGAAGAGGTGATAAAATGTGACAGCGTAGTCCTACGGGTTTTATGGCATTTATGGCATGGGATTTGGTTGGTGTTAGGTATGTACACATTGACCAGTGTGTATTTGATTTTGGAAATCTCGCATATGAGGATGCTAAATCTACCGGAGGAGTCCGTGTGGGTTTCCAGGTGGGAAAAAGTAATAGTGTCTTTTACTGCTATTGCTACACCCGCCTTTTTTTTGGGCAATTTGCTATAAATACATGAGAAAATTTACGGTGGCTAAAAGATGGCTTGTTGTCTGTCCTAAAGTGAGTCTCTTGGAAACAAACAATGTCACTTTTGAGTCTGGATGCTTCCCTCCAGGCCATTTGGCATTTGTGTGGGCTGTTTAGGCCCTTAACATTCAAAGAGGATATGCTGAAAGCCATTGCGATAATGTACATGGGACGTGTCTTGTTGGTCTTGTGTTAGGCAGCCAGATATACGTAAGCCCCAAGTGCCCTTACCAGTGACCTTGATGAGACAGTAGAGTGGCCCAATTCAAGTGATTGACTTTACTCAGAAACTTCTGTTACTCAGCTCAGGAGTCCCTTATGTCCTGTGCCTGTAACAAAATGCAGGGGGATAAACACAACGGGGGTAGAAACACAAGTATAGGTGAAAAATCAGCGATCCTGTGAGGAATCTGTGCGGTTATGGAACCGCTATGGATTGGGGATAAAGTGGTCAGAAAGAGAGAGATTATAGAATTTAACTGAATCGCATCCCTCTGGGCCTACGGGCAAATTGAAGATGAAGGATGAATTGCTGAGCCTCAGCCAGTTTGCATGTCCGAGCTTGCGCAGGTAGATGGAGGAGACTGTGGTGGGATCTTCCCGTTGTGATCGGGATCCAGTATTTGCCAGTCCCTCATTAGATGAATGCCATCCTTGACACGCGTCACCACGTGTGAATTACCTTCTTTGGTGATCAGCAGTTTAGCCGGAATACAACCATCTGTAAGAAATGAGGTGGTTATTCAGTGGTTTAGTTATAGTGGCTAGTTGCATGGTGTATGCAGAAGGGTCTGCAAAGAAGGATAAGTACTGCAGCTCTGATGGCAGGTCATCATGCCTTCTTGTCGCCATCATGAACCGGTCCTTGACGTGGTAGAAGTGAACCCGGACTATGGTGTCTCTAGGGAGATGAGAGGGGATATTTTTTGGCCTTGGTAGCCGGTGTATACGGTCAATTACCAAGTCTTCTAATGATGCATATGGGAGCACCACCTTCATCAAATTAACAAAGTGATCCCTCAACACTTGTGGTTTGACCGATTCGGGAATCCCCCGAATATTAATATTGTTGCATCTCAATCTGTCTTCCAAATCGGGCAATTTTGATTTAATACTCAGAATCTCATTGTCCCTTTCATTGTGGGCATCTACCATGTCATTGGAAGTGACATGAAACTCGCCCATTTTTTTTCAACGCGAGAGACTCTTTTAAAGACTGACGAGACCTCTGATTTAAATTGCTGTTTTATGGCCAATATGTCGGCATGTAGAGGCACGTAGAGCGCAGAGACGCTAACTTTAAGGGTCATGTCCATTACTGGCTGGTTTAGTGTAGGGAAGTCAGTGATGGATTCCTGTAATTCCCTTGTGTCAACTAAAGAAGAGTTGAGAGCACTCACCTCCGCAGCATCCTGCTGACTCTTGTGCTGGTCTTTGTCTGCTCTTAGCCGGGCTAAAAGAGGCAGATGGAGGAGGAGGACAGTGTGCCTGTTGCGGGCTATTGTTGCTCCGGCTGCCGCTGTGTTTCCCTGCTTGTCCTCATTGTTCATACAGGCCGCGCATGTCACTTCTGCATTCGTAAGTGCCATCTTGGCCAGAGAGATGGCGCGGCTGTATCAGAAATTCCGTCATCTTGCTGGGTCTGGTAAAAGTTGTCCTCTTACGGGACGGCATTAGGGAGGGAGCCCACTGCTAGTGTGGGGTGTGTTGGATAAAAAAGAGGCTGCTGGGGCGGGGGTGTCCCTTCCTGCTGATTTGCCGGCTACCCTGCGACCACCCGCGTGCCGCACGAGTCTGCTGCTAGGACAGCCGGACTTGTAAGAGGGCGGCCGGCTTGCTGGAACCTCAACGTCGTTTTCTTGTAAGCCCTTGCTACCTAGTCTAGCACACTATCTTCTCTGACAATGCAGCAGCAATTAACTCTGAAATGCCTATCACTAAATGTTAAAGGCTTAAACCTCCCAGAGAAGAGGTCACAGGTTCTAACTGCTTTGACGAAACATAGAGCTCACTTTCTATTCTTGCAAGAAACCCATTTCCGTTCTGACGCTGTACCCAAACTAGCTAACCACATTTACAATAGGTCGCTACACTCCACCAACCCAGAGGCCAAAAGGAAAGGGGTCTCGATCCTCATTGCCAAACACGCTGATTTTCAACTTAAAGAGTCCAAGGTAGATCCGGGGGGGAGATTTCTCTTTATTAAGGGTATATATGCTTCCAAACCAATTACGCTAGCTAATGTGTACTGCCCCAACGAGCGGCAGCTATCCTTCCTCAGAAGGGTATGCGATGAGTTGGCGTCCTTCCAGGAGGGCGTAGTAATACTGGGGGGGGGGACTTCAATACCCCAATGAATCCTCTTCTAGACTCCTCCACTGGGATGTCGTCCCTACCCTACCGGGCACTACGCCAAATCAAATTGCAACTTCAAACTTTGACCTTACATGACTCCTGGCGAACCTTATTCCCCACTGTTAAGGACTATACTTTCTTCTCCGCACCGCACCAAAAGTACTCCAGGCTTGATTACTTTTTCTTGTCTCAACGCGACCTGACCTACCTCTCCCAGGCATCCATAGAAACAATGTTTCTATCGAATCACCATCCCATTACCATGACTCTCACCTTCGTGGACACGACTCCCAAGTCCAAGATGTGGAGACTGAACCCCTCCCTCTTGAAAGACCCGGTAACTTTACAGCACATACGCTCCCGAATTCAACTTTACTTTAAGGAAAACCTATCCCCCGACATCTCGCCTCTCACCCTCTGGGAGGCCCACAAGTGTGTCCTCAGGGGGGTACTTATATCCCTAGCAACCGCCTCAGAAAGAGGAAGTCAGGAACTCCCTCATTGCACAAATCCAAAAACTTGAAAGGGCGCACAAACTGACCACCTCCCTATCGACTCTCCAGGACCTCATCCACGCACACTCCGTGCTTCTGGATGAACTAGGGAAACGCACCAGAAGACGATACATCCTTGGCCAAAAATTTTTTTACGAACATGGGAATAAAAGCGGGAGACTCCTGGCCCGCACGGTCCAGGCAGCCAAATCCCAGACGACTATACACCGGATACAGGACAACCAGGGAAATGTATTTTCCAAAAACATAGACATTGCCAAACTCTTCTACTCTAAATTGTACAATTTACCGAGAGACAAGATGGAGTCACATACTGTAGGTGACCGTAATGACAAAATAGCAGACTTCCTTTCCCAATACTGCCTGAAATCGATCACACCCCAACAAGCGCAAGCCTTAGAATTTCCTCTCTCCTCAGAGGAACTTTTATTAGCAATTAAACAAATGAAGGTGGGTAAAATCCCGGGTCCGGATGGTCTACCTCCTATATACTACAAAACCTTTACAGATGACCTGACGCCTCCCCTACTGCGGGCACTTAATACTCTAGCAGACCCCAACACCCCTCCAGGCCGTATGCTGGAGGCACACATAACAGTTATCCCCAAATCCGGCAAGGACCCAACGCAGGTATCCAACTACAGGCCCATTTCGCTACTTAATGTGGATATTAAACTATATGCAAAAATGCTCGCCAATAGATTACTCCCCCTCATTCCCGGCCTAATTTTCTCCGACCAAGTAGGCTTTATCCCCGGCAGGGAGGCTAGGGACAACACCATCCGCACACTGAATCTACACCACTGGTTTACCTCTACCTTATCCAAGGGGTTCTTTTTGTCCCTTGATGCGGAGAAGGCGTTTGACAGGGTGGCTTGGGACTATATGCAGGCAGTACTGAGGGGAGTTGGACTCCTACCACGCATGTGCACTCATATTGATGCCTTGTATGCGAACCCTTCAGCCAAAGTCAATGGCCTCCTGTCAGACGCCTTCTCCATCAGTAACGGGACGTGACAGGGCTGCCCCCTGTTGCCCTTAATCTTTGTTTTGACACTTGAGCCCCTGCTCAATAGACTAAGAGCCAACCCTGATACAAAGGGGTGTGTGGCGGGCGATATGGAGTTCAAGGTAGCAGCGTATGCGGATGATATCCTGCTGTCACTGCAGTCCCCGCGCACGTCCCTGCCTAATCTCCTCAGTGATTTGAAACAGTTCGGGGATTTGTCAAACTTAAAGATTAATTACTCGAAATCATACGCCCTTAACGTCTCACTTCCCCTGCAAGAAGCGATTCACTGTCAAGATTCCTTCCCATTTAGGTGGCAGAGGGATAGCATCCCTTATCTGGGTATCCAAATCACAAAGAAAATTTCTGAGTTGTACAAACAAAATTTTCTACCCGCGCTCTCCAAAATTCAGACGGAACTAGCAGACTGGGACAACCTAAATGTCTCCTGGTTTGGCAGGGCGGCGCTGGTAAAGATGATGGTCCTCCCCCGGCTCTTATACCTGATGCAAACAATCCCAATTCACCTCCCTCCCTCCTTTTTTGCAACGTATAAAAAGTCCTGCACTACGTTTATCTGGAAGAACTCGATCCCGCGTATAAAATATTCCCGCCTAACTCGGATTAAGACCGGGGGGGGGGGGGTATTGGCCTCCCTGACCTTTCTCAATACCATTTAGCCTGCCACCTAACCAGGGTGGTAGATTGGTGGATCCACAAGGTCAGGAAGGCGTGGATTGCTCTGGAACAGCATTTTGCTAACGGAGTGCTCCACTCCCTCCCCTGGATTGCCTTTTATCTTTCCTTCCCTGGTGGCCTTCAACCAAGCGTTACGTCTCTACAAAATCTCCTCGCGACCGGGACCCATGACACCCTTGCGCAGCAACCCAGAGTTTAGCCCGGGAGAAGGCACTGTATTCTTAAGCAGAGAGTGGCCTCATGCGGAGGTTCTAGCACACCACTTCTTTCACAGAAATAGACCACGCACCTATGACAACCTAGTGGCGCTCTCCCCGACCCAAAGCTTCCCCTTCTGGTAGTATAGACAACTGAGCCACTTCCTCGCCTCTGTGAACCCATCTACCACATGGTCCAGACAACTTCTCCCATTTGAACGCCTTTGCACAACCACCACTCCTTTGCAACACTTAATCTCAAGCATATACGTACTTCTACAGGAGGAGACGGACCAGGCACTGATGACTCCCACGCGTAGCTCCTGGGAAAAGGATTTGCAGGCCAACATTACCAATGAACAGTGGGAGGATATATTTACTTATGTCCATAAAGGCTCGATGAACGTGGCCATTCAAGAAAATGGGTATAAGATCGCTACTAAATGGTACAGGACTCCTGCCAGACTACACAAATTCTCCCCTACGATTCCCAACACATGCTGGAGATGTCAAACGGCGATAGGTTCAATGATTCATATATGGTGGGAATGCCCCTTGATACAACCCTTCTGGCAGGAAGTCCACTCCATTATCGCACAAGTCACCACCTACACCTTAACCTATAACCCCGCGCAATATCTCCTCCACCTTACGACTCTACCTAAACAGACCTACCTTAAATCATTAGCCATGCATATGGTCAACGCGGCCAGACTGTGTGTGCCTACACACTGGCGATCTACCGACACTCCCTCCATTAGGGAATGGCTGACTAGGATCTAAGATAGAGGAGATGGAAGAGCTGATATACACCACTCAAGACCGATTACAGAAATTCTCGACTATTTGGGCGTGTTGGAAACATTTTTAAAAAACAGATAAATACAAAACACTCTTTCCCCTACATTGATAAACCAAAGAGGCGCAGGGTCGGCGGGGGCTGGGCTGGGGGGGACACCAACCGCCCCCTCTTTTTCTCCCCCCCCGAGATTCTTACTTTCTTTTTCTCTTTACCCCCCCTCAATCCTTTACCCCCTCACATTTCCTCAGTTAGATCTGGAATATTTCATTCTATTGGACTTTAACAAAGCAGCCGTTTGCTCTCCCACTCGGTCACGAGTGTCGGGAACTATGGCACCCCACACACCCTAGCGGGTCCGGAAGATACCGGTCCTGAAGGCTGGAGACTCAGGCCCAGCACTACCCGGCATGACCTGAGTAAGCCTCTTTAAAAGATAGGTCCACATTACTTATGTGTTTGTTAACCAATTGTGCCTCTGTATAGCAACGTTCTATTAGCCACGACCAATGTAACAGGGTAATAGCGCTGTCTGTATTGCGAGTAGATAAGGTTGTGGCAGCACTTTGTGTTTATGATGCTTCTATGACTTGCACGTTTGTATGTCTTGCATTTTTTCAATAAAATCTTTTATGGATAAAAAAAAAACGAGGCTGCTAGTTGCTTTTATTGCCCGTTACGGCCCAGATTAAGACGGAGCTGTTCTAATGTGTGACCATCCGCTCTGCTGGCTAGCCACGCCCCCTTGGGGTCTGGTATAGATTTTAAGGGGATCTCCATGCCAAATTAATAAAAAATGGTGTGGGGTCCCCCCCAAAATACATACCAGACCCTTATCCGAGCATGCAGCCTGGCAGGCCAGGAAAAGGGGGATGGGTGAGTGCCTTACTGGTACCATACCAGGCCACCTGCCCTCAACATGGGGATGGTGCATTGGAATGCCCCCCAAAGCCCCCTGTCCCCATGTGGCCTTTTCCCGACAACCCTGGGCTGTGGTTGTCAGGGTCTGCAGGCGGGGGCCCCCAGATCCCACCTCCCTCTCTGTGAATGGTTAGTGGGTAGTTTTTGACAAGTCCTATTTAAAAAAAATATATAATAATGTCCCTCGATGTAAACCACCATCACGCCTCCTGCCAACCGAAAGAAAAAATCCTGCTGTCATCTCTTCGGAGGCCACTGGCCATCTGCCTCCTCTCTGCTTTTGACAGCTCTTTTATGGGCAAGGTGCAGAGCCACTTAGCTACATCACCGGTGGCACCACCTCCTTCTGGAGTTACATGACGTCAGAACCGGCAATACAAAACAGCTGTGAGAACGTTTAATTGACATTTTTTC
Organism: Lithobates pipiens; assembly: GCF_037356315.1. Lineage (NCBI taxonomy): Eukaryota > Metazoa > Chordata > Amphibia > Anura > Ranidae > Lithobates > Lithobates pipiens. The sequence continues at coordinate 209,656,378 of NW_027507718.1, read as the reverse complement.
CTTTAGAAATGTAATTATTGCTGCGACATGTTCTATACATCCCACAGATGTGCCACTTTACAGGCAGACTAAGGGGATCCCCCAGGCATGATATTTCAAGAAACATTTTTATTGTTTCACTATAAGCATCATTAAACTATTTCATGCCTAAGCCTATTTTTGACATTTGTTGCTTGCAAGTTAAAATCCATATTTTGTGCTAGAAAATTACTTGAAAATGAACGATCGTTGCAATATTTTATGTTACATGGTATTTGCACAGCAGTCTTTCAAACACATTTTTTGGGGAAAAAATACACTTTCATGAATTAAAAAAAATGTTTGAGCACTTTTATTGCTGTCACCATGAATGTAAACATCCCTTGTGACAGAAATAGGTGGTGGCAGGTACTTTTAATGGAGGGATAGGGGGTCTAAAAGACCCCAAATCCCTCCTTTAGACCGCCCGCTCTAAAAAACAGTACCTGCAGGCATCACCCTGGTATAACCCCTGAAAGCCAAGGCCGCATATATGCCTACAGTCGGCGCTAAGCGGTTAAAACCACTGCTCCTTTTTTTTTGCATTGATGCATGTCCCCTAGGGAATTACCCAGGTCCATATACCCTTTTTATGGCAATAACTTGCATATAAGCCTTTAAAATTAGGACTTTTGATTTTTCATTTTCATGTCCCATAGACTTTAATAGAGTTTGCATGTTCGCTAGAACTTTTTGCCAGTTTGAGATGTTCTGGTGCAAACTTAATTGGGAGGGTGTTCGGTACCTCCCTAGTGTACAGTTTCGGCATGTCTTGGTGTTGGAATGAATTAACTCCTATGCTCATGTGCATGTCATTAGAGAGCATTCATCCAAGATGACCAAAAACATTGTACCCACAATAAGATGGGGAAGGATATTAGCAGCACCAAGAGAGCTTATAGAAATCACATTGCATGCGGGTACGTTTAGTTCTGCTTAGATAAGATAAATAAAATGAAACAAACAATAAATAATTTCATGCTATTTCCATTTTTTACTTATTTGGGGTATTTTGAATTTTTTGGACAGTTTTGGAAAAATTGAATTAATGTGTTAATACAATGAGTGTTTTTTTTTTGTTTGAAATTGGAAACAAAACAATTTTCTTACACTTGCACCACAGCAGTTAAGCTTGTATGAACAAGCCACCACTTTTGATTTGAGGGGCATATTGCATCTGGAAAATAGAAAAATTACGTTATTTTTGCTTTTTGTTGAAAAGATAAAAATTTTACAGATGTTCACCACACCTTTGAAGCAGATTTCAGTTTTCTCTTTTTTTGTTCCAAACAGATTTTTATTGAAAAGTGTAAAAGGGATGGATTACAGCAGTATAACAGTTGAGTTGAAGTCAATCGAAACAGTATCCAACAGTAATAATAGTACCATAATGGGGTATATGCAAAATTAGAGAACATAGGCAATGGTTCTCATATATATCAATGGATATATCAATCAAAGAATCATGTGTATATTAGTACTGAGTAAGCAGTATGTTTCTTGTACTAGCATATCATTTCTTCGAAATGGGTAACATCAGATTAGCAAGAAAAATTGCATCAGTATGTTGCTTTTGGAATATGGCTATTTGCCAGAGCATATGTTCGTGCTTATTATCCAATTGACCCAACTTTGTCCCCAGGTAGTAGGCGGCTGAAACTTTTTGGCTTGTGAGGGTGTAGGGTGTAGGTGCGCTGGTTAAATAATAGGTACACAGGCCAATGAAGTCCTCTTAATTATTGACAGATCCGGGTACTCAATTAGGTCTGCTCAGATTCGGGTGTAGATTGGGTTAGGTGGGAAGAGAAGAGTGGAGATGACATGTTGTTGAGGTTGAGGTTTAGAACAGAGCATTTCGAAAGGAGTGAGAGGACGGGATACAGAGACCAATCCATCGAGTGAGCAAAGGAAGTGATGGAGTTGCCTGTAGGTCCAAGGGGTCATATGGGCTTCTGGCCAGAGGTCGTTAATGTGTTCCAATGTGTATATTTTACCAGCTTGAATAAGGTGATGTACACATAACTTGGATGTAGGTTCTGTACCAGTAAAAAATGTGTCTGCTAATCCCGATTGGAAGTCTGGGTTCAATAGAATCGGGGGTCATAGGGCCAGGGGTTGAGGACAAATTGAAATTTGAAAATACTGTTTTAAACAAAGTTAAAGTAGGTCCAATCAGTGGGCGGACTAGTAATTCTTTTGGGATATGGCCTTTTTGAGCCATGGGGTTACTTCAATGGGTACCATATTTATTGGCATATAACATGTGCCGGTGTATAACATGCACCCCAAGTTTAGGATGGAAGTTTAAGGAAAAAACCTTACATTTAAATGCCCATCAATGCAGCCTTATCAGTGTCCATCTGAAGCCTTGTCCATCATTGCAGCCTTGCCTGGTGTCTATCTACAGCCATGCCCGGTGCCTTTGCAGCCTTGCCCAGTGCCTTTGCAGCATTGCCCAGTGCCTTTGTAGCCTTGCCCAGTCTCTTTGCAGCATTGCCAGTCTCTTTGCAGGATTGCGCTGATTTAAATTTAGCGGCGATCTCCGCTGACTGTGAGCGGAGAGGAGCAGCGGAGCCGAGATACACAAAGCCGAGTGTACTTCGGCTAGACTCGGCTCTGCTCACAGTCCCACCCATCTCCACTGATTGCGAGAGGAGAGGAGTGAGCGCCGCTGACATACAGAAAGCCGAGTTTATTTCGGCTAGACTTGGCTCTGCTCACAGTCAGGGGTGGGACTGCGAGAGGAGCCGAGTCTAGCCAAAGTACACTCGGCTTTCTGTATGTCAGTGGCACTTGCTCCTCTCGCAATCAGTGGAGGTGGGCGTGACTGCGAGAGGAGTCGATTAAAGCCGAGTGTACTTCGGCTTTCTGTATCTCGGCTCTGCTCGCTCCTTTCCTCACAGTTAGCGGGAGATCGGCGGGGAACGACGTATAACACGCACCCATGATTTTCTCCTGATTTTAAGGGGAAAAGGGTGCATGTTATACGCCGATAAAAACGGTATATTGGAAAATGAGACTTCTCGATTAACCCAGTCTTTTACTGGTTTATGAGCATGCCAGTCTAGTACACAAGCCAGATGGCATGCCCAATAATAATACCTGATGTCTGGGAGACCTACAGTATTCCCCCTTGTAGTTTAGGCATAGCTAATTGTTCATAACTCATTCTTGAGTGGCCATGGCTCCAAAGAAAGGTGGAGCATATTCTCTTGTAGGAGCATAGGAGGGATTGTGGCAATTGTTGGGGGATAGCTTGAAGTATGTAAAATATGCAAGATAAAACGTTCATTTTGAGGATGGCTGCTCGCCAAAACCAAGAGAAGAGCGGTTTATGAAATTTTTTGAGGTGTGCTGTGATGGAGTGTAGAACCGGTAGGTAATTTCTTCAGATATGTGGGATGGAATTTGGATGCCTAGGTAGGTGATGGCATCAGATTTCCATTAGAATGGAAAATTCTGTTTGCACTGAGTTACCTGCAATGTGATAGTGAAATATTGCGAACATAGGATTTGCTGAAATTGATTTTAAAGTTTGAAATATATTGCAAGAATTGAAAGTCATTCATTAGGTTAGGGAGGGTGATAAGGGGTTCTATCAAGAAAAGCAAGATATCGTCTGCAAAAGTGGCTAACTTGAACTGGTGCCCAGATATCGTCACTCCGTGAATGTCTTCATTTGCACATATTTGACATAGGAAGGGTTCACGTGTGAGTATGAATAAGGGGGGTGATAAAGGGCATCCCTGTGTCAGAAACCATGAAACAGACTGAGACAGAAGTACAATCAAATCACACTTGTTTATTAATAAAAAGGTAAATAGAAAAAAGCGTATTTAAGCATAGCCAGAGTCCTGTAGCCAGATCGAGTAGTCAGCCAGTCCAAAGTTCATTAACCAGATCGGGTAATCAGCCAGGCCGGAAGTCAGGGATCCAAGGAGAGCAACCGCAAGCAGGATGAGAAGCCAGGTGGGATGTCAGCAAGCCAGTCTTGAAACAAAGAGCAGGAGATGGTTCCCTGTGATGTGACCAACGCAAAGGCAAATGAAAAAGTGAGCAGGAAGGCTTTAAATAGGCAGGTCAGATGAACATCAACGGGAACAGCTGGTAACTGTGGAAAGAGAAGAGAGCTGGCAATTAGCCGAAAACTGAGCGGCCAGCCCAGAGGAGGAAGGACTAAGCCAGCCCTGACACCCTGACGTTTTCTGCTTCAGATGGAGAAGGAGTTCGACAGGAGACCGTCCACCCTAACTTTTGCTGATGGGTTTGCGTAGAGGGACTTGATGAAATGTATGAAGCGGTTCCCCAAACCCAGAGCCTGAAGAACCCCTTCCAGGTAGTCCCATGCCAATCTGTCAAATGCCTTCTCCGCATCTAATGACAGGAAAAGCCCTTGTTGGTGAGCCAGTGATGGATATTTAGAGCTTTAATGGTGTTGTCCTTGGCTTCCCTGCCTGGGACAAACCCCACTCTGTCGTGTCTGTCGTGATTAGACTGGGAAGTAATGGGATTGCTAAGAGTTTGGTGAATAGTTTTATGATGACATTTAGTAGCGAAATCGGGCGATAATTGGAGACGAAAGTAGGGTCTTTGTCTGATTTAAGAATAACTGAAATTTGGGCTTCAAGTAAGTTATTGCCAGGTGGGTTTGATTCAGATAACTAATTAAATGCGCGGCTGGGCCAGAGGATCAGAGAAAGTTTTATGGTAGGATGCTGAGAATCCATTTGGACCTGGGCTTTTGCCCAGCTTAGTTTCAGGGCAAGTGTAAATTCTTCCAATATACGTGGGTCCTTCCATTTATGGGCTGTTTGGAAAGCGATAGGTGGAGGGCCATACTTTAGAATTAATTCCTCTAATATCTCTGGGCGAGTCTTCACATTGTATAAAACCTGGGGAAGATTATAGAGAGCAGAATAGTATTGTGTAAAATAGTTTGCGATGTCACTACTGGATACAAGAGGTTTTCTTTGGTGTGTGTGAATGCACTTCACAGTGTTGCTGCCTTTTTTGGCCTAGAGGGCCCTAGCTAAGAGTTTCCCACTTTTGTTACTTTGTTCGTAAAATAGTTTCTGAGATAAGATAAATTTCCGCTTGACTTTACGGCCTAGTTCTTCTAAGAGTTGGTTGTGTGTATGGAGCAAGTCTGTCTGAGTCTCTTGTAGCTTGTGTTTTCTTATGAGTCTGTTCTAGTGTTTGAATCTTTTTTTACTAGCACATTAATGTAGCTTGTTTAGCTTTTTTACGTGCTGTTGCCAATGCGAGTAGAGAGCCTCTTATGACGCATTTATGAGCCTCCCATTGGGTGAATGGAATGGTATCTGGTACATTATTGATCACAAAAAAATCAGAAATGTGTGTTTGCTTGGATTGGGTCTGTTATTAGTGTTGGGTCAAATCTCCATGTTTCGGTAAAGATAATCTTATCCTGAAACTCTAGGGTTATTGTTATAGGGTGGTGGTCAGATAAGAACATAGGTTCAATTGTGGCTGTTTTAAGAAGGGGAATCTTCTTGAGAGATCTTTTTGCGACAGATATAGTCAATTCTCAAGTAGCGGTTATACAGCGGGTAAAAAAATGTATAATCTTTCTCCCCGGGATGTAGATTGTGCCAGGTATCATGAAGTAAAAGGTTGTGTAGTTGGAGTTTGATCTGTGTGAGGGCCTAAAATGGTAAGGAGGGTGTACCTGTTGAGGTATTATCTACTGGATTAAGCATTATGTTGAAATCACCTCCTACAATGAAAATACCAGATTGTAAAGCAGTTCAAATTGAGGCTCACTTGAGCTGCATTTGGGCTATATAGATTAGCCAGCATGATCGGTTTCCCCCAGAGGTAACCTTTAATAAATAGGTAGCAACCCTCTTTATCTTCAAGCACATCCGATATTTCCAAAGGGAGGCCATTAGAAATTATTATGGCGACACCTTTCGTCTTCGCTGACGGGTTTGTAGCATGGTATACTATAGGAAAATATCAGTGGATTTTATCAGAGTGGAAGTGAGTTTCCTGTAAAAGGATAATATCTACTTTCAAGTTGTGCATGCTCATAAGAAGTTGGGAGAATTTTTGGGAATGTTTAGTCCCCTAGCTTAAAGTAGGTGACTTTTAGAGTTGCTGTGACTGAGTTATGTTTTGTTTTGGGAATCATGGAATCTGGCTTTGTAGACAATTGAGATAATTACTGTTGGGCAGAGTAACTTGTAAGAGGAGGAGATTGCAGTCCTCAATTCAGGGTATCAGCCAGAGAAAGAAGGAAGAGGGGAGGAAAGGGGGGGGGGGGAGAGAGAAAAACAGACTGTTGTTGCTAAATAGGTAGGAAGTGGGAGTGAGATTGATCCAGAAGGTATAATAGTTAGTAAGGTTGAATAAAAACACCAGTCCACCCAGTTCAACCTGAGTGAGTGTCTACAATTGTCCCTATCCCTGTACATTGCACACGCACATCGGTCCCTACCCTCAAGGAGCCCACAATCCAAGGTCCCCATTCATATACTCGGGCCAATTTTGGACAGAAGCCAATTAACCTACCTGCATGTCTTTGGATTGTGGGAGGAAACCGGAGTACCCGGAGGAAACCCACGCAGACACAGGGAGAACATGCAAACTCCAGGCAGGTAGTGTCATGGTTGGGATGCAAACCAGCGACCCTTCTTACTGCTAGGTGAGAGTGCTAACCACTACACCACTGTGCCGCCATAATGTGGTGCATCTGACCTGTGTGATTATGCATGAAAGGGGGACTGTGGCATTCTAGGTATATGAATCAACCTGTTGACCTGTTCTAGTTTGGGCCTTAATTAACTGCAGCCTGTAAGCAGGGGTGTTCTTGTATAAGTACCTCCCTTGATTTTTACCCCTAATCTGGTGTTCATTTTCTGAGGTAGTCATTAGCTATGTTTATAAGAGAGAAAAAAAAGCAACAGTGTGCAATACACATAGAAAGGCACAGTATAAATGTGGTCTTTGACTTTGTAAGAACAAAGGTAAGTTAAGGTAGATGAACATATTCAACAAACAATTTTTTAGTACCAGCAAGAACCTCCTGACAAAAAAGAAACAACACCTTTCAATGGAAATAGGAGTATGATTCTTATTCCTTCAACTAGATATTTCCAGTTATCTCCATGTATGTTGTTGATGTAATGAGTATCTCATCATAGCCATCCGACTACTTCCTAGTATCCAGATAGCCATGATGGGGCACTCCACATAACTTTCTAGATTGTTAAGGATTATTTCCCCCCTTTTGCAGTATACATTAGTAAACTGGACCAAAAAAAAATATATTTTTTTTTTTCAAGGGATAGGGGGAGTGGTAAGTATAAAGTGTTGGAATGGTAAGTAGTTTGGAGGAAGGAGGGGAAGGTTAGTGGTGCTTTATAATGGTTATAGAGAAGGCTATGATCCTTGAAAAGGTTAATCAACAGCTGGGGGATTCATGTTACACAGCTAAATTTTACTCAAAGGATCGATCATTTTCCTTTTCTAAAAACTAGATGACTTTGCAAAAATATACAGTACATATAAGGCAACTTCAGCAGCTCAATGAGGCTGGGAAAACTTTTTTTTTTATAAACAACGGCTTGGGGAGCCAGTTTATATGATGAGGCCACAATTTAGTGCACTCCGAACAAGTTAAGACATTTTTTAAATAAATTCTGGTATCTCTTTCGAAGACTTTGGATAGAAGTAAAAGGTGCGGAAAAATTGGTCTTTGGGTTTTGGTGGTGCCTTCACACCATAACCCTATAGAGGTACTCTTGATGAAATCAAGAATTGACCTTGATGTTAAAAATTGCAATGATGTGCACCTGTCAAACAGGTGTAGAAAAATTGGTCTTTGGTTGTCGGTGGTGCCTTCTCATCGTAACCATATACAGGTACTCTCGATGAAAGCAAGAATTGGCCTTGCTGTCAAACATTTAAATGATATGCACCTGTCGGGGGCAGAAAAATTGGTCCTTGGGTGTTAATGGTGCCCATGAAACCTACACCAATAAATGTCTTCCAAATTAAATAAACACCCACAAAGCTAGGTCTTTCAGAGATTTGAGATCCAGAAAGCACTTAATCAGTGACATTGGCATCAGGGGCTTGAAAGCTGCTGCTAATCCAGGACTGATTCATTTTGATGAATGTCAGCTGGTTCATGGAGTCTGGACTGATGCGCTCTCTTATCTGTCACAAAACCTCTAGCAGCACTGAATGCCCGTTCAGAAAGCACACTGGATGCAGGGCAGCCCAGCAGCTATATTGCATACTGGGCAAGTTCTGGCCAGTGGTCTATTCTCATGACCCAGTAACCCAGTGGATCATCAGCTGGAAAGCTCTCTGTCTGCTTTCACCCCTTAATAATCTAAAAGAACTAAAAAAAATTGAAAGACATCATTGAGGCAGCCCCCTTCTCCACCCCTCCTCTCTTGACCAACAGAAGTCACAAAACAATATTTTCCACCAGACTGTAACTTTCATAACTGTAATTTCATAAACTCCTCTTCAAGGTTTTCCCAAGAGATTTCATCTTCTGCTCCCTCTATGGGGATGGGATGAGTATTGAGACTTCCCCTTGTAACGATGCTCAAGGAGGGTACCCAACCAATAGTGATACTTCGCCTTGATGCCACGTAATCTTGGGTCCTTTCGCAGGCTTTGAAGAATAAGGGAGCCCATGCACCCTAAATTTGCGGATGAATGAGAAGCACACTCCCCAAGGTCTCTCAGGATTACAGTATGTGGAACTGCCTCCTCCTAGCGACATACAACTCCCAAGGGTTCTGAGGATGGAAAAAAATCTGTTAAGGGCCGATGTATGTCTTGCTCTGCTTCAGTACCTCCAATGCTGCCAGAATCCTTCTCTTCTTCCTCCTCCCTCTCCTCTTATGTGTTCTGTGGCATAGGAAGAATGGTGTCCGCATAAAGTGGGCCTTGAGAGAAAAGGAAGGCCTCCTCTTCCTCTTTAAATATACTCATAAAAGGGGCGCTAGACCAAATATCAAACAATAAAAAATGTGAGACTAGTGATCATACAATATCTAAAATGGTACATAACATATCACAAAAAACTGCAATATACCAAAAAAATTGCAAACAAAATAAAGTGAACAACAATAGTAGGTGAAGTCCCAATTAGGTGCTAACACCAAACAAAGGAAATACAGATAAATAAATAAGTATAAATCCAAAAGTCCAAAGCAGTGTTTTTTTTTTCCGTGAAAACCTTCTTCTGAATCCATAAACAGAACAACTGCTGGGATCTTCTATAACGTGATAAAACAATGTCCCTTCACCAAGAATTTATGGACATAAAAAAGACACCCCACTTGTGAAGAAAATAGATGTCTTCTTACCAGATGCTGTTGACTACTTTAATTAAAAAGATAGTCAAATAGGCTTATGCAGGGTAAAATCCCTGCTCACATGGAATCAGGTGGACCTCCTATGGACAGAAGCTTCTCCTCATAGACTCAGATGGGTCATAAAAAAAGCCAAACAAAAATCCATAGCGTAATACCGTTTAATAAAACATAAATTATAAAACATAAGGCCAAATGGCTGCTTACATAAGTTGGTGCCCAACCTGGCACTGGGGCTGCTTGCTTAAAACAAAAAGTTTTCGTAATGGATACGTAGTTCCTCGTGGTATAAGGCGTGCGTTCCACCGAAGGGCAGCCGATGACCAAGGACGACCGGAACTAAACGTAAACGAACGTGACTGGATACCGCCTGAGGCGGTATCCAGTCACGTTCGTTTACGTTTAGTTCCGGTCGTCCTTGGTCATCGGCTGCCCTTCGGTGGAACGCACGCCTTATACCACGAGGAACTACGTATCCATTACGAAAACTTTTTGTTTTAAGCAAGCAGCCCCAGTGCCAGGTTGGGCACCAACTTACAGTGGTGTGAAAAAGTGTTTGCCCCCTTCCTCATTTCCTGTTCCTTTGCATGTTTGTCACACTTAAGTGTTTCGGAACATCAAACCAATTTAAACAATAGTCAAGGACAACACAAGTAAACACAAAATGCAATTTGTAAATGAAGGTGTTAATTATTAAAGGTGAAAAAAAATCCAAACCATCATGGCCCTGTGTGAAAAAGTGATTGCCCCCTAAACCTAATAACTGGTTGGGCCACCCTTAGCAGCAACAACTGCAACCAAGCGTTTGCGATAACGTGCAATGAGGCTTTTACAGCGTCCTGGAGGAATTTTGGCCCACTCATCTTTGCAGAATTGTCCTAATTCAGTTACATTAGAGGGTTTTCGAGCATGAATGGCCTTTTTAAGGTCATACCACAACATCTCAATAGGATTCAGGTCAGGACTTTGGCTAGGCCACTCCAAAGTCTTCATTTTGTTTTTCTTCAGCCATTCGGTGGTGGACTTGCTGGTGTATTTAGGATCATTGTCCTGCTGCAGAACCCAAGTTCGTTTCAGCTTGAGTACATGAACAGATGGTCGGACATTCTCCTTCAGGATCTCTTGGTAGACAGCAGAATTCATAGTTCCTTTTATCACGGTAAGTCTTCCAGGTCCTGAAGCAGCAAAACAGCCCCAGACCATCACACTACCACCACCATATTTTACTGTTGGTATAATGTTCTTTTTATGAAATGCAGTGTTCCTTCTACGCCAGATATACTTGGACACACACCTTCCAAAGAGTTCCACTTTTGTCTCATCGGTCCACAGAATGTTGTCCCAAAAGTCTTGGGGATCATCAAGATGTGTTGTGGAGAAATTGAGACGAGCTTTGATGTTCTTTTTGCTCAGCAGTGGTTTTCTCCTTGGAACTCTGCCATGCAGGCCATTTTTGCCCAGTCTTTTCCTGATGGTGGAGGCATGAACGCTGACCTTAACTGAGGCAAGTGAGGCCTGCAGTTCCTTGGACGTTGTTGTGGGGTCTTTTGTGACCTCTTGGATGAGTCGTCGCTGCGCTCTTGGGGTAATTTTGGGCGGCCGGCCACTCCTGGGAAGGTTCACCACTGTTCCATGTCTTCGCTATTTGTGGATAATGGCTCTCACTGTGGTTCGCTGGATTCCCAAAGCTTTGGAAATGGCTTTATAACCCTTTCCAGACTGATAGATCTCAATTACTTTCTTTCTCAATTGTTCCTGAATTTCTTTGGGTCTCGGCATGATGTGTAGCTTTTAAGGATCTTCTGGTGGACCTTACTGTGTCAAGCAGCTCCTATTTAAGTGATGCCTTGATTGTGAACAGGTGTGGCAATAATCAGGCCTGGGTGTGGCTAGAGAAATTGAACTCAGGTGTGGACAACCACAGTTATAGTATGTTTTAACAAGGGGGGCAATCACTTTTTCACACAGGGCCATGATGGTTTGGATTTTTTTTCACCTTTAATAATAAACACCTTCATTTACAAATTGCATTTTGTGTTTACTTGTGTTGTCCTTGACTATTGTTTAAATTGGTTTGATGTTCCGAAACACTTAAGTGTGACAAACATGCAAAGGAACAGGAAATGAGGAAGGGGGCAAACACTTTTTCACACCACTGTATGTAAGCAGCCATTTGGCCTTATGTTTTATAATTTATGTTTTATTAAACGGTATTACGCTATGGATTTTTGTTTGGCTTTTTTTATGACCCATCTGAGTCTATGAGGAGAAGCTTTTGTCCATAGGAGGTCCACCTGATTCCATGTGAGCAGGGATTTTACCCTGCATAAGCCTATTTGACTATCTTTTTAATTAAAGTAGTCAACAGCATCTGGTAAGAAGACATCTATTTTCTTCACAAGTGGGGTGTCTTTTTTATGTCCATAAATTCTTGGTGAAGGGACATTGTTTTATCACGTTATAGAAGATCCCAGCAGTTGTTCTGTTTATGGATTCAGAAGAAGGTTTTCACGGAAAAAAAAAAACACTGCTTTGGACTTTTGGATTTATACTTATTTATTTATCTGTATTTCCTTTGTTTGGTGTTAGCACCTAATTGGGACTTCACCTACTATTGTTGTTCACTTTATTTTGTTTGCAATTTTTTTGGTATATTGCAGTTTTTTGTGATATGTTATGTACCATTTTAGATATTGTATGATCACTAGTCTCACATTTTTTATTGTTTGATATTTGGTCTAGCGCCCCTTTTATGAGTATATTTATAGCACTACAGGTTTTTTCTTGTTTTTCTAGGGAGCAGCTATTAGTGTTTCATTTAGCACATATTTTGATTCATTGATTATTTGATTGTTTAATTTTTCATACATTTTTTATTACTAATTTTAGTGGCGCGGGGTTTAATAGTTGCTGTGTTGTCAGCCACTTTTTTTCACATCTCCTCTTCCTCTTGCTGCTCTGCCTCGAGTGCTCATAATGCCATGCAGAGTCTGCTCCAGCAGGAACACAGGGATTGTATCACTGATGCATGCATTGTCATGGCTCACCATCCTTGCCACCTCATCAAATGATGACAGTACAGTGTGTGTATCCTTTATCATCAGCCATTGGCGTGGGGAAAAAAAGCAGAGCTGGCCTGAGCCTGTCATTATGCCATACTCACACAGGTACTTGTTGATCACCCTCTGCTGCATGTGCAGCTACTGCAGCATTGCCAAAGTCGAGTTCCACCTGGTGGGCATGTCACAAATAAGATAGTTTATGGGCAGGTAGAATTCCAATTGAATTTCAGCCAACCAAGCACTGGCAGTGTAAGGCCACCTAAAATGGCTTCAGACTCTTCACCACCAAATTGAGGACATGTGCCAGGCAGACCAGCTGAAGCACTGCATGGCACCTTTCAGCCCGACTCATTGAATAGCCCCTTGAACGCTTAGGGAGTACTTGTGGTTCATGGGACAATTCAGCAGAGGAAGGCCTAGAGGAGGAACAGGAAGTGGTAGAGCTGACAGATCTCACATAATCACCACTACCTGTATGGTGACATGGCAGCACAACAAGCTGTAGCACTGAGCCCTGTCCTGTATCCTTCTGAGTTGCAAGCAGAGTTACCCAGTGTGCTGTGAACAAACTATATCATCCTTGACCATGCTTGCTGGACAACGTGTCAGCCGTAACATGGACCTTGCAGCTGACTGCTTTGCCCAATGATTGCCTTTCATGGGATTGTAGAGAGCTGCATTATTTGCCTTACGTGAAAATAGATTACGACTGGAAACCTGGCATTGTGGTACAGCACATTCTGCATATTCATGGAAGGGGCAGAATCCACCGGACAGAAAGGCACGAGTTGTAAAGCCAGCAGCTTTAACAAGCTTGAATTTAGACTCTGGGCATGTGGGTGGCAGTGACAATATTTTTTTCCGCTGCAGCAGATGGGGCAGAGAAATTTGCCTGCTGTAGTCTGCAGCCAGTGGTGTGCTACTGACAGATGTGCTGCAAGGACCTAGAACACCCTATGCTATACCATCATCCCTGTCAGTGGAGGCTGCTGAGAAGTAATTAGGTATGGCAGAAGTAGACCGGAAAGGTGAGGAGGGAGGAAGAGCAGAATTGCATCCCTTTTGTGTGGCTTTCCTGCCAACAGGCTGAGTGGTGGGAGGTTAAAAGCCTTGTTACGCATGTGGTACCTAAATAGTTGGTGTTTTTTCTATGCTTGGTGTGCTTAAGGCAAAGTTTGCAAATTGCAACAGTGTGATCAGCTGCACATGTGCGAAAAAAGGTGAGCTGTGAAAAGTGGGCTGGGAGATAACAGCTCCACAATGTGGTGGAATAGTGAGGCTGCTTTCTACTCTTCCATGATGGCTGCTTCTTTGGGGATGTGCCTCACCGTCACTTCCCTCCTCTGCAAGTCACATCAGTGACCTCATCATCATCACCCCCTCCATCCTCATTATGACTGGAGACAACTTGGCAATACACTGCGGATGGGGGAACATGACTGGCAATTTATTGTTTACCCCCCCCCCCCCCCCTCCCCACCTTCCTCAACCTCAGAACCAAGATCTGAATCAAGTAATGGCTGTGCATCGTCAAGATACAAGTGGTTGACACTGTGTTCAAATAACTCAGCTGACTCCTCCATGCCTGATGCTGGGGCTATGGCAGGAGAAGCAGTGGCCAAAGGCAGAACAAGCCACTCTAGCAGCTTCAGTGGACTGCACACTAGTCTCTGCTTAGGTGACAGAGGATGAGAAGGAGGATGATGGTTTAGTAAGCAAGCCCACCATCTCCTCTGCATGATGTGGCTGGATGAAATTGGCAACATGACTAAACAGAGGAAATTACGCCCTGCCTGAGAATGGACCACGTCCACCTTTGCCTGTGGTGGACACATAAACTGCTGGCCCCCTCACTGTGCTATGGGAATGTCTGCCTCTCCTTGTTGGCCTCCCAGACATGATAAGGGGGGGTTATATTAACAAAATGTAATAAAGATGTGGAAATGTGTACATGAATGCACTTTAATCAATGAAAAGTGGTGTTTGGTGCACTTTACCTTAAGTACTCACTACACAAACAGAATCCACTGACACACTACAATATACTGCAGTAAAACTGCACTGACGCACTGCAAAATACTGTGGTAAACAAGCACCAATGCACAGAAATATACTGCATTAAACGTACAGTAACACACTCAAATATACTGCATTAAACTTGCAGTAATGCACTGATATATACTGTGTTAAGTGTACAGTAACACACTGATATATACTGCATTAAATGTGCATTAATACACTCAAATATACTACGTTAAATGTGCAGTAATGCACTCAAATATACTGCGCTAAACATGCAGTAACACACTGATATATACTGCGTTAAACTCGCAGTAACACACTCACGTATACTGCGTTAAACATGCAGTAACCCAATGATATATACTGCATTAAATATACAGTAATGCACTGATATACACTGCGTTAAACATACAGTAACGGACTGATATATACTATGCTAAACATGCAGTTACACACTGATATATACTGCATTAAATGTGCAGCAAAGGATTGCTATATACTGGGTTATTCTTGCAGTAATGCACTGATATATATACTGCATTAAACGTGCATTAACGGGGCATGGCTTGGATGTTCATGTGAGCAGACGTATCTCACACTAGCTCCTGCATCCTAAGCTACAAAATCCTGCCGTGAACTCAAAACACCGCTGACATAGACAGGAAACTCCGCTCCCGGTGTGGAGCCACCCCTCCAGCAGCGTGCAGGTAAGGAGACATATGCATCGGCGGCAGCCAAACTCGGTCAGTATGCACATGACCCTAGCAGCCCTAAGACCAGATAACAAATACAGCTGCCAATACAGCTAAAACGGCCAGGCTGGGACCCCCTGGGAAAGCACCTCAGGATACACAGTCGGGGAAAATGCTGCCCGTGACCTCAAGGAGCACAGTGAGTACATCAGCCACCCTTCTCCCTGCCCCTGACATGTCTAATCCCTCTGAAACGGAAAATGCTGAACCCTCATTACAGGACATACTCACAGCGGTCCACTCTTATGGATCATCTCTCATTGAATTGTCAGCTGAAGTTAGAAGCATGAAAGAGGGCTTGCTGCATATCAGACAGGACATGCAGAAAATCAGGGAGAGGGCCACTGCATTGGAAGGAAGGGTGAGTACTAGGGATGAGCCAAACACCCCCCGGTTCGGTTCGCACCAGAACTTTCGAACGGACCCCAAATTCGTACGAACGTTAGAACCCCATTGAAGTCTATGGGACTCGAACGTTCGAAATTAAAAGTGCTAATTTTAACGGCTAATATGCAAGATACTGACCTCAAAAGGGTTTGGGGACCTGGCTCCTGCCCCAGGGGACATGGGTCAATGCCTAAAATGTTTTTAAAAATGGCCGTTTTGGCGGGAGCACTGATTTTAATGACGATTAAAGTGAAAAAAAAAAGTGAAATATTCCTTTAAATATGGTGCCTGGGGGGTGTCTGTAGTATGCCTGTGAAGTGCCACGTGTTTCCCGTGTTTAGAACAGTCCCTGCACAAAATGACATTAAACGGAAATAACATCATTTAAAACTGCTTGCGGTTTTAATGTTATATCTGGTTCCTGCAATATGGTTGAAAATCATTGAGAAAAATGGCATGGGTAGCCCTCCCTGCCCATTACCAGCCCCTTTGGGTCTTGTACGCATATTAAGGGGAACCCCGTACCCATATTAATAAAAGGAAATGCGTGTGGCCCCCAGGCCCTATATACTCAGAACAGCAGTATACAGGCGGTGCAAACAAGACAGGGACTGTGTAGGTTTGTTGTGTTAAGTTGAATCTGTTTGTAATTTTCAACTTGTACATTTTTAAAGTGTAGCTCCAGTCAAAAAAACTATTTTTAAGCTTTTTGGAAAACATAGGGAAGGGTTATCACCCCTGCATAATTTGTTTTGTCGTCCATCTTTTTTCATCTCACTTGCTGTTGTCTCCTTCCGTTTGCAAGTAGGAGATGTTTGTAAGTTGGATGTTTGAAAGTAGGGGCCTGCCCTATATGCTCTGCAGAAATGGCGGAACAAGGTGTTGGTTTTGCCACAACAAACACGTAAGCCCTCAAAGTGACTCTTGGTGGGCGCTGGAGCGCCCTGCTGTGAACGATTATATCAAGAATTGTAATTACATGCCATTGTTGAACAGTGGTAGAAAAATTTACCTTTGGTGGTTGTGGTTCTCGTGCCACAACACTATAAGTCTTCACAGTTACTCTGGGTGGGCACAGGAATGGGCCCTCCTGTGAAATATTATATCAAGAATTGTAATTACATGTCCCTGTTAAACAGGGGCAGAAAAATTGGGCCTTAGGCACTGGTGCTGGTGCCACGACACTGCAACCTCTCCCATATACTCTAGTTTTATTGCAGGAATTAGCCCTGCTGCAAAGCATTGCATCAAAAATTGTAATTAAACGCCCCTGTTAAACAGGGGCAGAAAAATTGGGCCTTAGGCACTAGTGCTGGTGCCACCACACTGCAACCTCTCCCATATACTCTCATTTTATTGCATGAATTAGCCCTGCTGCAAAGCATTGCATCAAAAATTGTAATTAAACGCCCCTGTTAAACAGGGGCAGAAAAATTGGGCTGATGGCATCACCCAGAACCAGAAATGTTCTTCCAACATATCAGCAGAGGAGGAAGAGGATAGACAATCAACATAACAGGACAGTCACTCAGCATCAACATAGGCAGTCTTGAAGGGATGTGATATTTAAAAAAAAATTATTCGATTACATCAGCTTCAGATGCTTGGTAGCTGTGGGTGATCCAAGACTGATTCATCTTGATGAAGGTCAGTCGATCAACTGATTCGGTGGACAGGCGCACCCTGTGATCAGTAACAAAGCCACCAGTAGCACTGAAGGTGCGTTCCGAAAGAACGCTGGATGCAGGACAGGCCAGTAGCTCAATTGCATACTGTGCAAGCTCTGGCCAGTGATCCATCCTCAAGACCCAGTAAGCCAGAGGATTTTCGGTGGGAAAGGTGTCCAAGTCTGACCTTGCCCCTAGGTATTCCTGCACCATGTAAATCAGACGCTGGCGATGGTTGCTGGAACCGATCATACCTTGGGGCTGCGGACTAAAAAATTGTCTGAAAGCATCAGTCAGAGGGCCACCTTCTCCACTGCTCCTTCTGACCGATGCCTCAGCAACACGTTGTCCAGGACCAGGAGTTTGTAACCTCCCAGTCTCTGGGAACGCGTTGCACAGACCTTTCTGCAAGGCCTCCCGGAGATGTCTCATCCTCTGCTCCCTCTGCGATGGCAAGATAAGGTCGGCAACCTTACCTTTGTACCGTGGATCAAGGAGAGTGGCCAGCCAGTAATGGTCCCTCTCCTTGATCCGAAGAATATGAGGATCCTTCCGCAGGCTTTGCAGGATCAGGGAGGCCATGCAGCGTAGGTTAGCTGAGGCATTCGGTCCGGAGTCCTCTGGGTCACTAAGGGCAACATGATCCGCAGCTACCTCCTCCCAGCCACGTACAAGTCCACGTGTTTCTTGGGACTGTAAATCATCCCTACAAGACTGCTGCTGCTGATGCTGAGTGCCAGCCTCCACCTCCATGCTGACACAATCATCCTCCTCCTCCTCTTCCTCCTCCTCATCCTCTTCCTGTGTGATGGGTGGCACAGCAGGAACACTGTCTGGATAAAGGGGGCCTTGAGAGGCAAGGAAGTCCTCCTCTTCCTGCCTCTGTTCTGCCTCAAGTGCCCTGTCCATTATTCCACGCAGCGTATGCTCCAAGAGGTGGACAAGAGGTACAGCGTCACTGATGCATGCACTGTCACTGCTCACCATCCTTGTGGCCTCCTCAAACGGTGACAGGACAGTGCATGCATCCCTGATCATGCCCCACTGGCGTGGTGAGAAAAAACCGAGCTCCCCTGACCCTGTCCTGGTGCCGTAGTCGCACAGGTACTCATTGATGGCCCTCTGCTGTGTGTGCAGCCGCTGCAGCATGGCCAACGTTGAGTTCCACCTGGTGGGCATGTCACATATAAGGCGGTTCTTGGGCAGGTTCAACTCCTTTTGGAGCTCAGCCAGCCAAGCACAGGCATTAAATGATCGGCGGAAATGCACACAGACTTTCCTGGCCTGCTTCAGGACATCCTGTAAGTCGGGGTACCTGCCCAAGAACCGCTGCACCACCAGGTTAAGGACGTGAGCTACACAGGGCACATGGGTCAGTGGTCCCTGTCGGAGGGCGGAGAGGAGGTTGGTGCCATTGTCGCAAACCACCATTCCTGGCTTAAGCTGGCGTGGCGTCAACCACCTCTCGGCCTGCCCCTGCAGAGCTGACAAAACATCCGCCCCAGTGTGGCTCCTGTCCCCCAAACAAACCAGCGCAAGCATGGCAAGGCATCGTTTTGCCTGCGTACTTGCGTAGCCCCTGGAACGCCTACGGAGCACCGCTGGTTCTGAGGACAGAGCACTGGAAGAGGCCATGGAGGAAGAAGAAGAGGAGGAGGTGGAGGAGAGAGGTGTGTCACAACCAATAGTAGCATTTTGGAGGTGTGGTGGTGGAACAACCTCCAACACTACTGCACCTTGTCCTGCATCCTTCCCAGCTGCCAGAAGAGTGACCCAATGGGCCGTGAAAGACAGGTAACATCCCTGTCCATGCCTGCTGGACCATGAGTCAGCGGTAATATGCACCTTACCGCTGACCGCCCCGTCCAGTGAGGCAAGGACATTGCCTTCCACATGCCGGTAGAGAGCCGGAATCGCCTTCCGTGAGAAAAAGTGGCGTTTGGGGACCTGCCACTGAGGAACCGCACATTGTACAAACTCACGGAAGGGGCCCGAGTCTACCAACTGAAAAGGCAGCAGTTGAAGTGCTAGCAATTTAGCCAAGCTAGCATTCAACCGCTGGGCATGTGGATGGCTGGGAGTGAACTTCTTTTGCCGGTCCAGCAGCTGGGGCAGGGACATTTGCCTGCTATAATCGGACGTGGGTGTACTGCTAGCAGAGTGCCCGGAAGCACTTGGCTGTGACACACCTAATTCTACACCTTCATTCCTCTCAGAGCAGGTTTCAGAGAGGACTGAAGGTCTAGTGGGGTTGGAGATGCCAGCTGATGAGGAGCAAGGAGAGGTCTGCTTTGTTCTTTGGTGTAGTTCTTTGAGGTACTCTTGCCAACGAGCTGCATGGCAGGTCAACATATGTCTGGTCAAGCATGTGGTGCCCAAGCGGCTGATGTTTTGGCCACACGAAATACGCTTGAGACATATGTTGCAAATAGTAGTGGTGCAATCTGATGCACCCGTCTCAAAAAAGGCCCACACTAAAGAACTTTTAGAATAACGCGCAGAGGCAGCGCCCTGCACAGGCGGAGCTCTGCGGTGTGATTCAGTCGGTGTGCTGCCCCTAAGCTGGCCCCCGGAGGGCATCCTGCCTTGTTGGACATGTGCCTCCTCCTCCTCCTCCTCTCTCCTACCTGGCACCCACGTGGAGTCAGTGCCCTCATCATCCCCTCCCTCTTCATCGCTGTAGCAAACCTGGCAATATGCTGCAGCTTGTGGAACATGACTGCCAGATTGCTGTCCTTCTTGAGCATCCCCTCTCTCTGCATTCATGCTACTGCCTTCCTCTAGCTGAGTGTCATCATCATACAGGTGTATATTGTGCTGGAGGCACACAACACCCACTAACTCCTGCAGATGCCTTTATTATAGAACACCAGAGATAAAGGGGTATACTGTAATGGAGTCACACAACACCCACTAAGCCCTGCAGATGGCTCTATTAGAGAACAGCAATAAAGGGTAGATACAGGTGTATATTGTGCTGGAGGCACAAAACACCCACTAACTCCTGCAGATGCCTTTATTATAGAACACCAGAGATAAAGGGGTAAATACAGATGTATACTGTGCTGTGCTGGAGGCACACACAACTTCCAATAACTCCTGCAGATGGCAAGTGGGCTCAAATAGAGAAGAGCTATGTAGGTGGATATAGCGGTGTGTACTGGGTACAGAGCACGCAGACAGCACACACAAGCTCCTAACACTACTGACTGCAAGCTCTATTATAAAAGATAGATCACTAGCTATATAGGTGAGGTGAATATAGCGGTGTATACTGTGGTCAGGGCACGCAGACAACAACCACTACAGAAGAGCAAGATCGAAAATCGGCCGATAACGATCGGTGTATACTGTGTTGAAGGTACACAGAACACCCACTAACTGCTTCAGACGCCAACACACTACACAAGGCCACCGCGCTGGCGGCCTTATATAGTGTTGGGCGTGTACTACACAGCTTGAGCTATGATTGGCCACAGGCATCCTGCCTGTGGCCAATCATGGCTCTCCTCGCTGCTGGCGCTGTGATTGGCAAAGCATGCGGGATCACAGTGCATGCTTGGCCAATCATGAGCCAGCAATGCACTGCGATGACGCAGTGCATTGTGGGCTGTGAGCGCCACACTAATTTGGAGCGAACGGCCCATAACATTCGGAATTTGCCGAACGGGCGAACAGCCGATGTTCGAGTCGAACGTATGTTCGACTCGAACACGAAGCTCATCCCTAGTGAGCACCATTGAGGATGATTTATCCCCCCTGGTTCAGGATATGCACAACACTTCTGCTAAATCAGATGAAACAGCAGTCAGAGTCGAGGACATGGAAAACAGGCTGAGACGGTCGAACATCTGTATAGTTGGTATGCCTGAAAAATCCAAAGGAAAACATCCTACTGACTTTATTGAAAAATGGCTAGCAGACACCTTTGGAAAAATAACCTCACTCCATTTTTCTCAGTAGAGAGGGCTCATAGAGTGCCTTCTAGACCACTACCACCAGGGGGCCACAACAGACTTTTTCTATTAAAATTACGTCATTACTCTCCCCCCCCCCCTCTCTTTTCCCCCCTCTTTCTCTAGCCTTTGAGTTAAGCTGTTTTAATATATTGCAGGACCTGGAGTAAGTACTACTCCAGTGGACATCTTTTTTCTTGGGCCTGACCAAGTTGAGAACAAGGAGAACTCCTTACCCCCCTACACTGACAATTGTTTACTATTTTGGTCATTTCTCTATGTCTAACAGCAGACCCATTCTCTCTGACATCTCTTCCATGGGGTTGGTTGACCTGCAGTGGGGTTTGGCTTAGCCACTCCCCTCTGGTCTTCAGTCCTTCTCTGGGCTCGCCCATGCACATCTGGCTCCCATTTGGGGTGCGGGGGTTGGGCCGGGGGGAGGTCAGAGACAGATCTCCTCAAGTTCAAGTTTACTATCGACCCTAGACTTTCCCTCCACATGGTCTCTGATTGTTAACTTCTGAAGTTTACCAGTTCTCCTTGTGTCTGAAATTCAAAATCTCACACGGTTTGGTCTAACTCTCTTATCATAGTCATACATCTTACTGTTACTTCAATGATGTTTTCTGTTTTGTCATCACTATATGACTGTCATGACCTAAGTTTAAATAAACTTTCTTTAAACTTAAAAAAAAAAAAAATACTGCATTACAAGGACAGAGATGTTATACTTCGTCTGGCCAAGCAGAAAGCTGACATGGAAATACAAGGGTCTAAAATATCCATATACCCAGACTTCTCAGCGGTGGTGCAAAAACAGAGGGCTAAGTTCACGGAAGTGAAGAAGAGAATGTGTGCTATCCCATTGATTTATTCCATGCTATACCCGGCCAAACTACACGTAGTTGCAGATGGCACAGTGCACTTCTTTGAAAGCCCTAACATGGCTGCTAACTGGCTTGACCGACACAAGAGACAACTAAGGGGCACCTCCCGAGAACATACACAAGCATAAAAACTACCACACTGTGAACATTCCTTGAAATCCTATTGCTCACCTTGCTAAGAAAGGAGCCTACAGAGAGACACAAATGACTTAACCTAATATGTCTTACCATATATAGGTAACACTTGTACCCCAAGTTCAGAGACACAGAGCCCCAGCCCTCATTATTAACCCCCCACACAACCCTGCAGGGCAAGCATGGAAGTTAGTCAACAATGCTACCCGTGCTCATGACTATAATGCCTAATACTGTTGTTGGCATTATATTTTTTCATTTTTTTTGCATTCTTGTTGTTTTCCAGCCCTTGTTGGGAGGGCTACTTCTCTGCAGGCAATCATCCCAGGTGATTCTATCCCACTTATCTATATCCCCGAACGGAGTGAAGGTGTCAACTGACAAAAATCTACTCGCACCTCCTAAATGTTCAGGTAACGTGTGGCTTTGGGTGTGATGGGCCACCTCTCAGGGACAGACCAAATGGTGGAATGAATATTTGACATTACTTTCCCATAGCCCCAATGAGTAAGCAGAGAGACACAATCCTCTCCTGGAATATTAGGGGAACTACACGAACGTACAAAGAGGACTGCCCTATTTACATTTCTGTCAGAACAGAATGCCAATATTATCTGTCTTCAGGAATCCTACTTCACCAGTGACACTACTCATTTATTGCATATGTCCAAATACCCTGTGCAGTACCACTCTATGCATACTAGATACTCCAGGGGAGTTAGCACCCTCTTTTCCAGATCCACTGCATTTACTTAACAGGATGTCCAAATAGACTCGGAGGCAGATTTTTTTTCTAATGGGGGTGTGGGAATCCCAGATTTGTATTATTGCCAATGTATATGTGCCTCCGCCTTTTACTTTAACGGTTTTACAATGTCTAGCTAGATTCTTAGCTAAACACCCTCAGCTAACAGTATATGTATTAGGAGACTTTAATAGTGCCTTGGACACTTCTTTAGATGTCCACAAAAAATACTGTCCTCAGGGTCCTAGGACGCATACTCCTCTGGCCAGGTTTGTGACTGAGCTTGGGCTAACAGACGTCTGAAGATGTAAATATCCTCTGCGGTCCCCATTCTCCTGTCACTCGTTGACACACTCCAGCTTATCTCCAATAGACTTTGTGATGGGAAATTACCTAACACACTGCTATGACTCAAGTGTAACGTATCTAGCTAGAGGGCTTTCTGACCACTCTCCGGTGCAGCTTAGACTTAACCTTCAAAAAACATTTCTGCCCATACACTAGAAGCTAAACCCATTTTGGATCCAGTTGTTTACTGATAGGGATAATATGCAGACGCATATTAAATATTTTTTGGAAACCAATAAACCTCCCGCTGTGCCGGGGGTGGTGTGGGACACCCTAAAAGCCTTTATCAGAGAGATGTGTATAAAAAAAGTTAACGCGATTAAAACTAGAAGCAGACAATGGGCCAAAGACGCTGATAGGGCAGTGGAGAAGGCGGAGAAATTGTATCTGGGGTCCCCCACACTGGAACATGAGAGGCAATGGAGAGACGCACAAAAAGTATATTACAGGGTATATGATACACCTACAACAAGCTGACAACAAAATATTTTTTACATCCTAAACATACATTGAGGAAGGTGAGAAAATAGGACACATGCTAGCCATGATAGCCAGGTCACAACAGCCACCTCAGGTGATGCACAGCATTACAGTATCGTCAACTTTAGCTGTTACTGACACACCCTCCATCTTGAAGGAGTTCTGCTCGTTCTACCAGGACTTATACTCCTCTAAGATATCATACCTTATAGATGAGCTGACACAATTTCTAGACTTTGTTACCCTACCTCAGCTTCAGGGGGCATATAAAAAAACTCCTAAATACTCCCCTTACCCTCGAGGAATTACAACTTGCACTAGCCACATTCCCAAACTCCAAAGCCCCAGGCAGTGACGGTCTCCCAATTGAACTGTATAAAAAATTTGGAGGAATACTCCTACCGGAGTTGCTCCATACACTTACAGAGGCTTTTAACTCAGATTTCTTGCCAAGATCCATGTATGAAGCTGTGGTGTAGTTATAATAAAGCCAGGAAAAGAACCGGATAAACCAGAATCATACAGACCCATATCCTTGATAAATACGGATCTGAAACTTCTCACTAAAACCATTGCTTTGCGGCTATTCAAAGTGGTGACAAAGCTGATACACCCAGACCAATCCAGCTTCATACCAAACAGATCCACGGCAAATAATCTGCACCGCCTCTATCTCAACATGCAAATTCCCACTGATAATCAGGGACAAAGAGCTATCCTCTCTCTGGATGCCGCTAAGGCGTTTGATAGCGTTGAGTGGGAATATTTATGAAGAGTACTGGAAAAACATAATCTGGGAGAAAACATCATCTCTTGGATTAAACTACTGCACAAGGGACCCAAAGCTTGCATTAGAATAAGCAATACCTTGTCACCCTCATTTGCTCTGTACAAGGGAACTAGACATGGATGCCCCCTGTCCCCTTTACTTTTTGCCCTTGCCATAGAACCCCTGGCAGCTGCTATAAGAAGGAACCCAGATATAGTCGGATTTAAGAGGGGTGAAACGAAGGACAAATTGGCATTATATGCCGATGACGCACTTTTATTTCTAGGTGACATATCCACTTCATTGGTCAAAACAATGGAATTGATTCACACATTCTGAACTTTTTCCGGATTTACAATCAATTGGGATACATCTATACTACTATCCCTAGATCCACTGATTGGGCCCCTGCCTCGGACAGCCAAACAAATTAAAGTGGTTGATAAATTCAAATATCTAGGCATAGTTATAACACCCTAACTTGAACCAATATATAAAGCTAAATATCTATAGCTAGACCCAATCGTTAAAAAATTTCAAGAAAAAACGACCAGCTGGATTAGGTTGCCGCTCTCGGTTGTTGGCCGGTGCAACTTGATAAAGATGGTCTGGAACCCACAAATATTATATGCCCTCCACAATGCCCCTCTGTGGATTCCCATTCATGTGTTTAAAAAGTGTAACACCATATATCGAACTTGAGTTTGGAGGAAACAGGTTCCAAGAATTAAATTAGAAATGTTACAAGAAGCAAAAGACTCGGGTGGACTAGCAGTTCCAAAACCATTCTATTATTTTATGGCGGCCCAGCTGCAACACTTAACAGGCTGGCTCTGCCCTGAGTCCTCTGATACAATCCGGAACATTGTGCAAACACAGATGTCTGGTGGGGGACTTGTGGAGTTCATAGAGGCGGGTGAACTGGGAACCCGGAATCAATACCCTACACTAATACTAATAGATAAAATATGGAATAAGACCAAGCAACACCTACATTATATAGGGTACACAAATTGGTCACGTATATGGAATAACCGTAACTACCCGGAATTGTACAAATTACAGATATTTTCCAATTGGTCAAGGAACGGAGTAAACTTTATCCCACAACTATACTGTGGGGGGGAGGGGGGTGCTCCGGGACTTCCAATCACTACGCACAGAATTCCACCTGCCAAACACTGCATTCTACCGGTACCAATTTAAGCATGCAATAGCGGCACAGGCTGCAACAGCTGATTGGGAGCTGACCAGGACCGGGGTGCTCACTCAACTTGTTACGTCCTCATCCCAGAAGGGACACATTTCCTCTATATATAACTCACTCCTTTGTCAAGTATCTAAGGCAATGACTCTGAACTGCAGACAGGGTTGGGAAGAAGACATAGGGCACATTACAGATGAGAAATGGAATACTATTCTGGACAATGTCCCTGAGGTGTCACTATCATCCTCTCAAAAACTTACCCAACTGTTTATTATCCATCGCACATACCGCACACCGGAGAAACTACATAGATGGCACAGGAGAGACAACCCATTCTTTCCCCATTGCCTTGTTAACAATGGTACACTGGTACACATGCTGTGGAGATGCCCAAAGCTACAAAGATATTGGGCAGCAGTGGTAAACACTATCAACAGCATTTGGAACCTAAAACTTAAAACTAAACCTAAACTATGTTTACTCGGATGGCTAGATGACGAACAATATACACCCCATACATACATCGCCATCCTGCGAGTATTATTCCTAGCTAGGAAATTTATAGCTCGAAAATGGCTAGCAATAACGGCACCCACATTAACAGAATGGATTGGGTATGTGAATGATTCTCTTATTAGAGAACAACTCACATATAAACACTGAGGTAACCCAAACAAATTTGATACCATATGGGATCCCTGGCTGGACACACCTGGACTGGCTCTACTATGGCTGGTTCACAATAGAATTCTGGGTGGCAGACCCAATACAACAGTCACACCACTCTAGCAACAGGCAACTCAACAAAAAAAATAAAGAAAAGAGAGGATGATAAAAATAAAAATAAGATATTACTAGATATGGGTAAAAGGGAGGAAAGGTAACACACCACTCCACCTCCATAAGGATCTGTAAAGGGGATCACTACTACAAACATAAAACGTTTAGTCCTGCAGAGGCTGTTCTGTATATAGTATGTTTTACCCAACGGTTAGGAGACAAAGATATCACACACTGCCTCCCGATGTTAGGGGAGAGTGATACCCTTCCCTGCTAGGAGTCGCAGGAAAGGGAAGAAAAGAATAAGATATGTAGAGGACACGAAATGCAAGTGTTGAATACAAATGATAACAATCACAGTAGCCTTACCACATAGTAATACATTTATACTTAAACACTTGGATTTGCTTATTACTGTAAGGTATAGCATATTAAACCACAAGGTCAAGAAATGTCGATACCCATATGTCCTCACAATTATAAGCTATGATCTGTATCGTTACATAAATAGCTGCTGCTTTATGTCTCCTATTTTGTTTTTGTTTTTGTGTTTGTTCTCAACAAATAAAAATTATCTGATTTAAAAATGAAAAACGTGTATTAACGTACTGATATATACTGTGTTAAACATGCAGTAATGCATTGATATATACTGCGTTAAAGGTGCAGTAATGCTCTGATATATACTGCGTTAAACATGCAATAATGCACTGATATATGCTGCGCTAACCATGCAGTAATGCACTGATATATACTGCATTAAACATACATTAATGCACTGATATGTACTGCCTTAAACGTACAGTAACGCACTGATATATACTGCGTTAAACACGCAGTAATGCACTGATATTAACTGCATTAGGCATGCAGTAACACTGATATATACTGTATTAAATGTACAATATTGCACTTATATATACTGTGTTAAACGTGCAGTAACGCATTGATATATGCTGCGTTAAACGTGCAATAATGCACTGATATATACTTTCTTAAACGTACAGTAACGCACTGATATATATACTGCGTTAAACACGCAGTAACGCACTGATATGAACGGCATTAAACGTATAGTATTTCACAGATATATACTGCGTTAAATGTGCAGTAATGCACTGATGTATACTGCGTTAAACACGCAGTAACGCATTGATATTCACTGCGTTAAATACACAGTAACGCACTAATATATACTGTATTAAATGTACAGTAACGCACTGATATATTCTGCGTTAAATGTGCAGTATTGTCACTGATATATACTGCACTAAACTTGCAGTAATGCACTGATATATACTGCAGGAAACCTGCTCTGAGAAATTAAACTGACACTAAAGTAAAAATGAATGGTCACACCACACTCACATGGAACTGATAAACTAGATCCACACTAACGTAAAAATGAATGGTCACACTACACTTACACTAACTATCATTAGATTCATACTAAACTGATATTCTACACAGACAATAGAAGCACAATAGCACACTAACTCGCTAGTAGCGCTGGACAGAGCCCTGTTCTAATTCTCTCCATACCAATATCACACTGCAAGTGGGCGCTATGGGGAGAATATTTTTATAGTGTGGGGCGGGACTAAGAGTAATGAGCCATGATTGGAAAGAGACATCGTTACTTTCTCCAATCATGGCTCTGACAGTGCTCTGTGCCCTGATTGAGCAAAGCTTTTAGTACTTCAGCCAATGAATGAATGAATGAATAAAATACTTGTATGGCGCACAATGTGAACTGAATCGCCTCTAGGCGATCAGAGCTTCCAATGCACTGAACGGTCATGCAGTGCATTGTGGTCATTCGGCGGGTCAAACAAACAGTCAAATGCCTCGATAATGCAGGTGTCCGTTAAACATGGCGAACAACCATTCGCCCAACTCTATTTGTGATCCAGGCAGCAAGGTGATTGCAACTTAGGATAAAAAGATGGATTACTTTTTTTCCCAGACAGAGAAAGAAACATATACAGATTTACAGCCCAGTATTCATATAATTTAAGTCTTTCTGAGGAGTCAGGTTGCATGTGGACATTAAACATTATTCTCACTTTTGTTGCCAGAGGTTTAGACATTATTGGCTGTGTGTTGAGTTATTTTGAGGAGACAGAAAATTTACACTGTTATACAAGCTGTACAGTCACAGCTTTACATTGTAGCAAAGTGTCATTACTTCAGTGTTGTCACATGAAAAGATATAATAAAATATTTACAAAAGGGGTGTACTCGCTGTATGTACTCAATTGTTAAATGACTGTCAAATCAACTGTCAAATGAAAGCCCTATCTGACCAGAGAAAAAAAATACAAAATATTGAATTGACTACAAAAGATATAAGATATTCTCTTTTTTTTTAATAGGGAACAAAGTACCTAGGGCTCACATGGAAAACCTGATCATGTAATGACAAAAAAAAATACAATATGTCGTCATGTAGGTTGTGACTGCTAATCCAAAATGGGAACATTTTGCATTGTTATTGTTATTTCACAAGCCTGTAGCTTATCAATCAGCACCTGACCACACCTAATCCTATCCATTGCTTTTTGGATTGAGAACACTGCCTCTGTTGTTGAAACCCTCGTATTGTACACCAATCAGCCATAACACTATGACCACTGACAAGTAGGAGGAATATCTCGTTACAATGGCATCTGAAAATTGGTGGGATAATTTAGGCAGCAAGTGAACATGTTGTCCATTAAAGAGGTTGTAAACCCTTGTTTAAGAAAAAATTACAAATATGTCCTACTTATCTTCACGGTACTTGACTGTATAGCACTCCCTGTACCACCTTCAGGGGGGTACTCTGCACAAGGAAAGCCCTCTGAGCACGTCGGCCTCTGACCAGCTACGTGGCAGGATCTCTGCAGCTCCTCAAGAGTCACCATGGGCTGCTTCTCTGATTAATGCTCTCCTTGCCCAGCCTGTCAGTTAACCTCCCTAGCGGTGATCCCGAGTCTGGCTCGGGTTGGGATTTTAGTTCCACGAGCGGTAACCCCAAACCAGACTCGGGATCACATCGCTGGATACAGGGAGGACACAGGGAGAGTTACTTACCTTGTCCCCTGGATCCAGGGATGTCCTCCGCGCTGTGTGAGCGAGCTGTCCTCTGCTCGATTCACACAGTGCCCGAATGCCGCCATTATGGCGCACGGGAGCGGAGATCAGCGCCAAATTCAAAAAAGTAAAAAGACCCAAAACACACACAGATACAGTACTCTATAAAAAAATTACACACCCCCAAGCCCACCTTAAAACACAAAAAATCCTCAGGGACTGGGATCCATGGATCAAAGATCCCAGAAGTACTCAGCTTGAATAAGGATGGAACCTTACCCAATGACAAGTCACATGCTGTTTGTTATGTTCTGCACTAAACGCTTGATAGTTTGCCTTACAAGTTATAGACAGGCACACACAAAACTCAGCATTGTTTCAGTAGTTTAAATTGCCACTATTACAACCCACTAGTGTGATTGCCTGTCAATACTCAGTTTATACCCACTTTGTTTACAAACAACAAATTGCCATGCTAAGAAAATTACTAACGGTGGAACTTGATGTTTTCTTTTTCTGCTCTGTTTTTTATCCACTTTAGCTAACCTAAATGTTTGTTAGTGTTGATACACATACCCGCAGTTGATTTATACACCTATACACGGAGGTACACGCACATTGTTAATATAATAGACTGTACTATTGTACTAATGCCTCTGTAACCTTCATGTACATGTATAATATGGAAAATTAATAAAATTTCAAGTTAAAAAAATAAATAAAAAATTACACACCCCCTTTGTCCCTAGTGGTCTGTGCAGTGCCCTTCATGCACTTTTATATTATAAATACTGTTTTTTCTGCCTGAAATTTGGAGATTGTCCATAGCAACCAGAAAGTGTCCCTTTTTCAGTGTTTTAGGATTTGATTACATTATTGAATAATTTTTATTATTATTTATTATATTACAAACTTTATCATACCCGGGATGTCTGCTAGACTCTGGTTTGAACAGATTTAAGAGAGTTATTCCTAAAGCCGCGTACACATGGGCGGACTGTCTGGCCAACTTAGTCCGTCGAAACAAATTTCAGCGGACAGTCCGCTCGTGTGTGGGCTTCAGCGGACTTTTTCAGCGTGCAGTCTGGCGGACTAAGTATTTCGGAATTTCCGTAATACTATCCATCATACTTTGGTTTCAGCGGACAATCCGCTCGTGAGTAGGCTAGTTCGACGGACTAAGTATGGCGCATGCTCAGAAAGGATTTACACGGCGAAAGGTTGCATTGCTGTGTATTGGACTTCCTATTTCTAGTCCCGTCGTACGTGCTGTACACGTCATCGCGCAAGCTTTCGACAGACTGTTTGTTCATCCGCGTGTGGTCAAGTCCATTCATTCGAAAGTAGGACGGACTGTCCGTCGGATTGTCTGACGGACTAAGTTGGCCATACAGTCCGCCCGTGTGTACACGGCTTAAGAATTACAGGACTACAATATAAAACATAAAATTTCCATGCAAAATAATTGTACCGCTTTCAGAACCGCTTTTCCTAAAACCAGAACTAATCATACCGCCAGGAAGGTTAAGGTGGATGGCCATGTCTTGGTAGGTTTGCCATACTCTTTCTGTTTTTGGATGATGAATTGAACTGTGCTCTGTGAGATTTTCAAAGCCTGGGATATTTTTTTTAACCCTGCTTTAAACTTCTCCACTACTACTATTAACTATGGTTCTCTAACAAAGCTCTGAGGTTTGTTAGAGAATATATTATGCTGAGAATAAATTACACACAGGTGGACTCTATTTACTAATTAGGTGACTTCTGGAGGCAATTGGTTCCACTAGATTTTAGTTAGGGGTATCAGAGTAAAGGGGGGTGAATACAAATGCATGCCACACTTTTCAGATATTTATTTGCAAAAAAATTTAAAAACCATTTATCATTTTTCCTTCCATGTCACAATAATTTGCCACTTTGTGTTGGTCAATCACATTTAAGTTTTTGGTTGTAACATGAGAAAATGTGGAAAATTTCAAAGGGCTATGAATACTTTTTCAAGGCACTGTACTTGCATTACTTGCATTCAAAAGTGTGTTTTATTATTTAGTGAGTACTTTACTATACCTGCCTGGATTGCAGCTTTAAGTTTAAAAAAATATTCTAGTAAGTAATAAGAACAGACAATTATAAGTATTCCTTTACTTCATTTAATTAATTTCATGCTTCTTGACAACTAGATACGTTTTTATGGCTGAATCATTTTGTTTTTTGCATTACAATGTTAATGAGGAAAGAAACCTAATAGGTGCAAAAAGATATGTGACAAGTGGTATTGTTTAATTAAAATAACAATACACTGCTCAAAAAAATTAAAGGAACACTTTGAAAACACATCAGATCTCAGTAAGGGGAAATATCATGCTGGATATCTATACTGATATGGACTGGGTAATGTGTTAGGAACGAAAGAATGCCACATTGTTTGATGGAAATGAAAATTATGAACCTACAAAGGGCTGAATTCAAAGACATCAGGTAAGTTTATAGAGAGACAGAGCACACAGAATTCAAAGACACCCTGAAAGTCAAAGTGAAAAAATTATGCAGCAGGCTAGTCCATTTTGATAAAATTTCATTGTAGCAGCTCAAAATGGTACAATGGTTTTATTTTTAAATATACAAGTTGACCAATTCATTGAAAACAACACACTGAATATGTGACCATCTGTTAGGTAGGTAACCTTAAAAATGCCCATCCACAGCCAGGGAACCTTTAGTTTTAACAGAGTGTGGGAGGACTTAAACATATATCTGCCTTTTGTTGTTGTCTTTGTCTCCATTTGGTTGATTTTTCCTTGTTTTCCTTTTTTTTTTGACAGGTGTCAAACAGAAGAGGAAGCCAGCGTGAATCCCCCCAACAAGAACACAGGCAGTAAAACCACATTTGTAGCATAGTGGGAAAAGTTTGGCATCATTTAAAATTCTAACCCTTCCTACCCCTATATAAAACAAGTTTTTGTTGCAGTTTGACTTGCATGATTCCAATGGAAACAAGAGCTCCATCTGGTGGATACTTTGTACACCTTTACATTTAAACTAACCTGTCACTGCATATTCAAAATATTAGATTTTTTGGATTAACATAGGAGACAAAAAAAATAGCAATTCCAATAGGCAAGTTTAGAAATAGGAGCATGGATAGCTTCTCAGTAGAGTCTTTCTATAATGCAATGACAAAAAATAGAAGAACCAGTACATAAAAAGGTGAAAGCAAAACAAAAAAAAATTTAATACTGTACAATAATGCAAGATATGTGCCTACAAAAATACTAAAAAATATACTGAATTTATTCACTCTTGATAAGAGGAGATTAAGGGGGAATATGATCAACATGTACAAATATATAAGGGGTCCATATAGTTACAGTCAACAAAGAGGACAAGGGGGTACATCTAGAGGAAAAGAGATTTCATCTCCAAATACGGAAAGGTTTCTTCACAGTAAGAGCTGTGAAAATGTGGAATAGACTCCCTGTAGAGGTGGTTCTGGCCAGCTCAGTAGATTGCTTTAAGAAAGGCCTGGATTATTTCCTAAGTGTACATAATATAACTGGGTACTAACATTGATAAGTAAAGTTGATCCGGGGAAAATCCGATTGCCTCTCGGGGGATCAGGAAGGAATTTTTTCCCCTGCTTTAGCAAATTGGATCATGCTCTGCTGGGGTTTTTTGCCTTCCTCTGGATCAACTGTTGGTATAGAATTGGGTATATGGGATTGTATGATATTATTTTTTGTGGTTGAATTGAATCGACGTGTGTCTTTTTTGTGTCTTTTTTCAACCTTACTATGTAACTATGTAACTGATCTTTACATTTTTAAATTCTGATGATGTGACACAAGACCAAGGTCCGTTCACTTGCTACATTAATAAACAGAAACGTGATATACAATCTGCCTCATTTAGATTTATCCAGGGTTTAGTGAATCTTGTTTAAAATTCAGTGAACCCGAACTTATTTATGAACCCCATTAAGGGTTTATAGGGGGTAATTTTTGTTGTTAAATTCTGGCAATTTTTTGAGCTAATAGGCAAACTATTGTAAAAAAAAAAAAAAAAGGTCCTCCGACGGGCTGATGACAGGTACTCTGGGGCTGGTGACAGGTACTCAGATGGGCTGGTGACAGGTACTCAGATGGGCTGGTGACAGGTACTCAGATGGGCTGGTTACAGGTACTCCTGATGGGCTTGGACAGGTACTCCTGATGGGCTGTGACAGGTACACCTGATGGGCTGTGACAGGTCCTCTTTATTTGCATTTATTTATTTATTTATTTACATTTTCAGCCAGGTCTCCTCTTCACACACTGAGGAGAACCTGGAAATGGCACTTGTGGCACATGACATTTGTGATGGGCTGTGGTTGGACACAGCTGGTCACATGGTAAAGAGACAATTTCATTGGCTCTTTACCCTGATCAGAGTTAAGCTGTGTCCAAGGGACACGCCTCATCCCTGATCATTCAACTGTGTGCCCCCAGGGAAGCGCACGAGCGGCAATCATGAGCAGAATACATGTGACCAACTGTGATTGGACACAGCCAGTTACGTGGTAAAGAGTCAATTTCATTGGCTCTTTACT
Source organism: Lithobates pipiens (assembly GCF_037356315.1). NCBI lineage: Eukaryota > Metazoa > Chordata > Amphibia > Anura > Ranidae > Lithobates > Lithobates pipiens. The sequence goes on along the minus strand of NW_027507718.1, from coordinate 209,622,144 downwards.
CAGATCGGGAAGGGGCTGTGTCCCGAGGGGACACGCCTGACCTCTGATCACCACGCTGCATGTCCCCGGGGGCTCGCAGTAGCAGCAATAAGCAGTGGCCGTCTTAAGGCGTCCACCTGGGATTGCAGGGTGTTTTTGTGGATGTCATTTGAAAATGTCCCGGTATGAAAGTGGTTAAATCAATACTGTATTGTGAGTTTGTGGAAAAGGCTGTAAACATCCTAGACTCCATGGCTTAGGGCAGGGGTGCCCAACCTTTTAAAGAGCGAGGGCCACTTAAGTGACTTGGTAACCGGTCAGGGGCCAGAATGAGAGGAGCGAATGGATGACAGATCCGTGTTCACTCTGCATATACAGAGCAGACACAGCCCACTCTACTCTATGGGCCCTCTGATTGGATTGGAGGTAGGTGGGTATAAACGGACAAGTCAGTTTACATCTGCCGCTCCATAGAGGTTAATGGAGAGTCCAAATGGGTCAGACTGATCGTGTAAAAGGGGCCTAATGCCGCGTACACGCGATCGCACATTCCGACAACAAAATCCATGTGATTATTTCCGACGGATGTTGGCTCAAACTTGTCTTGAATACACATGGTCACACAATGTTGTCGTAAATTTTGAACATCATGAACGCGGTGACGTAAGATGAGCCAAGAAAATTTACGTTTAATAGCCAGTGCGGCTCTTCTGCTTGATTCTGAGCAAGGTTGGAACTGTGTACACACGTTCAGAATTTCCGACAACGGATTTTGTTTTTGGAAAATTTGAGATCCAGATCTCAAATTGTGTGTTTCAGAAATTCCGATGGAAAGTAAATTCCAATGGAAAATGTCTGATGCAGCCTACACACGGTCAGAATTTCTGGCAAAAAGCTCCCATTGGAAAATCTGACTGTGTGTACGCGGCATTAGGCTGCTTTCACAATGATACACTGCAGTTTACCCACACCGAGGGTGCAGCTTTCCTTTGGATTAGCTGCACTTTGCCATAGACCTCTAATATTTCCTGCAGGTGTGGTTCACTTTCTGAAAGCGCACCAAACCCACATGTAATAACTGAAGTCTATGGCTCAGTGCAGGTAACCTGCAGGTGCACTGCGCTGCACCTGCTGATTAGTTTGAAAGCAGCCCAGTAACCACTGCAGAACAGATATGCCCATATATGCACTGTGATTTTAGTATGAAACTTACCTTTATTAACAGTCTTCTATTCAGATATCCCTGGCTGTTGCTGTCCCAGGCAGAGCACATTTGACATCCCTCCTCCTGTGACAGGAGTTGACGCTATACAGGAAGCATTAGCTTATGCTGCTCTGTAGTTGCTTGCTTCTGCTTCCTCTACCTTTGGCTTCATTCACAGCACTGATGCTCTGGGATGGTCGATCGGCAACCCACAATCTGGGCTTGCTAACCCGTCATCCCAGAGCAGGAGGTCAAGGGGCCACATCAGAAGGGTCTTCGGGCCACATGTGAGCCAGATGCGGGCCTACTGATGATGACATATAGGCCTTTCAAACTGGTGCCTTCTGAGCTGCATGTAGCCCTTTTTCTACTCATTTGCAGCCCACAGTGACTGCATACCCTTATGCAATTTTGCAGCCAAATAAGTCAGGAAATATTTAACACCGACTCTGTTGCAACAAAATGTTGTAGCTTGCAATTGTTACTATTAGGTCTTAATAAATTATGTTGATTTAGCCCTTAACAGATGTAATGAATCCTTTTGAGGATTACCTTACTTAATTTTGCCTACTGCTTCATTTGGTTTTGGCATACCTGACATTGAGAGCCAACACTACCACTAACTCTGGTGGTGAACAACAGTAAAATATCCTATTTTTTGCTGATCAGGGCAATATTCAAATCCAACTTTCTAACATCAGCATAAAAAGACTAATGCCCAGTAAATTAATATTAATCCAATTCCTGAGATGGTAGGTGTTAGAGAGTCGTTTTGGTTGACCTTTTAAATATATACAGTATACCCAATTTCCTTTAGCTATTGAAATACAGAAAGTCAATTTCCTTGTGATGTGATATGTACTTTTAGTACAATATTAGACATGTAGTGAACCAATATCATCATCACCAGTAGGATTTGCAACCATCATTCCATTATACATAATGCTGTATATAGTTATAACCCTCTAATGTTCAATAAAATGTACATTATCCATGTTCTGTTTAAGAATTCCAAAAGCATGATAATTGCTGCCAATTCCCCAAATGGGGACATAACATATAGTGCTCAGATACTGCTTGCTTACCATTATTACATAAAAATACTTTGATATCATGTTATCATTTAAAATCATTTACATCATCATCCATGCATAACAGTGATTAGACTGTATTTCAGTGCTTTTCATAGTTTTGCATCTATCTTCATCCCAAAATACACATGAATAATACATACAAAAACAAATGTAAATACCAAATACACACATGAAAAATAAAACAAACACATCAAGGACCATTAACCGCTTCAGCCCCGGAAGAATTTTCCCCGTTCCTGACCAGAGCACTTTTTGCGATTCTGCACTGCGTCGCTTTAACTCACAATTGATCGGTCGTGGACATTGTACCCAAACAAAATTAACGTTCTTTTTTCCCCCATAAATAGAGCTTTCTTTTGGTGGTGTTTGACCGCCTTTGTGATTTTTATTTTTGCGTTTTAAACAAAAAAAGAGCAGCAGGTTTGAAAAAAATTCTATATTTTTTACTTTTTTGCTATAATAAATATCCCTCCAAAAATATATTTAAAAAAAACATTTTTTTTCCTCAGTTTAAGCCGATATGTATTCTTCTACATATTTTTGGTAAAAAAAAATTGCAAAAAGTGTATATTGATTGGTTTGCGCAAAATGTGTAGCTTCTATAAAATAGGGGATAGTTTTATGGCATTTTTAATTATTTTTTATTAGTAATGGCGGCGATCTGTGATTTTTATCAGGACTGCGACATTATGGTGGACACATTGGACTCTTTTGACACTATTTTGGGACCATTGTCATTTATACATCGATCAGTGTTATAAAAATGCACTGATTACTGTGTAAATGACACTGGCAGTGGAGGGGTTAACCATTAGGGGTGGTGAAGGGGTTAAGTGTATCCTAGGGAGGGAGTCTAACTGTGGGGGGAGGAGTTACACCTCACATGATCACTGCTCTCGATGACATATATATATATATATATATATATATATATATATATATATATATATATATATATATATATATACACACATATCTATATATATATATATATATATATACTATATTGTTAACAGTATTATGACACCCGCCTTTACACGCATGCAAAGTTTTCCAGATCTACAGTATGTAAGGATGCGTAAGGGTGCAAACCGGTGTGCAAAGATTAACTGACAATACTGGAAAATGTGTCTTTAACAGAACCTCAGTAACAAGGTTCCTATTGACCATTCTGAAAAATCTGATATGTCACTATAATGTCAAACGTATTGGGACACCTGCCTTTAAATGCAAATGAAATTTAATGGCACCTCGGTCTTAGTCCGTAGGGTTCAATATTGAGTTGGTCCATCCTTTGCAGCTATAACTGCTTCAACTCTTTTGGGAAAGCTGTCCACAAGGTTTAGGAGTGTATCTATGGGAATGTTTGATCATTCTTCCAGAAGCGCATTTGGGAGGTCAGGTACTGATGTTGGACAAGAAGGCCTGGCTCAAAGTCTCTCCACTGTAATTCATCCCAAAGGTGTTCTATTGGGTTGAGGTCAGGACTCTGTGCATGCCAGCTAAGTTCCTCCACTCAAAACTCTCTCATCCATGTCTTCATGGACCTTACTTTGTGCACTAGTCCAAATCATTTGGTGGAGGGGAGATTATGGTGTGGGTTTTTTTTCCAGGGGTTTGGCTTGGCCCCTTAATTCCAGTGAAGGGGACTCTTAAGACGTCAGCATACCAAGACATTTTGGACAATTTCATGCTCCCAACTCTGTGGGAACAGTTTGGGGATGGACCCTTCCTGTTCCAACATGACTGCACACCAGTGCACAAAGGTCCATAAAGACAGGAATGAGCGAGTTTGGGGTTCAGGAACTTGACTGGCCTGCAGGGAGTCATGACCTCACTCCGATAGAGCACCTTTGGGATGAATTGCAGTGGAGGCCTTCTCATCTAACATCAGTGCCTGACCTCACAAATGCCCTTGTGGAAGGACGGTCAAACATTCTGACAGACACACTGCTAAACCTTGTGGACAGCCTTCAGCTGTAAGGCCTCTTTCCCACAGGACGGATCCATGATTGCTCCGTCGATCCCCGCTGAGCAGGAAGATGACAGGTCCGTCTCTGCACACTGCGCAGGGATGGACCTGTCAGAGTGCCGCTCTCTCCTATGGGGGATTGGATGACGACGGACCGCAGAGTCCGTTGTCACTCGATCTGCAGACGGATGGAAAAGTAGGTTTTTCCTCCGTCACACTTTTTCAGATTGGAGCCGGTCGGATGTCAGCGGACATGTCACTGCTGACATCCGGCGCTCCATAGAGGTCTATGGAGCATCCGTTCAGGTCCGTCTAAAAAGCTGACAGGCGGACCTGAACGGATCGTTCATGTGAAAGAGGCTTAAGGCAGAAATCTATTCAGCTGAGTCAGTGGAACATATTGGACCAATATAAAGTCATCAGCAGTCATGTCATATTATGTATAAGGTGCAGTAAGTTATGCATTTTATATGGGTCTCTCAGCTAGAATGCTGTCACGGCCTGACAGCTGACTCAAAGCATACCAACTGTTGATCTGTAAAATTTATGTTAGCTTCATATTATAACTCTCATCAGTGAGTTGTCCTTGACAAAATCCAGTAGTGTTACAGCTCATAAAGAGAAACTTTTTTATGTCTTAAACTAGAATTTTAACTGCTGTATTATATAATTATCTATGCTTTTATAAATAATATATATATATATATATATATATATATATATATATATTCGAAGCCCTTCGACCGGGATGGATGTGAACCACATGAACACGCCATAAGACTTACATCATGAAATGGACCTGAAGTGTGCCCTGGTCTGCTGGTCGGTATACCAAGAAAGGGGCAAAACACATTCAGGCAGGGTTGAAAGCTCTTTATTGGTTTAGTGTTATTTACTGTTGTTTGTCTTGAAAAGATGGATGTGGACACCCGGGGTCAGTTTACTGGGTTTTGGATACTGCGAGTTGGAGAATGAAATTATCTTGCAAGCGAGCCAGGTGACATCTACACAGTACCTGGCTGGCAGGGCTATTACTGGTAAACTCGCTTAGGCGGCAGAAACCATAGAAGGCCAGGTAGATGGCCGCTTGAATGAAGAAACTGGGAAGAAAGCCAAATGGGGAATGAGAGAGCATGGACAACATGTCTCTGAAGATGAAAAGCGTGATGGGCAAGTGTTTGGAGTTGGCTATGGGCTGCGGCTTCTAAATGCCACGTGGAAATGGCTCTGATCGCATGGGATGCGAAGGAGGATGGCTTTGCAAGATCCTGTAAGACCAGGAAATGTTGAATGATGGCTAAGTATATTCTGATGGTGATGTGTGATAGAGCCAATTGAGTGTGACAATATGAAATTAAAGCTAGTATGTGCTTAGTGTCTGTTGATGTTGCCGCGGGGCAGGATGCCAGAAATTGGGCCTTAGGCACTGGTGCTGGTGCCACGACACTGCAACCTCTCCCAGGTACTCTAGTTAGAGTGCAGGAATGAGCCCTGCTGCAAAAGAATTGCATCAAAAATTGTGATTACATGCCCCTGTTAAACAGGGGCTGAAAAATTGGGCCTTAGGCACTGGTGGCGTCACCCAGAACCAAAAATGTTCTTCCAAGCTATCAGCAGGATCATTGAGGAGGAAGAGGATAGTCAGTCAACATAACAGGACAGTCATTCAGCATCAGCATAGGCAGTCTTGAAGGTATGTGATATTTCAAAAAAATTATTCGGTTACATCAGCTTCAGGTGCTTGGTAGCTGGTGGTGATCCAAGACTGATTCATCTTTATGAAGGTCAGTCGATCAACCGAGTCGGTGGACAGGCGTTCTTTCAGAAGGTGCGTTCCGAAAGAACGCTGGATGCAGGACAGGCCAGTAGCTCAATTGTATACTGTACAAGCTCTGGCCAGTGATCCATCCTCAAGACCCAGTAAGCCAGAGGATTTTCGTGGGAAAGGTGTCCAAGTCTGACCTTGGCCCTAGGTACTCCTGCACCATGTAAATCAGATGCCGGCGATGGTTGGAACTGATCATATCTTGGGGCTGCGGACTAAAAAATTGTCTGAATGCATCGGTCAGACGGCCACCTTCTCCACCGCTCCTTCTGTGACTGACCGAAGCCTCAGCAACACGTTGTCCAGGACCCTGAGCTTGTAATCTCCCAGTCACTGGGAATGCGTTGCACAGACCTTTCTGCAAGGCCTCTTGGAGATGTCTCATTCTCTGCTCCCTATGCGATGGCAAGATAATGTCTGCAACCTTACCCTTGTATCATGGATCAAGGAGAGTGGCCAGCCAGTAATGGTCCCTCTCCTTGATCGGAAGAATATGAGGATCCTTCCACATGCTTTGCAGGATCAGGGAGGCCATGTGGCATAGGTTAGCTGAGGCATTCGGTCCTCTGGGTCACTAAGGACAACATGATCCACAGCCACCTCCTCCCAGCCACGTACAAGTCCACAGGTTTCTTGGGACTGTAAATCATCCCTAAAAGACTGCTGCTTCTGATGATGAGTGCCAGGCTCCACCTCCATGCTGACACAATCCTCCTCCTCCTCATTCTCTTCTTGTGTGATGGGTGGGACAGCAGGAACACTTTCTGGATAAAGGGGGCCTTGAGAGGCAAGGAAATCCTTCTTGGACAAGAGGTATAGTGTCACTGCTGCATGCACTGTCACTGCTCACATCCTCGTGGCCTCCTCAAATGGTGACAGAACAGTGCATGCATCTTTGATCATGCCCCACTGGTGTGGTGAAAAAAACTGAGTTCCCCTGACCCTGTCCTGGTGCCATAGTCGCACAGGTACTCATTGATGGCCCTCTGCTGCGTGTGCAGCCGATGCAGCATGGCCAACATTGAGTTCCACCTGGTGGGCATGTCACATATAAGGTGGTTCTTGGGCAGGTTCAAGTCCTTATGAAGCTCAGCCAGCTGAGCACTGGCATTATATGATCAGTGGAAATGCACACTGACTTTCCTGGCCTACCTCATGACATCCTGTAAGCCCGGATACCTGTCTAAGAACTGCTGCACCCCCAGGTTAAGGACGTGAGCCACACAGGACACATGGGTCAGTTGTCCCTGTCGGAGGGCGGGGAGGTGGTTGGTGCCATTGTCACAAACCAAAGCACTGCAAGAGGCCATGGAGGAAGAAGAAGAGGAGGGGTGGAGGAGAGAGGTGTGTTACAACCAGTAGTAGCATTTTGGAGGTGTGGTGGTGGAACAACCTCCAACACTACTGGACCATGAGTCAGCAGTAATGTGCACCTTACCGCTGACCGCCCTGTCCAGTGGGGCATGGGCATTGCCTTCCACATGCCGGTAGAGAGTCCGAATCGCCTTCCGTGAGAAAAAGTGGCGTTTGGGAACCTGCCACTGAGGAACCACACATTGCACATACTCACGGAAGGGGGCCGAGTCTACCAACTGAAAAGGCAGCAGTTGAAGTGCTAGCAATTTAGCCAAGCTAGCATTCAACTGCTGGGCCTGTGGATGGCTGGGAGTGAACTTCTTTCAATGGTCCAGCAGCTGGGGTAGGGAAATTTGCCTGCTACAATCGGACATCGGTGTACTGCTAGCAGAGTGCCCGCAAGCACTTGGCTGTGACACCTAATTCTACACCTTCATTCCTCTCGGTGCAGGTTTCAGAGAGGACTGAAGGTCTAGTGGGGTTGGAGATCCCAGCTGATGAGGAGCAAGGAGAGGTCCGCTTTGTTCTTTGGTGTGGGTCTTTAAGGCACGCTTGCCAACGAGGTCAACATATGTCTGGTCAAGCATGTTGTGCCCAAGGGGCTGATGTTTTGGGTACGCTAGATACGCTTGAGACATATGTTGCAAATAGCAGTGGTGTGATCTGATGCACTCATCTCAAGAAAGGCCCACACCAAAGAACATTTGGAATAACGTGCAGAGGCAACGCCCTGCAGAGGCAACGCCCTGCACAGGTGGAGCTCTGCGCTGTGATTCAGTCGGTGTGCTGCCCCTAAGCTGGGCCCCGGAGGGCATCCTGCCTTGTTGGAGATGTGCCTCCTCCTCTCTCCTATCAGGCACCCACGTGGAGTCAGTGACCTCATCACTGGAGCAAACCTGGCAGTATGCTGCAGCTGATGAAACATGACTGCCAGATTGCTCTCCTTCTTGAGCTTCCCCTCTCTCTGCGCTCACGCTACTGCCTTCCTCTAGCTGGGTATCATCATCAGAGCCTTCAAAACGACGGGCATCCTCCAGGAGCATGTACCCAACACTGTGCTCAAACAGTTCGGGGGACTCCTCAGGAGGACGTGATGGGTCTAGGGAAGGAGTGACAGATGACATTGAGACGTGGGAAGAGGATGCTTTGGCAGCTGCTTTGCTAATACCCTGAGCCTGGGTGAGAGAAGATGAGGAGGGCTTGGTCATCCACTCTACAAGGTCTTCAGCATGATACAGCTCAACATATCCAGCTGCCGAAAATAAGGACGCATGTAAATTTAGTTTTTGGCCTCAGAACAATAAAGGTTCTGAGGGTTAATTGTGTAGGTAGGCCTTAACACCAGTCTGGCCAGGCTGTGTTTGGAAGTTCTGCCTGGTTATGTGCACTTTGGGCACTTTGCTCTTTATTTCACAATTCAATCTTAGTTGTCTGAGAGATTTGAACATTCATCTTTGCACAGCCAATTACATTTTATCACTAGAGTGCCCTCTACACTCAATTTCACTCGATTTTTTAGTAGTATATCTACTTAATTAGGGGAGCAGTCATTTTATATTATTCTTATTAGTTGTATATTTAATATTCAAGTAAGTGTGGAGCAAAGTATACATTTTTTTAGTGCTACAAATGTAACAAAAATTTTATTTTTTCTAATTTGATCAATGTTCTTTAAAAAATATGTTACCCTAAATAAAAAACATACATTTTAATCTATAATTTGTCTTGTTTAAAATGACACTAAAACAAAATTCTGGAACAAAGAATTACACTGAGGTAAGCATTCTTCTTTTGGCTTTTTTTTTTTTTTAAGGCACATGCAAAATGAATAAATGAATAAATAAACAAATACGAAAACATGTTTAACCACTTGACAACTGGGCACTTAAACCCCCTTCCTAATCAGACCAATTTTCAGCTTTCGGTGCTCTCACACTTTGAATGACAATTACTGCAACACTGTACCTATATGAATTTTTTGTCCTTTTTTTCACACAAATAGAGCTTTTTTGGTGGTATTTAATCACCACAAGGTACGGCAGAGTATGGCAGAGTATTGCAGAATATTGGCAGAGTCAGAGTATGGGCAGAGTATTGCAGAGTATAGATGTGGCTGGAATGGGCACTGAGCAGCACTTTGGGCACTACGCATCAATCCCACAGCGCTGCTACAAACGATATCTCCCCCTCTCCCCTCACACTATACTGATCGGTACAGAGAGGGGAGGGAGGAACTGGACGTGATGCCAGTCTGTTGTTGTGATTGGTCCATCATTTGACAGAGCATTCACATGGTAAACGGCCGCTATCAGCAGCCATTTACCGTGATCCGTGATGTACCGGGTCTTCCGTACCCACTGCTCACGGATGTTTCCGTTTGCGCGCCCCAGGGGACATCCATGGACGCCCTCCCAGAATAAGCAGACTGTGCTATAGATGTCTTTCGGCTATGGCCCAATCGGCACGTGGTTAAATATTAATGGCTGAAAAATAGCAAAAATAAGCAGGAAAATAATAGGGGAAAATGAAGCAATTTATTAGGGCTAATTGGTGCAAACTAATGGTTAATGGATTAAAGAAGGAGTAGGGCCAAATCTCTTTTGGCCCTTTATTTCTTGGGATCACAGAAGTGCACTTCGTTCTGCATTCCTGTGATCCATATTCGACTTTAGCCCATTGGCTAAAGCCCTCTGTTAGCTGACATCTCTCAGCCAGTCCAGACCCTGGAGGGATCCTGATTTAATGTCAGGATCCACCCAGATACCTAGACCGGCAGCTGGCTCAGTGGTGCCCTGAGAACCTGAGCCAACCACTCCCACCACTTGCACCACAGCCCCATGCTCCAGTGAGCACTGGAGGGGCGGGGCAGAGAGCCAGTGATTGACAGTCACCAGCTCTCTACTCACTGAAGACCAAAAACCAAGTGATCAGCTGTCCCTAATTGCTTAGTGTTGGGGCAGTGGGAGACAGATGCAGCATCCAACCAATGCTTCATTCACCTAGGTGAGCATGAATGTTTATTTTTATTTTTTTATCCCTGCATGTCTCTTCAAGTTTATTACATTAAAGCATTCTACCTGTAAGGATGAACTGTGTCAGTGCATTGTTTTGCCCATACTTGTGCCCAATACTTACTTATTTTTAAAAATGTAGTAAACTCATATTGAATAGGAACACTCGGCTGCAGTGCCAACCAGAAGCATACACGTAAACATGGCTCCATAGGATAGGACCCTGCAAAGCGATAGAGCCATCCTAAAAAAGGAACTTTTGCAGAGCGTTAGATATGGCAAGGTTTAAACCTGAATAAGGCCGCGTACACACGCGCGGACTGTTCGCCCAACTTTGTCCGTCCAACAGTTTCGGCAAACAGTCCGCTCAAACTTAGCATGGACGGACATGGCCACACACGACGGACGAACAGTTTGCTGAAACCGTGCACGATGACGTGAACGGCACGTACGACGGGACGAAAAATACGACGTCCTATACACTGCATTATAGCTTTCGGCGTGAAAATCCTTTCTGAGCATGCGCGCAACTTTGTTTGACGAACAAGCCTACACACGAGCGGACTGTTCGCTGAAACAAGGTTTCAGCGGACAGTTTTACGGAATTTCCGAAAAACCTTGTCCGTCCAACTGTCCGCTGAAACTGTCCGCTGAAAGCCCACACACGAGCGGACTGTCCGCCCAAACACTGTTCAGCGGACAAAGTTGGACGAACAGTCCGCCCGTGTGTACGCGGCCTTAGAGCTCAAAAAAGCTTCTTCTACAGGCATTTGAGCCTTTTTTTTCTGCCTCAGAATTCCCCTGTGTGTTATCTCAGGACTTGCTTCCTGATAGACTGGGAGGAGGATCACTGTGGCAATAGCGAATATTAATTTGCTATTGTCAGACAACTGGGTGGGCTGGGTCATGCATAGAATGCATGAAGTTAAAAAAGCTTCAGCCTTTACAACCACTTTAAGTAAAGCACTGCAGAGTGTCTGCTATCTAATGAACCTGTTGTTTTACTTTGAATGGGCAAAGTGAGTTTCACTTTAATAAGGATGAGCCAAAATATTTACCAGAATGAAGATCCAACTTGAAGTAAACTAATTTGTAGATACAAGATATCCCTGATTTTTTTTAACTTTTTATGCTACTGTCATAGACTACTAGAATAGGAAATGTTTAAAGCAGGAATCAATTATACTTTACTGTATCTTCTTTCGTTAGTGTGATTTTGAGATTTTAAAGTGTATATACTTTTGGTGTTAATGCCATGTATGTTCAATCTGAACATTCTTATTCACACTGAATATTTTTTTCTTTAACATTTCCTTCATTAATAAAATTGTTTAATGAACAAAAATTGCAGGATAAGGATCAAACTGTTGGCATGACTGAGGACAGTGTGCCTTATTGCAAAATTTCCTAAACAGATAAAGAGTATTATGGGAATTGTTTATTGGACAGCCAGTTAGTGGACAAACAGAGGCACGCATGGTAAAAGATTGGGTGCAGGTCCAGCCAAAAGAGAGACAGAAGGTGGAGTTTGAAGTACTCTTAGGCTGGAATTAACTACAACATCTTTAACAAAAACCCAACATTACAATGCAGCCCTTACCAGACAAGCTGTAGACATATTTTGGAAATTGGGCTAATCTTCAAGTTCTAATAAGTTGTCCCTTGTTAAACAAATATTTTAAATGATTGACAGCATTTGTATCAAAAAAACAGGCTCAGGTAAGTTTATTCCATTTAGGATTGAGGCTATTTACCCCTCAAGGTTACCAACGGCAGAGGAGTATAGGGATGTAAAAAAACTATCTGAATTCTCCAGCCACTTCATCTGGGTCTGTAAGTAAGACCCAGTTGGCAGCACGGAGAGAGACCACCACCGGAGGTTTATGATCCAAATAGGCCAAGTATGCCAGCAGGCATCCTGCTCGTTCTCCGCACTCGTATGACCTCTGCTTAACGTAGAATATTTTCCTTTCAGCTTTTTCAAAATGGAGGTTATTCACCACTCTGGATTGCAGTCTTAGTCGATCGGCCATGGAGGGGGAGGGATTGCTAGTAAACTCACGCTCCGCGTCTACTAGGGACCTTCTTTGACTACCCGTGATTACGTTTTTCGGTACCTGGAAATGTGCTGGGATAGATACAAGCGGAAGTTTTTTGGAAGTAGAACTCCCATTCATCACCCGCCCCCTCCAGACCTGGAGCCACCCTTAACCAGAAAGGGTTGAGCTTCCAAATGTAGGGTGTGGGGGCCATGTCAAGCCTAAGCTCGATCCAATAAGAGGCATGATTGGAAAGGATAAGGGGATTGAATCCAACACTGCCTAGTCTGGGAAGGAAGATACAGGATACGAATATGTAGTCAATGCATGACATAGTGTTATGCGTTGTTGAAAAACATGACTAATGTTTGCCTAGGGGATAGCGCTGTCGCCATGTGTCAACCAGGGCAAGATCTGATAGATGTTTACTAAATCTGGTAAGTAAATGACTAGGGGGGACTGAGGAAGGCATTGTAAGTCAGTCTAGGTCTTTGCTTACTATATTATTGAAGTCCCCCAACCACACCGCAGGGACAGTGGGAAACTGAGACATAAATGTCACCCATCAGTTACAACTGCAAATTGAAAGGGTGGAGGTACATAAATTGCCATAAGTAAGAGTTCCAGTACATTTACCCTAGCATGTAGGAATAGATACCTGCCATGAGGGTCAGACTTTATCAGCAATGGGGTGAATTGTGTTGTCTTAGCCACCAGTATGGCCACCCCCCTGGAGTTATTAGTGTGTGGGGCTTAATATACCCATCCCATCCATGTTTTTTTGAGTGTCATCATAAGTTGACCTGTCAGGTGAGTCTCTACCAACACCATGATGTCTGCTTTTTGCGTTTTTAAAATAAGAGAGGGCCGCACTACGCTTTGGTTTGGCTCTAATTCCCCTGACATTCCATGAAATGCATTTCAGATTGAGCATAGTAGCGGATATGAATATTGGCTTCTCCGATCCCCACACCCCACATGCGGCCACCGAAAGCTACCCCAGCAACGGGGAGGCCCATGACACCGCCCGCCAGGCACGCAGTTACCAGAGAGCAGAAACTACCATCCATACCTTGCAGGTAGCATGCGATGGATCTTCGTATGCGATGGATCTTCGTACTGCAATTCACCCTTGTCTGCCATTGACCATTGTCACTCTGTTGCATGCGATGGGCCTTCGTACTGCAATTCACCCTTGTCTGCCATTGACCATTGTCACTCTTGTTGCATAAAACACCAATATCTTAGAATTATAAACCAGACAACAAACATAACCAAAAACTGTATTAACACACTGGTCTGACCTGCCCCACAGGGCAGCAGAGTAAGAACCAAAAATCAGGTTTTAGTCCATTTCTAAAAAAAAAAAAAAAAAACAACAAACGAAAATCCCTAGCTCTCTTATCAGTCAGCCTGAAACAAACTGAATTAACCCTGTCTAACAGTTTACGTTAAAACCAGGGGCTTACAAGACGAAAAAATATAGGGGACTTATGGACTTTACAGGCACCAATAGAGAAAAAAAATATAATTCATTAATACATTTTATTTATACAAATAACATACAAAAATTCATTAAAAACCAGGAATAGAAAAATACATTTGTCAGTATGACCACACTCAGCAATATGCCATGGGACCCATAATAGCATATCACCAACGTGAATGTACACCTATGTTTCAGTCTTTAATATAATACCTATGGCTATTGAGCCAAGTGGTTGTACTATGTGATATTTACTAATTACATCCTTTGCTGAGTGTGGTCATACTGACAAATGTATTTTTCTATTCCTGGTTTTTAATGAATTTTTGTATGTTATTTGTATAAATAAAATTTACTAATGAATTATATTTTTTTCTCTATTGGTGCCTGTAATATTCATTGTGGACATTGGCACCCCTTATCAGAATCTACCCCGGGATATCCACTTTTACCACTAAGTGTTTTTGATATCCCTATGTGTTTATTCTTTGCAAAACCAGGGGTTTGGTTTGCACACATTTGTAAAGATATGCGTAAGCTGCAGAGGCCACGTTGCCGCACCTCAGTGTACTGCAGTCCTAACGCTATACATTTTGAGAGTCTCCAAAGTTAGAGCACATAAACATAAATAATAATGGATAGATTAAGGGCAGGTATACCTGGAGGGAGCCCACCCCTGCTATAAAATATAAGTGTAGCACTAACCCCCGAAAGAGCTGCTGGTTATTTTTGGGCTTACCGTTACCCTTCATTCTCCTTGTTGCACATCTAGGAGATGTCCCGTGGTAGATGGCCCAGTAACTTGAGACTAACAATAGATCCACTTGAATGTATTTTATTTGCAAAAACTCAGACAATTGAACAGTCTTTCAACTTGGGATCAGAGGGTTGGAAAAGGAAGTTCAGGTACTCTTAGCCCTTGTACACACGGTCGGACATTCTGACAACCAAATACGTCGGATTTTGTCCGACGGATTTTGTCCAACGAATTGTGTCCGAAACTGTTGCATGCACATGGTCGGACCAAGTTGTCGGATTTTGCGGTTACCAAGAACGCGGTGACATAAGCCATGTACGGCGGGACTAGACAAGGGAAGTTCAGCACCATGTCCGGCACCCTTTGGGCTTCCTTCTGCTGATCTCGTGTTAGTAGAAGTTTGGTGAGAGACGATTCGCGCTTTTTAGATTTGTGATTCAGATCGCTACTGCTCTTCGGTTTTTGCTTGTCTTTGCGTATCTGATAATCAGTGCGTGCAGTCAGTAAGTATTTGTTGATCACTGTGAACTATATCTTGGTATAGTATGCTTTGAAAGGCATTTTTTATTGTCTGCTTGCTTCTGCTATTCAGGTCGTTCTTTCAGGCCTTGCTGTTTATCGGTGCTTTCTGGTGTCCGTTCTGACGAGCCGACCGTTTTCAAACCATGTTTCGTCTACCTACTGGTCGTAGAGTTTGTGCTGTGCAGGGGCTTCATGTTGGGGTTCTTATTTTGACACAAGCCCGGTCCATGAACAGGGAGGGGAGGCTTTCGTGGACCAAGAATTGGTTGCGCCAGCGTGACCAGTTCTCGCACATGCCTTTGCTCCGTGAGATCCGGGAGAATAATCCTGATGATTTCAGGAATTATCTCCGGATTACGGACCCCGTTTTTCACCGTCTGCTGGCTTTGCTGACCCCTTATATCACCAGGCAGGATACCTGCATGCGGCAAGCCATCACTCCCGAGCAGAGGCTCATCGCCACGTTGCACTACTTGGTGACTGGGAGAAGCCTTCAGGACCTCAAGTTCTCTACAGGCATCTCCCCCCAGGCTCTGGGGATCATTATTCCAGAGACCTGTTCTGCCATCATTCAGGTCCTGCAGAAGGACTATATGAAGGTAAGTTTTATCCTTTAACATCACATTCTATGTATTTCATGATTGCTAATGTCTTGCATTTCTTTCCTCATTCCCTAATTACCATCATTGCAATGTGCTCGAATTCATATACTCTGCCCCTTTGTCCTCATGCATATTTGCCTCACTAACTTCCCCACCATGCTCTTCTTGGCCCATAAAACTATAGTCTAGTCACTTACCAATGTCTTTTGTCAGCTCCATAGTATTGCTTTCCCCTAAACACCCCCTAAAATGTCTCCAAATGTGATGCGTGTGCTTCAATTCATGCAGAGTTTTTTTTGGGGGTTGTGCCAAACTCATTAAGAACCCCCCCCCCCCCCCCCCAACTGCTAGCTCAGCTGATAGCAATCCTCTATTTTCTGACTTTACCAAACCCAATACACACTCTACCTACCTTTTTGATGCTCACATTTATGGACAAGTTCACCAAAGCATGTAGTGCAAGGGCCTGCCTCAATACTTTCAAATGCTATATTTTTTTTTAACCTATTAATTATCTGGATATGTAATAGCAGAATGTCCAAAAGTGCTTCCATTTTGGTTTCTTTTTGTTATTATGACACTTCTTACCTGTCTGGTGGGCTGCCAATAGTGTAACTAAGGAGGGGCTTCCCAAAGTAGCACACATTATTTAGCCATTCAGCTCTCAATCATGTGGAGAGGGGTACCTGTCCTAAACATCCCCCCTAATTTTTTAGCAAGGGCCCATCAGATGGGGGATATGGGGGGTGGGGGAGGGATGGGAGGTGATGACTCTCATAAGGAGACATTAGACTTTAGGCTTTAAATACTCAGTTCCCAAAATGTTATACTAATTTTGACCAAAAATGTTGGTGTCTAATCTGCTTGCAATGTTGATTTGTCAAATTACTAATTGTTGTTCTTGTTTCACTCCACAGTGTCCTTCAATGCCACAAGAATGGCAGACTGTGGCCTCCCACTTTGCCAGTCGTTGGGACTTTCCCAATTGTGGAGGAGCAATAGATGGGAAGCACGTCCGCATCATCCCACCACCCAACTCGGGGTTGTACTATTATAATTATAAGGGGTTTCATAGTATCATGATGTTGGCGGTGGTGTCTGCGACATATGACTTTTTGTATGTGGACGTGGAGCAAAATGGACGGATGTCGGATGGTGGAGTCTTCGCACGGACGGAGTTCTACTGGCATCTCCAGAGTGGCAGTCTGGGCTTGCCACCCCCAGAGGAGAATCAGGAAGGACTCCCGTTCGTCTTTGTCGCGGATGAGGCGTTTGCACTGGCGAACCATCTGATGCGGCCTTTCCCCATGAGGACCCTCACCCCAGACCAGACGATTTTTAATTTCCGCCTGTCCAGAGCCCGAAGAGTGGTGGAGAATGCTTTTGGTATACTGGCGAGCCGGTTCTGCCTTTTTCTTACGCCTACTCACATGGCGGAATACAAATTAAATCACATAGTGCTGGCATACTGTGTTCTGCACAATTTTATGAAAAAAGTTTCTGTGAACTATGCGGTCTCAGTTGGCCAACAAGCAGACTTGCTGGAAAATGAAGATAACTTCACGGGTCTTGAACATGCTCATCCTGGCTTGCCCCCCCCAAAGCGCCCGTGAGGTTAGAACCCAATACATGGACTACTTTGTGGGTAGGGGGGCCATTGATATGCCAGTCAATGTCTGAGCGGCATTTTAAGAATACATTTTTATCTGAAACTCCTTCATTTACTGCTTGGCTTGGTTTTAGGTGTTTCCTAAGTATATTTAGGTTTTTTCAAGTTGTGCCTTTTTCACCAACAGTGCAAATCCAAGTTCATAGCGAGATGAAGGGACAGTCTCTTCTTCAGATAATGTTATTATGTTGTGGGTCTGCTACACACACACCTTGTTTTTGTAACTAATGTATGTAGTGCATTACTGACTAAAATCGTGCTCATTTTCTGCACCATGGCAGAAAAATGGCATGATTGTCAAAATTTACACCTCACTGTGGGTGTTTTTTACTAAAGGCACATCCACTATGCACTACAAGTGCACTTCAAAAGTACACCTGAAACTGCACTTCGGGTGCAAAGTAGAGTTGCCTTTAGTAAATCACACTCCTTCTCAGCACAAACTAAAATTGTACTACAAATACATTTTTGGTGCAATGAAAAAGGAAGCCACACATTGTTGATAATTAAACTTTTTAATCCAAGCACATTCACACGTGTGTTTCGAAAAGGTTTTTACAACAAACCAAGAAATTGTGTGTTTCAAAAACAGAGTTTAATCAAAATTTGGTTTACTTGGTGTTTTTGGGTAAACAGGCATGTATCAAATCGTAAAATACAGAACACAGGAACTTACAAAGTTCAACTTTGAAAAGTGAAGACAATATCAGACATGAGTATGTACAAACTGGGCTGATATTGCCTTCATCACATGGGGTGTCAACCCTGAAAAAAACAAATTTGGAAGATGCACACAGTGTGTCAACGTGTGCTATCTCCCATCATGGGGGATCAATGTACATGCTTTGGGGCTGCAACCCCTTCATCTCAGACACTTTACACAAAACACATACATTGATACCCCATGAAGGGAGATAGCGCATGTTTACACACTCTGTGCATCTTCCAAATTTGTAATTTCGATAAATACAACATTTTGTTTTTAAAATAGCAAAAATAAAACCCTATCTAGTTTTTGGTGTTTCACACTCTCCCCAAAACATCAATGATGTTCTTCATTTTATTTTTAACATCATTGATGTTTTGCAGGATATTTTCCAAATCCCGATTGCACCCCATTATCTCCCCAATCTGGATCTGGGCACTTTCACTGGTAAAACGGGAATCTTCTTCCACATCACCTACAAAACAAAGCAAAAAAACACACCATGTAATAAAAATATGGTGACATACATTGATGAGCTTACCGGAAGCTGTGTTCTCCGACACTCACCTGTTGTGGTGACAATTTGCCCAACCTCCACGATCTCTCCTTCCTCCACCTCCTCCTGCTCCTCTGTTTCTGCTTTTGTAAGTTGGCCTTCTTTGGGAGGGGTGTGGTCCCTGGTGTCCTCATACTTGTCGAGTCTTCTCTCCCCTATGAGAATGGAAAAAAATAAATAATTAGCACACAGAGGGCAGAATTAACAATATGAAACATTGTTTGGAAGTGTTGTCCAATTGTTTATTTTGGCCGAGCTTCAAGGTCATAACATTATTGGGGACACTGTGTTCAGCTAAAATACTTATCTGCAGAAAGATGTTTCCTACGAACGAATGAAACCATGAACTTGAAAGTGGCCATTTTAAAATGCACAATATGAAATCAAAGCACATGGAGCAGGATGCAAGCAACAATAATCATATGAACACATGACAACTACTTACTTTTGTCAAGAACACGCTTGATCCTTAGGTACTGCTCGTGCTCCCTCAGTTTTAGGTCTGACCAGCGTTTTCTCAGTTGATCCTTGAATCGGTGTACCCCAAAATTCTTATGAAGACTCTTCACAACTTTATTCATGATCTTGGCCTTTCTGATATTTGAGTTTGGGTAAGGTCCATACTTCCGATCATAGTCGGTCTTGTTCAATATGTCGACCAGCTCCAACATCTCTCCAAAAGACATATTTGAGGCCTTAAATCTTCTCTTCCTGGATCGGGACGTTTCAGGCTCCGGGCTTTCCTCACCCTCCTCCTCGTTAGTGGAACTATTATTAGTGCGCACCTGTGTTCTCTCCGCCATGTGCTCTCCCCACTGCGCCGGAAGCGAAGGGGCGGGGAATAGTCTGGAAAGAACGTCAGGGGTGGGCGGAGTTTCACACATGCGCACTGTATATAAAACGCAACACGCGTGTGTCGTCCGTACGATCGGGGGAACAGAGGGAGAAGCTGACGCGACGAACGTGCAAACGAAGGTAAAATTTTGAACTTGGTACATCACTAGGCTACACTGCTTCTAGATTGAGGCCTGCATTTGTGGAGTTTAGACTGACATTAGGGTTTGTCTTGTGTTGTGTCTTGCAGACATTATGGACGGCTTCAATGACCATAGCTTCCTCCCTCTGTTCATCGATAAATACAGAGACATGCCCATCCTGTGGCAAGCAACACACCCACTATATAGTAACAAACAAAAGAGGCAGGCAGCACTGTTGCAACTGGTTGAATTTGTGAGCCGGTGGTCCCCAAGGCAGACGTCAACTATTTAAAAAAGAAAATTGGTAGCCTCCGGAGTACATATATGAGAGAGAGGAGCAAGGTGCTGAAGTCCATGCAATCTGGAGCTTCAACAGATGACGTTTATGTCCCCACCCTGTGGTATTATGACAGGATGCATTTTCTGGCAGACCAGGCTGATGTCAGGGAATCCCTCTCTACTCTTCCTTCCACGCGTCCTTCTATTCTCCATTCCACACCCGATGAGTCTTCCGACGCCCAACCTGGGCCTTCCACTCAGGAAGAACTGTGGGAGCCCAGCTTGAGCCTGGTATAGTATTGTTGTACATATTTGTGGAATCAAAATGAATAATGTTAACTTGATTTTTGCTCACTAATTGCTGAGTTTAGAAAGTGTTTCACATATCAATAGACAGTAGTGGCCAAAACCTTTGGGACAAGAAAGAAAAATGTTGGGCTCAGAATGATAGTCTTTTCTATTGGTTAACAATTTGCAACAGTGTTGATGTGAAAATTGTGTGTGTTTGATGAACCAAAAACTCAAACTATGTCCCTTTTTCATACACAGGAAGAACTCAGCCAGGAACAGGAGGGTGTGGAATGCAGCAGCCAGGAAGTGGCTGTGGAAAGTGGCAGCCAGGAGGAGGCAGGGGTAAGCGGCAGCCAGGCGGTGGGCAGCCAAAGGAGCCTCACTGAATGCCAGGTCCCTCCCCTCCGCCTTCCACGCAAAAGGGCAAGAAAGGGGGGGAATGTTGAGGAGTCGGCCCTGAGGCTGATTGGTGAGGCTTCTGCGGCACTCCAAGCAAAACCCACCTACCAAGAGTCTTTTGCCACCATGGTTGCGTGCAAGCTTGATAAAATGGAGGAGGGGCAACAGATCTTGTGTGAGGAGGTTATTCTCCACACCCTCAACAAGGGTCTGTTGGGCCAAATGACACCAGAAACAAACTTGTGTGGTTTGGCCCATGCCCCTGCTCCTCCTCCTCCTTCTGCCACACCTCCAGCACCACAGCCACAGCCTGGAAGGAAGCGTGGAAGGAAGACCAGAGAGTGATGACCTGGGTTCAGTCTGGTCTGACAGAAGATGCAGCCTGTTGTAGTACCACAACCTGGGAACATAGATGTCATCTGCTGCTGTTCCGGGTTTCATGGACTTCAGGGCCAGACTTCTCTCCCTCAGACATGTATTACTCAGGCCACCAATTTTTGCGTTAAAATAGTTGATGTGGGCCCTGGGGGCCAAAGGCTTCGCTAATCTCCCCAGTTTCAACATTGCTGCTTCCCTCTTTATTTGTTACTGACACTGAAATAAAGGTATTTTTTTGTTTGAAGAAATACTTGTGTATGTGTTTTCCTTCCAAAAGGCCAGTTTATTTGTGAGCAGGCAGGTAGATTTCAAAAATACGAAGTGAAATAAATAACAAGGGGTACCAACACTAAACAATTAAAAAATAAAAACAAAATATCAAAAATAGAATAATGTTGTGGTAAGTTTACACACCAAAAAAAAAACAAAAAAAGGAGAAATGAGCAAACTGTCTTTAAAGGAGATTTTTAGGGAATCCCAAAAAAAAAGCATCCAAAAAAGAATAAACAAAATCTAAAATTGTGTAGATGTGACGCAAACTAAAATTGTATTGCTGAAATGGTTAAAAAATAGTAATGAAATACGTTTGGGAGAAGTGTGTGTGACTATGAGCATCAAAAGAAGTTCAATCTTGCAGCATTGTAAAGAACAAGAGAATGCGCTTGATGAAAGAATTTTTAACATTGCAGCGTGACGAATGTGCTATATCGCTTACGAGCAGTAGTTTTACCTGAACGAGCGCTTCCATGTCGGAATTTGAATGTGAGCATGCTTGGCATCTTGTCCGTCAGAGTAGGCTACACATGATCGGAGTATGTCCGATCGGACCAGTTTGTCAGAAAATATTTCCAGCAAGTTGGAAAACTTGGTCCGACAGATATTCAGACGGAATCAGTCCGATGCATACCACACACAGTCAGATTATCCGACAACACGGTCCGATAGGACACATTCCGACGGATTCTCCGACCGCGTGTACAAGGGCTTAATGTCAAAGTCCAAAAATGTTAAAGAACTTGCTTACTTTGACTGCATCCAGAGAATAGCCATTCGCAGCTGGATGATCACTCGAGTTGGACAGTCCCTCTCTCACAAGGCCTAGCAGCCAACAAGGTGCTTACTCAGGAACAAAGTCTTTGTCACAGACGTTGTTGCAGAACATGTAGGGAAACTAAACTTTAGAACACTTGTAGGATACCTGGATCTTTCAGCCTGCTTGATGATATCCACAAGACCGGGTTCTCTCAGTTACTTCAGCCCTTCCAGGGTCTTGTTAAGAAAACCAACCCGTACGTGGTGTTCTTCCCCTGGAATGCTTGAAGTACACTGGGTATCTCCCGAACCGGAGACGGCACCCAACCACCTCGGAATCCTCCTTTAGGTTCCTTGCCTTGGGCTAGCCAGCTCCAAGACATTAAAGTGGGGTGGATCCGCACACCCGGCCATAGCCTTCCTGGGGGCTGGTCAGGAGGACCAGGCCCACGTAATCAGCACATCATACTGGACCGGAACCCCGAACCACGTGACGTCCGCATCTTAAATACCCTCTGCCAGAGGGCACAGCGAAAGGGCCACTCCCACTGACCTGGCTCCGAAAGAGATTAACTTAAGCACCTAACCAGACCATAGTTCCATGCCTGCCACCAGAGACAGTGTCCCCCTGTGGCCAGGCTGAACATCTCACAGTCCAGTCAGACTGATGCAGAGGTCCAAATTAAACAAATATGCCCAAACCAAACTGCATTTTAGGCAAAGTTTAACTTTGAAAAACGCATAGCGCGTGCTCTTCAGGATCCGCCGCTACACACTCCCCCTGCTTATTTAGACGATGTCCTCATTGTTTGGGAAAGACAGGAAAAAAGAAACCCAGAGCTAACAACTAGTCCTACCAAAAAAAAAAAACATTAGAGTAACTGAATGATAGGGTGGGAATGAGGGAAAAGGGGGAAAGAAACAATAATAAAATGTCCATATTGCATCAAACACAGAATTATCTCACATTAAAGTTGCCACCCAAGCCTGTCTATCTAACCCAACCATTCTCCGTCGGTTTGATAGATGGTCTCTGGTGAATCCTTGAAAAGAAAAGAACATATATACAGTATTTTACACCTAAACTATTAGAAGGCAGCATTCCATCAATCTCCATGGATTCCTGTCCTCTAAACGCTAAAACCTCTAAAAACTTTTTTTTTTCTGTAAAACAGTGCTAATTGTGCCAACTCATGCCATCTGGTGGTATGTGTCGCTAAAGTGCAGTCTCTAACTTAAAACAGGTTAAATGTTCTTGACACGCAGATGATCCTTTTCTCTGTGTAACTGGATCTGTCTAACTACCCCATAGTTCAGTAGCTTGAAGAAAATTTTGCAAAGAGGTAAAGACCAGGAGAAACCCTCCTCGCCAATTTAAGAAGTCTTGACTCAGGAACAGTTCACCAGTAGAAACGGGGATCAGGCAAAGTTAAGTCTTTCCCCTGTGCATCCACAGTCGTAATAAAGTACACGTTACTATCTTTATCCGGTCTGCAGACCACAACTTTGTCCTCATAAATGTGCCGACTGTAGCTCCAATGCTGTAGCCATCTGACAAACCGTTCCTAAAGCTCCGGTAAGAAAGCCTTTTTCCGGAGTGGCTTTGGTACCTTTAAATAGCTCCAAACATGGACCTCGTACCAGGCCTCACGGTTCCTTTCAATGACAGTCATAATATCCCTTGGAACATAGGGGAATTCCAACCCGTATTCACTAGCTACTCTCTTGTTAAGAAGTCTTTGCGACCTTGCAAGTCTTGGTAATGCACGGGCACTTCCTTCCCCGGTGGTATGCAGGAGTTTGGGGACTGTTGTACCAATGTGGCAGAGTCCCTTTTAAGTGTGGGCAAATTCACGGGTTTAGGGAGAGTCACATTTACAGTGATGGGATTTTCCACACTCTGCGTTCCATCCCTTGAGGTTAGAGATAGCCAGTCCAAAATATCTGTACAAGTGGTGGCTACATCATCCCCTCTAGTCCACAACAATTCCTGAGACAATGTCCCCAAATTTCCTGATTTTCCGTATCTGACAAAGACTCTAACTCCAAATCTCTATATTCCTCTGCCGGTAAATAATTCACTAAAGGTGTACTCACAGTCTGACTTTTTCCCGAAGCAACCTTCTTCCGCTGATTGGATCCAGCCGGACTCGGTGACGGAACTCCATGTTGGTTCCGGGAAGACTTTGTGTGCCCCACTTTCTCCAAAGGAGGCATAATGATTTCAGTAACAGTAGTAGAAGCAGTGTCCATCTTCTCCAGAGTAGTTTCCTCGGCAGTCTCAGTGATAGATGCAGTGGCATCTTTCTCAGGACTATCAAAAACAACAGGTGTCACCGCTGTGGAAGGCTTTACCAAAGGGGCGAAGATGGCCTCGGTTGTCACGCCCGTGGCCCAGTCCACGTGGTAGGCCCTTATCAATGCGACTGACTGCTCTACTTTAAAAGTGTACTCTCCACCCCTCTTATATCTAGAGAATGGCAGAGGGTTGGCGACCAGGCTGTCGCACTTTCCGCATTACATACCCAGGCCCTCGATGTCTCCCGCGTTGTATAGTATGAACCGCCCCTGCGGCAGCTGGCGAATGCCCGTGTCAGTGAGCACAATACCAGGCAGCAGGACCTCTTCCAAGAGGCATCCTGGGTCCTGACACAGGTTGCACACCCGGAGCACAGTACATCCTCAAAGAAAATTTTCTCCAACACTCCGAGAGAAAATATCAACTGGTCTTTCCTCCTTCCGCAGCACACTCTCATGAGGTGCCTCGTGCAGGAAAAAACAACTCAGACTCCTCCCACTGGGATGCTTGGGTTGCGCAACTTTGCAGGCTTTTCGGCAACGGCTCCTCCCACGCTTACGCACCTCAGTGAAAGTCCAAGTAAAGATGGCGCCAATGGCGCAGTTCACAAAAAAACACAACCCTCTGTCCTTGCTTTACCACGTGTACAGTTCCTTTGCGGAGTAACGGTAAAATCCCGGACTACGAGCCCCCACATGTAGCACTAACCCCCGAAGGAGCTGCTGGTTATTTTTGGGCTTACCGTTACCCTTCGTTCTCCTTGTTGCACGTCTAGGGGATGTCCTGTGGTAGATGGCCCAGTAACTTGAGACTGACAATAGATCCACTTGAATGGATTTTATTTGCAAAAACTCAGAGGGTTGGAAAAGGAAGTTAATGTACTCTTAATGTCAAAGTCCAAAAATGTTAAAGACATGAAGCATTGGACACCCAGCATTAGCACAATTGTAGCGAAGGTATCCAGTGCATCCCCTCACCAATTCACCAATAGTGCAAACAAATGGCAACCACCCAACATATAATTGTCCTTTGCAGCAATGAGCACACGGAAGAGCGCATGTTAAAAAAAAAAAACAAAGAACATTTTTCAGCTTACTTACCAGCCAGCCTACAACAAACCAAATAGTTTGTTTGACACACCTTTGCAAATATATGCATGAGCTGCAGAGGCCATGCCGAGGCACCCCAGTGTACTGCACTCCTAACTTTGTACTCTCCCTCCTGGCTCACCTGTCCTCTGTCTATCCATTATCATGCATGTGCTTCCACTGTGGAGACTCTCAAAATCTAGAGTTAGGACTACAGAAAATACTGGGGTACCTTGACGAGGCTCTATAGCTTATACACCAATTTGTAAATGTGTGCAAACTAAACCCCAGACAGGACATTTTGGTTGGTTAGCTGGCTGGTCAGACAGTTAAAGAGGGATTCCACCAAAAAAAATATTAAAAGCCAGCAGCTATAAATACTACAGCTGCTGGCTTTTAATAAATGGACACTCACCTGTCCCGGGTTCCAGCGATGCCGGCAGCCAAGGCCGATCGATCGCTCGGCTCTCGGCTGCTGCCGTCACCATTCTAGGTGAGATAATCAGGAAGTGAAGCGAATCTGCTTCACTTCCCGGTTCCCTACTGCGCATGCGCGCGTCGCGCAGCGCAATAGGAATTATCCGCGCTGTCTCTGAGACCCGTGTGTGTCCCAGCAGACAGTGCGGCAGGACAGGAAATGGCATAGACTCCCACGGGAGTCTATGCCTGGAAGTGGGTGTAAATACCTGTCTTTGACAGGTATCTCCACCCCCTCCCCTGAAAGGTGCCAATTGTGACACCGGAGGGGGGGAGGGTTCCGATCAGCGGAGGTTCCACTTTAGGGTGGAACCCCGCTTTAAGCTGAGAATTTCTTTGGTTTTGTTCCCCATAACACTTGGCTTGCTGTGCGGGCGCCTGCAAGAAGAAGGAGCAGAGAGAGTGCTGGCGGAAGACTCTGTGAGAGGAAGTAAGGGAGCTTAATGTGGAATATTGTTGCACAGATCAGGGAAAATAATAGCAACTTTTTTTAAATTGAAAAAAACAAAAAACTTTTGTCTTTAGAGTCACTTTAAAGCATTTTACATTTTTGTGATAATCTGAATAGTATATTAACCTCCCTGATGGTATTTCCGAGTGTGGCTCGTGTGAATTTTTAGTACCAAAAAGCGGTAACCCCGAGCCACACTCGGGATTGCATCGCAGGATCCAGGCAGAGTTTCTTACCTTGTCCCCAGGATCCTGCAATGTCCTCCCACCTTGATTCATGTGTCTCCACTCGATTCATCACAGAGCCAAGTTCCGTTTCCTGCGAGCATGGTGCCAAATTCAAAAAGTGAAACAAACACTATACATACAGTACACTGTAATCTTACAGATTACATTACTGTATAAAATTATGTCACCTCCCTTTTGTCCCTAGTGCTTTGTCCAGTGCCCTGCATGCAGTTCTATTCTTTCTGCCTGGT
The DNA here is from genome assembly GCF_037356315.1 of Lithobates pipiens. Taxonomy (NCBI): domain Eukaryota; kingdom Metazoa; phylum Chordata; class Amphibia; order Anura; family Ranidae; genus Lithobates; species Lithobates pipiens. The sequence goes on along the minus strand of NW_027507718.1, from coordinate 209,595,217 downwards.
AACTGGAGATTGTGCATAGCAACCAAAACCGTATCAAAAGCTATTTTAGACTAGCTAGTAAACAGTAATAATAAATTAGAATCACTTGCAGAATTGAGCTATAGTGATTTGTGGGTAATGACAGCGACAATTCTGCAACTGCACAAATTTCAGTTTTTTTTTATTATTTGATTACATTATTGAGTAATTTGTATTATTATTTGTTGTAATTATTTATGGTTATTCTTTTATATTATAATTTATGATTTTGTGTTTCAAACTTTATCATACCCGGGATGTCTACTAGACTCTTGTTTGGACAGATTTAAGTGAGTTTTTCCTAAGAATTACAGGCCTACAATATAAAATGCCAATTTCCATGCAAAACATTGTACCACTTTGAACATCAAAAATCTGAAATAATCATACCACCAGTGAGGTTAATAAATGCCTTTAACAATGTAGTTCCTGACCTCCTTTATATATATATATATATATATATATATATATATATATATATATATATTTATTTTTTCATATACATTTTTACATAGTGTCCACGTGTATGTATTCTATATATGTGGACATGCGTCTATTTTGATGCACTTCTTACTTTTACTTATTTGATAATAATACTATGATCATTTTTTGTGTGATGGTCCACGTAAAGTGTGGGCATGTCACTTAATCTTAATAATTGTTTTCATGGATCCCCAATGCAGCCACTGCCCATCCCTGCCTGGTCTCCATCTTGTTGAGGAGCATTTTTTAGTGTGACTTTTCGTAAGCCATATTCTTGGACACTGTCCCCCTCTGCTTTGGTTGCTGTGGCTGCGGAGTACTCTAGGACTCCGTGGGGGAAGAGGGAAAAAGGAAGTATCTCCATGTAGGAAGTTTTCTCTTTTTTGGACATACACTCTTAGGTAACTATATCTCTTGTCTGCACCTTACTTATTTTTCCCATATTGTGCTTAAATAATGATGACATATGTACCTTGAATGTATTTCTCTTAGCAGATTGTTCCTCAGAAGAAGACCCTTGGTATATGGGTTGAAACCTGTCAGTCTTATCTTTCATATTGTCAACATTTGTTCATCAATGTTGTTATTAAATTTTTGTCTGCAAGTGTATGTCTGGTTCTATTTCATGTCTACTGGAAGCTCATCTTTTAACTACCATGTTATGTTTTTTGATATCATTAATACAATAATTCTTGTTTTACTGATTCAATTGTCCCATTTTGCTGCCTAAAAACCCAATTTTGGGGGAACCTTTCCCTTTTCTGTTTAACAATGTAGTTAGGGTGGTGGCCTGTTGACATGACAGTTGCATTGCTCACTACCTCTGTTGCTGAAATTTGAAATCTGAAATGTTACAATGTCTGCTAAAGGAAACATACAAAGCACGAACAAGGAGGATTTGGCTTAGGGAATGTAAAGGACATTTTTTTGTTTACTTTGTGAGGCTTGTGTATCTCATAGTAATCATATTTGGGTGTTGTTTAAACTGTCATATAGGAGCCTTTAGGTGCAGCTAAATAAATATGCTCGGCTGATAGAAGGGTACATGTTGAAACCACTTCTGGTCAAAAGATTTAATATTTAGTGCTCAGATTATTTGACTGCTATCTCATGTCTTTGGATATTCTAATGGGAAATACGTGCGATTGGATTTTCTGACAACAAATGTTCGATTTGAGCTTGTTGTCGGAAAGACCGACTGTGTATATGCTTCATAGAACATTTGTTGTCGGAATTTCCGCCAACAAATGTTTGAGCGCAGGTTCTAAAATTTTCCAACAACAAGACTTGTCAGAAATTCCAAGCATGTGCATACAATTCCAATGCACAAAAGTCCACGCATGCTCGGAATCAAGCAGAAGAGCTACACTGGTTTATTGAACTTATTTTTTCTCAGCTCGTCGTATGAGTTGTATGTCACTGCGTTCTTGACGTTTGGAATTTCCGACAACATTTGTGTGACCGTGTGTATGCAAGACAAGTTTGAACATCCTTCTAAAAAAAAATCCATGGTTTTGTTGTTGGAAAATCCTATCGCGTGTACATAGCATTATTTACACTATTGCACATATAGATGATTATGGAGGTGTTTATTATCTGTCTACCATTAAGGAAAATGTACAGCAAAAACCCCAGGACGTTTGCATAATTGTTTTTAGAATTCTTGGCAGTTGGCACCAACCACAGCATTTCTCTTTGCCAGCACCACTGAAAGCCGGTACATATGCCATTTGAAGTGCCATATGCCATCGAAAATTATAGTTTTCCCTTCACTTGAATGCTGCTTTCTGTTATCACAAAATCAGATTAGGATCAGAATAATTAATCTGGCAAGTGGATATAAAATGCAAAGACGAAATAGAAATGCTATTTACTAGAAATTCAAAACTCTTTGTATATCGAATAATGCTGTACGGATGTTGTCAGAGGCTCAAAGTGGTTGTGAACATAATAGTGACAATTCATTATAGTACAAGAAAAAAAGCAAACAAAACATTTTTTTATTTTATTGCTTTATCTGAAAGACTGTCTCTTTTGGGAAGATTGAAACCCCTTTGTTTGCTGTCATATGGATCAGCAGTGGGGGGTGACTAGTTGGCTGCTTGGCAACCAGCTGCGCAAATCCAGGTTTTTTGGAGTCCAGCTTTTCCCTATCCAATGTATGGGAGTAGATGGTGTCAGAAACCACTGAAAGAGCTGCCCTCCCTCTGTAGGCAATATATTGATGCTGATTTACTTAAAAAGTTAAGAATCTTCACTGAAAATAATGTAGGACTATTCACTTTAAATATCCAATCATGTGAAAAGCAAATTCCAAATTACTGCTCACCTAGCCCTTGTACACACGATCGGAGATTCCAACAACCAAATCTGTCGGATTTTGTCTGACGGATTTTGTCCGAAACTGTTGTATACACACGGTCGGACGAAGTTGTTGGAAAATCCGATCGTTCAGAACGTGATGATGTTATTTTGTTACGACGGGACTACATTCGGGCTAGTAGCCAATAGCTTTGATGTAGGAATTTGATCTGAGCATGCGTGGCACTTTGTCCCATCGGAATTCTCTACACATGATCGGAGTATGTCCGAGCATTTTGTCAGAAAATATTTCCGGCAAGTTGGAAAATTTGGTCCGACGGATATTCTGACGGAAACAGTCCGATGCATACCACACACAGTAGGAACATCCGCCAAAACGCTCCGATCGGACACATTCCGTCGGAATCTCTGATCGTGTGTACAAGGGCCTAGACTAGCCAGTCATGTCCATTATCATTGATAATTGAAGTGAACATAGTAAATCAGCCACATTATCTTTACAACTATTAACCTCCCTGGTGGTATGATTATTTCGGATTTTAGGTGCTAAAAGTGGTACAATTATTTTGCATGAAAATTTGGCGTTTTATATTGTAGTCCTGTAATTCTTAGGAATAACTCTCTTAAATCTGTTCAAACCAGAGTCTAGCAGACATCCAGGTATGATTGATAAGTTTGAAAAATGAAATCATAAATTATAATATAATAAATAACTATAAATAATTATACCAAATAATAATATAACAATAATAAAAATGATTCAATAATGTAATCAAATCAAAAACACTGAAATTTGCTCAGTTGCAGAATTGTCACTGTCATTACTTTTCAATATTTGATGCAAAAATCGCTATCCCTCAATTCTGCGAGTGATTCCAATTTATTAGCGCTGCTTTCTAGCTGGTCTAAAATCATTTTTGATGTAAAGTGACAGTTTTGGTTGCTATGGACAATCTCCAGTTTCCAGGCATAAAGAACAGTTTTTATAATATAAAACTGCATGCAGGACACTGTGTAGACCACTAGGGACAAAGGGGATGTGAAATAATTACATACAGCAATGTAATCTGTAAGATTACATTGTACTGTATGTATACTGTGTGTTTTACTTTTTGAATTTGACGCCGATCTCCGTCCCCGTGCGTCGCAACGCTCACAGGGAATGGAGATCGGCTCCGTGATAGATCCGGCAGAGGACGAGCCGCTCATACAGCGAGGGGACATCGCTGGATCCAGGGCAGAAGGTAAGTAATCTCCTCCTGCATTCAGCATTGCGGTCCCGAGTCTGGCTCGGGGTTACCCCTTTTGGTACAAAACTTCCACCCCGAGCCAAACTCGGGAACACCGCCAGGGGGGCTAAGCTCAGAATCTGTTACCGAAGTGAAAGGCACAGTTTCCTCTCAAGTCTGTATATTTAAATCCTAAGGCTGGCTGTGGAGGGATCGAAATTCAGCCAGTTTAGCAGGGACCATCTAGGAACCTTCTTGCTAGACAGAAGGCAATGTAATGATCAACATCTCACAAACCATACTGTTGGAAAAGTCCCCACTGTCAGAATACAATAACACAGCAGAGAGGGTTCCTCCATATACTACAGCTTCTATGAATGAAATGTGATCTATGAATGGAGGACAGGTAGATGAATAAAATGCATTGATGAGTGATTTTGATAGCTCCCCCAGTTCTATTACACATTGTTGCACTAAAATATTACTGTGGTGGGGGTAGGCAAGGGGGCAATCGGAGAAGGAAGACTCCAATGAACAAGGACTTTTCAGGAACTCATTGAGTCTTGCATGTCTCCTCTTCAATAAAGAGCCTGCCTGCTCACAATTTTTGTTTTTTTAGATTGAGTTCTGTTTTTAACTTGGGGGACATAAAATTAAAGGCAATAGTGTATGGATTAAGTGTTAAGATCTTGGGCTTCAGTTTGAGTGGGGTGATTTATTATAGGGACAATCCTTTGCTTACAGATAGTAAGTGATCATGCACTATTGTTATTAGTTCATGCAACCAAAAGCCCAGTATCAAAACCAGCATCACCAGGCTCATGATGTTGAAAATTATTGTAATGCCCTAGTACCCTCATAAGAATTCTAAACTTTCTGTAATGTAAAAGAGGTGAACGTTTTAAAAATTCACATCTTTGGTTATGTACTCTAGCAAACACCTCTCTAAAACTGGAGGAAAAAAGCTATTATTTTTCTTCAGTCCTCTTGAAGACACACAGACATAGGACTTGTAAGTTCTTTTTGTTGCAAAATTTGTCAGCAAGGAAAATATAAGACCCCTTTCACACTGCCAGTGTTTTTCAGGTACTACAGCGCTAAAAATAGTGCCTGTATAACACCTGGAAAAAGCGGCTCCATTCACTCCAGTGTGAAAGCCCAAGGGCTTTCACACTGGATAGGTGTGCTGGCAAAAAAAGTCCTGCCAGAAGCTTCTTTGGAGCAATGAAGGAGCGGTGAACTCACAGCTGCTCCCTGTTGAAATCAATGGGGCAGCGCTGCGATACTGCCAGCAAAACACCACTCCGGCAGAGTTTTATGGGTGGATTTAACCCCCTTCTGGCCACTAGTGGGGGGTTAAAACCTCCCTGCTATCGGCTGAATAGAGCCGATAAAAAGACGGTAAAGTGGAGTTAAAAATAGCACCGCTTTACCGCCAAAGCCTGGGGTTGCTCGGTGTGAAAGGGCTCTTAGTGTTAGCTTGCCTAATTTTTTCTGTGAAGCTGAACTAACACTGTACACCCTGCCCACCAACCCATCCTATCCCCTGGTCCCCGCTGTGCTTACTTATGTGGATGCTAAGCTGTCGTTGCCTGTTGTTCAGGGGTCCAGGGATTTGAAATCCCCACTCTCCTCCCTCTTCTCAGCATTTATGGGACCGGCCAGAGCTGTTCACTGTGCAAGCGATGACCAATCAGAATTGCTGTGATCATGTCCCAAAAGTGGAGAGAGAACAGTGGGGATTTCAAATACTTGGACTGCTGGATTGGCTGTGTGGACACTGACAGCTCAGTTTCCGAGATTTAAAGTGGATGTAAACCCTCACATAAACCCAGTGAAGTGAACAGCCTCAGATGATAAACAGAGATGAAACTTCCTACATAAATTTTACATGCATTATTATTATTATTATACAGGATTTATATAGCGCTGACAGTTTACGCAGAGCATTGCAACATTAGGGCAGACTGTACAATTACAATTACAATTACATATCTGTTGTCTTCAGCTTTATATATCCTTTAGGAAGTGCACATAGAATTAGAGATTTTCTCTTCCTGTTCAGCACTGGGAGTGAAGTCTTGGCATACAGCCTAGACTGCTGATTTGAGGAAAGGCACACGCCCCCACTCCACATAGGCAAAGGAAGGAAGAAATGTGCAGAGCTGTGCTGTGATAAGACAAGCTCTCTGCTAATCTATTTATAGCAACCTCCCACGACACAGATTTCAGGCTGGTTTTATCTTGGTTGATGGAGAACTTGTCAGAAGTTATCATGCTGATAACAGAGCAACGAAAGAGCAGAAAGATACTGGACTCAGGGCTTTGGAGAGAGACAAGAAAACACTACAGATATACGTGATTAGAGCAAATTTAATAAATCAGGTTTACATCCACTTTAAGTATAGTGAGGACTGAGGGGGTGGGGAGGGTGTACAATCCTAGATTCACCTTTTGTTTTTTTTCTGTAAAGGTAAACTAACACTTTAACCTCCCTGGTGGTATGATTAGTTCTGATTTTAGGTGCTGAAAGTGGTACAATTATTTTGCATGGAAATTTGGAGTTTTATATTGTAGGCCTGCAATTCTTAGGAATAACTCTCTTAAATCTGTTCAACCAGAGTCTAGCAGACATCCCGGGTATGATAAAATTTATAATATAATAAATAATGATAATAAATAATAATAAAAATGATTCAATAATGTAATCAAATCCAAAGACACTGAAATTTGCTAATTTGCAGAATTGTCGATTTGTCATTAGATTTAGTGTTTGATGACGAATTTCCCCACAAATCGCTATCGCTCAATTCTGCAAGTGATTATAATTTATTATCGCTGTTTTCTAGCTGGTCTAAAATCACTTTTGACATAAAGGGACACTTTTTGGTTGCTATGGACAATCTCCAAATTCCAGGGAGAAAAAAACAGTATTTATAATATAAAAGTGTATGCAGGGCATTGCACAGACCACTAGGGACAAAGGGGGTGTGTCATTTTTTTATACAGTACTGTAATCTGTAAGATTACAGTACTGTGTGTGTTTTTACTTTTTTGAATTTGGCGCCGATCTCCACTCCTGTGCGCCGTAACGTCACAGGGAACGGAGCTGCCACTTGGGCACTGTGTGAATCGAGCGGAGGACAGCTCGATCACACAGTGCGGAGGACATCGCTGGATCCAGGGGACAAGGGAAGTAACTTTTCCCTGTATCCAGCGATGCGATCCTGAGTTTGGCTCGGGGTTACCGCTTATGGTACTGAAATCCCAGCCCGAGCCAGACTCGGGATCACTGCCAGGGAGGTTAATATTAACAATGCCATCCATCCCCTAATTTTGTCTTGTAAAGTGGAAAGAAAGGATTGCTTTGGACCCCATGTGGTTGTCTGTGCCCCTGCCAGCCTTGCCCCCCACATCATGGCCCTTATTGGCAATGCTAATAATGAGACTGGATCATAAAGGGATATTGGGTATTTAGAAATGTACTGTAAGAAAATTACAGTGAATACTTAAAGTGCATAGTAACAACATTAACAATAATAATCATAAATAGTTTGAAAAAAAAAACACTATGGGGGTTATTTACTAAAGGAAAATCCACTTTGCACTGCAAGTGCACTTGGAAGTGCAGTCGCTGTAGATCCAAGGGGGACATGCAAGGAAAATAAAAAACAGCATTTTAGCTTGCACATGATTGGATGATAATCATTTCAGATCTACCCCTTAGATTTAGAGCGACTGCACTTCCAAGTGCCCTTTCAGTGCAAAGTGGATTTGCTTTTCTTAAATAACCCCGTATATATTTTTTATTTTAAATGCTTGCAATTTATATATCTAGAGTGTTATGTATTATGTATTGTAAAACTAAAAGGTCTGATCCAATAGACAGATTTAATGGTCAATGTTCTCTATCATCTATGTATTTTTAATATGAAGAAATGTGTCAGGCAGAGGCCTAAAGAACAAGTGTCACAGGTGCTAATGTGATATATTGTAGAGGACAAATAAAATGTCATTATTCCAAATGTGTTTTAGTGTTTGAATAATACATAAACCTTTCTTCTCAGATACAAAGAATCTTTATGGCTTCAAAAGTGACCGTTTATCAGTGAAATAACACCTGTCAAGCAACATCTCAACAGTGCAGTGTCTTAAGCGGTTCTGTGGGGAATACCCTTCTTCTGTTATCTCTCTTTTAGTCCTATACACATGAGAAGACGTTATGAATGAGAAACGGTTTAATTAAGCTACTTTTTGAACATGGATTTTGTATGTTTTCTGATGTCATTATCTTTATTATCTTTGATTATGCAAATAAGTTTTGGGCCTTCTACACAACCAGCACTTGAATTTTAATTGAATGGGAGTAAAAAAAAAACAATCACTGTATTTTGGTAATCTTTCTTATATACAATGGAACTTTGCACTGAAAATAAATATTATACAATGAAAGAGTGTGCACCAACATTGTGGATAACCTTTGACACCACATTATTTATAAAATATAATAAAAAATAAACATCAATTAATTAAAATTTCAGGCATGTAACCATAGATCATGTCCTAAAGACAAAACCTCTTCATAACTCCATCCTTCAATTTGTTGATGGAAGTTCTCCCTTAGCAACATGTAGATGGTAGGTGATGTGTTTCAAGGGGCAAACTTTCTTCCTTAGCCCTTGTACACACGGTCAGACATTCTGACAGAAAATGTCCGATTGGACCGTGTTGTCGGATAATCCGACCGTGCGTGGGCTTCATCGGACTGTTTCCGTCAGAACATCCGACCGACAAAGTTTTAGAGCTGGGCTATAAAATTTTCCAAAAACATGATCCGATCGGACTTCGTCTAATCGTTTGTAGAGAATTCTGATCGGACAAAGTGCCATGCATGCTCAGATCAAATTCCTAGACCAAAGCTATTGGCTACTAGCCTGAATGTAGTCCCGTCGTAACGAAATAACGTCATCACGTTACGAACGATCGATAGATCGATAGACAATAATCATACGTATAGACAAAAAACCAGACTAATACATAGCAGCTAAAGTTCTCCCTTAGCAACATGCTTAAAGCTCACCTGCTTGCATGAATGTTTCCCCTAAATAGTCTACCGTATATACTCGAGTATAAGCCGAGATTTTCAGCCTCTTTTTTGAGGCTGAAAGTGCCCCCCTCGGCTTATACTCGAGTCATCGCTGTCTGCCCGCTCGATCAGCGTGTCGAGCAGACAGACAGCGGCCATTCTGATTCAAAAGCCGCGCCTCCGGCTCCCCCTTCGCCTGTGATAGGCGGAACACTGAATTTCCCAGCAGCCTGTGTTCCGCCTATCACGGACTTCGTATCATCCTCGTACTACGGACGAGGATGATACGACGTCTGTGATAGGCGGAACACAGGCTGCTGGGAAATTCAGTGTTCCGCCTATCACAGGCGAAGGCGGCGGCGCAGCTTTTGAATTTTACAATGGCCGCCGACGAACGAAGAGGGCACGGGACGGAGGCAAGGCACAGGACGGCACGGCACGGGACGGGACGGGACGGGACCGGAGGCAAGGCACGGCGGCGAGGCACGGCGGCGAGGCACGGCGGCGAGGCACGGAGGCAAGGAGGCTCGGCACGGGACGGAGGCTCGGGACAAAGGCTCAGGACACAGGTAGGCTGGACACACACACACACACACACACACACACACACACACACACACACACACACGGATACACACACACACACAGGGATGGATGGATGGATGGAGACACACACACACAGGGATGGACGGACACACAGGGATGGACGGACACACAGGGATGGACGGACACACAGGGATGGACGGACACACACACAGGGATGGACAGGCATGTCTTACCCTCGGCTTATACACGAGTCAATAAGTTTGCCAGTTTTTTTGGGGGTAAATTGGGGGCCTCGGCTTATATTCGGGTCGGCCTATACTCGAGTATATACGGTATATTTAGTGAGAGGCTACCAATTACCACTCATCCTGCAAAGGGCAGGATCTTGGGGGATAGTCCACCCTACAAGAGCAGACCAAAAATGTATATGCATAGACAATAATCATACGTATAGACAAAAAAAAGCAGTTAAGAAACATTAAAATAAAATAGTTATTCTGTGTGAATGGAAACAAATTACAAAAAGATAGTGAGATTTTCTCAAGTTTGTCATCAAAAGTAGAAATACACTTTAAAGATGTTTCCTCCACTAGAACATTACACTCTTACACGTGTATCACCTTCCTTTAGCTCACACCACTAAACAAAGTTGTCAGTGATTGGCTGTGGTGGATAAATATTCATAAGTCAGATATACTTTTGTTACTGGAGCCCCATTCAACAGTGACAGGCAGGATAAATCAATACCCTGAGCTTAGAATAAAACTATATTGCCCTGCAAAAATATACAAATGCTTAGGCTGGCTACAGCCTGGCTGCAGAACATACAGTAAATTAACAAAATACACTCCAGCCTAAAGATTTTCTAAGCCCAGGAACAAGAATGTTATGCATTGCAGCTTACCTTTCCTTATATGTGGTGGCTGAGTTCCTTTTTCTTCTCTATTTGCAATTAATGATCCTGTAAGGAACATACTTCTGGGCTATGGTAAAAACTGTACTACACCTAAGAGGAGCAGCGGTGTCACCTTAGGAAGGGAGTGTTTTACAACTATATAACTTAGGTGTAATAATATGCTCAAACCATTGTGACTCCATTTTGATATGCTTTGATTTGCTTTGCCATTTCAACTATGAAAAGAATGCTTAGAAAAATGCTTGCACAAACACTGACTCATAACCAAATGCCCTGTTGATTCTTGTAACCTCATGACAAACGTATTTTAAGGGTCATTGACTTGTATAACCATATATTTTATATCAATACATCATTTACTAACCATTCCCCCTCCCCCCTTTCTATTGGTATGTTGAACCATATATAAGCTGTAACACACCTAATAAAGGCAGACATTTAACAAATGCACAACCTGCTTCTCGTTTCATTCGGTGTCTCCAGATATCTGAGGGCCCTGTTGGTGTACCTACAAGAAGGGTGGCCATACAGAATACCTACTATTTCCTTTCACTGCCGTAAAGTGATTGTAAAGGATAATTTTGTTTTTAGCAAAATAACAAACATGTCATGCTTACCTGCTCTGTGCAAGGGGTTTGCGCAGGATGGTTCCGATCCTCCTTTTCTGGGGTGTCCCGGCAGCGCTCCTGGCTCCTCCTCTTCATCGGGTGCCCCCATGGAGAGACACTTTCCATGGGGGCGTCCACTGACACAGACAGCAGCACTCGGCCTCACCCCTAGCTCCTGTGTCACTGGATTTGATTGTTTCCAATGGCTCCTGCTGCTATCAATCTAGCCAATGAGGACCCAAGACATTGGCTGGAGCTGCCAGATTGGGTTCAAGTAAGAAAAAGGGGGGTTCTGGGGGGCAGCTGCAGCACAGCATGTTTTACAACTTAATGCATAGAATGCATTAAGGTGAAAAACCTTGAGCGTTTACAACTTATTTAAGCACTACCTGTAGTTCAAGACTTGTATGATGGCTTTAAGGACTATAGCTTTTCTGGAGCCAAAGGCTGTCCATAATCCTAGTCTTAATGATAGAATAATGTTCAAACTTTTCATTTTTTTGTCTATACTCTATTTAGACATTTTAATGGCATGATGGTTATCTTGCCTGGATTGCCTGATTGTATTGCATTTGTTTCCCATTTATTACAATTTTCTGAAGATAATTTTACAAATGTAGACTCTAAATGAAACACAACCAGTAAGCACTACATTTGAAAACACTTTGCATAATCCTAGATATTGTTTTCTGTTCTAGATTCTGAAACAGCAACATGATCTCAAGAAACCTGCTTTACTTGGTTTCAGCATCTACTGTATAATAATCAATTGTTTAATGACCTTTCTGTAGCTGACACAGACAGATACAAACAGGTTATATTTAGCTTATTTATCATTTATTTTATTCACATAATAAAACATCTCAGTAACTTGTAATAAATGTGTTAGACATTTTTTTGGCTCTGTATTTTAGATCGTATATAAGCAAGCCCTGCAAACAATTCAAATGAACAAAGAGGTTTAACTCTTTCTTAAACTTATAGATGCTAAAGGGCTTAGGTCCAATCAAATTTCTACAGTGGTGTCGTCATCTTTACAGTAAAAGTTTCCCACACTGTCTGTGATGTTGTTATAAGATGTGATAACATTTGTAGAGGTGCAGAGCATTCTGGGCATTCTCCTTTCCTGTACATCTGCAGACGAGCGGTGCTAGCCCCTTCACCATGGTATTGCAGTAGTTAGATGATGATTGCTCACCTGGAGCAGCTTTGTTTGGGTTTGTACTCTGTAAACTTTTGTATAATAAAACTTTGCACTCAGTGATTGCAGGTATAAGACTGCAAAAACTTAAAAATCCTGAATACTGCATTCAAAAAGGTTCAAAGTTCATAATAAATGCATGTATAATACATATGTAAACAACCACATGCCATTCAGGTGCTCAGTGCATAAATAAATATGAATGTGCTCCAGTATAAAAGTGCTTCTCAAACATTGAGACCTCTTACCAGACAGGAATGATCTTGAATTACAGAGATCACATTTATATCCAGAGAGCCAATACTCTCACAATTAGACCTTCAAATAGTTCTATGATGCTATCAGTAAGATACAGCAGTGATGACCCCACAACAGAAATGCATGCCTTAGCCTCCATTCCAATCAACGCTCTCCAGCATAGATATGTGTTAAGCATAAAAAGAGACCTCATGTTGCAGTACTGTAAACACCTCTTTTAATAGATAGTAGCTACACTTACAATCCTAGAGGGGGCCTATTATGGAGAAATGCGTTAGGTCAATGGCCGCACTTCTGGTTCTGTATAGCGCTTGTATATTTCTTCTAAATGTAAGTGCAACTACTATTTACAAAGTCCCAGAAATAATTAATTGTTCAATGGAATTGAATGCAGTGCAAAGGCCTGGGAGCCTGCACCAGGAGGCTGCCCTCTTTCAGGTACATTATTCGGGCTCTTAGGGTGCCTCCACCTGCTCCAGTATGAGGTGGGGGGGGGGGGGGTACTATGTACAAGGATTCATGGATGGGTCCTGGACAGAAGATATATCTTAGGGGAAACATTAAAAATAGACACATGTTTTAAATAACATAGTTGTGTTTGCTGTAAAAGGTGCACATACAGCTACAGATATAATTAAGTACATACAGGTACAGAACAGTACAATGTAGTCCTTTAAAAGTGAGAAATTACTTTTCCCGAACAGGTTAGTGCATTAAACCTGTAGGTAAATAAGTGAACCAGAATCTTCATTAAGTGTAAGAGTAGGTTCGATAATAAAGCTGGTAGTGCCTCCATCCAGGGCAGCATGTTTGTGAACAGATGGGATTCCCTTCCTGGAAAATTAACCAGTATTCTGATCTAAGTAATTGGGAGCAGAGGAGCTACAGCAACCAGCATATAACATTAACTCTAAGTATATAGATGCACATCAGTATGGAAATAGAACATATAAGAAAAGATGAATAATAGTAAATACACTCAATGTACAAACAGATATTATCAGCAAAGGGCCCATCAGTCCTGGTGGCTTTGTGCACATTTACCTGGGTATATATAGTTATTAATTGAGATACCTCCAGAGGAATGATGCAGCAAAGTCCAGTAGCAGGGGCTCCTGAAGATGATCATAATGCAGCATTTACCTTGGGGTCATAGTCCTGAAGATAAGATCTGCAGTGATCAGGAAGCCCTCCGGCCATTGTCCAACCTGCATGGAACACAGTTGTTCTCCAACAGAAATTGTGGTATGATACTGGAACTCAGAGTCAGCCTATCTACTCTGTGCTTAGTCCCTAGTAGCATCTAAAATTTTGTACGCTCACTTGATAAAAATTGCTTTGGAAACTGCATGTTTGACCTTCCTTTGTGGAGGTCCATATTGAAGGGAAAGAGGCAGTGTGAACGGGTGTTGGTGATGGCTTTCCTTTGGATACACCTTATCTCTATCCTTGGTGATTGCTATTCCAAACAAGTTTGATGCAGAGTTCAGAAGCATTTTTAAAGGACTGTTAAGTCATATGTAAATCGGAAGTTACAATCTGATTTTGTTTTTTAGCGCTGCACCTAAGATATAAAAAAGGCTTTTATCCAGACATGGAGCCTGAATGACCAGAAAAGGGAAAGAAGCGAGCATGTGGTCTCCCTTATACCTTTACATGCCTTTCAACATTAGGAGTGGAGGTACTTTGCAGGAGGGTAGGCTTTGCTGCCCCTTTGCAAGGTACCTTGTCTTAACGTAGAGAGATAAGGGCATCTTCCCCACATCCTGTCCTCAATGGGGTGTGAGGGCTTGTGGGGGAGGCTTGCAGGTTTCTTAAAGACCCTTATAGAATAAGGGGATTGCTATATAGCTGCCCCCTCCAAGGGAAATGAGCATGGGGTAGCAATTCTTTTTTTCATAAAAAGTAAAAATTTACACAGACACAAGTATTTTAATAGCATTACAACTATAATAGGAAATAATTTCGTCCAATGCAACTCTATTGACAATCATGTCGTCCTGTGACGTAAATCCATTACCAATCACAGCAACCTGCCAATGATGTTTTTTCACAACTACCACCATGATCTTAATCCTCACAATACTGCTCCCACCACACTCCAATCACAAATGACAGAATCCCCAGGGCTTCGAAACACAGCACAGAGGCTCAATGACATCACCTGGGATTTCTGGCTGTTTATTTATATTTTAGTAGCGGTGAATTTGGGAAGGCAAGCAGGCAAAGTATGGCTAGTTTATTTAGTGGTTGAAGGGTAAATAGTTATGAGGTAATCTGTTTGGGTTTGCTTCACAGAGAGGGGGTTCACTGAACACATAAAAAACAACAACTTTTAACTAACTTTAAAGTAAACCCATTGGAGTTTTTCCTTTTTTGCCTCCTTACCTGTTATTGGTGACACAAGGATTGGCCACATTGACTTGGCACTTTGGAGCCTTCATTCATCCATCAGCTAAGGACTCATATCACACTGTTACGGAAATCATATGTGTTGTTTTTTGAGATTTTTTCACCCAATAAATGTGTAATCTTTTTTATGGTCGTCATCAAATTTATGCCAATTAATGTGCTTTTGGTATATATTGTTTGGTTTCCGTTGCAACATTACTCTGTTGGTTACTGTGGCTGAACAATTTATAAATGGCTTGCATTTTGGACACTTGCAGGTGGTTTTGGAGAGCTCCAGTTTCTTATATTCTTCATTTGCCCAGCCCATTCTTTATTTGCCCAGCAAATAAAGATGCTTGTGGCCAGCCATAATTACACTTAGGTGGATGGGCAAAACCCCTTTATTGTTCACCCTTTAACCGAACTGTGAACACTCAAACTTAGCGTGAACCCTGGGCAACTGTGAACAAAGACCCCATCCCTATTACTCACCTCTAGTAGCAAAGTATTGTTTCATTGCATTTAATATTTTAATTAATTGTTAATCAGTTATGACCTTTGCTCTGCATATGACATTAGTTAAAGAAACTTTTCAGGTAAAAAAATCTTTTAAAATAAAATGTATTCCTTATTACCCTTAGTTTACACTAATCAGCCCTCAACAACTACTTCCTCCCGTTCACCCCTTAGCCATTTCTTTTATTATTTTTTAAATAAAATTATTTTTGACTATATAGTTTTTTCATTTACACTAATTTTGTTTGTTTTTTCCAATGTCATAAAACGATAATACAAAAACTCCCCTTAACTTAACTCTGGTATGCTTTGTATCAGAAACACTATTTTATTGCCATTTCGAATGGAACAAATGATAGAATAAAATGAAGATTTACTGTAAAACTACTTTTTAAAGCTAACACTGATCACAATAGAAAAACGTGTTTTTTTATTTTGTATGCATTTGTCTACTAATTACTTAAACATATAAACAAATAAACACAATAATTTGTGACAATATTTCCAAAGAAAGCAAAGTTTGTCCTGCTAAAAAAAATATATGTATTACTTTGGTATCTCTAAGGCTCATGCACACTGATGTAAATACAGGGGCATGATGGTACAGCATATAATACACCTGAATTTGTTGTGCCCATGAGCCTTAAAGTGTTTGTAAATGATCACCTTAAAAAACAAGCCCATCAGTTTAAAATAGAAATGAAAGGCAAAACATTTTGCATAGATATAAAAAAAAAAACTTTTTCAATACAGTAAAACCTTGGATTGCAAGCATTTGTTCCACAACCATTTATTCATAGGTCCTTCAGTTTATAGTCCATATAAAAAGAACATAGCAATGTGACCAGGTTGTATAACCATAAAATGTCCATCCACAAATGGAAGCCTCCACAAGGGGATTAGAAGCAAAATCCAGCAGGAGCTACAGAGTATAAAAGAGAAGAGAGGCACCTCTAAGTGTAGCAATGTGTTGCTAAATGTTGTACCTTCATTAAATGTAACCATATTGCTACACTTATGCCACGTACACACGACCGGACTCTCCGGCAGACTATGTTCCATGGTCTTCTTGATGGACTTTCGGCCGAGTTCCGACGGACCTTCGGAACGAACGGACTTAGCCACACACCAAAGGACTAAGTCCATTCGAAAGTCTGTTAATTTTTAATGTGATGAGACAGGACTAAAAAAGGAAGTTCAATAGCCAGTAGCTAATAGCTTCCCTTGCGTCGCATTTGCCCTGTTGGACCAGCATACAAACAAATGGTTTTGCCGATAGGGATTGAGTCCTTTGGACAGATTTGAAACATGTTCTATTTCTAGGTCTGTTGGATTTTTTTATGTGAAAAACGATCGGATTAGCCCACACACAATCGGATTGCCCGGTCGTGTGTACGCGGCATAAGAGGCACCTCTCTTCTCTTTTATACATAGTTGCGATGCAACGCTACTTGTATATCAAGACTGCTTGTATATCAAGTAAAAATTTATTAAAACATTTTGCTTGTCTTACAAAACGCTCTCAAACCAAGTTACACTTAAACCAAGGTTTTACTGTACCCTTTTTTCCCTTTTTTATAAGTGATCACATCCCCTCTATTCTCAGCTGCATAAGAGCTGGAGGGGAGGAGAAGCAGCAGCACACTGAGCTTCCCATTGAATGGGTGTGCAGCGGAGGTGTGTCAGGACAAGTCTGATCATTGGAGGAGAGTACACTGAGTTCCCAGCATAGCTAGAGACCTGATCATGGTGTGCTTTCCTGTTAAGTGTGGTCAGTTTTTACTAGGGAACCAGAGGGACTGGCAGGAAAACCAGGGATTTCACATAAAGGAAACTATAAAGAGAACAGGATGCTTTATCATACAAGGACATGGTACATCAGGCACATATTAGGAATATAAAGTGTTGGGGTAACAAACACTTTACGTGCACAGTACTGCATTGGCAGAATATGCTGTACAGGGGTAAATGCCTATATATGCCAAAAAAAAACTAAAAAAACTTGCATTTACAGGTACACGCATATGGGTGTAAGTTCCCAAATGTGAAATTTCCACCTTTGATAAATTACACCCATATACCTGCACCCATAATGCATGTACTGACATTTAGAGGCATGTGTTGTACATGCCATATAGAGGCATGTACAGCAAATTCTGTCAATACAGTCCTATAGGCAGAATTATGCACCAGCTGGTAATCCCAGGACAGCAAATACAGGCATAGCTTATGCTACATGCCCATGCACCTGTATATATACCCATGTCCATGAGCTATAAGTAATTATAATGGTATTTTCAAAATAAACAGGCTTATCGTGGAAATGTAACCATGTCCTGGGCCATAGTATATAGGTATGAGAGCTGAAGTAGTTGAAACCCTATCAAACTGCTATTCATAGTGGTTGGATGCTGGGAGATTAATGCCCTGTACACACGGTCGGACATTCCGACGACAAAATCAGTCAGATTTTTTCCACGCGGATTTTGGCCCAAACTTGTCTTGCATACACACGGTTGCACAAAGTTGTCCGAAAATCCGATCGTTCAGAACGAGAGGACGCACAACACGTATGATGGGACTATAAAGAGGCCAGTAGCCAATAGCTTTCGTCTCGTAATTTATTCTGAGCATGCGTGGCACTTTGTCCGTTGGAATTGTCTACACACGATCGGTATTTAAACGATCAGATTTTGTTGTGGGAAAATTTTAGATCCAGCCCTCAAACTTTGTGTGTCAGAAATTCAGACGGAAAAAGTCAGATGGAGCCCACACGCGATCGATTTTTCGACAACACGATCCGATCGAACATTTTCCGTTGGAAAGTCCAACCGTGTGTACAGGGCATTACAGTTCAATCCAACAGCAATGGGCTCCTGACACAGAAAATAAAGGTACTGCAGAATCTTTTAACTTTTAAAATGCAAAATGTAATTTAATCTATACTTAAATTTGTTACAAAATACATGTCAATTCCTTCCCAGTGTGTCTTAAGGTAGCAATTTTTGCAGTCCCCAAATGTGAATTCTTCACATCTATTACTGCACTATATTGTATGCTTATACCCACTGTATCTCTATCTGCCAGCACCAATTGTGTATGTTAGCATTTGGCAAGGTGAACTGTGCTTTTGGCACTATGTCTTTGAAAACCCAGATATTGATACATTAAGCATTAATTTGGTTGATATACAATAATAATTATGTGCTTCTTGATGGCTGTATGAAGTGCAATTATCATTATCAAATATAATTTGTCAAATTTGTAATTCATGATCATGTTGCATTCAGATTTCTGTCTACATAAATCATAGGCTTAAATTTGTGTCAGGCTAGCCGCATCTTTATTATTTCAATAGCAGTCTACTTTTTTTTCAGATTTTTCTCAAACATCACCACATTTTCATAAAATCAGTCTTACTTTGTTGCTTTCTTAGTTTCAAGCAAATAACAAGTCTAAAGCCATCATATCTATCAAAATAGTTGAGGCTTTAACAGTTCTACCCACAGTACCTAGAGAGGTAATAGTGTACATGAATGATGCTTTCATTTCATACAGGCACAAAAAGCTGGAGTACTATCTAGGTACTACTGTATATTATGCTAGCTTGCAGATGCCTGTGGAAAAAAAGAGATAAACTGCATTGAGTTCTGGGATTATTTTCTGCAGCCCCCGAAACCTTAAACAAAAAGCTCTACAGCTGTAAAAAATAAAAAAATAATTAACTACATGTGTCTTCACATGAAATTTCTCCCTACCACACCACTTCTCTCCCCTGCATTATCTACTCTTATGCCCCGTACGCACAATTGGACTTTCCGACAGGAAATGTTGGATGTCAGGCTGTTGGCGGAAAATCCGACCATGTGTATGCTCCATCGGACAATTGTTGTCAGACTTTCCGTCAACAAATGTTGGCTAGCATGTTTTAAAATTTTCTTCCAACAAATGTGTGTTGTCAGATTTTCTGAGCGTGTGTACACAAGTCAGTCAGACAAAAAATCCAAAGTACAAACAGGCATGCTCGGAAGCAGAAGCGGTCAGTCTTGTAAAATAGCGTTTGTAATGGAAAATGAACATTTACGACATGGGAAATTATGAAATCTCCAAATGCAGCGCACAATTCTCTTCTTCTTTAATGGGATAATAATGAAGCTGCTTTGCTGGTGATACTGATGGGGTTATTGCAAACTAATTCTCAAAGGCTTTTTTTTATCTAGTGATATCAAGAATAATATATATTTTTTTTTTTTTTTTATTATTTGGGCAAGTTACCACAACACCATTATCCTGAAGTTTATAAGAACAAAGATACAACTATGTTGGTATCCCTTGTCGATTTTACATTGTATTTTTTCAAACGTAACTGCCTACTCCCTCATTTGAAGTAAAACACAAAGCCAAGTATTATTCTACACAATTTTTTTTATTGTACATTATATATATATATATATATATATATATATATATATATATATATATATATAAACATGCTATCTGTCAATAGAACTTAACCAAAAAGTACATTATATGCATTCCAAAATCAAATCATTATTCAACCAAAAAAATTAAGTCAAAGGAATAACTCCAAGGCCAATAATAAAAAACACATTATCTCCTCCGATTCTGCAACATGTCTGGTTGGCGAACGGCCGTTCAGAAACGAACTGAAAAGCACAAAATGAAAAGCGCAAACTGAAAAGCGCTAAATGAAAAAAGCAAAAAGAAAAGCACAAATCAACACTCACCAAACATCTACTAGCATTAAATTAGTAGAAGGAGCCCAAAGGGTGGCGCTAAAGAGCTGAAAAACCATGTAGTATGCCACTACGTTCGTAATTGTTGGCCAAAATTTATGTGACCATTTGTATGCAAGACAAGTTTGAGCCAACAATCCGATCGTGTGTGCAAAGCATTAGAGTTTCTGCTCAGAAATAATATGCAAAAACTATCTTTTTGAAAATGGGAATTTGTTTATAGCTAGACAAGCCCAGTGGTGTCACGGTGTGCTAAAACCCCAGTGTCACTCCCCCCCGAATAATTTTTGCAACCTGCATTTGGGATGTCGTTAACTTTGCACTGACCTGCAGCAGATCACAAGGGCAGTGCAACTGGAACGCAGTGCAGGAAGCTGCACAGGAATGTCGCTTTTCCTCACCACATTCTAGTATAAAAGACCCCAAAAGTGTAAAGCAATTCTATAAAGCCCGGGATAGCAAAGCAGGGAACTCTCTCAAGACCTGTTCACATTGGTACATGCTGCATTCCAAATACACTGCCCTTGCGATCTGCAGTTGGTGTCAATGCAAAGTTCAGGACACCCCAAATGCAGGTTGCATTTGCAGTGTGTTTGCCCCAACCAGATCGCATGCTACAGAAGTATGAAATCCAGTTGTAGTGCATTTCCAAAAGTAGTGCATGCATTAATTTTGGTATGGTGTGATTTCAGCCCATTTGAAGTGAATGGGTTGAAATCGCACTGCACCGCACGCAGATCAGATGTGAATTGCACAGGAACACACAGCATGTTCCTGTGCAATTCCCAGTGTGAATAGGTCCTAGGACCCAGTTCAAAAACATACTACAACAAAGCATTTACCTTAACCACTTGCTTACTGGGCACTTAAACACCCTTCCTGACCAGACCAATTTTCAGCTTTCGGTGCTCTCACACTTTGAATGACAATTACTCAGTCATGCAACACTGTACCCAAATGAATTTTTTGTCCTTTTTTTCCCACAAATAGAGCTTTCTTTTGGTGGTATTTGATCACCTCTGGGGTTTTTATTTTTTGCGCTATAAATGAAAAAAGACCGAAAATTTTGAAAAAAAACGCATATTTCTTTGTTTCTGTGACAGAATTATGCAAATTATTAATTTTTCTTCATACATTTTGGCCACAATTTATACTGCTACATATCTTTGGTAAAAATAACCCAAATTAGTGGATATTATTTGGTCTTTGTGAAAGTTAGAGTCTACAAGGTGTGGTGCGAATCGCACAAAATTGATCACATCTGATGTACTGGTGGCCTATCTCGCTTCTTGTGACCCGAACAAGTCAGGAAAGTACAAATACCCCCCAAATGACCCCTTTTTGGAAAGTAGACATTCCAAGGTATTTAGTAAGAGGCCTAGTGAGCTTTTTGATGTTGTCATTTTTTTCCCACAATTCTTTGCAAAATTAAGATTTATCATTTTTTTTTCTCCACAAAATTGTCATTGTAATAGGTTATTTCTCTCACGTGGCATGTGTATACCACAAATGACACCCCCCAAAAAATTCTGCTACTCCTCCTGAGTATTACAATACCACATGTGTGTGACTTTTTCACAGCCTGGCCACATAGAGAGGCCCAACATGCAGGTAGCGCCATTATGTGTTCTAGGAACATAAATTACACATCTAACTTGTTGACTATTTATTACACTTTTGAAGCACCAGGACAATGACACGTGACACTGATGACAGATGGCACTGATACGTGGCAATGATGACACTTATACGTGGCACTGATGACAGGTGGCACTGATGACAGATGGCACTAATATGTGGCACTGATGACAGATGGCACTAATATGTGGCACTGATGACACGTGGCACTTATACGTGGCACTGATTTCACGTGGCACTTATACGTGGCACTGATGACACGTGGCACTAATACGTGGCACTGAAGACACGTGGCACTAATACGTGGCACTGAAGACAGATGGCACTAATATGTGGCACTAATATGTGCCACCGATGACAGATGGCACTAATACATGGCACCGATGACGCGTGACACTGATGACAGATGGCACTGATAAGTGGCATTGATGACACGTGACACTGACAACAGATGGCACGTGACACTGACAGGTGGCACTGATGACAAATGGCACTGATACGTGGCACTGATGACAGATGGCACTATGTGGCACTGATGACACGTGGCACTGATGGCACGTGGCACTGATGACAGATTGCACTGACGACAGGTGGCACTGACAACAGGTAGCACTGGGGGCAGGTAGCACTGGGGGCAGGTAGCACTGGGGTGGATGGCACTGGGGGCAGGTAGCACTGGGGTGGATGGCACTGGGGGCAGGTAGCACTGGGGTGGATGGCACTGGGGTGGATGGCACTGGGGCAGATGGCACTGCTGGGGGCGGATAGCACTGCTGGGGGCGGATGGCACTGCTGGGGGAGGATGGCACTTTTTATTTTATTTTTTTATTTTTTTTACTACAGGCAGAACGGCTGCCGCTGCAGCCGTTCATCTCTCCCCTCTCACACTGTCTGTGCGAGGAGGGAGAGCGGCGCTGAGAGATGATCTCATATGTTTACATATGAGATCATCTCCCATTGGACACGCCAATCACGTTGTAAACGACCGCTGTGATTGGCCGTTTACAGCGATCTGTGTTTGCCTGTCCCCGGGGGACACGGCGAACACAGAACTTCCGCGATGCGCGCCCGTGGCGGCGCGCATTGCGGAAGTAAACATCAGGACGTCCAGGGACGACCACCCGGACGAACGCGCCTGCTCTACGGCCGTCATTCGGCCATAGGGCGGGCGCGAGGTGGTTAAAGAGAAAAACTATAAAACACTCACAAGATGAGAAGCAATCATTCATTAACCACCCTAGCAGTATTCCTGAGTGTGGCTCGGAGTGAATTTTCAGTAACAAAAGTGGTAACCCCGAGCCACACTAGGGATCGCGGTTTGTAAATGTCTGAGATGGAGTACGTTCATTTTTCGAGTAGACGGTCAGGGATTGAAGATTGCCTTGTCACTGTTTCTACAGTGAGAGCGTACAAAAATGACACATTAACCATAGTAGAGAGTGTGAGCCATTGGAAAGGAGTATTGTTCTGCTATTTCCAAGAAAGCATATGGTGAGCCAGTGCTTAAGTCATACAGGGAAGAAAATTTGGTGGAAAAATGGTGGAAAATTTGTACCTTGTTGACGCCATAGGGAGAAGGCCTTGTGTTCCATTCCCGGTAGAAACATGGGATTACCATGAATAGGAAAATGTCTGGAAATGTAGGGGGAAAGGTTTTGTTTTGTTCTGGATTTCCCTCCAGGCTATCACAGTTTCTTGTATTAAGAGGTGGTGTTGAAGATCTGGACAAACAAAAAAGAATGGAAATGGGCCTCCAGAGAATAAGGATGCACCATCTCAGATTCAATATAATATCTGGAGTACTGGGATGCTTTCAGTAACTAGTCTAAACCTGTACAAAACAGACATGCTAAATTGTATACCCTAATATTGCAAAGACTTATGCCCCCTTTGCTTCTAGGGAGATAGAGTTTAGAAAATGCAATACATGGGTGCTTTTTGGTGGATTAATTTTAATACACGTTAACATTCATACTGTATATAAATCAGTATTTATTATACTTTACAATAATAAAACTAAATTCAAAAAAAATATTTGAGTAGACCAGCTGAATGCAAGCAATACTACTGTAATGGCCTTTAAATATGTCATAGAAACACATTTCTGCAACAAATCATTTGATTACAGCCTTCTAGAGATATTGGATTGCAACATTTGATTCAGCTCACTGGGACCCACTGAAAAAATAAAACCTAACAGGTACAACCACTGTAAACATTTGCTTTATTTAAATTGAATAACTAGATCAGTCTGACGTGATGAAATCAGTAAAAACAACCAAAGCATAAAGCTAGATAAGTAGCCATGGTATAAAACAATCTGCCTTATTATGTGTTAGTTTTACACATGGTCAAGCAGGTACAGTTTTGGAGTGAAGGCTATTTTTGCCTTTGTTTTGGACCTTGATTGGCACCACTATTCACTACTATTGACACTTCATCATCACATATACAAATCCGCCTGTAAGAATGTGTGAAATGGTACTCCATACACAGGAAGCATATTAATGTAACATCTTGATAGTATGCAAGATGAAGATTGGCCGCTCTCCAAATTGTAACTAGTCGTTACAGAAAGACACATTTCTATTCCAGAGCTGTCTCTAGCCATTGACTAGAAAGTGGGGGAGGTATATATAATGTGGGAACCATGGAATAAATAATAGGAAATTCGATATGAACAACATGTTGGGAAATCATTGTCTTCATTTGATCTTCAATGAAATAATATTAATTTTGCACCTTTAGATTCAAGTGACTGTAGAGCACAATAATTTTCGACTGCATTGGTTTCAGATGTATCTACTTTTTTTTAAAGAATCTAAAGAAGCATAGCTAAATCATTGTAATATCTTGCTCACTCCATTATTCTTAGGCAAGAATGTTGGCCATATAATGGTAGCCTTATATGTAGACAAATTGAAATTCAAACTGAACTACTCAGATTAAGGTTTCATTGCAAAACAATGTGATCATGAAGAATAAATGATCAAAACAAATTAGTGTTGACCATTCGGCCCTTTACCTACTAGGTTAGAATACTAATTGCCAAAACCAAAAATACTCATATATGAAAAATACATTCAAACATTTTGTTGCGCCTAAGGCTAAGGGGTCTTTTAAAAAATTGGGGAGTGACTTTGGAGTAATAAGCAACAAATCTATTGCCCTTGGTTTAATAAAATATTTATATCACATGACAGTATATTTTTAAATGGTTTAATATTTGTTGAACATCTTTGTTTTTGTCATTTATTATTTGGGAATGTTTGTTTAGAATAATGTGTTGCCTATTCATCAGAAGATGTAAATGTCATTGTGACTTTTATTATTTACCCAATATTCTATTCCATCTCTATCCTGCATAACCCGTACTACAGAATATCAATAAGCTTTAGATTTCAACTCACTATGTCCTTTAGCCAATTTCATCGTATCTGTGTTGGGATGTATTGTCAATAAATTGTATCATTTCTGGTGCTGATTAAATATCTGCAAAGCTTCATTTCATGTTCTGAAGCATCTCACGCTAAATTTATGTCACATCCCTGCTCCACTGTGGACGGTAGCCATCTCTGAACGGATGTGCATTTAATCTGGCAGCAAGCGAATGACTGGCATTCAATAGAACTGCCAGGATTTTGGCATATCATTAATAGGACAACCTGCTACAATGAAAGCCTTCCACACCTACCAGATGTGCGGCTGGAAACATTGCCAACATTTCACACATTGTTGTGATGCAATGCACTATAACCCAGAACTGGCCTATGCCATCACTTTGAATGTAATTTCTCAATAGCAGTTGATTATTTTTTTTAATTTCATTCGTTTTTTTCCTTTGTTCTTAATTTAAAAAATGTAAACACAAACAAAATTATAGATTGGCAAATGGTGTGACTTTCTGCTTCCTATTTGTTACTGCGATTGCTGGATAGGAAATAGTTTGAAAAACATTTATTTATAACTTTTTTTTTAAATAATCTTCATCATGTCATTTTTAAAGAAAGCAATGTTCAGACTTACTCTCCACCTTAATGATGCTTGTTGCTCCCTAAATGTTATTGCAAGCACATGTGCTTTTTCAAAAGTAAACACAGCTTGGCTTAGAGGAGAATCTTAGGTACAAAGCTTTTTATAGCTGGTGCATTAATATATAGTAACAAAAGCACTAAAAAGTAGACATGCAAAAACGTTAACATAGACGTCAGAGGATGGTTCACTGAAGAACTGGTACACCTGTCAATACTCAACAGGGCCGGAGATGATGTTTGCAGGCACTTGGGCGTATGACGGTGTGAATGCGCATTCACGCATGGCCGCCATGGCTGCGCACATAAGTACGCAATCACATGCATGTGCGCCATGGTGCACGCAATGCGCGACAGATCCTGGCACCCAAGTGGCCTATTTAAAATCAGCTGTTGAATCCACAACTTTCTGAATGATTGTCAGCCCCCACCCCCCTGTGTGTTCCTGTGTTCCTGCTATGCTGTTATTGGACTTTCTGTTACCAACTCAGCATGCCTTTGACTTGTCTTATCTCCATCCCCGGTTTTGACCCTTGACTTGTTCTACTGATTCTGCTGCCTGATTGCCCTTGTGTGACCTTGGCTTGCTCATCTGATTTTGCTGCTGCCTCATCTGCTGTGTATGACCTCGGCTTGCTCCTGATTCTGCTACTTGCTTCTGCTCCTGGCTGATCTCCCATGTATGACTACTGGCCTGGCTCCTTACCTTGCTCCTGGCTCTCCCTTCTGCCAAGCATCACCCTGTACTTCTGAGGGACTCCTGCCCAACGGAAAATCCTGCTTGTCCAGCCATTATCCTGTAAACATTTCCTCAGCACTTCAGCCTAACGCAGATGGCAACCCCATGCATTTCCTGTTACCACTTCAGAGGTGCTTTTCACTCTGCTGCAAGGGGAGCACTCTAAGCCCTTTGCGACCTCCGACAAGGTATGTGACAATAGCTATCAGTGTGTGCAAGAACATTTTAAATTACTCCAACTAAAACATTTTTAACCACCCTGGGGTATGATTCTGTCAGATTTTTGCATCTCAAAGCAGTACATGCAATGCAATCCCGAGTGTGGCTCAGGGTTACCGCTAATGGTACTGAAATTTAACCCCGAGCCACACTTGAGATTACTGCCAGGGAGGTTAAGTGTTGGATAGAGTGAGGAATGGCTAGGAAACTTCATCTTCATTATATAATGGTAGCTATTGCCTCTAGGATAAAACAGTCATGTTAAATACAATTTTTTATGATCAGGAGTAGGTCCAAAATAGTAGGATAGCTTCCAATGAGTACACCTGCTCTTACAGCAACTGTCTAAATTAGAATTTCCATTAATTTTTAGTCTTTAGTAGGGATGAGCTTCATATTCGAGTCAAACCCATGTTCGACTCGAACATCGGCTGTTCAACCGTTCGCCAAATTGCAAACATTATGGGCCGTTCGCTCCAAATTCGAGGGGCACGTCATGGCCCATAATTCACTACAGAATCGCAGTACATTGCTGACCCGCATGCTTGGCCAATCACAGCACCGTCTGTCTAGAGAGCTGTAATTGGCCAAAACCAGGGTTGTTTTGGCCAATTATGGCTCAGGGGGTTTAGTACACACCCCATACTATATAAGGCCGCCTGGAAGTTGGCCTTGTGTAGCATGTTCCGGCATGGTGATAGAGAGAGAGAGATAGACAGTGTGATTTCATTTCACTTTAGTTAGATAGAGCAGGCAGGAGGCTAGTCAGTTAGCTGCAGTCAGTGTATTGTGTATATGTATATATGCATCCTAGGTGTTGTTATATTCAGTTTAGCTAGATTCGTTCCTGTGCACTGTGTCATTTGCGCAGTGTGAAAGATAAAGCTACCCCAATTCTTGGTGTTCTACTTATCCTATCTGCAGGCAACTGTAGTAATTACAGTTGGTGTATTGTGTCATCTGCACAGTGTGCACCTAAAGCTACCCCAATTGCTGGTGTTCTTCTGATCCTATACTATAGGCAGCTGCAGTAATTACAGTTAAAGTATTGTGCTATCTGCACAGTGTGCACCTAAAGCTACCCAGATTGCTAGTGTTCTTCTGATCCTATACTACAGGCAGCTGCAGTAATTACAGTTGGTGTATTGTGTCATCTGCACAGTGTGCCCCTAAAGCTACCCCAATTGCCAGTGTTCTGCTGATCCTATACTACAGGCAGCTGCAGTAATTACAGTTGGTGTATTGTGTCATATGCACAGTGTGCACATAGAGCTACCCCAATTGCTGGTGTCCTGCTGACCCTATCTGCAGGCAGCTGTAGTAATTACAGTTGGTGTATTGTGTCATATGCCCAGTGTGCACCTAAAGCTACCCCAATTGCTGCTGTTCTGCTGATCCTATCCGCAGGCAGCTGTAGTAATTACATCTGCATCTGCACAGTGTAGTAATCACATGTGCAGCTGTAGTAATTACTGTCCTATCCGCAGGCAGCTGTAGTAATTACATGTGCATCTGCACAGTGTGCACCTAAAGCTACCCCAATTGCTGCTGTTCTGCTGATCCTATCCGCAGGCAGCTGTAGTAATTATAGTTGGTGTATTGTGTCATCTGCACAGTGTCCACCTAAAGCTTCCCCAGTTGCTGCTTTTCTGCTGATCCTATCCGCAGGCAGCTGTAGTAATTACATCTGCATCTGCACAGTGTAGTAATCACATGTGCAGCTGTAGTAATTACTGTCCTATCCGCAGGCAGCTGTAGTAATTACATGTGCATCTGCACAGTGTGCACCTAAAGCTACCCCAATTGCTGCTGTTCTGCTGATCCTATCCGCAGGCAGCTGTAGTAATTATAGTTGGTGTATTGTGTCATCTGCACAGTGTCCACCTAAAGCTTCCCCAATTGCTGGTGTTCTTATGATCCTATACTACAGGCAGCTGCAATAATTACAGTTGGTGTATTGTGTCATCTGCACAGTGTGCACCTAAAGCTACCCCAATTGCTGCTGTTCTGCTGATCCTATCCGCAGGCAGCTGTAGTAATTATAGTTGGTGTATTGTGTCATCTGCACAGTGTCCACCTAAAGCTACCCCAATTGCCGGTGTTCTGCTGATCCTATACTACAGGCAGCTGCAGTAATTACAGTTGGTGTATTGTGTCATCTGCACAGTGTGCACCTAAAGCTACCCCAATTGCTGCTGTTCTGCTGATCCTATCCGCAGGCAGCTGTAGTAATTACAGTTGGTGTATTGTGTCATCTGCACAGTGTGCACCTAAAGCTATCCCAATTGCTAGTGTTCTTCTGATCCTATACTACAGGCAGCTGCAGTAATTACAGTTGGTGTATTGTGTCATCTGCACAGTGTGCACCTAAAGCTACCCCAATTGCTGGTGTTCTGATCCTATACTACAGGCAGCTGCAGTAATTACAGTTGGTGTACTGTGTACTCTGCGCAGTGTGCACCTAAAGCTACCCCAATTTCTGGTGTTCTTCTGATCCTATACCGAAGGCAGCTGCAGTAATTACAGTTGGTGTACTGTGTACTCTGCACAGTGTGCACCTAAAGCTACCCCAATTGCTAGTGTTCTTCTGATCCTATACTACAGGCAGCTGCAGTAATTACAGTTGGTATATTATGTCATCTGCACAGTGTACACCTAAAGCTACTCCAATTGCTGGTGGTCTTCTGATCCTATACCACAGGCAGCTGCAGTAATTACAGTTGGTGTACTGTGTACTCAGTATATACAGTACGTCTCAGCTTTGTGCAGCTACATCTCCCTGCAGGCCATTAGTATGTCTATAAGGCCAACAAGGAGAGGCAGACAGTCACGAGCTAATAAAAGAGGGCAAGCAGGCTCTGTGTCTAGAGGCAACAGTGCTGGTCGTGGACACGGTGCATCCTCATCCGCATGTGGCCATGGGACACACTTGTCCTTTTTTTCGGCAGCTGGCCATGTTGAGCCGCAACATGCTGAAGACTTGGTAGAGTGGATGACCAAGCCGTCCTCATCCTCCTCATCCTCTCTCACCCAGGCTCAGGGTACTGGCAAAGCAGCTGCCAACGCGGCCTTTTCCCTCGGCTCAATGCCATCAGTCACTCCTTCCCTAGCCCCACCATGTCCTCCTGAGGAGTCCCCCAAACTGTTTGAGCACAGTGTTGGGTACATGGTCCAGGAGGATGCTCAGCATTTTGAGGGCTCTGATGATGATACCCAGCTAGAGGAAGGCAGTAACGTGAGCCTAAGGGGGTGCCCAAGAAGGACAGCAATCGGGCAGTCATGTTCCCCCAGCTGCAGCATACTGCCAGGTTTGCTCCAGTGATGAGGAGGGAGGGGATGGTGAAGTCACTGACTCCACGTGGGTGCCGGATAGGAGAGAGGAGGAGGATGAGGAGGAGGCACATCTCCAACAAGACATGATGCCTGTCAGGGCCCAGCTTAAGGGCAGCACACCGACTGCATCACACCGCAGGGCACTGCCTCTGTGCAGTATTCCAAAAGTTCTTTGGTGTGGGCCTTTTTTGAGATGAGTGCATCAAATCGCACCGATGCTATTTAAAACATATGTCTCAAGCGTATCTCACATGGCCAAAACATCAGCTGCTTGGACACCACATGCTTGACCAGACATATGTCGACCTGCCATACAGTTTGTTGGCAAGCGTACCTAAAAGACCCACACCAAAGAACAATGCCTCCTCTCCTTGCTCCTCATCAGCTGGGATCTCCAACCCCACTATACCTTCAGTCCTCTCTGAAACCTGCATTGAGAGGAATGAAAGTGTAGAATTCGGTGTGTCACAGCCAAGTACTTGCGGGCAATCTGATAGCGGTACACTGATGTACGATTGTACCAGGCAAATTTACCTGCCCCAGCTGCTGCACCGCCAAAAGAAGTTCACTCCCAGCCATCCACATGCCCAGCAGTTGAATGCCAGCTTGGCTAAATTGCTAGCACTTCAACTGCTGCCTTTTCAGTTGGTAGACTCTGCCCCCTTCCGTGAGTTTGTGGAATGTGCGGTTCCTCGGTGGCAGGTTCCCAAATGCCACTTTTTCTCACGGAGGGGGATTCCGGCTCTCTACCGGCATGTGGAAGGCAATGTCTTGGCCTCGCTGGACAGGGCGGTCAGCGGTAAGGTATTTTATTATCGGTTACTCATGGTCCAGCAGGCATGGACACGGACGTTATCTATCTTTCATGGCGCATTAGGTGACTCTGCTGGCAGCTCTGAAGGATGCAGGACAAGGTGCAGTAGTGTTGGAGGTTGTTCTGCCACCATACCTCCAAAATGCTACTACTGGAGATTGTGACACACCTCTCTCCTCCACCCCCTCTTCCTCCGTGGCCTCTTCCTGTGCTTTGTCCTCAGAAACAAGGGACTCTTTTGGCATTCAAGGGGCTACGCAAGTATACAGGCAAAAAGATGCCATGCAGTGCTTGCACTGGTGTGCTTGGGGGACAGGAGCCACACTGGGGCAGAGATTCTGTCACCTCTGCAGGGGCAGGCTGAGAGCTGGTTGATGCCCACAGCAGCTTAAGCCAGGAATGGTGGTTTGCGACAATGGCACCTACCTCCTCTCCACCCTCTGACAGGGACAACTGACACATGTGCCCTGTTTGGCTCATGTCCTTAACTTGGTGGTGCAGCAGTTTATCCAAGCAGGTATCCAAGTCTGAAGCTATCAGCAGGATCATTGAAGAGGAAGAAGATAGTCAGTCAGCATAACAGGATAGTCACTCAGCATCAGCATAGGCAGTCTTGAAGGGAGCTGACATTTAAAAAACAAATATTCGGTTACATCAGCTTCAGGTGCTTGGTAGCTGGTGGTGATCCAAGACTGATTCATCTTTATGAAGGTCAGTCGATCAACCGAGTCGGTGGACACGTGCACCCTGTAATCGGTTACAAAGCCTCCAGCAGCACTGAATGTGCGTTCCGAAAGAAGCAGGACAGGCTAGTAGCTCAATTGCATACTGTGCAAGCTCTGGTCATTGATCCATCCTCAAGACCCAGTAACCCAGAGGATTTTCTGTGGGAAAGGTATCCAAGTCTGATCTTGCCTCCTAGGGATTCCTGCACCATGTAAATCAGACGCTGGCGATAGTTGCTGGAACCGATCCTACCTTGGCGCTGCGGACTAAAAAATTGTCTGAACGCATCGGTCAGACGGCCACCTTCTCCACCGCTCGTTCTGTGACTGGCCGATGCCTCAGCAACACGTTGTCCAGTACCAGGAATTTTCAACCTCCCAGTCTCTGGGAACACGTTGCACAGACCTTTCTGCAAGGCCTCCCGAAGATGTTTCATCCTCTACTCCCTCTGCAACGGCAAGATAAGGTCCGCAACCTTACCCTTGTAACATGGATCAAGGAGGTTTGCCAGCCAATAATGATCCCTCTCCTTGATCCGACGAATACAAAGATCCTCCTGCAGGATTTGCAGGATCAGGGAGGCCATGCAGCGTAGGCTAGCTGAGGCATTTGGTTCCGAGTCCTCTGAGTCACTAAGGATGACATGCTCCGCAGCCACCTCCTCCCAGCCATGTACAAGTCCTCAGGTTTCTTGGGATTGTAAATCATCCCTAAAAGACTGCTGCTGATGCTGAGTGCCAGGCTCCACCTCCATGCTGACACAATCCTCCTCCTCATCTTCCTGTGTGATTGGCAAGTCAGCAGGAACACTGTCTGGATAAAGGGGGCCTTGAGAGGTAAGAAAGTCCTCCTCTTTCTGCCTCTGTTCTGCCTCAAATGCCCTGTTCATTATTCCATGCAGCGTGTGCTCCAACAGGTGGACAAGAGGGACAGTGTCACTGATGCATGCACTGTCACTGCTCACCATCCTCGTGGCCTCCTCAAATGGTGACAGGACAGTGCATGCATCCCTGATCATGACCCACTGGCATGGGGGAAAAAACAAGCTCCCCTGACCCTGTCCTGGTGCCATAATCACACAGGTACTCATTAATAGTGATGGACGAACTTCCGACGGGACGTTTCGCGAAAGCGAAATGCGAACGGACCCAAACGTTCGCGAAACCGAACGTTCGCCGCGGGCCCCATTGACTTCAATGGGAGGCGAACTTTGCAAACCTTCATGTCGAATTTGCGGCCACGTGGTAATTATTAGGGGGTAAAACGTAGTCCCACCATCTGGACAATGACATAATACATGTATGAGGTGAATTTGGGATCGATAACTACAAGCATTTTTATTTTATTTGGGAAATTGTTCTAACAATTCAGGACTATGGAGCTAATGAAGGCAATGGAGGAGAGGGAAGGTCAGGGACCAGGGTAGGCAAAGAAGAGGGTGCAGGAGATGATCACCAGCAGCGTGACATACCGGAATGACACATGCACCGTGATAGAGGCATCTGACAGCAGCACCGTAATACAGAGCACTGACAGCAGCACCGTGACATACAGCGCTGACAGCAGCACCGTGACATACAGCGCTGACAGCAGCACCGTGACATACAGCGCTGACAGCAGCACCGTGACATACAGCGCTGACAGCAGCACCGTGACATACAGCGCTGACAGCAGCACCGTGACATACAGCGCTGACAGCAGCACCGTGACATACAGCGCTGACAGCAGCACCGTGACATACAGCGCTGACAGCAGCACCGTGACATACAGCGCTGACAGCAGCACCGTGACATACAGCACTGACAGCAGCACCGTAAGCAGCCCCAGGAGGAAGTCAGCACAGCACAGGGATGGTGTGATCCCCTCATAATAAGAACCCCCAGGAGGAAGTCAGCACAGCACAGGGATAGTGTGATCCCTTCATAATAAGAACCCCCAGGAGGAAGTCAGCACAGCACAGGGATATCATAAGCAGCCCCAGTAGAAATATGACACCGCTCAACCTCTTCAAAGAGGAGGGTAGGGGCATATAGTACGGTGTGCTTTTTTGGGTCAAGGAAGTGAGCCAAATGAATTAAGAAGGTCTGTGTGCTTGATTAAAAAAATAGTTTATAGACATATACATGGTCTACTGGTCACATGTGTTGAATTCCTCCGAGATCCATGCCTCATTCATTTTTAGAAATGTGAGGTAGTTAACACTGTCGTGAGCTAGGCGAGTACGCTTATCGGTCACAATCCCCCCTGCTGCGCTGAACGTCCTTTCGGACAGGACACTGGATGAGGGGCAAGCCAACAGTTCGATTGCAAATTGGGCAAGCTCTGGCCAGAGGTCAAGCCTGCCCACCCAGTAGTCTAGGGGTTCATCACTCCTCAGAGCGTCCACATCGGCCGTTAACCCAATGTAGTCGGACACCTGACGGTCTAGGCGTTCCCTGATGCTGGATCCGGATGACACCTGTCGATGGGTCGGCTGAAAGAATGACCTCATATCCGAAGTCACCAACACATCTTCAAACCGGCCTCTTCTTGCAGGCGCTGTTGGATTGGTACCCGCAAATCCTTCTCTGGGAGTGGGAATTGCTCCTCTGCCAGCGCACGCAAAAGCAGAATGCAGCATTTCTCGAAGCAAGGCCTGGAAGTGCTGCATTCTGACAGCCCTCTGCGACGGCGGTAACATTTCCGCCATTTTGTGTTTGTACCGGGGGTCTAAGTACGTTGCCACCCAGTACTGGTCCTTGACCCTCATGCTTTTTATACGGGGGTCCCTATTAAAACACTGGAGCATGAAGGCCCCCATTTGCACTAAAGTGGAAGCGGTGTGGTGGCCTGGCTCCTGCTCATCATCCAGGATAATGTCGTCCTCTTCATTCTCCTCTCCCCATCCTCGCACAACAGGGATCCCAGAAAGGTTTAAAGCATGCTCTTCTTGCTCCTGCTCATCCGCCCCGGCACCATCCTCCTCTAACTCCTCATCAGACTCCTGTTGTTGACTTGTCTCAGATAGAGTAGCCCCCCCTGGGAATTCATCCAGCATTGCGACTTCCTCATCTTCCCGCTCCTGCTCCTCCACAGCCTGATCAATGACACGACGCAATGCACGCTCCAGAAAGAAGGCATAAGGTACCATGTCACTGATGGCGCCATGGCTGCGACTGACCAGTTTGGTGATCTCCTCAAATGGCCGCAGAAGTCTGCATGTGTCGCGCATGAGCAGCCACTGGCGCGGTGAAAAAAAACCCAGCTCCCCAGAACCGTTTCTTTCGCAGAGTTCATACAGGTAGACGTTAACTGCACGTTTCTGCTGGAGCAGCCTATCAAGCATATAGAAGGTTGAGTTCCATCGCGTCGGGCAATCGCAAATAAGACGTCTGACCGGCAGATGGTGTCGCCGCTGAATGTCAGCAAGGCGAGCCATGGCCGTGTAAGATCTTCTGAAATGGGCCGAGATTTTCCTTGCCTGCCGCAAGATGTCCTGGACCCCAGGGTATTTGACAAGGAATCGCTGCACGACCAAGTTTAAGACGTGTGCCATGCACGGCACGTGCGTGATTTTGCCCTGTTTCAATGCGCTAAGCAGATTGGCACCGTTGTCACACACCACTTTACCAACTGTCAAATTGAGCGGTGTTAGCCACTCATCTGCCTGTGAACGCAAAGCTGAAAGGAGTGCCGGGCCAGTGTGGCTCTTTGCTTCCAGGCACAACAGACGCAGCACGGCATGGCAACGTCTCACCTGGCATGTGGAATAGGTTCTGGGGAGCTTGGGCGGTGCAGCGGAAGAGACGCTAGCAGCGGAAAAGGAGGAGGCAGCTGAGGAGGAGAGGGAGGAGGATGGAGTAGGAGGAGGAGAAGAAGAGTCAGGCCTGCATGCAATCCGTGGCGGTAAAACCAAATCTACACGGGTGCCACGGGTTACATGCTTGACGGCCGTCAGAAGGTTCACCCAGTGGGCAGTAAAAGTGATATACCTTCCCTGCCCGTGTTTGCTAGACCACGTGTCTGTGGTCAGATGTATCTTGGCACCGACACTGTGTGCCAGAGATACATTCACTTGCCGCTGAACATGGCCATATAGCTCTGGGATGCCCTTCTCTGAGAAATACTTCCTTCCTGGGACCTTCCATTGTGGTGTTCCAATGGCCACAAATTTGCGAAAGGCCTCCGAGTCCACCAGTTTATATGGCAGTAGTTGGCGGGCTATGAGTTCTGACAAGCCAGCCGCCAACCGTTGGGCAAGAGGGTTATCCGGCGTCATCATTTTTTTACGCTCAAACATTAGGCCCACGGAAGCCTGCCTTTTTGCAGAAAAATGTGAGCTTGGCGTGATGGAAGGTGGAGTGGAGGACAATTGTGAGGAGAGAGGAGAAGGAGAAGTAGAAGACGAGGCTGGACGGTGAGAGCCTGCAGTGTGGCTTTGTGTGTTCCGTTGCTCCCACTGGGCTCGGTGATGGCTGCTCATGTGCCTTCTTAAGGCGGTCGTCCCTAGGTGAGTATTGGGCTTACCGCGACTAACGCGTTGACTGCAAAGATTGCAGATGGCAACGCTATTGTCAGCAGCGGACACGTTAAAAAAAGCCCACACTGCGGAGCCATGTGCCGGTGTCCTGGGAGCGCCAGATGTGACCGTACATGGTCGATGACTCGCTCCTGATACATTTGCAGTCTGCTTTGTCCCTCCTGTGCAATGTAAGTTATTCCTGCTTCTCCTCCCTATCTGCTGGTCCATATCTCCCTCTGAACTCCCCTCCTCTTCCTCTCTTGTGGGCACCCACGTGACATCACTAGACACGTCATCATCAACGTCACCTTCCCCACCGCTATAAGTAGAGATCTCGGAGTAGGCAGCAACACCGGGGACCAACCTCCTCCTTGGGCTGATCTGGGTACTGTCGTCAGACTGCTGAGTAGCGCTTGTTGCTACCTCCTCTTCCTGATCCAATACCAAGAGTGGCTGCGCATCAGAAATGTCCTCTTGATATGGATCGGAAAATAATTCCAGTGACTCAAGCGGAAGGTATGTGGTGGTGGTGGTGGTGGTCGTGTTGTTGGTGGTAGTGTCTTTGGGGGTGCACATAGCAGAGAGTGAAGAAGAGGGTGCAGATCGAGAGGATGAGGAGGGTGCAGAAGAGTAAGGCTGAGCGAGCCACTCAACCAAGTCTGGTGCATCCTTTAAAGTAATTGAACGCACCTTCTGCAACTTCCCACTTTGGCTCAAGCCTGTTGCTCCTGCCCTACCCCTACCACCCCTGCGGAAGGGCCTGCCTCTTCCTCTGCCTGTCATTTTTTAAATGACCCTGTGACAAAACTCTTAGTCCCTATACCGATGAAGGACTGCTGCAGTATAGGGCAGCAGTCAGCAGTGGTGCACGTCAACCCTATCTATTGTGGACCGATAGCGGTCCTTACAGAACAGCAGACTGTACCGCACTCAAGCCTATGTACCGTAGCACCCTATACCAAGTTACCAGTCCTTATAAGAACTTTTGTGGACCAAGCAGGTTGTGTATTAGTGTTTAGCAGACTGTACGTCAGTCCCTATACCGCTGAAGGACTGCTGCAGTATAGGGCAGCGGTCAGCAGTGGTGCACGTCAACCCTATCTATTGTGGACCGATAGCGGTCCTTACAGAACAGCAGACTGTACCGCACTCAAGCCTATGTACCGTAGCACCCTATACCAAGTTACCAGTCCTTATAAGAACTTTTGTGGAACAAGCAGGTTGTGTGTTAGTGATTAGCAGACTGTACGTCAGTCCCTATACCGCTGAAGGACTGCTGCAGTATAGGGCAGCGGTCAGCAGTGGTGCACGTCAACCCTATCTATTGTGGACCGATAGCGGTCCTTACAGAACAGCAGACTGTACCGCACTCAAGCCTATGTACCGTAGCACCCTATACCAAGTTACCAGTCCTTATAAGAACTTTTGTGGAACAAGTGAGTTGTGAATGTTTAGCAGACTGCAGCAGAAGGGCAGCAGTCAAGTATAATATCCTTTCTATATTTGGAAGAAAGAATATTATACATGTACAAGCCTATTACTGTACCACTGATACCAGTCCTGAAAAGAACCTTTGTGGAACTAATAATAACAGCAAGTCTTTAAAATTACCCTCACTGCCTGACAACACTGCTTCCTTCCTGTCCCTATACAAATTGGCAAAAAAAGAGAACGATTAGTGGTTACTGGAACAGCTCTTTTGTGGACCTTGATAGTAACAGCTAATGATGATGATGATGATGATGAAAGACTAATCTGGCTGTCCCTGTAGCATACACCGTCCTTTCCCTTTCTCTAAACTAACAAAAGACACTCAGGCTGCTGCAAGAATCAGCAGCACAGCAAACCTATCAACACCTAACACCTATACCAGTCCTGAAAAGAACTTTTGTGTACCAAATAGCTAGTGGTTTATCTCTCCCTACTCCACACAGGAACCTGTCCCTATCGTAACAGAAGAAAGAATGTAAAATGGCCACCGGATCGGGTGTATTTATAGGTTAGGGGGAATGTCCAAGTGTCCATGTGCTGTCATGTCTCAATTGGCTGTCCTGTATCACATGATAAACGTGTCACCAAAGGTTAAAGTTCTTGTATACATTAAACACGTAAGTCCGCCGCGGCGAACGACGGAAAAAGGCGTTCGAACGTGCGGACCGCGAATGTCGGAAATTCGCCGCGAAACGACCGCCGGGCGAAACGTTCGTCCATCACTACTCATTAATGGCCCTCTGCTGCATGTGCATCCGCTGCAGCATGGCCAATGTTGAGTTCCACCTGGTGGGTATGTCACAGATTAGGCGGTTCTTGGGTAGGTTAAATTCCTTTTGGAGGTCAGCCAGCCGAGCACTGGCATTATATGACCAGCAAAATGCACACAGACTTTCCTGGCCTGCCTCAGGACATCCTGTAATTTCGGGTACCTGCCCCAGAACCACTGCACCACCAATTTAAGGACCTGAGCCACACAGGGCACATGGGTCAGTTGTCCCTGTTGGAGGGTGGAGAGGAGGTAGGTGCCATTGTCGCAAACCACCATTCCTGGCTTAAGCTGGCATGGTGTCAACCCCCTCTCAGCCTTCCCCTGCAGAGCTGACAGAATATCTGTCCCAGTGTGGCTCCTGTCCCCCAAGCACACTAGCGCAAGCACCACATGGCATCTTTTTGCCTGCGTACTTGTGTAGCCCCTTGAATGCCTACGGAGCACCGCCAGTTCCGAGGACAAAGCACAGGAAGAGGCCATGGAGGAAGAAGAAGAGGAGGGGGTGGAGGAGAAAGGTGTGCCACAATCACCCGTAGAAGAATTTTGGAGGCGTGGTGGCAGAACAACCTCCAACCAGGACTGGTGCAAGTATTTTTGACACCCTAGGCGAAACTTAATTTTGTTGCCCCCGTTGGCTCCACCCCTGACCCCGTCCCCTTTGCCCTGCCCATGTGACAGGAGGTGGCACTTTACAGGAAGCATTGGCTCTGCTTCCTCTAGCGCTGGCTCCAGTGCTGCACTGCTCCTCCAATTACACTACCGGTTGGATAGAGCAGCTGCCTGAGAGTTAGTTACATGCTGCAGCCTGCAGAGCAAGCAGACGCGGAGGGAAACCAGTGGGCGGGCGCCCCTAGGCAGCAGCGCGCCCTAGGCGGTTGCTTAGTTTGCCTAGTGGTAGCACCGGCCCTGCCTCCAACACTACTGCACCTTGTCCTGCATCCTTCCCAGCTGCCAGAAGAGTCACCCAATGCCCCACGAAAGATAGGTAACATCCCTGTCCATGCCTGCTTGACCATATGAGTCAGCGGTAATATGAACCTTACCACTGACCACCCTGTCCAGTGAGGTATG
This sequence comes from Lithobates pipiens, assembly GCF_037356315.1. Taxonomy (NCBI): domain Eukaryota; kingdom Metazoa; phylum Chordata; class Amphibia; order Anura; family Ranidae; genus Lithobates; species Lithobates pipiens. The sequence continues at coordinate 209,555,551 of NW_027507718.1, read as the reverse complement.
GGGGCATCCGAGCCAATCCACAGCTTTGTGTGTCCATTCAGACACAGCGGTCCGATCCTTTGATGGAAGAAGGTAACTGAGGGGTCTCACTGTTCCCCTCCTACCTCAAAAATACTGGAACAACTCTAATCATACCCCGCTGAAGAGGCGAATCTGGGAATCTTGTGATTGCAGTAAGAAGAGATTATGGTCTATACCATCTTCCTTTGTCGTCTTATATCATAAAGACTTGGAGGTTTTTGCCTACCTGCGGGCTTCTTTACGTGCAACAGTCTGATGCCGATACCATAAATTACTCTACTTGCGTAGAGATATATTCTTTTTTTCTCCCTTGTTTTCTTCTTTTCTTGTGTTGGGCTACCCAAAGAAATAAAATTGTTAAAGCTCCTGAGGAAGCGTTATAACTAAAACGCGAAACATGTAGAGCATCAGGATATGTCTGACCGGTTCTTCAATTAATATCTTGTCTATTTTAATCAATTTTTATATTAAGTGTTAATGTCTCTTTTGGGCTCATATGTCTAGATATGTATGGGAACACATATAGATATTGTTAGAAATTTACCAGATTAGACAGGATATGGAATATCAAGACCTGGTGTGTTTTATGTATATCTTTTTTTTCTTTTTTTTTAAATAAAAATCTTTTTATTCAAAAATTTTCTTTTCCTCCCCCCTTGTTGTATTCACATTATATATATACAATTATGCCTAAAAAGTCCAATACAATCAACAATTTTTGTTGAGGTTTTTTTGTGTTTCTCTCCCTTCTTTCCCCCTTTTTTTTTCAAGATACATAAAGGACGTGGCATATGTTTTTTTTTTTTATTTGGTGTATCCCCAGAACCACCCTGTGGTAAATACACACCAAATCTATTTCATTCAGACAGGGAGCCACGGTCCAGCCCCACCCCTTTCTCTCCTCATTGGCTGATTGACTTTGATTGACAGCATCGATTGGCGCCGCACTGCTGTCTCAGCCAATGAGGAGGAGAGACCTGGGCAGCCAAGACATTCATGCAACATCGCTGGATCGCTGGGGCTCATGTAAGTATTAGAGGGGCTGAGGGAGGATGCTGCACACAGAATGCTTTTTATCTTAACGCATAGAATGCATTGGGGTAAAAAAAAAACCTTCTGCCTTTACAATCACTTTAAGTGCCATGTCAAAGTATGGGTGGGTTTCGTTTTAATAACATGAGCCTGTCCTTTAAAATTGAACTCTAAAAAAATTTGAAGGGAACACCAGCAGGGGGAGATCATACTGCATGAATGTATGGGTGTGGTCAAATTGAAAACAGTGGGATGACCTTACAAAGACATTGTTAAATACCAAAAGTGCATTATGCATAGGGTTCAGATGTACACCACATATGGAGTTCAGGATTCAAGAGTGTGCAGGACTACATACAGGGGGCAGGTCTCAGGAGTGCACTATGTACAGGTTGCAGGACACAGGAGTGCACTACGTACAGCTTTCAGGACTCAGGAGTGTGCTACATACAGGTTATGGGACTAAGGAGTGTGCTTTGTAGAAGGGACAGACTCAGGAGTTCACTATGTACAGGGGCAGGGTTCAGAAGTGCACTATGTACATGGTGCAGAATTAAGTAGTGCATATTTTACAGACCAGTTTACCCTAATAGGTCCCCCCCCAGTACAAAGCTCTCCCCGGAAACCCACCCTTCCAGTGCAAAGATTTCCTTTCTCACCCAAATCCTCTCTCCCCAACTTTGAGAGTACCAGAGAGATGAGAGAAGGGTTTCTGCCGAGAGCAGCTACAACTTAAAGTTGCAGAGTGTGTGCAGTCTTTTTTTTAGGCTTTAGGGGCAACTGCCACCGGGACACTGGAGTGGCTGTGCACATTTCCCACCCCCTCCCTCCTCTGCTCTCACGGGCATGGCTGGGATAGGTGGTAAGCAGGAGGGTCGGCTGCCATGGGTGCAATGGTTTACTGTAGGCATGGGGGCGCCTTTCTTCTGTTACAAGGCTGACAGGAGTAATGACAATGCCATCACTACTCCTGTCAGCCCACCGCTGGGAGCAACAAGGAGAGAAGGAGAGAGCCAGGAGGTGGTGCGGGCCTTCTCCTTCCTGCCAGTGCAGTGCTCCTGTATTAACAAGCAGGTGGCAGTGATCCCAGAGACGCAAGAGGATCACTGTGGATTGCTGGAAGTAGGATCCCTTAAGCTTGTACATCATGAATGGGGGGGGGGAAAAGTTTGGAATCTTGGGGCGCTTAATAATCTTGTCCTGGCACTGCTCACAGGGATAGTGCAGGGCAGGGAGGTCTGCGTGTGCACCACCAAGACAAGAGCCTGTCACCTGTACACACAGAACCTGGAACTCCTATCTGGCACATTTGGGAAAAAAAAAAAAAAAAGCCTTGGTTCTAAGTACCTTGCTTCGAACAAAAATAACTTCTGCTTTTTGGCTCCTGTCTTAGATCATATGGTCTCTGGCTACCAGTCATTACTACAGAAAATCGATTGTTTCCAACCATTAGTAAGTGTGGTGAAATGGCTGTCTTCATCCATGCATGTAATTATAAACTTTATATAGAAATATTAAAAAGACTGTTAAATGTGAAACCAGTGCCATGAGGACTCAGGAAGCATACTAGAAATAGCATTCTAAGAAATCCAACAAGATTGTAGCATATGCATTATATATGGAATGTAAACAATAATATTAATCTGAATCAGAGTAATTTATTTACTTGGCTGGAAAAGGCCGATATTGATTTTGTTTCTACAATCATATATGCTTCTGAAAGTCTTGTTCACAGGTGTTGCTGAATGGATTCTATGAAGTGGCATGCAGCCTGATGTGCTATAAATAAAGTGAATCATGAGAAATAATGTTTAATGGTAATTTAGGGAGACGTATGTGCTGCATACTTCATACTCATGTACAGTATGAATAAAAAGGGAAAAACATATTTTTATTAGATCCATACTGTTTAAAAATTAATACCACGGAGGGTCTTCACTCTACATCTGTCAGATGCAAGCAAGGTTGCCTCTTCATTTATAGACAATGATTAAGATTATATCTGGGGGAACAATCCTCTCAATGTCTGTTTTGTGGTGCTTACAGCTCCAAAGTGACTAATTCTAAAGCCTTGACTTTTGTCCGAAGGCGTGTGCCTGGATTTTGTCTTGCATACTAACGGCAAGGAATTGTCAGCCAACAAACATGAACGCACTGACGTACTACATGGTTTTTCAGCTCTTTAGCGCCACCCTTTGGGCTCCTTCTGATAATTTTGTGTTAGTAGAAGTTTGATGAGTGTTGATTCGTGCTTTTCATTTTGTGCTTTTCATTTTGCGCTTTTCCGTTCATTCTGAACGACCATTCTTCAACCAGACATGTTGCGGAATCAGAGAAGATTATTATTATTATTATAATTATTATTATTATCGATTTATATAGCACCAACAATTTACGCAGTGCTTTACAATGTATAGGGGGGACAACACAATTACAGTACAATACAAAAAGTACAGGAGGGCCCTGCTCGTAGAGCTTACATTCTAAAGGTAGGGGGTGGTGGTACAAAAGGTAATAACGTAATAAAGGAGATAACGTAATAAGGTAATAAAGGAGATAACGTGTTGGCCTTGGAGTTATTGCTTTCACCCAAGTCCGTTCCAGGAACAGGAGGAGGAGGAGTTCTTGGACCAAACAATTAATCTAGTAAAGTAGCGCACACCCGGTTGGCTTCAGTATACAGATCCAGTATGTATCAGCTATAACAGAAGGAAAACCAATGTCTCATGAATTGATGATAAGAAGGGACCCCCTGTTTGGAACCTGCCAAACTGCCCAGAACCCAAATAAATGTCCCGTAAATTATTTGGATTAAGCCTAATTCCTGAGAAAACCCAGACATAAGAGAACAAAGCTTGTAGTGAGGCGATACGTGGGTTAAAGGAAGCAAGGGCTGACCCGAGAAGTACGAAATATTGCAGAGAAGATCAACTCTTGAAAAAAGGACAAAAGTTCTGTGAAATTCCCACAAACCCCTGGCTTGTCTGTCTATGCTTGATATGGGGAATTTTGAGAGGGTGATCCACAAAAATGAATGTACTGATAGGAGTTTGCAGGGGGCTGAAGGGCTGGATACCTGATAGATATGTTTTATAGTGTTGGCGGATAAGGCCAACATGCTGTGGCAATATGCATCATTAAACATGGAGAAACCATACCAGACACACAGAAAACTGGTCCCATATGATTTAAAATGGGTCGTGCTTCTGCTAGCAACCTGACAACCGAATCAGTGTCCTGAATAGGGGAAGGTGGGTCAGACTCCATTCTGAGGAATAAGTCTTAAGGCATGATTCAGCCTACCTAAAGTGACTGTAAGCCCCCCGTTTGAACAGGCTGGGGATCTGGCAAAAGATGAATGGTCTGACATACCTGACCAGTCCTCCAGGCAACCTCACAATCAAGAGCTTAAAGCCGAGAGTGAAACCCAGCATAATGATGATATTTGGCCCGGACCTACCACTTTGTGGGCCGTCAAGGGGACGTTGGCTCAGCACATACCCTGACACAGACTGCAGATCACTGGGTGGAAACCAGGGTCTCCACGCAACAGAAATAAACAAAATAAATTAACCCCTGACTCCCCTGCAGGCACCCAAGATCCAATAGAGAGCTTGGCAAAGGTGTCAAAGCAAGGACTGCTATTTACTCAAGGGTAAGCCCAGAGGTAAAACAACATCTGTGCCCTTTATCTTGCCCTACCAATGGGCAGGTCTGATGGAAGTAGCTTCAAGCATTGTTGATATCAGCTTGGATAACCAATACCCCCCAACTGTAGAAAAGTTCTGAACTGTCAAATCCACGGACGAGTACTTAATTGAAACAATTTCCACAGGAAAGAAGACAGCCAAAATGCAAAATGTAACAAACTATGCCAGAATCTTGCCACTGGACACCCCCAGGTAGGCCGACCCACTGCCTCTGGAACAAAGGTGAAGAACCAGACCAAGCACCCCTTGGAAAATACTGCCTCCAGTAACCTAATTGACGATGAAAGCATGACTGTCTGCTGAAACCAAGATACTACCTACGGAAGACTATGATGAGATAGTGATGAGGCCTGCATGCAGGCCTGAAAATCCTCCAGTAGGGGTTGTCTGAAGACTGGGAATGGGAGAATAAAACACAGCCCCTGACGAGGAAAATACTTGGCTCAGGCATGTTAAACCAGAAGGCTTGACAAGACTGGTGAACTGAGGGGATGCTGACCTTGCCTGCGGGAATGTAGGAAGAGCAAGAGCTGGGGGTGTGCTGACAAGCCGCCTCTGACCGTTCACCACCATCCTGTCCTACAACCATAACAGGCCATGGAGAGCATATTTGCCCACCTGAATTTGCATTAAAGAATAATGCCCAGAACATGTTCCATGCTGGTGGATGGGAGTAGCTGGGATGGAATTGAAAACAATACAAAGTGTACCAGCTTCCCAGCTTCCCAGCTGAGGACAGGAAAGGAGACCTTGTGACAAAGCTTTGTTTGTGCTTAAGTATCGACCAACTCCTTCATGACGGAGTACTCCCTGCTCTGGACCCCACATGGTGCTGAAGGGATGAACGTGAATAAGTTGCTTCTGAAACATGCAGCATGCCTAAACCCAAGGACACACAAACAAGAGAAAGTGACAACAGACAACCAGTCATGAGAACAACGCCCCTTCTCTGTGCCTACCTGAGTATAATGACATAAGCAGTAATGACAAGACCACAGCGCATGAATGAACCTGATGATGACCCCCACCCTACTGTATGTAGTAAGTGAGCCCGAGTAACCTGCAGCACAAAGACATGTAACTAAAACTGAATACTCAGGGCTAGTGTACCCACAGACCGTGGTGAGTAGTCCTACAGGTGTAATGAACTTAAATGTGCATCATATGACGTGTGGTATACGGGCGAGAATATTGTGGTCAACAATCATTTAAAAATTAAACCTCAGCCCCTATGGATCTGTAGATGTGACAGATCCTGAGGTGTGAGTACTATCTAACTAAACCCTGGTATGCAAAGAAACCTGAACAAAGGGTACGATGGGACATGGAAGCAAATGCAGATGAAATGGCTATTGGTTTATTCCTTAATTTCATGGCACCGACATGCTATGACAGAACATGCTACGACATAACTGCTATGACAGAAACACGCTATGACAGAAACCACTGTGACAGAAACCGCTGTGACAGAACACACTCTGACAGAACCGCTGTGACCAATCCGCTATGACAGCACCCGCTATAACAGCACCCACTTTGACAGAACCACTGTGACTGGAACCCGCTATGACTGAACACGCTATGACTGAATACACTATGACTGAATATGCTATGACTGAACACACTATAACTGGACATGCTATGGCAGCCCGCTATGACAGCACCCTCTATGACAGAACAGCTATGACAGAACATGCTATGACCACCCTGCTATGACAGAACTGCTACAACAGAAACACACTAAGTCCGAACCGACAGAGCATACTATGACTGAACATGCTTTGACGGAACTGATGTGACCGATCCACTATGACAGCATCCGCTATGACAGAACCACTGTGACAGAACCCTTTATGAGTGGAACACACTATGACAGAACCACTCTGACTGGAACCCGCTATGACTGAACACGCTATGACTGAATATGCTATGACTGAACACGCTATAACTGAACATGTTATGGTAGCCCCACTATGACAGCACCCTCTATGCCAGAACCACTATGACAGAACATGCTATGACCGCCCTGCTGTGACAGAACTGCTACAACAGAAACACACTATGACCGAACCGCTATAACAGAGCATACTACGACTGACCATGCTGTGACAGAACCGCTGTCACCGATCCGCTATGACAGCACCCACTATGACAGAACCGCTGTGACAGAACCCTTTTTGACTGGAACACGTTATGACAGAACCGCTGTGACTGGAACCCGCTATTACTGAACACGCTATGACTGAATATGCTATGACTGAATACGCTATGACTGAACACGCTATGACTGAACGCGCTATGGCTGAACCCGCTATGACTGAACACGCTATAACTGAATATGTTATGGCAGCCCTGCTATGACAGCACCCTCTATGATAGAACTGCTATGGCAGAACATGCTATGACTGCCCTGCTATGACAGAACCGCTACAACAGAAACACACTATGACCAAACCGCTATGACAGAGCATGCTATGACTGAACACGCTGTGACTGGAACACACTGTGACTGAACATGCTGTGACTGGAACGCATTGTGACTGAACATGCTGTGACTGGAGCACACTATGACTGGAACATGCTATTATTGAACATGTTATGACAGCCCCGCTATAACTGAACACATGACCGCCCCGCTATGACTGAACACATCATGACTTCTCCGCTATGACTGGAACATGCTATGACTGAACATGTTATGAGTTAACACATCATGACTGAACACGCTATTACTGAACATGTTATGACTGAACATGCTATGACTGAAGACGTTATGACAGCCCAACTATGATTGAACACGCTGTAACAGCCCCCCCTATGACTGAACACATTATGAGCGAACACGTTATGACAGCCCCAGTATGAATGAACACACTATGACTGGAACAATCTATGACTGGACACATTATGACTGAACATGTTATGACAGCCCCACTATGACTGGAACATGCCATGACTGAACACGCTATGATCTGAACACGCTATGACCTGAACACGCTATGACTGGAAAATGCTATGACTGGAACACGCTATGACTGGAACACATCACGTTGTGACAGAACACTATGCCAGAAATTATATTACCAATCGCATGAATCGCAATATGATCGTGACAGTGGAGCTGAGACACCAATCAGCCTCCCCACCGTCTCTCCTCCTACGGACCTCCAGCAACGGACAACACTCCTCTGAAATCTTATAGTACTGTCACTAATCAAAGTGAATTGCAATTCCAGTGGGAAGCATGTGATAGATAGGGACATCGGTACACACATGTATATTTCACACAGTATCAGGGGCGTACCTAGAGCATTTGGCACCCGGGGCGGATTCTACATCTGGCACCCCCCCCCCCCCCCCCAACCCCATTTAAAATGAAAAAACACCCACAATTTATTTTCCATTTTCTCAAGAATATTTATTGTATACAGCACACGCCTGGATTCTGCACCCTGTATATAGGACATATCTGCACCCTGTATATAGGACATATCTGCACCCTGTATATAGGACATATCTGCATTCTGCACCCTGTATATAGGACATATCTGCATTCTGCACCCTGTATATAGGACATATCTGCATTCTGCGCCCTGTATATAGGACATATCTGCACCCTGTATATAGGACATATCTGCACCCTGTATATAGGACATATTTGCACCCTGTATATAGGACATATCTGCATTCTGCGCCCTGTATATAGGACATATCTGCATTCTATGCCCTGTATATAGGACATATCTGCACCCTGTATATAGGACATATCTGCATTCTGCGCCCTGTATATAGGACATATCTGCATTCTGCACCCTGTATATAGGACATATCTGCATTCTGCACCCTGTATATAAGACATATCTGCATTCTGCGCCCTGTATATAGGACATATCTGCACCCTGTATATAGGACATATCTGCACCCTGTATATAGGACATATTTGCACCCTGTATATAGGACATATCTGCATTCTGCGCCCTGTATATAGGACATATCTGCATTCTATGCCCTGTATATAGGACATATCTGCACCCTGTATATAGAACATATCTGCATTCTGCGCCCTGTATATAGGACATATCTGCATTCTGCACCCTGTATATAGGACATATCTGCATTCTGCGCCCTGTATATGGGACATATCTGCACCCTGTATATGGGACATATCTGCACCCTGTATATGGGACTTATCTGCACCCTGTATATGGGACATATCTGCACCCTGTATATGGGACATATCTGCACCCTGTATATGGGACATATCTGCACCCTGTATATAGGACATATCTGCACCCTGTATATAGGACATATCTGCACCCTGTATATAGGACATATCTGCATTCTGCGCCCTGTATATAGGACATATCTGCATTCTGCGCCCTGTATATAGGACATATCTGCACCCTGTATATAGGACATATCTGCATTCTGAAATCCCCCCTACCCCATCAGGTCAGCTACACTATACACATGGGAGGGGGTGATGGACACAGCAGTCACCCTGACTCCCCCCCCCCTCCCCTCAGACCAGCACAGGGTAGACACAATACTCCAGCCTCTTCTTACATCAACCCCCCCATCAGCTACACTATACACATGGCAGGGGTAGGGGGACACAGCAATCACCCTGACCCCCCCAGACCAGCATATGGCAGGGGTAGACACACTCCTCCAGCCCCTTCTTACATCACCCCCCCCCCCCCCCAATCAGGTCAGACAGCTACACAATACACATGGCAGGGGGAGGGAGTGGTGGACATAGCAATCACAGTCACTGACCCCCCCACCTTAGACCAGCACAGGGGTAGACACAATTCTGCAGGCTGCAGCCTCTTCTTTACATCAATCCCCCCCTTGCTCACCACCTCGGGCTCTCAGTCAGCTAGGGAGGACTCCTATTCACTGTGTGGAAGCAGCCGCCCCAGCGGAGAGAGATGAGACAGACACACACAGGCAGCAGCAGTGGTGGGTGGAGGCGGAGCTAGCAGGAGGGAATTCAGTCACTCACTGAACAGTCTGGAACAGTCCATTGTGGCCATGGAACGGGGGTGTTCTAAAAAAAACTAAAGTGAAAATGAGCAACCAGAGACAGCAGGGATACCCTTGAGATGATCTGACGGTGTCACCCCGACTTGGGTGCAGAATGCACCCCCATATCAAAGTCACTTGCCCACTGACACCCCCCCAAAGTGTGGCACCCGGGGCGGACCACACCCCCCGCCCCCATATTGGTACGCCCCTGCACAGTATACAGTGCAGTAACCTGTGGCCTGCAGCCACCCACCGTGATCCATGCCGCGAGGGAACCCTAGACCTGGAATATAAAAGATGAATTACAGAAGGACAATGTAGTTTTCACAGCATGCATCTGCCCTTCCCCGGACCTCCAGCAACAGACTAGCTGGCTACTCTGTCCCCCTCCCCTTCCTCCAATACCCCCTTTATACTGGCACCCCCCCATGCATGACGACCGAGCCATGGGAGGCATCCGAAATGGGCCCCCTCTGCTGATGCCCTCTGCCCACACCAACCGGAACCGTGAACCCCAGGAGAGGTGACTGGCATGAGTCTCCTGTAGCCGACCGTGCTGCCGCTCTGCAAACGGAAAACCGGAAGTGATGCGGACGTCCCATGATCCCTGATATTACATCAGACGTGACCCTGAATGCGTTGACGCAGGATCAGACGAAGGAGGAGGGATATATACCCTTCAGACTCCTCCTACAAATACAGGCTGCCTTCTTACTTATATACCTGATGTGATCACTAGTAACAACCTGGCTCACCTGATTTCACCCCACCTAAAAGTTTCTGTGCTTTGGTTATCTCCAGCTTGCAGTGTCTCAACCATCTCTCCTCGTTGCACAATTTCTCCAGGTCTCAGCCTACATAACAGCCTACCAACTTTCTGCTACTCCTGCGATTGTCACTCACTGTCCCAGAATACAGTCTGAATTCCCTGTGTCCAGATAACCTATACTATCTGCTGGCAAGAACAATGAGGCACTTGTGCCAGTCTATGCCATCACATCACCTGGTTACTTTACCAGGGACCCTGAGGTGGAGGTAGAAGAGAGTCCCTTTTTGTCACTTCAGGCTCCTTAACTAGATGGAGTGAGCCAAGGTATGTGGCAGGGGACACAGGCATCTGACATCTGGAAGTGTCAAATGAAGGGATGAGGTTCATCACTACTATAGGTGCACAAAACGTGTGACACATAGACTTTTGCCTGAAAAGTTTGCAGGCTTTTGGCCAGAAAAAAAAAAACAACCCACTGTATAATGCAGTACATAACTTTTTTCCTGGTCATCGGAGTAACAACAGCAAATAACTAAAAGTAATGGATAACTATTTCTATAAAAGGGTGGGCTAACAGCAGCCATGTTGCCAGTGTGTAGTAGCACTATTGGAGAGAGGTGAAAGTTCTATGCATGGAGAGATAGTGGTTTTGGTACCCGTCCCCCATAGCAGTGCTTGGGTGCCCATGCCTTTTGTTTGACAATAGCTTGCGTATTAACCCTACAAATGTTGGCTAGCAGGTTCTCATATTTTCCGCCAACAAATGTTTGTTGTCTGACTTTCCGATCGTGTGTACACAAGTCCGTTGGACAAAAGTCCATGCATGCTCCGAATCAAGTAAGAGCTGGAGATATAACTAGCGTTTGTAATGCAGACATCACATATGTCTTGTACGTCACTACATTTTTAATCGTTGGCCAACATTTGTGTGACCGCGTGTATGCAAGACAAGTTGGAGCCGACATCCTTGGTTTTGTTGTCGGAAAGTCTGATCGTGTGTGGGGGGCATAAGAATCTTACTGAGGCTATCAGAGAGGTTAGTATAAAAATTTTACTAGTGCAGGAACTATTCGCACTTGTCTGTTATCATGCAAAACTCATACATTTTGCTGCAAGAAAATGCATTAAAAGCAGAAATTCCATTATTTCATATGTGGCTGTTTCACATTTACTGCAGATAATTTTTCAATAGCTGACCAAGGACAAGATTAACTAATACACACATACACTGTAAAGATGATGATATGTATTTGCATGGGCTGGGATGTTCAGCACAGACAATATGTTCAAGCAATCTCTATAGTAGTAGAGTCTGGCATCAGCATTTGGTACCGTTAAGCACATATTAGATTACACACAAGCTGCATGATGAAATATTTGCCATTATAGTTAACGTCGCTAAAGCAGTGGGAAGAAAATGCAGAGATAACAACAGTCCTGATGCTATCATTGTCCAGATCCTATCATGCATTTTTCATGCAGTTTTACAAGCACTTGAATGCACCATAAAAACACAATGTAAACAGTACTTTGTGACAGTAGGCCTGATTTACTAAAACATATGCATACACCAGCTAACGATCATGCAAAGACAGCCAAATTGTGTCCTCACCTACTATGCACCCATGATGAACATGGATATGCACAAACAAACTGTAAATAACTTACTACTTGCACTTACTATTTACAATACAGTATATGCCAACTGTGACATAAAAAAAAAATATTTGATTTTCTGTAATGTAACCAGGTGTTGGACTCCTATTCCAAAACTTCATGAAGTGCTTATTGCTTTCCCTAAAAGGCAGTAAAGAAAAGTGAAAGTGTAAAATCCATAGCTGATAGGGATAAGCCAACGGTTTGGTTTGAACATAATTTTAAACCAAACCTTGCTGTTTGTGTGTTCAGACAAACACCCAAACATTTACCCGTTTGGCAGGAGACAAATGTCATGCATAATAACAGTATTACTTTGGCTATTATAAATGACAGCTTGACACAGGCCAAATCCCTAACAACTAATGATGTCATCCAGCCCCATTTACTTACATGGCTGGCCATGTAAGTAAAGGAATCTAAGATAGTAAAATGAAAAAAATGGTGTTGGGGTTCCCTCCTAATTCTGACGAGCCCTTCGGGTTTAGTTTTGATTTTAGGGGGAACTCCACTCAAAATAAAACAAGAAAAAAGCATAGAGTCCCCTAAAAAATACATACTTTTATTTGAGCATGCAGCCTGGCTGTCCAGGAAAAAGTGAGGAGGTGATGAGCATTTGCCCTTTCCCTTTCAAAAATATACCAGTCCACCAGAATAACCCCCTTTCCCCCCCCTTAGCAAACCACCTTGTCCCCATATTGATGAGGACAAGGTCCTCTTCCCAACAACCTTTGCGTGTGGGAGGTTGTAGGCAGGGGCTTAAAACAAACTGGAAGCTCTGCAAAATCAAATGAGAAAATTGTATCATGTATGACCAGCTCAACTCTCCTCATGTCTCTTCAAACTTCACGAGTCAGCAATTTTTCCCTGACCTGTGGAACTGTAAAAAGCCCCGAACTTTGTACCATCTTTACTGCTGTGTGGCATGGTGCCCCCTTTTAATTGGTGACCAGGGCCTATGCCATACTTACCATACCCTGAATATACCACTGTAAATACCTATACATACTTTTTTTTTTGCTTCAAATGCACAAGGTACATGCCTTTTTTGATCTACTGCTTTCCTTGTTGGCACATGTGCTTTTCATTTCTTAGTGAGTCATTGTGGTCACAATATTTTTTACTTAAAAGGTTTAGCTAAAAAAGAAAAAAAGAAAATTTAGGCATACACCAGTTAGGGCTACTATCCCTGAATAAAGCCATTCTGCTTCTAGCTAATTTTACATTGCTGTACTAGACCCAGCCTGCGCTCTTTGTCCATGGTCCTTTATGTTGCCTCTATTTTGGATTTATAGACTTGCACGGATTTTCCCATAATTTTAAGAATTACATGTATCTGCCATTTTGTCTTCTTCTATCATTTTACATGTATTTGATGAAAGATACATTTGTATGTTTGTTTGCAGCTTACCAACACATTGGTACATTTTCTTGCTACAACTTGTGGTATGACAGTAATTTCTTATAGCATTCAATTTGCAGGTTGAAGTTTCATTTTTGGAAATTAATAGTGAAATGTAATGGTGAAAGCTATAAAAAGGTGTCTTTGGGGGGGGGGGGGGGGGGGGATTTACTAAAACTGGTGCACATAGAATCTGGTGCAGCTGTACATAGTAGCCAGTCAGTTTCTAACTTCAGCTTGTTCTAAGCCTATTCTATCTGACCCTGTAAAGAAAAGACCTGTACACTTACCAATTCTGACGCTGCTCTGGTCCAGGTCACATGATCTTTCCAGTGGCTGCTCTGTGTAGAGGAGAGATCCCCGACAATGGCTGCAAATGCCTGAGAGATGAACTCACCCATAGTCTTACTATGGGGAATCTGTTGTGGGCTGTCCCTCCTCTACATTGAAGCCACATCTGACAGCTGATCATTATTATACAGGATTTATATAGCGCCAACAGTTTGCGCAGCGCTTAACAAAATTAACCGCTTCCCACCCGCCCTATGGCCGAATGACGGCCTTAGAGCGGGCGGCTTCCTTCGCCTGGCCGTCCCTGGATGGCCTGGTGTTTACTTCCGCAATGCGCGCCGCCGGGGGCACGCATCGCGGAAGTATTGTATTTGCCGTGTCTCCCGGAGACAGGCAAATACAGATCGCTGTGAACGGCCAATCATAGCGGCCGTTCACAGCGCGATCGCAGCTGCCAATGGGAGATGATCTCATATGTAAACATATGAGATCATCTCCCATTGCCGTGTCTCTCCCTCCTCACACAGAGACAGCGTGTGAGGAGGGAGAGCGATCTAAGTGTCAGCCCCAGTGCAGCCCCAGTGCCAGTCTCAGCCTCAGTGCCTGTCTCAGCCCCAGTGCCTGTCTCAGCCCCAGTGCCAGTCTCAGCCCCAGTGCCAGTCTCAGCCCCAGTGCCTGTGTCAGCCCAGTGCCTGTGTCAGCCCCAGTGCCAGTGTCAGCCCCAGTGCCATCTGTCAGCCCCAGTGCCAGTGCCATCTGTCAGACCAGTGCCATCTGTCAGCCCAGTGCCATCTGCCAGTAGTGCCATTGCCGCCAGTGCCACCTGCCAGCGCCTGCCGTCAGCCCCAGTGCCGTCAGCCCCAGTGCCGTCAGCCCCAGTGCCGTCAGCCCGTGCCGCCAGCGCCAGTGCCGCCTGCCAGCGCCAGTGCCGCCCGTCAGCCCCAGTGCCGCCCGTCAGCCCCAGTGCCGTCCGTCAGCCCCAGTGCCGTCCGTCAGCCCCAGTGCCGTCAGTGCCATCAGCCCCAGTGCCGTCAGTGCCGTCAGCGCCAGTGCCGTCAGCCCCAGTGCCACCTGCCAGTGCCACCTGCCAGCACCAGTGCCACCTGCCAGTGCCATCCATCAGCCCCAGTGCCGTCAGCCCCAGTGCCGTCAGTGCCGCCAGTGCCAGTGCCACCTGCCAGTGCCACCTGCCAGCGCCAGTGCCACCTGCCAGCGCCAGTGCCATCCGTCAGTGCCATCCGTCAGCCCCAGTGCCAGTGCCGCCAGTGCCACCTGCCAGTGCCACCACCAGTGCCGCCAGTGCCGCCAGTGCCACTTGCTAGTGCCACCTGCCAGTGCCACCTGCCAGCGCCAGTGCCACCTGCCAGCGCCAGTGCCATCCATCAGCCCCAGTGCCGTCAGCCCCAGTGCCGCCAGCCCCAGTGCCAGCCCCAGTGCCAGTGCCACGTGCCAGTGCCACCTGCCAGTGCCACCTGCCAGTGCCACCTGCCAGTGCCACCTGCCAGCGCCAGTGCCACCTGCCAGTGCCACCTGCCAGCACCAGTGCCACCTGCCAGTGCCACCTGCCAACGCCAGTGCCACCTGCCAGCACCAGTGCCATCCGTCAGCCCCAGTGCCGCCAGCCCCAGTGCCACCTGCCAGTGCCACCTGCCAGCGCCACCTGCCAGCGCCATCTGCCAGCCACAGTGCCATCTGCCAGCCCTATTTGCCAGAGCAATTAGCCAGAGCAAATAGCCAGCACCATCTGCCAGTGCCAGCCCCAGTGCCAGCCCCAGCCCCATCTGCCAGCGACATCTGCCAACCCCATCTGCCAGCCCCATCTGCCAGCCCCATCTGTCAGCCCCATCTGCCAGCCCCATCTGTCAGCCCCATCTGCCAGCCCCATCTGCCAGCCCCATCTGCCAGCCCCATCTGTCAGCCCCATCTGCCAGCCCCATCTGCCAGCCCCATCTGCCTCCAGTGCCATCTGCCTCCAGTGCCATCTGTCAGTGCCACGTGTCGTCAGTGCCACGTGGGGTCACTTTGTGGGCATTTCCATTGTCCTGGTGCTCCAGGGCCTTCAAAACTGTAATAGGTGGTTGAGAAATAAGATGTGTAATTTATGCTCCTAGAACGCCTGATGGTGCTATTTCAATATTGGGCCTCTGTATGTGGTCAGGCTGTGTAAAAGTCTCACACATTTGGTATCGTTATACTCAGGAGGAGTAGTAGAACGTATTTTGGGGTGTCATTTTTGCTATGTACATGCTATGTGTTGGAAATATCTTATAAATGGACAACTTTGCGTAAAAAAAATGCGTTTTCATTTTTTTCCACATTTTCCCAAAACTTCTGAAAAAAAAATGAACCATTCAAACAACTCATTATGCCTCATAGATTATACGTTGGGGTGTTAGCTTTCCAAAATGGGGTCACTTTGTGGGCATTTCCATTGTCCTGGTGCTCCAGGGCCTTCAAAACTGTAATAGGTGGTTGAGAAATAAGATGTGTAATTTATGCTCCTAGAACGCCTGATGGTGCTATTTCAATATTGGGCCTCTGTATGTGGTCAGGCTGTGTAAAAGTCTCACACATTTGGTATCGTAATACTCAGAAGGAGTAGCAGAACGTATTTTGGGGTGTCATTTGTGGTATACACATGCCATGTGAGAGAAATAACCTATTACATTGAAAATTTTGTGAGAAAAAAAAAAAAAATCTTCATTTTGCAAAGAATTGTGGGAAAAAGATGACAACATCAAAAACCTCACCATGCATCTTAGTAAATACCTTGGAATGTCTACTTTCAAAAAAGGGGTCATTTGGGGGGTATTTGTACTTTCCTGACTTGTTCGGGTCGCAAGAAATTAGATAGGCCACCAGTACATCAGGTGTGATCAATTTTGTGCGATTCGCACCACAGCTTGTAGACTCTCTAACTTTCACAAAGACCAAATAATATCCACTAATTTGGGTTATTTTTACCAAAGACATGTAGCAGTATAAATTGTGGCCAAAATTTATGAAAAAAAAATTATAATTTGCAAAATTTTATCACAGAAACAAAGAAATATGCGTTTTTTTTCAAAATTTTCGGTCTTTTTTCATTTATAGCGCAAAAAATAAAAACCCCAGAGGTGATCAAAAACCACCAAAAGAAAGCTCTATTTGTGGGAAAAAAAGGACACAAAATTCATTTTGGTACAGTGTTGCATGACTGAGTAATTGTCATTCAAATTGTGAGAGCACCAAAAGCTGAAAATTGGTCTGGTCAGGAAGGGTGTTTAAGTGCCCAGTAAGCAAGTGGTTAAGGCAGACATTACAGTTACATTACAATTTGGTACAAGAGGAATTAGAGGGCCCTGCTCATTAGAGCTTACAATGTAAAAGGGAGCATCAATTGATACAAAAGGTAATAGCTGTGGGGGATGAGTTGATGGATCATGGGACCAGAATGGAGTGGCTTCAGAATAGGTATGTATATGCATCTTTTCTTTACAGGGTTAAATGGAATAGGCTTAGAATGGGGGTGTGAGTATGTTTAGCCTTAGTTAGATTTTGTCTGAACTTCCACTTTAAGCTTAAAGCTGATTTTGTGTTACCAGCCCTAAAACAGTAAAATCATTCTGTGCAGTAAAGCATGCCTGTTATATTGATTATGGAACCTAAGGGGTTAATTATGTGCATTGTGTAAAAAGGCTGTTTGATCCTGTCCGCGCTAAACCTTCTAGTCTTTCACAGTCCCCAATCCATCTATTTATAGTACAGAGCCTTGGAGTCACTCTGCACATGCTCTGTGGGGGGGGGGGTTGTGCATATGATCGGCACAGGGCCAATCAGCACTGTCCAGAGAGGGGGTCAGGAGTCATGCAGCCTCATAGAACAGTCAGGGGGGAATGAAAACTCCTCCTACAAGCTTTAACCAGTGCTCGGCCAAACACTGATAGAAGTCACAAGACTGCTATATAAGGCTGATGAGAAAAGGTATTTAATAGTTTATATTTACTAAAATAATTGCATTTCCATGTTCTGTGTACTGTGGGAGGCCAGGAATAGTGAATGAAGGTTCCCGGGTTTAGTAGCAAAATAACTGTTTGGTTTCAGGAGTAAATGTACAGTATCTCACTTATTGGGCATTTCATATGTTAGAAAGCTGGCTATTGGCCAGCCTGCATTTGTAGGAGGAGTGTGGGGCTTCATAATCACCTCCTCCTCCTTATGCTCTTCGGTTGCATTTTCAGGTTGTCGGCTTCATTTCCGGGTTACATGTGCGGCGGCCGGTCACTTCCAGTTTAGGTCAGGGCGCTGTATTCAAACAGCGTGCGTGTTCTGCTGGCCTTCTGGGGGTCTGCATTGGCATCCGCGGTGTCGGCCGTTCGTTTGCATGGTGTCCGGCGGTCAGGACGCTCCTTTCTCCCCTCTGCAGCTGTTTGGCTCAGGCGTTCAGGTGTGCACCAATCGGAGTGCCTTGGTGCTTTCAGCATTCGGTCAGGTAGGTCTGGGGTTGGGGGGGGGGCTTTTTTGTAGGGGGTTTTTAGGGGTGGCTGGGGCAGGTTTCTTGGGGGTAGGTGGTGGTGGCTCATGGCAGGGCATTGTTTGTCTTTTGGCTGGAGTCTGGGGGGGGGTGTTGGTATTATTTGGGGGGGGGGGCAATTGCTGTGGTGGGTTTCATGGGGGGGTTCGTTGGTTATTTGTGCATTCATCAGCTTGCTGTTTGGTTTTCATTTCTGCCACCACCCCACACACAGGGTGCTCTTCTCTCTGCAGGTTATCCAAGGTTGCTGCATTTTCATCCAGGTAGGTATTGTTCTATGCATAGGGGTGGGGGGGCTCAGTAGCCGTGTAATTTCTTTCCATTGTTCTACTTGGGGGGGGGCACGGGCACCTAGGCACAAGTAGTTGCACAGAAATCATCATGCGCCTTGCTGAGCCTGGTAGTCCCTCAGCCAGGTGGCCACTTCAGCCTCACTGGGCTGCCATCATGGCCCACCTGGGTCACATTAGGGGGGCACTGCACCTAAGTCGGGGCCTGCCAGGCGGGGTACTGTGCTCAGTTCTCGGCAGTGGCTGCAGGTCCTCACTGGCAGTACCACTTGCCTTAGGCTGGTTTT
This sequence comes from Lithobates pipiens, assembly GCF_037356315.1. Lineage (NCBI taxonomy): Eukaryota > Metazoa > Chordata > Amphibia > Anura > Ranidae > Lithobates > Lithobates pipiens. The sequence continues at coordinate 209,536,549 of NW_027507718.1, read as the reverse complement.
TCCTCAGCTGAGTGGCCACGTCTAGCCTCTCATTTCGGGCTGCCGCTCATCTCTCACTGGAGGATCATGTTTAGGGAGTCACGGACACTGTCAGGTGGTCTGGATTTATGCTTCTCATAGGGTCTGTGGTGCTTCATCTTTGGTCCTGGTTCCCAGGCAGATGGGCAAGGCACACACGGCCAGGTTTGCCTCATACCCTCCCCCATGGAGTTGGAGTTGTGGGGTACAGCGGGTGTTAGTCCCAGCTGGGTGGCCACGGGTCAGCACTTCCACATAACGTTGCAGGTGCTCAGGGTGGTTCCCACCACAGGGGCACCCTTTTGTTCTCCCACCACAGAGCACGTTCCACTCTGGTCAGGTGGTTTCTTGGGTCAGTACGTCATAGGTTGATTCCGGCTTGCATCTGTTATTATCATTTTGGCCATTCGTTGTGGTGTTACAGGTGGATTCCTCTTCATTCAGGAATGTTCAAGGTGGGTTCTGTTACCTTTCTTAGGCCTTAGTTAGGGGATTACATGCTAGCATCTGTCACGTCTACGGATCCGTACAGGCTGAGGTTTTCGTTTTTAATTGATTGTATCTGCAATCTTCTTGCCTGTACATTCATACGTCATACGCTGCACGTCACATACATTCCTATTGTCTGAATACCACGGTCTGTAGGTATCAGCCCTGAGTGTTCATTTTTAATTACTGTGCAGCGCCACAGGTTGCTCATGCTCACGCTACACTCACGCAGGGGGTCACAGTCATTAGTATCTCATGCGCATGTTCTTTTATTGTCAGCACCACTCACCGTGCTATTAGAGAGGTTAGGGCTGTACGGGTCAGGGCGGAGTTGACTTATCACTGTTTTTCCACAGATTGGATGTCGCATGTCTCGGAGAGTGACGAGTGTGCGTTTATTCCATCTACTTCAGCTGGGGGTGTGGAGCACGGCAGCACTCCATCCCTGAGGAACTGGACTATACCCAAGCTCATTGCGGAGCTCCGTTGTAAGGGCATTCCTTTCCCGGCCACAGCCAGGAAAGCTGAGTTATTCAGACTCCTCTTTCCAGACACTTCTCAGCCTCAGCCTGCCACCAGTGCAAAACATGCATCACTGGTCACCTCACTGACGCAGATCCACATGGTTTTGAATACCCTCTCTACTTCTGTCCAGCTGCTGCAGGACAGAATGGAGGTGCTGGACGCCCGTCCAGCCAATGTGGTAGTCAGTGGCGTAACTAGAACCTTCAGGGCCCCGATGCAAGAAACCATGAAGGGCCCCCCTGAACCCCAGCCAGGGCCCTTCCCTTCGAGTCTAGCGGTGGAACTCCAGGGCATGGTCACAGGTATGACCTTTGTGAGCCCTGTAGTTCCACCACTGGTATCATTCGTTTTTTTTTTATAATTTTTTTTTAATTCTTAGGTGCTCCATTGGGGGACTGTCCCTAGGCAGCATGGGGTCCCTGTCCCCAGAAGAGATGAGGTCCTTTTCTCCAGGGCAGATGAAGTTACTGCCCCCAGGTGAGAAGGGGTCCCGGTCCCCAGGGGAGGTGGGGGTCCCTGTCCCCACGTAAGAAGGGGTCCCTGTCCCTAGGGGGAGAGGGAGGGGGCAGGGGCGTAACTATAGGGGGTGCAGCAGTAGCGACCGCAACCGGGCCCTGTGATGCAGGGGGCCCATGCAGCCCCCCTCTACATATAGCTGGCAGCAGCATAGGCAGCTAGGGGTACCAGTGCACCATGCACACGGGTGGCTGGAGGTGGAGGGTGACTAGCAGAGCTCCATGCTCGACTATCGCACTGGCTGCTCTTTAGTTGTGCATTCCCCGCATGACCTGTGTCCTCGGCCGGCTCCTCAGTGTACCCCTCTCCTGCTCCATGCATTGCCGCTCAGTCCGATGTCTGTTCTCCCTAGCCAGAGTCCCGCCCCCCCTGAGTCCAGCCCACACTGCACTGCATACTTCTCCCAGGTAAACAAACTTTTTGACAGAAACGTTTTTATTGGTCTCAAAACGGATACATCAATACATCACAGCTCGTTTTTTTCATATAAACTACAGCATATCAAGCGTTAGATAGAAACAAAAAGAAAACTCACAAATCATCACAGCAAAATCATTCAGTAGCTTGTATCGTATAGACACATTCAGCAGTCACATTCCGTGGAGCACATCCTCCCCCTACCTGAGCCATTATCCAGAGGGGCAACACTTAAATGTGGCTGTTCCAGGCCATGAAACCGAGCAGATACACAGACTCCTACCCCAAAGCATAGCGAGGGGGAAAGGGGGGCCTCTAGAAATGGGGGGGTTCCATAAAACTGAGGACTATGCCCGCAGGAGCGGACAGGCTGTTGCCTCACTCCTGCACCCAGCAAGGTAAACAAACTTTAAACACACAGATGCAGTGCAGCCCTATGAGAGCCGGCTCCCCGGAGGACACTGCAGGCTTGTCTGCCAGCCCCCCTCCTCCCCCGTCATACACAGATGATGAAAGGTCTTTCTGGGAGATATGCTGATCACCCGTCCAGCACACTGGATGGAGCCCAGGCCAACGTGGATGAGTGCGTGGCCTACAGCTTGGTCATGGTGAGTGAGAGGACCCCATCCCCCAAACACCATTACATACCCCCTCCATCTCCCCCTGGGGACAGGGACCCCTTCTCACGTGGAGACAGGGGCCCCCACCTCCCCTGGGGACGGGGACCCCTTCTCACCTGGGGGCAGTAACTTCATCTGCCCTGGAGAAAAGGACTTCATCTCTTCTGGGGACGGGGACCCCAATGGGGCACCTAAAAATTAAAAAAATATAATAAAAAAAAATACGGATACGAGTGGTGGAACTACAGGGCTCACAAAGGTCATACCTGTGACCACGCCATGGAGTTCCACCGCCGGACTCGGAGGGAAGGGCCCTGGCTGGGGTTCAGGGGGGCCCTTCATGGTTTCTTGCATCGGGGCCCTGAAGGTTCTAGTTACGCCACTGGGAGGGGGTATATAATGGTGTGTGGGGGATGGGGTCCTCTCACTCACCATGACCAAGCTGTAGGCCGCGCACTCATCCATGTTGGTCTGGGCTCCATCCAGTGTGCTGGATGGGCGATCAGCATATCTCCCAGAAAGACCTTTCATCATCTGTGCATGACGGGGGAGGAGGGGGGCTGGCAGACAAGCCTGCAGTGTCCTCCGGGGAGCCGGCTCTCATAGGGCTGCACTGCATCTGTGTGCTTAAAGTTTGTTTACCCGGGAGAAGTATGCAGTGCAGTGTGGGCCGGACACGGGGGGGGGGCGGGACTCTGGCCGGGGAGAACAGACATCGGACTGAGCGGCAATGCATGGAGCAGGATAGGGGTACTCTGAGGAGCCGGCTGAGGACACAGGTCATGCGGGAAATGCACAACTAAAGAACAGCCAGTGCGATAGTCGAGCATAGAGCTCTGCTAGTCACTCTCCACCTCCAGCCACCCGTGTGCATGGTGCACTGGTACCCCTAGCTGCCTATGCTGCTGCTGGCCATATGTAGAGGGGGCTGCATGGGCCCCCTGCATCACAGGGCCCGGTTGCGGTCGCGACTGCTGCACCCCCTATAGTTACGCCCCTGGTGGTAGTTCCGGCAGCTGCCTCAGCTCCTGGGCCATCTGGATCCTCTGAAGGTAATACCAGTGGGACATTACCTTTGGTGGTTCCTTCTACATCTGCCATGCTGCCTTCGGTTTCTCCTTCCCATTTCATTCCGTCCAATCTCAAGAAAGATATCTTGGAGGGGAAGGACATTAATCTGGCATCCCTACTCATTGCATCACAGGATGTAGTGGAGAACAAGGCTTATGCTTGCGGGGAGGTCTCGGTGGTCCTTAGAACCTGTGATCCCAGTCTTAACCGCAAGCTAAGCATTGCAGAGTTTGTCCTTGCATTGGGTATCTTCAGAGATGTCATCTGTACTGTTAGTCCTGGCAGGAGGGAGGAGCTGGACCTCTATCTGTACAAGGTGGTAGATTTGGTCCGCAAGTACGGCGGTTCCATCTTTTACAATTATCACAGGTCTTTTTCATCTAAAGTCGTGGCCACGTGGGCCCAGTTCTAGTTGGTCACTTGCTGGAGCAACCTTGACACAGAGCTATTCTGCAAGCATTTTGCCAATCAGAAATCTCCAACAATTGCCAACTGTCAATCGGCTACCCACACCGCTAACTGGTGTCCCAACCTGGATCACCTCAGGGCTTCTTGGGCCAACAGGCCAGGGTCCAGAGGTCCCTCCTCAGGGCCTTCAGGTCTATTTGACAAACTCGGCAGACCTATCCATTTGCTAGGCAAGGCCCAGCTTTGCAATAATTTCAACTATACCACCTGTAATTTCAACCAATGTAGGCTGCTTCATGTATGTGCCAATTGTTTTAGGGCCCATCCCAAAACCGCTTGTCCTATCAAACCAACCGGGGCATCCTGACTGAGCCAGGTCAATGTCCCCAGGTTGGAGTTTTGGTTAAGTCGCCACCCATCCCCGGCTCTTAAGCGGTTTTTGGTGGATGGGTTTTTGGAGGGTTTCCATACGGGCCTGATTACCCTTCCGTTGCATTCCCATGTATGTGCCAATTTGGTCTCTGCTACCTCCAATGCCGGCTTGGTGGATACATTGTTACAAGATGAGCTGTCAAAAGGGTTTGTTATTGGGCCTTTTCTGTCCCCACCTTTCAGCATGTGGAGGGTGAGCCCCATTGGTGTGGTCAAAGGCAAATTTTCAAATAAATACCGGTTGATTTACGATTTGTCGGCTCCTCATTCATCACCTATTCCTAGTTTAAATTCACTCATACCATCCGAGGAGCTCTCTCTGCAATACGCATCAGTGGATTCGGCTGTTCAGCATATCTTAGTTAGGCAGAGGCGCATGGTTGTCTAAGGCTGACATCTCTGATGCCTTCAAACTCCTCCCCATCAAACCATCTCTCTGGCAGTGGCATGGGTTCAAATGGTGGGTTCAGTTTTACTTTGCCACCAAGCTCACGTTCGCCTCCAAGAGAAGCCCCTGGCTGTTTAACACATTTGCCTCATCGCTCAATTGGGTTCTCTCGTCACAGTTGGGGTGCGGCAAGGTCATCCATTATTTGGATGACTTCTTGCTACTAGAGAACCTGGCGCAGCCACCCAAAGATCTTGCCACTCTCTCTGAGTTGTTCAGGGATCTGAACGTCCCCTTGGCTACCCACAAGATCGATGGGCCTTCCACGGTGATCACTTTTCTAGGGATCACCTTGGACACTGTCCGCATGATAGCCAGTTTGCCGCAGGACAAATTAGTTAGGATCCACGGGGTCATTCACAAATTGGTTAGATCCCCAGTATGCTCTAAGAGGGAGCTTCAGTCTCTGTTAGGCATGCTCAATTTCGCCATGAGGGTCATTCCTCAGGGCAGGTCTTTTGTCTCCCGACTCCTGGCTCTCCTTCCACTCTTCCAGGATGCTGATTCAGGGCTGCGGTTGCAGGCCGATGCCAGGGCGGATCTTCTGATGTGGGATCAGTTTCTGTGTGAGTGGAACGGGATTTCTATGTTTATTCATTCTCCCACTACAGCCTCCCCCAGGGTCTTTTCAGATGCTGCTGCATCGGTAGGTTTCTCGGACATTTTCGGGGACCAATGGCTCGCGGGCCTTTGGCCGTCGGAGGTGTCGGAGATTCCAGGTTTTTCCCGGACTTCCGCTCTGTTTGAGATTTTTCCCGTCGCGGCAGCAGCTTGCACCTGGGGACCCTCATAGTCCGGACAGACTGTAATTTTTTTCACGGACAACATGGCCACCGCTGAGATTATCAACAAGGGGAGATCAGGGTCAATCTTGATCATGGCATTCATGCGCAGGTTGACATGGTTAGGTCTTAAGTTCAATTTCCACATCCAGGGTGAGTTTATCAGTGGAGTTCCGCCATTTGCCCAGCTGAAGTTGGATTAAACGCTCTCGAGGCGCAAGCGGCCTGCCTTATCAATGCACCTTTGTCCAGGAACACGCTCAAGGCATACATGATGGCGTGGAGTGTTTCTGTAGCTTTTCATCCTTTTTTCCTGTGCCAGGGGGTATAGTGTGAAGTATATGCTGGCTTTAATGGCTTATTGTCATGACAGGTTGGCATTATCCTACAACACCGTCAAATTGTATCTTTCTGGTGTCCAGCATTTCTTTTCCCTGCTCCATCCTGAATCACTGTCTTTTTTTGCGGCTCATCCCATCAGAGCGTCACTCAAGGGTATCCAGAAGACTCAGGGGAGGCCTGCTGTCACACACTTGCCTATTTCCAGGCAGATGTTCTGGGGGCTGGCCGATTTACTATCCCTCTCGCCCTTTGGGTTGAGTCCCAGTTTGGTCCTGAAGGCAGCTGTATACCTCTGTTTCTTTGGGTTCCTCAGACCTGGGGATGTTTCCCGAGCCGGACTCCATGCTCCAGTTCTCCGCAAGGGTAACCTCACCAGGTTTCCTGACCATTTCTCTTTACAGCTCCCCAACAACAAGAACCGACAGGTGGGGCAAGGTTTTGTCATCAACTTCTATAGTACCAACACTGCCTGGTGTCCGGTGGAGGTGTTGGATCAGCTCATATGCTTATTCTCGGCAGCCCCTCTCGATATATAGCCCGTTGCTTCCCTTCCCTTCTCTAGGCCTCTCCTCCAGTCAGTTCATTTCCCACGTCAGGATTTTGTTGGGTAGGATGGGGTTTAACCCTAGACAGTTCTCGGGTCACTCCTTTAGGATTGGGGTGGCTTCTGCGGCATCTAAACAGGGGGTCCCTTCCCATGTCATCAAGTACATGGGTCGCTGCCAGTCATCTTGTTACAGCAGGTACATTCCGGATCCCCACGTGGAGGTTAAACGAGCTTTTACCATTTTGTTGGATTAGTGTTATCATGTTGGTTTCATTAAAGTCACTTACTGTACCTAGTTGGTGTCTCTTTGCCCTCTTTTTAGCATACTCTCATGGGCGATCATGGCACACCTCAGGTCGCTAGGGGTGGGGGGTCACGTTCAATCCAGTATCCAGACTCTGACTACAAGTTAGAAGGCTGGCTATTGGCCAGGCTTCATTTGTAGGAGGGGTGTGGGGCTTCATAATCTCCACCTCCTCCTCCTTATGCTCGTCGGTTGCATTTCCGGGTTCCCTTCCACCCGTTACCCCCTTTTTCATTCATTCATTCATTCATTTTTCACTCAGAGTATGCCCTCTTTTTAGCATACTCTCATGGGCGATCATGGCACACCTCAGGTCGCTAGGGGTGGGGGGGTCACGTTCAATCCAGTATCCAGACTCTGACACATTTTTGGAAATTAATAGTGAAATGTAATGGTGAAAGCTATAAAAAGGTGTCTTTGGTGGGAGATTTACTAAAACTGGTGCACATAGAATCTGGTGCAGCTGTACATAGTAACCGGTCAGTTTCTAACTTCAGCTTGTTCTAAGCCTATTCTATCTGACCCTGTAAAGAAAAGACCTGTACACTTACCAATTCTGACGCTACTCTGGTCCAGGTCACATGATCTTTCCAGTGGCTGCTCTGTGTAGAGGAGAGATCGCCGACAATGGCTGCAAATGCCTGAGAGATGACCTCACCCATAGTCTTACTATGGGGAATCTGTTGTGGGCTGTCCCTCCTCTACATTGAAGCCACACCTGACAGCTGATCATTATTATACAGGATTTATATAGCGCCAACAGTTTGCGCAGCGCTTAACAAAATTAAGGCAGACATTACAGTTACATTACAATTTGGTACAAGAGGAATTAGAGGGCCCTGCTCATTAGAGCTTACAATCTAAAAGAGAGCGTCAATTGATACAAAAGGTAATAGCTGTGGGGGATGAGTTGATGGATCATGGGACCAGAATGGAGTGACTTCAGAATAGGTATGTATATGCATCTTTTCTTTACAGGGTTAAATGGAATAGGCTTATAATGGGGGTGTGAGTATGTTTAGCCTTAGTTAGATTTTGTCTGAACTTCCACTTTAAGCTTAAAGCTGATTTTGTGTTACCAGCCCTAAAACAGTAAAATCAGTCTGTGCAGTAAAGCATGCCTGTTATATTGATTATGGAACCTAAGGGGTTAATTATGTGCATTGTGTAAAAAGGCTGTTTGATCCTGTCTGCGCTAAACCTCCTAGTCTTTCACAGTCCCCAATCCATCTGTTTATAGTACAGAGCCTTGGAGTCACTATGCACATGCTCTGTTTGGTGTGTATTGTTAGTGAGGTTTTTTTGTGGGGGGGGGGGGGGGGGGGTGGTGCACAGGGTCAATCAGCACTATCCAGAGAGGGGGTCAGGAGTCATGCAGCCTCATAGGACAGTCAGGGGGGAATGAGCTTTAACCAGTGCTCAGCCAGACATTGATAGAAGTCACAAGACTGCTATATAAGGCTGATGAGAAAAGGTATTTAACAGTTTATATTTACTTAAATAATTGCATTCCCATGTTCTGTGTACTGTGGGAGGCCAGGTATAGTGAATGAAGGGTCCTGGGTTTAGTAGCAAATTAACTGTTTGGTTTCAGGAGTAAATGTACAGTATATCACTTATTGGCCATTATTGGGCATTTCATATATAATGTATTCTGTGTCCACCCAGTCTGGGATATAACTCAGATACTGCTTATTACCTTGTCTTATAATCCTATACATTCAATGTACAGATCAGAATAACTTCCTTATATTATTCTCATACTTGTTAAATAAATTTGTTCACATCCCAAAAAAATAGCTGGCATGTATATTCCGAAGCTGCATTTTTTGGATGTTCAGCGCACGCTGCAGTATTAGACGTCTGTGTAAAATTTGATTAAAGTAGAGTGATAACACTTGTTAATTAAAATTGAACTTTATATCCTGATATATAATTAGCTTTTTAACTCATAGTAATAAAATATGCCCAAACCTAAAAATTTGCAGTAATTAAAAGAAAAAAAAATCACATTAAAGTTCATAAAATATACCTTTTTTTCATGCTAAAGTTTCTGCTGAACTGCTGGTGTAAGGCATAGGGATGTGCAGCCAGGGGAAGGGGGATCACTGGAATGTATGACTTTAGTGAATTCCAGTCTGGTAGTGCTGACACAGGTATGTGCAGAGATACGTTTCACTCACACAGCTCTGAATTGCCTTTAGTTTTACTATCAGATGGACAGCCTGACATACAAGCTCGGTATTTTACAGAGACAGGGTCTGAAGGTATATAAATGACAAGTGGGTGTTCTCTGTCCGAAGCACTTGTCCCCTCTGATAATCCGGAGTGTCGCTGTCCCTTCAGCACCACGCGGGTCAGGCTCGGGAACCTTTATATGGGATGGTCCAGCTAGGAGAATACTATATACTAGGAACACTGCACAGCTTCGGGCTTTACTCTCCTGCCCCCCATCGGATGTCTGTGAGCATCGACTGCCTTTTCCAACATTGTGTACCGATCAACTAAACATCCTCACCTGTATCACTGATGGGGAAGGGAGGACAATTTATTGGAATACTTTAATCCAAAAGGAATGATACACAAATAAATACATTCATAAAAAAGTCAACAGAGTTTATTCAATAATAATTATTCAATAATGCGGTGCAAAAAGAAGATATATGAAAATATGATTAGCAACCCATAGTATCCAATAATCGACTTTTATTCCACTAATCTACTAAGAGGCAAATTCAGAACTTTTGGTATGGGAGTGTATATATCTCCAACGTACATTGCACTTCTTAATTATTAACCCCCCCCAGTGTTCATGAATTACAATAGATAGATAGATAGATAGATAGATAGATAGATAGATAGATAGATAGATAGATAGATAGATAGATAGATAATATTTTTATTTGTACACGGGCAAGTGTGCGTGTATATTAAAACATTGTGTGAGCAGGGACTGCATGACATGTTCGTTCTGTATTTGAGCTCCTACTAATATCCTTATACTATCCCTAATATCATCATACTATCCCTAATATCATAATACTATCCCTACTAATAACCTTATACTATACCTAATATCATCATACTATCCCTAATATCATAATACTATCCCTACTAATAACCTTATACTATACCTAATATCATCATACTATCCCTACTAATATCCTCATATTATCCCTACTAATATCATCATACTATCCCTACTAATAACCTTATACTATCCCTACTAATATGCTCATATTATCCCTACTAATAGCATCATACTATCCCTACTAATATCCTCATACTATCCCTACTAATATCCTCATACTATCCCTACTAATAACCTTATACTATCCCTACTAATATGCTCATATTATCCCTACTAATATCCTCATATTATCCATACTAATATCCTCATACTATCCCTACTAATATCCTCATATTATCCATACTAATATCCTCATATTATCCCTTCTAATATCCTCATACTATCCCTACTAATATCTTCATATTATCCCTACTAATATCCTCATACTATCCCTACTAATATCCTCATATTATCCCTACTAATATCCTCATATTATCCCTACTAACACCCTCATACTATCCCTACTAACATCCTCATATTATCCCTACTAATATCCTCATACTGTCCCTGCCAACATGCCCATATCACCCCTACTAATATCCTCATACTATCCCTACTAATATCCTCATATTATCCCTACTAATATCCTCATATTATCCCTACTAATATCCTCATACTATCCTACTTAGATCCTCATATTATCCCTACTAATATGCCCATATTATCCCTACTAATATCCTCACACTATTCCTACTAATATCCTCATACCATCCCTACCGATATTCTCATACCATCCCTACTAATATCCTCATACCATCCCTACTAATATCCTCATACTATCCCTACTAATATTCTCATGCTATCCCTACTCATATCCTCATACTATCCCTAGTACTAACATCCTCATACTATCCCTACTAATATCCTCATACCATCCCTACTAATATTCTCCTGCTATCCCTACTCATACCCCCATACCATCCCTACTAATATTATCATACTATCTCTACTAACATCCTCATACTAGCCCTACTTCATGACAAATACATCTATCTATCTATCTATCTATCTATCTATCTATCTATCTATCTATCTATCTATCTATCTACCTATAGATAGATCGATGTAGATATGTACACACATACTATATGTATACATAAAAATATGTATGCACATGGGCCTCGTATGTGTATATATTGAAACAGTGTATTGCTTATTCTCTTTTTGGGTCTCCACTAATATTCACAAAGTTATATATATATATATATATAAATATATATATAAATATATATATATATATATATATATATATATATATATATATATATATATATATTCATATTTTATATGTATATGTGCAATTGTATATTGCAACAGTAACCCCCACAGTGGGCACGAATTGACAAACAATATATATATATATATATATATATATATATATATATATATATATATATATATATATACTTTTGTATATTGACAATTGGATGTTTCTTCTGTATTTGTGCCCCCACTAATCTTGTGTGTATCTTTAATTCGTGTCATTATAATATATTGTACTCATGTGCTGCCTGTAATGACTGCTCACTAATTAGACAATGGTTGATCAGTAATCAGGTAAAATCTCTTGCTCGTCACATTTGTGCTGTGCAGCCCCTGGGGGCTCTTCTCCTCTGTCTCTACTGTGTGGCTACATAGAGGTAAGAAACTGGTGGATTCCCTTTGATGTGACTATTAGAATGGTAATTAGCTGGGATTCTAGTAGGGATGCAGTCACTGTCCTGGCTACTGAATGCAAATATCATGTGCTGCGATCACGCCATTGTCATCTCATTGTGTAGCAAGGCATATACTGCAAGTAAACATAGTTTGTCCAATGACATCATTCATTTCTTACACATCATTTCTCCTTTATTAAGTGAACTACAATCACAATGTATATATCATCTGGAAATATTTGTTTCATGTGCAAGTTTGTGCTATTTCATCTGCAGGAATAGTGGTGAGGGTTGGCAGATTTGTTTGTGGTCGGATAATTATAGAAGGGAAAAGTTGAGTTGTGTGTATTGTTTGTATAGAGTTCCAAGGAGCCAAGGGGTTAACACACACACATCATTTAGTACATAAAGCATATATCCCCAGAGCATGCACAGCTCATTATTCCCCAAGTGGTGAAAAGTGGAAAGGCAATTTGTCTTGGTGCGTTTATAGTATTCTTCTCTACTGCCTGGTTAATCTGTTTGATGAATGCTTGTAATTCCTGTGTGTTCTCTGCTAAGAATGCGAAGTTCAATGCTCTGGGGACACATACAATGACATAACACGCTTATAATGAGATACTAATAATAATACATTATTAATATTATTATTATTATTATTTATTTTAAATACTGCTACTACTACTACCACTATGACTACTGTTAAAAAAAAGTATTATTATTATTAACAATAACAATACAATCATATCATAATAATAATTATGCTGATCTGCTGGCTTGATTACATGATTATAACTTGTTTTTCAGATTAGTAAAAAGCAGTGTTGAAAAGCTAAATGGATTATACCTTTTATACTATGTTTACTGTTATATCCTATATATATTGTATAATGTGAATACATACATAAAGCATAGATAGATAGACAGACAGACAGATAGATAGATAGATAGATAGATAGATAGATAGATAGATAGATAGATAGATAGAAAGATAGACTGATAGATAGATAGATAGATAGATAGATAGATAGATAGATAGATAGATAGATAGATAGATAGATAGACAGATAGACAGATAGACAGATAGATAGATAGATAGATAGATAGATAGATAGATAGATAGTATATATGCTGTATAACATAAATACAGATAGAGATACATTTGTTACGTAATGTATCTTGACAGATTTTTTTTTACATTATTTCAAATCCATTTCCTTGTTCTTATTAATGCTTCAATGTGATAGTAAAGGCTTCTTTTTAATTTATACCTACAGGTAAGCCTATAATAAGGCTTACCTGTAGGTACAGTAAGTATCTCCTAAACTTGCACCGTTTAGGAGATATTTACTTTATCAGCGCTGGTGATGTCACCAGCTCATGTGCACTGAGCGCTCAATGGATGGCATGCCGTCTATTGAGAGAGTCACGCTGCGGCCGTGACTCCCGCGTACATGTGCAGGAGTGACGTCATCGTGGCTCCACCAGTCATAGACTAGGTAAAGATGGAAGCCCTATCAGTAGTGACAGCGTGCTGCTGGGAGGCTTGATTTTCAGTTATGTCTTTCATAATGTGCTAGTATGTGACGCATACTAGCACATTTTGACATTCCTTTTCAGGTAGAATTTTTTTGTTTTTTTTTCCTGCAGTTTACTACTGCTTTAAAGCTTATCTAAGAGTATCTAAGCCCAAGGGAACAGAATGTATAGTATTGCAACTTACCTGTCCTTAGATGTGGTGGCTGCATTCGTTTTCATTTTGACACTTTTTTCCTTTATTTTAAAGTGGTCATTCTGCCAATAACATACTTCCTGTCCCAGGGTGATACTGATTAGCATTGTCACCCCCCTAGGATGTATGTTAGAACTACAACACCTCTCCTTCTTCTCCCTAAGACTGGCCATACATTATGCAATGTTCTTGTACAATTTACCAAAACCATATAATATGAGGTCAAATATTAACACTTTCCATTTGTATACATTAAGGCAGGCCCTTCACTACATAGTTGAAGATGATCTAAAGAAAATTGAATAAGAAAATTATATAATGTATGGCCAGTGGGAGATGTTTGAAGTCTATGCAGATAACAGGGAACAAAGCTAACTGATAGCAGTACAGAAGCAGCTAGTACAGAAATTATCAGCACGCGTGATTTTGGTTAATATAATAAAACACTTTTAATCAATGGTATATTTAACAAATCAAAATGAACAAATGAAAGTGACCATATAGTATACAACCTGTACAATTTCCCTTAGATCTACGATAAACTATGTAGTCAAGCTTGATTTTTTTTATTTATTTTTTTGCATGTTTTTTTTTAGGTGTTGCCCACTTATTGTGGATTGTTTAGGTTTGTCCTATTATTGCATTGATTGTTTAAATTTGTCCTATTATTGAATGTATTGTTTATATGTGTCCTATTATTGCATGGATTGTTTAGGTTTATTGTACTTATTAGGTTTGTCCTAATATTGCATGAATTGTTTACAGTAGATTTGTCCTATTATTGCATGGATTGTGTAGGTTTATCCTAATTATTGCATGGATTGATCAGGTTTATCCTACTTATTGTATGGATTGTTTAGGTTTATCCTACTTATTGCATGGATTGTTTAGGTCGGCCCTATTATTGCATGGCTTGTTTTGTTTTTTTCTTATTATTACATGTATTGTTTAAGTTTGTCCTATTAATACATGGATTGTTTAGGTTTGTACTATTATTGCATGGATTGTTTTGTTTTGTCCTATTATTGTATGGATTGTTTAGGTTTGTACTATTATTGCATGGGTTGTTTTGTTTTTTCCTATTATTGCATGGATTGTTTAGGTTTTTCCTATTGCATGGATTGTTTAGGTTTTTCCTATTGCATGGATTGTTTAGGTTTGTCCTAAAAACATATTGCATGGATTATTTAGGTTTGTCCTACTTATTGCATGAATTGTTTAGGTTTATCCTACTTATTGCATGGATTGTTTAGGTTTATCCTACTTATTGCATGGATTGTTTAAGTTTGTCCTATTATTGCATGGATTGTTTTGTTTTTTCTTATTATTGCATGGATTGTTTAGGTTTGTCCTAGTTATTGAATGGATTGTTTAGGTTTGTCCTATGGCATGGATTGTTTAGGTTTGTCCTCCTTATTTTGTGGATTGTTTAGGGTTTTCCTCCTTATTTTGCAAATTGTTTAGGTTTGTCCTCCTAATTTCATGAATTGTTTAGGTTTGTTCTATTATATGGATTGTTTAGGCCTGTCCTCCTTATTTCATGGGTTGTTTAGGTTAGTCCTATTATTGCATGGATTCTTTAACTTTATCCTAAATATTTATTGACTCGATTGTTTTGTTGTGTTCATATTGGTAAAGTTACGGAAGATTCTAAAGAGGTTGTACAATCAGATTGCATAATGTATGACCAGCTTAAGACAAATGTATTGTTAGAGTTTACACTTTATTACTTTACATTGTATGGATAAATTTCTTTATATACAGTCATTATTTAGCTAACCCTATTCTCATTACCACCTTGTTTCACTGGTCCTTTGTATTCTTGCAGAAGGCATTTATTTATGATATGAATACTATAAAATGTATATTGGCTTTTCTATTGATGTCTACATTTAACGAATGGTCTCATGGTATGTGCAGCGTAGTCACCGGTCTGAAGATGGTGTGCTGATTTTGTGAAGGAAGCAGAAAAGATAAATGTATGTGATTAGCATTTAATACCAGTGTTATTACATTGTTTACTCTCC
Organism: Lithobates pipiens; assembly: GCF_037356315.1. Classification (NCBI taxonomy): domain Eukaryota; kingdom Metazoa; phylum Chordata; class Amphibia; order Anura; family Ranidae; genus Lithobates; species Lithobates pipiens. The sequence goes on along the minus strand of NW_027507718.1, from coordinate 209,521,083 downwards.
TGAGCAGTTGTATCTCCCCCTCTCCCCGTGCTGTTTGCCAATTCCATATGCCATAAACTGCTTGTAATTGCGCCCGAGCCTGAATGCCATTCTGACGTATTCATCTGCCATCCGCTCCATAGAGAAGCAGAATAGGCTCATTGTGGGGACGAGTGTACGGAGTAATTGATGCCAAATCACTATCAATGGCAGAAAAGAGCTCTCAGGCAGTCAGGTTACAAACAAGTGCGCCTTGACAAAGGACTTCATTTATCAGAAACAAAACAAAGCACATTAGAGAGAAGAAAAGTAGTTAAAAGGAGCAAACATACCAAAAGACTACAAAAGCCCTCCCTGCTGCCTAGCCCCTGGATGGCATGTGGTTGAATGCTTGCAGTATGCTTGCAGCCTTCTGATCAACCTCCTAAATCATCTCTGCAGAGCATTGCACAGGACCAGGGGGACAATCCACTATTATCAATGTGTAATTCTATTATCAGGGAGATCTCTGTATGCTGGAAGACAGATGAACCCTACACCTGGCTCCATACAGTAACCAGACTGAAGGCATTTCCCAGGGAGCTATACTGTATGTACATGTTGGTTACTTTATTCAATTAAACACAACTTATAATTAATCACTTGTACTTCTCAGTCACCTTTGTCCCTAGGGAAGTCGTTGGAATTTATTAAAAGACCTAGTGCAAAAAAACAGCATCTAGTACATTGCTTCAGCAGATCAGAGACTGAAGAGTTGTAATTGAATTGTGATCGGTTGAGATGCTACAGGCTCTTGGTCTTCGGGTTGTGGTTTTCATTATTATTATTATTATACAGGATTTATATGGCGCCAACAGTTTTCACAGCGCTTTACAACATGAGGGCAGACAGTACAGTTACAATACAATTCAATAGGATGCAATGGGGGTTATTTACTAAAGGAAAATCCACTTTACACTACAAGTGCACATAGAAGTGTACTGAAGGTGCACTTGGAAGTAAAGTCACTGTAGATCCGAGGGGGACATGCAAGGAAAATAAAAAACAGCATTTTAGCTTGCACATGATTGAATGATAAAATCAGCAGAGCTTCCCCTCTTTTCAGATCTACCCCTTAGATTCAGAGCGTCTGCACTTCCAAGTGCACTTCCAGTGCAAAGTGGATTTGCCTTTCGTAAATAACCCCCCATGTGACCTATCCTACAATCTAGGATAGGTCATATAATTCAATTACTTTAATTCTGGTAAACCAATATTAACCACCTCCAGTCCAGGCATTTTCTGGCACTTTTTATTTGCACATGTAACAATTGGTACTTTTTGCAAGAAAATGAATTATAACTATCCAAACATTATATATTTTTTAAAGCAGAGGCCCCAGAGAACAAATTGGTGGGTTTTACAATTTTTTATGTCACGTGATATTTGTGCAGTGGTTTTTCAAACACATTTTTTTTTTTTAGGAAAAAGTACACTTTTTTGAATTTCAATGCAAAAAAAAAATACACAATACATAACCCATTTTTTTTGTACATACAAGACAATGTTATGACAAGTGAATACATACCAAACATGTCATACTTTAAAATTGTGCACACCCCTGCAATGACGACAAACGACATACATTTTACTATCCATAGGCCTCATTTTAAAAGCCTTTACAGAATACCACTTTAGATTTACAGAGGAGGTCTGGTGCTAGAATTACCGCCCATGATTTGATGTTCGCGATGACACCTCACATGTGTGAAACGATCGCTGTTTGCATGCGTACGTGTGTGTCCGCCTTTGCGTTCAAGCATGGGAGGACAGGGGAACTTAATTTTTTTTTTCTAATTATTAATTTATTTTATAATTTTTACATTATTGCTTTAATTTTTTTTTATCACTTTTATTGCTGTCACAAGGAATGTAAACATCCTTGTGACAGCAATAGGCATGTGACAGAGGTACTCTTTATGGAGAGATCTGGGGTCTATAAGACCCCAAATCCCTCCTCTGCACTTAAAAGCATTCAAAGCCAAGATCGGTGTTTTTGAATGCTTTCGATCTTTAAAATCAGGGGCCGATGGTTTCCAAGTTAACTAGAAGTGATATAATTTCATTGCTTCCAGTTTACTGTTGCGAACAGCTAATCAAAGCCACTCCTGATCAGTGGGATGGGAGAGCCCAAGAGAGCCTCAGAATAGCAGTGGGATGAGGGTGGGGAACGTCCCCTCCCACTGCTTGTAATAGCAATTGAGCAGCTAGTAAGCCACTCTGATTGCTATTACAAAAGAGCTGACCGCTACAGGGATCAGCTGCAGGCATCATCCCGCTATAACCACCAAAAGTCCAGCAACTTACACAGGAAGTGGTTAATAAAATGAATAACTTTGCAGATAGTGGGGTGGAGCACTTTGCAAGAGCAGTTGCTCCAAAGCTTAGTAAATGAGTAGATGCTCTACTGACTTCCATCACCCAACCGGGCATGCAAAAATGCTGATTTTTTATTTTCTTTGCTTGTGATTGGGTATTCTTTGCAAAGAGACGTTTTACCTCATCTACTATGGAGCAACTGCACTTGCAGAGGGCACATTCTATTGACCTTTAGTAAATCAACCCCAGTGTATGTTACCTGCATTGTGCTCCAACATATTTACAGACTCTAAGAGGGAGATTTACTAAAACTGGTGCACACGGAATCTTGTGCAATTGTGCATAGTAACCGATCAGCTTTTAGGTTTTAGTGTCAAAGCTTAAAGTGGCTGTAAAAGTATTATTTTTTTTAAATAACAAACATCTCTGTTATTACATTTTCTGTGCAATTGAAATGCACAGAGTTGTCCCGAACTTCCTCTTCTTCCCCTGCCAATGCTCCTGGCTCCTCCAGTGCCCCCACAGGAAGCACTCATACATATTGCTAGACGTTAGAAGCAAATTGGTTACTATGCACAGCTGAAACAAGATTCTGTGTGCACCAGTTTTAGTAACTGTGAAAACTGCAATGATGTTCTGTAAACCATACCAAACTATCAACTAACATTCCTGCTTTCAGCAACAGCAGTAGCAGGGTAGTAGCAGCAGCAATGTAGTAGTAGTGACAGCAGTAGTAACAATGTAGTAATAGTTTGGCAGTAGTAGAAGTGGCAGCAGTAACAGCAGCACCAATAACATAGTTATTACAGCAGCAACACAATCACAGCAATAACAGCATCAGCAGCAGTGTAGTAGTAGTACCAGTAGTAGATGTAGTATTAGTAGCAGTAAAATAGTAGTAGTAGTAATAGAAGTAGCAGTAGCAGAATAGTAGTTGCAGTAATCAAAGTTGTAGTTGTAGCAGCTGTAGTAATGGTAGTATTAGCAGTAGTAGCATCAGTAGAGTAGTAGTAGCAGTAGTAGTAGCAACAGCAGTAGCAGAGCAATTGTGAAAGTAGTTATAGTAGCAGGAGTAACAAAATAGTATTAAAAGTAGTAGTAGTAATAACAGCAGCAACAGTAGATGCAGTAGCATAGGCAAAACAGCAGCAACAGTAGCACAATACCAATAGCAACCGTAACAGTAGTAGTAATAACAATGGCAGTAACAGAACAGTAGTAGAAGTAGTGGTAGCAGCAACAATAGCGGAGTAGTAGCAGTGGTGGTAAAAAGAGCAGTAGTAAAAGTAGTAGAAGCAGAAGTAATAGAGTAGTAGTAGAAGTAGTATCAGATGTAATAACAGTTGCAGCAGCATAGACTTAACAGCAGCAATAAGAGCACAGTAGCAATGGTAGCAGTAAAGGAGTAAGTAGTAGTAGCAACAGCAGCAGCAGAGTACTAATACATGTAGCAGTAGCAGTTGTGGCAGCAGAGTAATGGCAGACTAATAGTAGCAGTAGTACATTTGTAGTTTCAGCAATAACTTAACAGAGTACTGAAAGTAGCAGAGTACTAGTGCAGCTATAGCAGAGTGGTAGTAGTAGTAGCAGTAGTAGTTAGTGCCGGGACAGGGTTATCCAGAGCCCAGGGCAAGGATGCATTAATACATGCCATAAAATGGGTGTACCACCCATCATCCATTTTTTGCCCCTTTGCTTTACTACTCCCAGGGTAACTTCTCTCCTTGCCCACCCCTTGTCCCAGGCCTGGTAGTAGAAAAAGTAGTAGCAGCAGCAGTAATAGCAGTAGAGCAGCAGCAGTTGTGACAATAGCTAAGTAATAGTAGTTGCAGATGTAGCAAGAGCAGAGTATTTGTTGGGTTGTTACTAGAAATAATAGTATTTTATTCTTATATTAGCAGTCATTATCTGAAAGCTGAATTGATTTTAATTGAAAGCAGTATATAGAAAGGAGTTGTCAATATGTCTTTATTGGTGGGAAAGTGTCAGTTTGAACAACCCCTATCCCCCAAATCCCCTCACCACTATTAATCAAAAAGGAATAGCCAGCAAAATATGTCCCACTGTCATATCAACCTCTTAATCCTGATAGTAATTCGCCCAAGCTACATTCCATGAAGCCTCTATTAATCCCAACCTGATGCAGCAGATCCCATTCCTGTCCCCTCCTGTGTGCAGCATGATTTTCGGATTGCAGATTGTGCCTAAGCAGCCAGACAGAGGCGCATTACCCTGATAAAAGCTGGATTCATAGAAGCCTTTTCTGTGATTAAATTAAATAACTGAGGCATTCATGAAAAAAATTAACCAGGAGAAAGTGTATGCTTGTTTACACAGTGGAGTGTAATGCTGATACAACACAACCATTGAGTCAGTGAAGGATCTCAAATGCTTAGAAGTGAAGTGACCTAATTCTGGCAGCAAGGCATTATTCAGTGCAAAGTCTGGGTGTCCACAGAGAAGGTGACAATGCTTGCAGTGACACTGAGATGGCCTTTACCAGCACAAGCCTCTAGCACCCCCCCTCCTCCAGTTCACAGGCACTAATCAATAAATTCGTTGTTCCAGCAGGACACTAGTGCTTGGCAACATACGCCTTCTGTCCCCCACCCAACCATCAAGAGCCCCTCTTATGTCTTCTTCACACAATAGGGGAGCATAAAAACACAATGCACGGTCGAAATAATAAATGGGTCTAGCAAGCACAAACGGCATTTTTTGCAGCTTTTGCCAATTATTAGCAGGATTTACATTCATGGCTCCAGCAGAACAATAATACGTCAATGGGATGTGCAAAATCTGCTTGTGGTTTCATGGGCAGCCCCATTGTGAAATGTTTCTTAGAAAGTCCAAGTTAAAACTGGATACACTCACACCAGACTAATCCTTCCTTTATAAGACTTATTCAGTTTAATGGAAGATTGTAGAGAATAAAAATTGTAAAATAAAAAACAGATATGTTTAAACCTTTACGAGTTTAAAACACTGGGACTATATAATGAAATACTATTATGGCATCGTTTGTGATTAGCACCCTTTAATTATTTTTTAATGGAACATCTTCTAATTTAAAATGAATAAAAGTTTCCTTTTCATCTTCTTCAATCCTTTTGTGTGTATGAGGATGCGTGCTATATTGCCCTTTTTTTTTTTTTGAATGCCCATTCTTTCTTCTTTTTGTTTAGCAATTGTTACAGCTATATAAAGCAGCCTTTCTTGTTTTTCCACCCTCTATAGATGCATATATACAAGGGCCACTAAAGGATCCCTGTGCTATTCACTGATCTCTCATTTGTTCTGAAGTCCTAACAGGGGTGACCTTTTCTATGCAGTCTTCTGCCTTCCTACTTGGGCAGTGTATGTGGTGGAAGCAGATGGCTACTGATTGGGTGAGCTTTGTCCTTCTAATGCTGAATACTTTCTAGAAAAGGACTTTATCATGCTTCATTGGGCAGAGAAGCAACGGATGAGATTTATGACTGGAGAAAATAAATCTACTTTTCCCCCTTTTTTTTCTTCTCTCCTTTAAGTGGTTCAGTGCTCGGTATAATTTCCTGGCTATATCTGCTTTTTGTGTTTTTACTGTATTTGCAGTAGATCAGAATGAAAGACAAAGGATGCTCTTCTGTATCTTCAAGGGGAATTAATATACTATTCAATATAAGATATAGATGCGAGGGTAACAAAAAAAAAAAAACTGCTTAATTTGAATAATCACATCAACAAGGTTTTACATTTCAATAACTTTGTTCTTATGTACAGTTTACAGGAATATGCTATTCGACTGTATATACAAGTTAACAGTCATATTTACTTATTATATATGCAGACTCTGCAGTGGTCCTGCCTTGCAGTCTTTAAAGTGTTACTAAACCCACAACAGTAAAGTCAGTCTGTATATGCAGTGAGTCGTGCTTGGTATACTCACTGTGAAACCTAAGGGGTTAATGTGTAAAAAGGCTGTTTTCTATTGCCTTCTCTGATCCTCCCCTCCTTCCACAGTCCACAGTCCATCACCTGATAGTACAAAGCTGCTCCTGCACATGCTCAGTTTGGTGTGTATTGCTAGAGAGTTTTTTTTTTTTGTCTTGGGAGGGTGCACCTGATCGGTACAGGGCCAATTAGTACGGTCCAGACAGAGGGTCAGGGGTCCTGCAGTCTCCTACAAGCTTTATCCAAGCACTGATAGAAGTCATAAGACTGCTATATACTGCTGATGAGAAAAGATATTTAGCAGTTATATTTACTAAAATAATTGCATTTCAGGGGGCGTGGTCCAGCTCTGGTCCGAGATGGCCACTTGAAGAAGAAGCTCCATGTAGCAAGACAAGTACACCTTCTTTGGGCATCTTCAATCCCCGCAAAAATGCTGAGATCGCGCCGCAGCACATCTACGAACCGGGATACAGGCACTCCATTAAGTGGCAACATACCAGCACTGTTCCGGACCCAGCACTTGGCGCGCCAAGTGACCTCCACCTCGCCGATGTGGCGCTCGCCTGGCAGTGATCCAGAAGCTACGACGGTGACCAATAAGTCTCATGTCGCTACTGCTTCCTCTCTCCCAAGCCTCTCAGAGTTGCAAACTGTAGCCGCCAAGATAAAGGCTACAATCGGCTCTGCTATCTCTGAGCTCCGCTAAGACCTGCACTCTGGGATGACGAGGCTCAGTGAAACAGAGAAGGCCACCATGCTGCATGGTTCTGCCATCAAGCAGCTGCAATGCACATCTGACTCCCATGTTGCTCATCACATAGATATGCACAGATATATAGAATATCTTGATAATCGGGGAGAAGGCGCAACATCAGGGTCTGTGGTCTCCCTGAATCTGTTGAACCTCAAGCCTTGGAACCAGCGATTGCAACCCTTTTTGATGATCTCCTAGACATAGTCTAGCCGATATTCCCATGGAGTATGAGCAGGCACACAGGGTCCTAGGGCCATGGGGAAGAGAGCCTGACCCACCTCGGAATGTCATATGTTGCCTAGTCAGTTATCCGCTGAAGGAGGCAATCCTACGCAAGGCAAGGGAGAAAGATCAGGTCATCTTCAATGGCTCTCATATCAAGCTATTCCAGGACTTATCTAATATAACTTTGCAGCACCGTCGTGTGCTGCACCGTTATTGGAACATCTCCGCACTAGGGGAATAACATGCAGATGGTGCTTCCCCTTCTGCCTCTTTGCCTCCACCCGAGGCAGATCTTCCTCCCTAAGGATGCCAGGAGATCTCCAAGATTTCTGTGAGACACTGGAGATCCCCATGGTTGATCTGCCTGAATGGTATAGTGCCTTCTACGCTACTGATCCCTGGATATCGATGACCATCAACAACACTCCTAAAGCCCAGCGACAACGTGGAAGAAGACGCCATTCTCAGGCTGCCTCTCCCTCTCCACGACAATGAGATGAGGAACAAAGCAGCCCTGCTCCCTCTCCCTCTCGCTGCCGTGAGAGCCTAGGATCTCTAAAGCCCCATACACACTATCAGTTTTTCTGCTGAGTTTTTCCTTCAGATTTACCAAAACCATATAATATGAGGTCAAACCTTAGGAATTTCAATTTGTATGCAATCAGGCAGGCCCTTGCACTACATTGTTTTGGTAAATCTGAAGGAAAAAGTCAGCAGAAAATCTGATAGTGTGTATGGGGCTTAATCCTGTCTTCAAGAGCTCCTTTACAAGGACTGTTATAGTGAACCTTCCTTGGACTTTTCTTTTTTGGGTGAAGTGCTTTGTTTTTACTTTACTAATTTCTTTTTTATTGTTATACCCCACTCTCCATGCTAGGGAACATGGCTGCTGTTAGATTGAGTTCTTCTCACCTACCCTGTCCACAATTCTAATGGGATTCCTATGTTTATCTGCAAATCACTTCCCCAGAGCTTCTGCCTGTGTGTTTATATATTACATATTCTAAGCCCTCCTGTTACCTGGCTGACTGCTACCACTGGATTCCCAGGGGAGAGGGAGGGTCATATCCTGAGCTCCTGGCAAGTGGAACTTCCTCAACTTTCTCCTGCCTCTACTAGGCCCTAGGAATTTGCTGGAGTCTGATTAGACCATATCCCACGCAATATTGCCAGACGAATGGTCCTTACAAAGCAGTGTTTGACATTTTGTTATCTAAGGCTACTCATCTAGTTTACTTAATTTAATCACTCCAGTGATAATGATTAATCTGCAGAAGGTTTAATGCAAAGGCCTCTGTAACTAACTGCCATTCTTTGCAGGCGTGTGACATAGTGGCTTTCTAGGTGGTATCTGTCGAGCATCACGGGCACTGGTGGCGGTCTCTCCCAGAGGTCCTTGATCGTTGAGGTGAGGGGTCGGCAGAGGGACACGCCGATCCAGCAGATTGATTAATTTGCTACGGACTGCCCATTGAGTAAGTAACCATTTTATTGGAATCTCTTATCTGAAACCGTATTAATCCCCCCCCTTTTTTTTTTGCCTACACTAACTCTTCCTCTTGTTATTAAGGTATACCATTGGTCCCCAATCTATGTCAGCTCTACATTACATTACACTATATGAAACTGTTTACATCCTCTGTTTGTAGACTTGCATCTCTTCTACATATATGTCTATAGGGAAATACAGGCCATTACCTGCACCTATTGCTGCTACATGGTGAGTGCAGTAGGATGCCCTCTACTCACTCTAATATTGCATTATGTCTTCATACATGTATTGCTTATCTCTTCTCTGGCCGATTGTGCTTTGCTTCGCTCCCACCCAGCAGAAGCTCCAAGCTCCTGCTGAACCTTCCAGAAAATATCTTCCTTCAATTTTCCCTTTTTCATAGACAAGCCAGCGTGTCTGAGCTCGTCTCTGGATACATACCGTATCTTGGTTTCCTCTAATCTCTCTTACATTCTGAATATGTTTGCTTCCATCTTTGCACTTAGTGTTTTTTCACCTTTCTTCTTCTCCTCTTCTTTCTATCATTCTCCTTCACCCCTCCTCCCGCCTTCCCTCTTTTCAAATTATTTTTTTTTAATTTTTTTTTTACCTGCTCTTTCTCCAGGAGTAGGGATCTCCCTTTAAACCGAAAAACAAGGTACAAGCTCTGCCCGGCTAAATTTTAACCTCCTCTCGCATCATGACTAAACCAGTGCCTATTTCCATGCCCACCTCAATAAGGTTTATTTTGGTGAATATACCAGAATTTCTTGCAGAATTCCGCAGATTGAGAGCACAAGTAGTTTTGATTCAGGAAATGCACTTTAAGACAGGACATTTTCCAAATTCACTAAGAAACATTTTCCAGTAGTCTTCCATGCCACGTCTGCCAAAGTGAAAACAAAGAGAGTCACAATCCTAACATCCAAAAATGCTAATTTTTTATATAGGAAACCAAAGTGGCCCCTGAGGGTTGGTAATTGTTTCTAAAGGGCCAACTTGGGTCATGTCCCCTCACGATAGCCAAAATTTACAGCCCAAATAGTGGCCAAGTGACTTTCTTTCGACAACTTGGTCAGGAACTTTCAGATTTCACCTCAGTAATCCTGATCCTTGGTGGAGACCTGAACACGCCTCCAAACCCTCTCTTGGATACACCTACAAGCACCTCCTCTATCCCTTATAAGGCATTACACCTAATCAACCTACAGCTTCAAAATCTTCAACTACAAGCGGGGGAATAAAAGCAGCCGCCTTCTTGATAGGGCAGTTCAGGCCCAAAATAATTCAACAACAATTTATTCCATTAGAGACTCTCAAGGTCTTAAACATTGCTCAAATTAAGCCATTGCTAAACAATTTGAAGAGTACTACAAAACCCTTTACAACCTTAGAGACCCCATCAAACTTACCTCTGTGACGAATACTAGGCAATAACTTATCACTGATTTCTTGACTCATTTTGGGTCCTCCCAGATTTTGGGTGATGAGCTAGAAGGCAGAGTGGTGAAGGAAATGAAACCAGGGAAAAGCCCCGGGCCTGGATGGTCTTACACTCCAGTATTATCGCACATTCATGGATATACTAAAGCCAAGATTTCTATCAGATTTTAGTTCACTTGCCTCTTCTCCCCCTCGCTCTTCCTCTCTTTTAGAGGCACATATTACTGAGGTTCCAAAGGAGGGGAAAGACAGCTCTCAGGTGGCCAATTACCGCTCCATATCTCCCCTCAATGTTAACGTGAAGTTGTATGCCAAAATCCTGGCCAACCGTCTGCTCCCTCTTCTGTCATCTCTTGTATCTTTGGATCAAGCTGGTTTCATTCCAGGGTGAGAGGCACGTGATAATACCGTTAAGGCTCTGAATATTCACTACTGGTTCACCTCGCAAAATAAAAGGGGCTTTTTCTTGTCATTGGACACAGTACAGTAGAGTAGCTTTGGACTACCTAGAAGCAACTCTTAAGAGCATTGGATTGTTGCCAAGGATGTGTGGCAGCATACAGGCTTTATATTCAAACCCTCAAGCCAGGGTCCGGGTTAAGTGCCACCTATCGAACACCTTCCGTTTGTCCATTGGGGCGAGGCAGGGGAGCCCCTTGTCCACCCTGCTTCCTTTCGTTGTCTCACTTGAGCCATTCCTAAACAAATTGCATTCGAACCCCGATATTCATGGGATATTGATTCATGGCTCTTCCTATAAAGTAGTGGCTTTTGCCAGTGATCTTTTGCTTTTTTTATCCCAGCTGCATATTTCCCTATCAAATCTACTCAAGGAGCTGGAATCTTTTAAGAACTTGTCCAACTTAAAGATCAACTATTCCAAATCTCAAGCTTTAAATATCTTCCTCTCTAATGCTGAAGTCGAGCAATGCCAGGCCAATTTCCCTTTTCAGGGAACCCAAGAAGCCTAAACTTATCTAGGCATTAAAATCCCTTCTAAATTCTCCGATCTCTACCACAGAGACCATTTAAATGTACTAGAGGGCATATGTAAAGAGATGCGATTGTGGCAGTCTCTAAATATATTATGGTTCAGTAGGACTGCTTTAATTAACATGTCGCTCCTCCCTCCTATCCTCTATATCTTGCAAACTGTTCCTATTCGGGTCCCTCCAACATTTTTTCCTTTATACAAGAAGGAATGTACACAATTCATTTGGAGCAAGAAGCTCCCCAGAATTAATTATATGCATGTCTAAATGCTCCAAAACGCAAAAGAAGATTAGGTTTCCTGGATCTTCAAGGTTACTATGCGGCCTGTCTCATAGCTAGGATAGTTGACTGGAATGTTCATGAGTCCATCAAAGCTGTGGTGGCTCTTGAAGGTTCCCAAGCCTCTTTACCCTTGCATTGCCTACCTTGGCTTCAACCAGAGGAGATACCCTCTAAAGTTAAGTTGTACCCACTCATCGTGCCCCCAATCCAAGCATATCACCATTGGTGTAAGCACCTACATGGAGGGCCTCAGAGGGGTCCACTTATACCTCTTCGTTTTAACCCTTCCCACCAGGTATGTCACATTCCTTTTTATGATTAGGTTGTCCACATACAATACCTTTCCAGGGGTGGACTGACAACTCATGGGGCCCCCGGGCAGTAGGAGATTATGGGGCCCCCGGGCAGTAGGAGATTATGGGGCCCCTGGGAAATCGGAGATTATGGGACCACACAGTACACACACACAGTATACAATCACACAGTATACAATCACACAGTATACACATACATGTACACACAGTATACACAGACATGTTTCTATTGGCTGAGAAGGTACTGGAGAGGTGGGGCAGCTATAATCTCAGGATTTTTAGACCAAAAGGATGTCGGTAAGGGACATTTCAGAGACAGCTGTAAAAAAAAACACAGATTTTTACATACTGTCCCTGGTTTTACTGACGCTGGCAACCCTGATGGGGCCCCCTAGCGGCCCGAGGCCCTCGGGCAGTGCCCGAGTGGCTGAATGGTCAGTCCGCCCCTGTAACTTTCTAATCATACCTTAAAATTAGAAATTTTCTCACTTCACAGATCGACTTCACACTCCGAGAGAGTCCTTTAAACCCGTTGTAGTTAACCTGTAGTCATTCTCAACCACAGCAACAAATGAGGGTTATTTACGAAAGACAAATCCACTTTGCACTACAGGGGCAAACTACAAGTGCAAAGTGCACTTGAAATTGCACTGAAAGTGCACTTGGAAGTGCAGTCGCTGTAGATCTGTGGGGGACATGTAAGGAAAATAAATAACAGCATTTTAGCTTGCACATGATTGTATGATAAAATCAGCAGATCTTCCCCTCATTTCAGATCTACACCTTCAGTGTAGTTTTAGTGTTAGTTTTTATTGAACAATATTGCAAATTACATTAGTTCAATCATTAAATCGTCATTTGCAGTGTACATATTGCTTTTGTTTAATGAGTGCTCTTTAACAACATGAGCATTCAAGATACAAATATAGAGGTTATCATTATAACTTTTTTTCCCAATTGGGAGATTGTTCTTTCATAAAGGCCAGGGGTTAAGAAAAAAATGGGAAAGGAGGTAAATATAACAAATTTAAACAGAAAGGAAAATATAACACAACAAAACTAAGCAGGAGACACCATCTTGTACCAAGGTTTAATTAACTTCAAGAGGCTAGATCTTATGTGATCACTAATTTATGTATCTTTCATTGGGTATTCATAGAGCCAACATTTCCAGTGTATGCCAATATTCATGCATATTGGGCAGAATTTTGCACTTTAATTATAGTTTCTGACACATTAGGGATAATATTGGTTTTCCAGAGAGATGTTATAGTCATACAGGCTGCTGTGAGTATTTATATAATTAGAAAGTGGAATTGTTTTGGAATTTTGTCTAGGTATTGATGTAGAAGGGCCATCTCAGTTGTTGGGGAGATGACGAAGCCTATGACCTTTGACATTAGGGAGAATATTTTATTCCAGAAGCTGCAAAGACATTTGCACCCCCAAAATATATGGAATAGGGTCCCTATGTCTCCACATCCTCTCCAGCACTCAGCTTTGGAGCCAGGGACATATTTGGCTAGTTTAAGTGGGACCAGATAGCTTCTATTAATATTTTTTAGGAAATTATCCCAATGATTGACACACTTTGAAGCTTTAAACATTGACACTCTTGCTTGTTTCCATTCTAAATAGTTGAACGTAATGCTCAGATCTTTTTCCCATGCCAACATAAGAGCTGTTTTTACATTGCTATTCTTGGGTTATAGATGGGTATATAATCATGAGATACCTCCCTTTTTATATCGTCTGTTTTGAAGCTCCTGCCATATCTCTCTATTTAGGTTGATAGACCTTATATCATTTTTAGTGAATAGGTGTTTTACCTGAAGGGTTTCATGCTGGCTATATTCCATGTTTGCTACCTTGATAGCTTTAATATATTTTATCCCATTGGAACGCTCGGGTTGTGTATTTATCGAGGGCATTATGTATTCTAGAACTGAGACATGTGCAATAGTTTGGATATACTTGGTTTTATTTGTGCACTTTTGGTGACTTGCATTCCAGGCCCATACAGACGTTTGAATAGAAGGGATATTGGGTATATTCACGGGTTGCCCTGTTGTGGAAGCTAATAATAGGACGGTGAGGTCTGGGGAGTCTGATAAGACTCTTTCCATTATTACCCACTGTCGATCGGAGTAATAATCAAACCATACTGCTTTGTGGTAGGTTTCCAATGCTGGGAGCCCCCCCCCCCGTTATGTTTAGGGTTTACTAATGTCTAGAATGCTATTTTTAGGATTTGTCCTTGCCAGATAAATATTTTAAGAAGAGCATTCATCTTTTGGAAAAAAAATAGTTGGTATTATGATGGAGATCATCCTAAACAAGTAAAGGATCTTAGGGAGAACCATCATTTTAAATGCTGCTATACGTCCTAACCAGTTGAGTTCAAATTTTGCAATGTTTAGGGTATCTTGAGCGTAGAAGCGGTAAAAAGTTTGCTTTGTACATATTAACTGAGGGGGACATCAGGAGTATCCCTGAGTAGGGTAAACTGCCACGTATCCATGTGTAGGAAAATTGTTTTTTCTAATGAATCTAGGAGAAGTCTGGGATCATTTATTCGCAGGACTGTGGACTCGTGCTGTTTAGTTTATAGTATGATACTTTAAGAAAGTTGTTGATAATAGTTTGGGCTGCTGATAGAGAGGATTTAGGGTTAGTGAGGGTAATGACCACATCATCTGCTAATAGTCCGATTTTGTGTTGTTGGCCTGCTATTGTAATTCCCTGGACCTTCCCAGGGACACCCCTGCCTTGCATTATTTGAAATTTGAAAAGTGCTAGATAGGGCATTGGATGTGTATATATTCGCAGTGGGTTTAGAGTATAGTGCAGAGATAGCAGACAGGGCGAACCCTTCAAGTCCAAATTTGTTCAGGGTAGTTTGTAGGTAGCCCCAATGCACCCTGTCGAATGTCTTTTCAGTGTCGAGAGCAAGGAATGTGTTTTCCACAGTTCAACAATGCGAATCAGATAAATCATGTGGTGAGTGTAATCCGGGGCCTTCCTACCCTGAACAAATCCCACTCTGTTTTGACTAGTTTTGGAGTAATGGTCGCCAGCCAATTTGCTAGTGTTATCGCATAGATCTTAAGATCTGAAATTAGCAATGATATGGGGTAAAAATTTTGTGGGCAGTCTGGTGTTTTCCCCGGTTTTGGTAACGTCACTATTGTAGCTTGTAACATTTCTGAGGGGAGGGAGGTGGTGGACGCTAACAGATTAAATAGCTTATTCATATTAGTACATCCTGAAAAGTTTTATAATATTCAGCAGTGAATCCATCAGCGCCTGGTGATTTATTGTTTGGAAGCAATTTTATGGCAGCTAGAATCTCATCATCTCTAATAGGGGAGTTCAAAATTGTAAGCTCCTCTTTAGTTACCTTTGGCAGTGATACAGAGTCTAAGAAAGTAGATATTAGAGATTCAGATGGTTGAGGAGTTGATGGGTCATTGGCTAAATTATACAGTTTATTACAGTATAGTATTTACGAAAGGCCTCGGCAATATGTTCAGGATGGAGTACCTTAGTTTGGGCTTCAGGATCCATAATAAAAGCTAATTTGGATTTGAGTTGCCTTTGTCTAAGATGGTTGGCTAGAAATTTTCCTGCTCTATTGCTCTGTGAGTAATGTAGGGCTTTAAAGGGGTTGTAAAGCTTTGTTTTTTATTTTCTAAATACAGTAGGTTCCTTTAAGCTAGTGCATTGTTGGTTCACTTACCTTTTCCTTCGATTTCCCTTCTAAATGTTTTTTTTCTTTGTCTGAATTTCTCACTTCCTGTTTCTACTCAGTAAACTTCACACCATCATCTGAGCGGTGTTTAGTCAGCCAGAACAGCTTACTGAACAGCTTACTGAGGAGGAACAGGAAGTGAGAAATTCAGACAAAGAAAACAAAGAAAAAAAACATTTAGAAGGGAAATCAAAGGAAAAGTTAAGTGAACCAACAATGCACTAGCTTAAAGGAATCTATTTAGAAAATAAAAAACAAACCTTTACAACCCCTTTAAATCTCCTTAGGGCTTTTTGGTGATTTGTTTCTAGTAGATTTTTAAATTGGTTTCTGTAGCTATTTATCTTCTGTCAAGGTAGATTTATGATGAGATTCTAGTTGTTTGATTCAAAGTAAGAGATCAGACATAGAACGAAGTCTACACCTTTTTTCCTTGGCTGCCATTTGTATCAAAAGTCCTCT
Organism: Lithobates pipiens; assembly: GCF_037356315.1. NCBI lineage: Eukaryota > Metazoa > Chordata > Amphibia > Anura > Ranidae > Lithobates > Lithobates pipiens. The sequence goes on along the minus strand of NW_027507718.1, from coordinate 209,505,094 downwards.
AATAAGGCCTTGTGGGCACACCAGACTGAGGAAAAGGATATATCTGTTGTGACGTTATTAATAAAAAATCCCTGGATTTTTTTTTAATTATTTCTTAGCTGGCGGCCTGGAAAAGAAGGTTTACATTATTTTGCCACATGTAGATAGGCCTTAAGGCATTTGGCTCTTCAATAGATAATGAAATCGGAGCATGGTCTTACCAAAGAATAGAATGTATGTGTGCTGCGGACACCTTAGACAGTATCTGAAGGACAGATATGAAAAGATCAATTTGTGTGTAGCTCTTATGTGGAGCTGAATAGTAGGTAAAGTCTTTCTCTGTAAGGTTGAGGCAGCGCCATACGTCGTATAGGTCCCCATTGTGTAGAACAGGTTGCAGTGTAGGATGAGTCACTAATTTTGCAGTGGAGTACAGCTTGTGGTCCACAATGGCATTAAAGTCTCCACAAATGAGGAGCGATCCTTTGTGGATTTGGTGGATCTTCTTTAAAGTTTTATGTAGGAAAGCAATTTGTTGAATATTAGGGGCATATATGTTTGCTATAGTGTAAGTAATGTTATTTATATTGCATACAAGAATTATATATCTTCCATTTTTGTCTAGTAATGATGAATGGAGTGTAAAAGAGACACAGTTCTTTATTGCTATCAGGGTTCCTCCTTTTTTAACATTGGCATTTGAACATACCGTATATACTCGAGTATAGGCCGACCCGAATATAAGCCGAGGCCCCCAATTTACCCCCAAAAAAACTGGCAAACTTATTGACTCGTGTATAAGCCGAGGGTGAGACATGCCTGTCCATCCCTGTGTGTGTGTCCGTCCATCCCTGTGTGTCCGTCCATCCCTGTGTGTCCGTCCATCCATCCCTGTGTGTGTGTGTGTGTGTCCATCCATCCATCCATCCCTGTGTGTGTGTGTCTCCATCCATCCATCCATCCATCCCTGTGTGTGTGTGTCTCCATCCATCCACCCATCCCTGTGTGTGTGTGTATCCATCCGTGTGTGTGTGTGTGTGTGTGTGTGTGTGTGTGTGTGTGTGTGTGTGTGTCCAGCCTACCTTTGTCCCGAGCCTCCGTCCCGTGCCTTGCCTCCTTGCCTCCGTTCTGTCCCGTGCCGTGCCGTGCCTTGCCGTCGTGTCGTGCCTTGCCTTGCCTCCGTCCCGTCCCGTGCCGTGCCGTGCCTTGCCTTGCCTTGCCTTGCCTCCGTCCCGTGCCCTCTTCGGCGGCCATTGTAAAATTCAAAAGCCGCGCCTCCTCCTTCGCCTGTGATAGGCGGAACACTGAATTTCCCAGCAGCCTGTGTTCCGCCTATCACTGACATCGTATCATCCTCGTCCGTAGTACGAGGATGATACGATGTCCGTGATAGGCGGAACACAGGCTGCTGGGAAATTCAGTGTTCCGCCTATCACAGGCGAAGGCGGAGCCGGAGGCGCGGCTTTTGAATTGTAGAATGGCCGCTGTCTGTCTGCTCGACACGCTGATCGAGCGGGCAGACAGCGATGACTCGAGTATAAGCCGAGGGGGGCACTTTCAGCCTCAAAAAAGAGGCTGAAAATCTCGGCTTATACTCGAGTATATACGGTATGTGGGAACAGCTTATGAGTGCATTTAGGAGGTTTGGTAGCTAGAAAGTGAGTCTTTTGGATGCAAATAACGTCTCCTTTAAGATTTTTTACCTCTTGCCACATTGCTTTCCGATGATCTCCTTTTTCTATAGGGCGCTTTTGGACTCGATTCCCATTTATGTTACCCCATTCTATCAGGCCTGGGCCGAGGAGCTGAATTTGACACTCTTGGAGACAGAGTGGGAGACTGCATGCACCCTTATCCACAAAGGCTCACTCAACGTGGCAATTCGAGAAAATGGATACAAATTATTTTTTTCGTGGTACCGAAATCCATCTAGACTCCACAAATTTTATCCCACCATTTCCAATCTCTGTTGGAGATGTGGAGTGGAAGTTGGCACCATGCTCCATGTGTGGTGGTCTTGTCCCATCCTTCAGCCCTTTTGGAAACAAGTACACAATATAATTTGCAAAGTAAGCTCCTATAGCTTGAATTACACCCCGGTGCAATTCATTTTGCACCACACCTCCCTATTGAAATGTGTATATAATAAATCGCTGGTGATGCGCATGGTGAATAATTCTAAGCAATGTATTCCATGCCATTGGTGTTCAGCAATTGTTCCATTGATTTGTGAATGGTTCCACAGGATTATTCACATGGAAGAGATGGAAGAGCTGATCCACATTGCCCAGGATAAGATGTCTACATTCACAAAGACTTGATTTTGTTGGATTGACTACAAGGAGTCTGCAGAATTCCAAACATATATGTGTCAGCTAACGTAAACAAATGCTTGCACATTTTATATCTTCTACCCGCTCCTATTCCCCTTTCCCGTTTGCTCGACCCCCTTCTTCCCTCTCCCTCTCATCCAATGCCCATCTCCCCTGCTCAAATGCCTATCCTTACTCCCCCTTTTTTTTTGTTCCTTCTTTCCTTCTTTCTTTCCCCTGACTCGCATCTTATTTCTGCTCTTCCTTCCTTTTTCTACTCTCTCCTACCTATCCTATTAGTTTGAATTAAAATTTGGAATCTAGTCATTTAGGCTTGCACTTTAAATGACAGTCTGCTCGCAATCACCAGGCTCAGCTACCAAATGCTATCGATCTCAGGAATGTGCTTCTTTCTTTATATAGGCAGCTGGGCCACTTTTTAACCATGTAGGCTCCTACGATACTGTAAACCTATTTATCATAGTTAAGTTCATATTGGACTTTTTCGGTTTCTCTTTCTTTTTTTTCTTTTTTTCTTCTTTGTTTTGGAAATCCTAGCTTTGACATAAATGAGGCTCAGACTGTAGTTCAATTATGTTTAATGTTTTCCCTTTTCTGTATGGCTATTCATTTGCAATAAAAAAATGATTGCATTTCCATGTTCGGTGTACTGTGGGAGACCAGATATAGTGAATGCAGGGTCCTGTGTTTAGTAACATTTTAATGACGTGAAACATTCACAATGGTGGCATACAGTGGTGGCTGGTGGTTTCTTTGTTTGGGGCGGCAGCAAACAAACACCACCCCCCAACTGTCTGCCGGTCCACCAGCACTTACCCCATCTGCGGCAGGGATCAGCAGGCACATCGGGGATCGGCGGACACATTGGGGATCGGCAGGCACATCAGGGATTGGCGGCACATCGGACAGGGGGACAGGCTGTGGCAGGCATCTGGCAGCGTCCTCTTTCCTTCTGAGATCATGGTGGCTTCTGCCGTGTGTCTCCTCCCCTCCTCCTAGGCATCCAATAGGATGCCTGACCTTTCAGCCAATCGGGAGCCAATTGGGAGCTGGGTAACAGACCCGCGCTCCCTGATTGCCGGAGAGGCGATTCAGTGTTAAAAAAGTGAATATTCATTTGGGATAAAATCTTAAGAAACAAATAACACAGAGGAGAGATGGGTTCACTTTAAGAGCATATAAAAAAGGGCATTAGCCAGTGCATCCCATTGGGTAAAAAAATTAAAAGAGCAAACAAGTCCTGGATTAACGCCAATGTAAAAATGCATATAAAAGCAAAAGAGAAGGCCTTCAAAAATACAAGATTGAGGGATCATTATCAGCATACAAACTTTATAAAGAATGCAACAAAAAATGTAAGGGTGCAATTAGGGCAGCTAAGATAGAACATGAAAAGCAAATAGCGGAAGAGAGCAAAAAAAAGTATGTAAACAGTAAAAAAGGGAGGACCATATTGGCCTCATAAAGAATGAGGAAGGCCACCTGGTTACAAAAGATGGGGAGATGGTGAAGGTATTGAATTTATTCTTCTCCTCGGTCTTCACGAGGGAATCAGGGGGCTTCAGTAACCAAAACTAAGTATCTTTGAAGCTGTTGCAATTACAGTCGGTGTATTGTGCCACCTGCACAGTGTACACCTAAAGCTACCCCAATTGCTGGTGTTCTTCTGATCCTATACAACATACAGCTGCTGAAGCAAGTACAGTCAGTGTATTGTGCCACCTGCACAGTGTACACCTAACGCTACCCAAATTGCTGGTGTTCTGCTGGCCCTATATCACAGGCAGCTGCATCAATTACAGTCAGTGTTTTGTGCCACCTGCACAGTGTACACCTAAAGCTACTGCAATTGCTGGTGTTCTGCTGGTCCTAAACCACAGGCAGCTGTAGCAATTACAGTTGGTGTATTGTGCCACCTGCACAGTGTACACTTAAACCTACCCCAATTGCTGGTGTTCTTCTGATCCTATATACCAGGCAGCTGCTGCAGCAATTACAGTCAGTGTATTGTGCCACCTGCACAGTTTACACCTAAAGCTACCGCAATTGCTGGTGTTCTTCTGGTCCTATACCACAGACAGCTGTAGCAATTACAGTTGGTGTATTGTGCCACCTGCACAGTGTACACCTAAAGCTACCCAAATTGCTGGTGTTCTGCTGGTTCTATACCACAGGCAGCTGTAGCAATTACAGTTGGTGTATTGTGCCTCCTGCACAGTGTACAGCTACAGCTACCCCAATTGCTGGTGTTCTGCTGGTCCTATACCACAGGCAGCTGTAGCAATTACAGTCAGAGTATTGTGCCATCTGCACAGTGTACAGCTAAAGCTACCCCAATTGCTGGTGTTCTGCTGGTCCTATACCACAGGCAGCTGTAGCAATTACAGTCGGTGTATTGTGCCACCTGCACAGTGTACAGCTAAAGCTACCCCAATTGCTGGTGTTCTGCTTGTCCTCTACCACAGGCAGCTGTAGCAATTACAGTCAGAGTATTGTGCCATCTGCACAGTGTACAGCTAAAGCTACCCCAATTGCTGGATTTATGCTGGTCCTATACCACAGGCAGCTGTAGCAATTACAGTCGGTGTATTGTGCCACCTGCACAGTGTACAGCTAAAGCTACCCCAATTACTTGTGTTCTGCTTGTCCTATACCACAGGCAGCTGTAGCAATTACAGTCGGTGTATTGTGCCGCCTGCACAGTGTACAGCTAAAGCTACCCCAATTGCTGGTGTTGTTCTAAATCTATACCACAGGCAGCTGCAGCAGTTACATTCGGTGTATTGTGCCCCTTGCACAGTGTACAGCTAAAGCTACCCCAATTGCTGGTGTTCTGCTTGTCCTATACCACAGGCAGCTGTAGCAATTACAGTCGGTGTATTGTGCCACCTGCATAGTGTACACTAAAGCTACCCCAATTGCTGGTGTTCTGCTTGTCCTATACCACAGGCAGCTGTAGCAATTACAGTCGGTGGATTGTGCCACCTGCACAGTGTATAGCTAAAGCTACCCCAATTGCTGGTGTTCTGCTGGTCCTATAACCCAGGCAGCTGTAGCTATTACAGTTGGTGTATTGTGCAACGTGCACAGTGTACAGCTAAAGCTACCCCAATTGCTGGTGTTCTGCTTGTCCTATACCACAGGCAGCTGTAGCTATTACATTCAATGTATTGTGCCACCTGCACAGTGTACAGCTAAAGCTACCCCAATTGCTGGTGTTCTGCTGATTCTATCCGCCGGCAGCTGTAGCAATTACAGTCGGTGTACTGTGTTATCTGCACAGTTTGCACCTAAAGCTACCCCAATTGCTGGTGTTCTGGTGTTCCTATACTGCAGGCAGCTCCAGTAATTACAGTTGGTGTATTGCATCATCTGCACAGTGTGCATCTAAAGCTAGCCCAATTGCTGGTGTTCTTCAGATCCTTTACCACAGACAGGCAGCTGCAGTAATTATAGTCAGTGTACTGTGTCATCTGCACAGTGCATCAGATCGCACCGCTGCTATTTGCAACATATGTCTCAAGCGTATCTCACGTGGCCAAAACATCAGCCGCTTGTGCATCACATACTTGACCAGACATATGTCGGCCTGCCATGCAGTTCTTTGGCAAGTGTACCTAAAAGACCCACACCAAAGAACAAAGCGGACCTCTCCTTGCTCCTCATCAACTGGGATCTCCAACCCCACTATACCCTCAGTCCTCTCTGAAACCTGCACTGAGAGGAATGAAGGTGTAGAATTAGGTGTGTCACAGCAAAGTACTTGCGGGCAATCTGCTAGCGGTACACCAACGTCCGATTGTACCAGGCAAATTTCCCTGCCCCAGCTGCCGGACCAATGAAAGAAGTTCACACCCAGCCATCCACATGCCCAGTGGTTGAATGCTAGCTTGGCTAAATTGCTAGCACTTCAACTGCTGCCTTTTCAGTTGTTAGACACGGCCCCGTTCCGTGAGTTTGTGCAGTGTGCGGTTCCTCAGTGGCAGGTTCCCAAAGTCCACTTTTTCTCACAGAAGGCGATTCTGGCGCTCTACCGGCAGGTGGAAGGCAATGTCCATGCCTCACTGGACCGGGCAGTCAGCGGTAAGGTGCATATTAACGCTGACTCATGGTCCAGCAGGCATGAACAGGAATGTTACCTATCTTTCACGGCGCATTGGGTGACTCTTCTGGCAGCTGGGAAGGATGCAGGACAAGGTGCAGTAGTGTTGGAGGTTGTTCCACCACCACGCCTCCAAAATGCCGCTACTGGTGATTTTGACTCTCCTCCCCCTCCTCTTCTTCTTCCTCCATGGCCTCTTCCTGTGCTTTGTCCTCGGATATCAGCGGTGATACATAGGTGTTCAAGGGGCTGCGTAAGTACGCAGGCAAAAAGATGCCATGCCGTGCTTGCGCTGGTGTGCTTGGGGGACAGAAGCCACACTGGGGCAGAGATTCTGTAATCTCTGCAGGGGCCGGTCATATAATGCCAGAGCTCGGCTGGCTGACCTCCAAAAGGAATTGAACTTGCCCAAGAACCGCCTAATCTGTGACATGCCCACCAGGTGGAACTCAACGTTGGCCATGCTGCAGCGGCTGCACATGCGGCAGAGGGCCTTCAACGAGTACCTGTGCGACTACGGAACCAGGACAGGGTCAGGGGAGCTCAGATTTTTTTCCACGCAAGTGGGCCATGATCAGGGATGCATGCACTGTCCTGTCACCATTTGAGGAAGCCACGAGAATGGTGAGCAGTGACAATGCATGCATCAGTCACACTGTTCCTCTTGTCCACCTGTTGGAGCACACGCTGTGTGGAATAATGGACAAGGAACTTGAGGCAGAACAGAGGCAGGAAGAGGAGGACTTCCTTGCCTCTTAAGGCCCCCTTTATCCAGACAGTGTTCCTGCTGGCCTGCCGATCACACAGGAAGAGGAGGAAGAGGAGGAGGATTGTGTCAGCATGAAGGTGGAGCCTGGCACTCAGTATCAGCAGCAGTCTTTTAGGGATGATTTACAGTCCCAAGAAACCCGTGGACTTGTACATGGCTGGGAGGAGGTGGCTGCGGATCATATTGTCCTTAGTGACCCAGAGGACTCAGGACCGAATGCCTCAGCTCATGGCTTCCCTGATCCTGCAAAGCCTGCAGAAGGATCCTCGTATTCAGCGGATCAAGGAGAGGGATCATTACTGGCTGGCTCTCCTTGATCCACGGTAAAAGGGTAAGGTTGCGGACCTTATCTTGCCATCGCAGAGGGAGAAGAGGATGAGACATCTTCGGGAGGCCTTGCAGAAAGGTCTGTGCAACGCGTTTCCAGAGACTGGAAGGTTACAAATTCCTGGTCCTGGACAACGTGTTGCTGAGGCTTCGGTCAGTCACAGAAGGAGCGGTGGAGAAGGTGGCTGTCTGACTGATGCATTCAGACAATTGTTTAGTCTGCAGCCCCAAGGTATGATCGGTTCCAGCAACCATCGCCTGCGTCTGATTTACATGGTGCAGGAATACCTAGGGGCAAGATCAAACTTGGACACCTTTCCCACCAAAAATCCTCTGGGTTACTGGGTCTTGAGGATAGATCACTGGCCAGAGCTTGCACAGTATGCAATTGAGCTACTGGCCTGTCCTGCATCCAGCGTTCTTTCGGAATGCACATTCAGTGCTGCTGGAGGCTTTGTAGCCGATCACAGGGTGTGCTTATCCACCGACTCAGCTGATTGACTGACCTTCATAAAGATGAATCAGTTTTGGATCACCACCAGCTACCAAGCACCTGAAGCTGATGTAACCGAATATATTTTTTTCGAAATGTCAGATCCCTTCAAGACTGCCTATGCTGATGCTGAGTGACTATCCTGTTATGCTGACTGACTATCCTCTTCCTCCTCAATGATCCTGATGATAGCTTGGAAGAACATTTTTGGTTCTGGGCACCGCCACCAGTGGCTAAGGCCCAATTTTTCAGCCCCTGTTTAACAGGGGCTTGTAATTACAATTTTTGATGCAATACTTTAGCAGCAGGGCTCATTCCTGTGCTCCAACTAGAGTATCTGTGAGGGGTTGCAGTGTTGTGGCACCAGCACCAGTGCCTAAGGCCCAATTTTTCAGCCCCTGTTTAACAAAGGCGTGTAATTACAATTTTTGATGCAATACTTTGCAGCAGGGCTCATTCCTGCGTTTCAACTAGAGTATCTGCGAGGGGTTGCAGTGTCGTGGCACTAGTGCCTAAGGCCCAATTTTTCTGCCCCTGTTCAACAGGTGCATGTAATTACAATTCTTGATATAATATTTCACAGCAGTGGCCATTCCAGTGCCCACCAAGAGTAACTGTGAGGACTTACAGTGTTATGGCACCTGCACCACCACCACCAAAGGCCCAATTTTTCTACCACTGTTCAACAATGGCATGTAATTACAATTCTTGATATAATAGTTCACAGCTGGGCATTCCAGCGCCCACTAATGCCGCGTACACACGGTCGAACTGTTTGACGAACTTAGTCCGTCATACAATCCGACGTGCAATCCGGCGTACTTTCCACTGAACGGACTTGACCGTACACACGGATACCCAAACAGTCCGACGAAAGCTTGCGCGATGACGTACAGCACGTACAACGGGACTAGAAATAGGAAATCCAAGACACAGCAAAGCCCTGTAAATCCTTTCTGGGCATGCGCCATTCTTAGTCCGTCGGACTAGCATACTGACGACCGTATTGTCCGCTGAAACCAAAGTACGACGGACAGATTTTTGGAAAAACCAAAATTCTTAGTACTCCGGACTGCACGCTGAAAAAGTCAGCTGAAGCCCACACACAAGCGGATTGTCCGCTGAAATGTGTTTCAACGGACTAAGTACGTCAAACAGTTCGACCGTGTGTACGCGGCATTAGAGTCACATTGAGGGTTTACAGTGTTGTGGCAACACCAGCGCCTTAGGCCCAAATTTCTGCAGAGCATATAGGGTAGGCCCCTACTTTCAAACATCCAACTTACAAACTTTCAAATGGAAGGAGACAACAGGAAGTGAGATGAAATTCTCTCCTGTAAGAGTTGATATGGGAAAAATGTGTCTGCTCTCCACTGATGCTTTATCCCAATCCTTGTTTTACTAAAAAATTTCAAAAAACATTTTGTCATTGGGACAGAAAGTGAGGGGAAATCTTCTGAAGAGGTGCACAGACAGCAAACGAAATGTTACAGGGATGATAACCCTCCCCTATGTTTCCAAAAAGCTTAAAAATAGATTTTTTTGACTGGAGCTACACTTTAAAAATGTGCCATTTCAAAATTACAGATTCCACTTAACAACAAACCTACACAGTCCCTGTCTTGTTTGCACCGCCTGTATACTGCTGTTCTGAGTATATAGGGCCTGGGCGCTCCACGCCTTTCCTTTTTTAATATGGGTACAGGGTTCCCCTTAATATCCGTACAAGACCCAAAGGGGCTGGTAATGGGCAGGGGGGGGGGGGGGGTACCCGTGTCATTTTTCTCAATGATTTTCATCCATATTGCCAGGAACAGACATTACATTAAAACCGCAAGCAGTTTTAAATGACTTTTGTTTTCCGTTAGAAATGTCATTTTGTGCAGGGACTGTTCTAAACACGGGAAACACGGGCCACTTCACAGGCATACTATAGACACCCCCCAGGCATGATATTTAAAGGAATATTTCACATTTTTTCCCCTTTAAGCATCATTAAAATCAGTGCTCTCGAAAAAACGGGCGCTTTTAAAACTTTTTTTTGCATTGATACATGTCCCCTGGGGCAGGAGCCATGTCCACAAACCCTTTTTAGGACAATAATTAGCATATTAGCCTTTAAAATTAGCTTTTTATTTTGAACGTTCGAGTCCCATAGACTTTAATGGGGTTCTAAAGTTCGCACAAATTTTTGGTCCGTTCGCAGGCTTCTGGTGCGAACCTAACTGGGGGGTGTTCGGCTCATCCCTACTGGTGACCCCACAATAGGGATTAAAACTTTTCTGCAGAAGGAAGTTTAACCTCCTCGCGCCCGCCCTATAGCCGAATGACGGCCGTAGAGCAGGCGCGTTCGTTCGGGCCGTCGTCCCTGGACGGCCTGATGTTTACTTCCGCAATGCGCGCCGCCGCGGGCGCGCATCGCGGAAGTTCTGTGTTCGCCGTGTCCCCCGGGGACAGGCAAACACAGATCGCTGTAAACGGCCAATCACAGCGGCCGTTTACAGCGTGATCGGCGTGTCCAATGGGAGATGATCTCATATGTAAACATATGAGATCATCTCGCAGCGCCGCTCTCCTTCCTCGCACAGACAGTGCGAGAGGGGAGAGATGAACGGCTGCAGCGGCAGCCGTTCTGATTGTGGAAAAAAATAAAATAAAAAAAATGAAATAAAAAGTGCCATCCGCCCCCAGCAGTGCCATCCGCCCCCAGCAGTGCCATCTGCCCCAGTGCCATCCACCCCAGTGCTACCTGCCCCCAGTGCCATCCACCCCAGTGCTACCTGCCCCCAGTGCCATCCACCCCAGTGCTACCTGCCCCTAGTGCCATCCACGCCAGTGCTACCTGCCCCCAGTGCCATCCACCCCAGTGCTACCTGCCCCCAGTGCCATCCACCCCAGTGCTACCTGCCCCCAGTGCCATCCACCCCAGTGCTACCTGCCCCCAGTGCCATCCACCCCAGTGCCACCTGCCGTCAGTGCCACCTGCCCCCAGTGCCACCTGCCGTCAGTGCCACCTGCCGTCAGTGCCACGTGTCATCAGTGCCACATAGTGCCATCTGTCATCAGTGCCACGTATCAGTGCCATTTGTCATCAGTGCCACCTGTCAGTGTCACGTGCCATCTGTTGTCAGTGTCACGTGTCATCAATGCCACTTATCAGTGCCATCTGTCATCAGTGTCACGCGTCATCGGTGCCATGTATTAGTGCCATCTGTCATCGGTGGCACATATTAGTGCCACGTATTAGTGCCATCTGTCATCGGTGCCACGTTTCAGTGCCACGTGTCATCAGTGCCACGTATTAGTGCCACGTGTCATCAGTGCCACGTATAAGTGCCACGCGTCATCAGTGCCACATATTAGTGCCATCTGTCATCAGTGCCACATATTAGTGCCATCTGTCATCAGTGCCACCTGTCATCATTGCCACGTATCGGTGCCATCTGTCATCAGTGTCACGTGTCATTGTCCTGGTGCTTCAAAAGTGTAATAAATAGTCAACAAGTTAGATGTGTAACTTATGTTCCTAGAACACATGATGGCGCTACCTGCATGTTGGGCCTCTCTATGTGGCCAGGCTGTGAAAAAGTCCCACACATGTGGTATTGTAATACTCAGGAGGAGTAGCAGAATTTTTTGGGGGGTGTCATTTGTGGTATACACATGCCACGTGAGAGAAATAACCTATTACAATGACAATTTTGTGGAGAAAAAAAAAAATGAAAAATCTTAATTTTGCAAAGGATTGTGGGAAAAAAATGACAACATCAAAAAGCTCACTATACCTCTTACTAAATACCTTGGAATGTCTACTTTCCAAAAAGGGGTCATTTGGGGGGTATTTGTACTTTCCTGGCTTGTTCGGGTCACAAGAAGCGAGATAGGCCACCAGTACATCAGATGTGATCAATTTTGTGCGATTCGCACCACAGCTTGTAGACTCTCTAACTTTCACAAAGACCAAATAATATCCACTAATTTGGGTTATTTTTACCAAAGACATGTAGCAGTATAAATTGTGACCAAAATTTATGAAGAAAAATTAATAATTTGCATAATTCTGTCACAGAAACAAAGAAATATGCGTTTTTTTTCAAAATTTTCGGTCTTTTTTCATTTATAGCGCAAAAAATAAAAACCCCAGAGGTGATCAAATACCACCAAAAGAAAGCTCTATTTGTGGGAAAAAAAGGACAAAAAATTCATTTGGGTACAGTGTTGCATGACTGAGTAATTGTCATTCAAATTGTGAGAGCACCGAAAGCTGAAAATTGGTCTGGGCAGGAAGGTGTTTAAGTGCCCTGTAAGCAAGTGGTTAATAAGACACGTGCCCACTCATTAAAATTAGAAGAAAAGAGGTTTAACCTTAAACTACGTAGAGGGTTATTTACTGTAAGAGTGGCAAGGATGTGGAATTCCCTTCCACAGGGGGTGGTCTCAACGAGGGGGGGGATCGATAGTTTAGAAAAACTACTAGATAAGCACCTGAACGACCGCAACATACAGGGATATACAATGTAATACTGACATATAATCACACACATAGGTTGTACTTGATGGACTTGTGTCTTTTTTCAACCTCACCTACTACAGTATATAACTATGTAACATCTGGGTGGGCTCTGGGCGCAATGACTTGCGCCACGAGTCCACCCTATTTTGAAGCCTAATAGAAGCCTCTAATCAGGTGCTTCAAAAAAACACCCCCACCACTGTAATGAACATGCCCAGCATCCTGAAAGGAGGCGGATGCATGAATGGGGGTGGCCGCGGTGGCCATGGATGGATTCATGCTATACATAAAACTATCCATTAACCATATAGGGGGGTGTCGTGGATAGAGGGGATGGTGTCCATATGCCCTTAATGGACGGGCCACCACTGGTGGCATAGACCATGCAATCCAGGTTGATAAGAATGTAGGTCATTGGGGTTGATTTACTAAAACTGGAGAGTGCTAAACCAGGTGCAGCTTTACATAGAAACCAATCAGCTTCCAGGTTTTTTTGTCAAAGCTTAACCCCTTTCCGATCATATACTGTACATCTACATTGGCAAGGGGGCTCTCCTGCACAGCATCAAGTACCTAGTACATGATCCTGCACTGCCGGGTGTGGGGCATGCATGAGCACCATCAACGACCTGCTCACTCTGCGATCACACACAGCGGTAGCTGAACTGCAGGTACAGCAGTCTCAATGTCATTAGGCAGAGAGCCAGAATGGTGATCTACAGACCTACCTACGTAAACAAGGCAGATTGCAGCACACACACAGTGAGAAAGCACACGTTAGGAACACATTTAACCCTTTTATCACATCTGATGTTAACCCCTTCCCTGGCAATGTCATGAGTAGAGTGACGGTACATATTTTTAGCTGTGCCACTGGTCCCCAAAAAGTGTCAAAAGTGTCAGTTATTGTTCCAATTTGTCCACTACAATATCACAATCCTGCTGTAAGTCACTGATTGCCGCCATCACTATTAAAAAATAAAAAAATAGATCAAAGCTCCCTAAATACATCCAATAGTTTGTAGACGCTAGACCATTTGGGCAAACCAATCAATATGCGCTTAGTGGATTTTTTTTTTTACCAAAAATATGTAGCAGAATACATATTGGCCTAAATTTATGAAGAAATTTGACTTTTTATATTTCTTTATTAAATATGTTTAATAGCAGAAAGTAAAACATTTTTTTTTTCAAAATTGTCGGTCTTTTTTTGATTAAAGCACAAAAAATTAAAACCACAGAGGTGATCAATTACCACCAAAAGAAAGCTCTATTTGTGGGAAAGAAAAGGACATCAATTTATTTTGGGTACAGCATTGCACGAGCACGCAATTGTCAGCTAAATTAACGCAGTGCCATATCACAAAAATGGCCTGGTAATGAAGGGGGTAAATCTTCTGGAGGTCAAGTGGTTAAAGAGTAACTCCACTTTTGTGGGAAAGAAAATAGCAAATAAAATAAAAAATAATATAGCATATACCAGGGATATGCAATTAGCGGACCTCCAGCTGTTGCAGAACTACAATTCCCATGAGGCATAGCAAGACTCTTAGAGCCACAAGCATGACATCCAGAGGCAGAGGCATGATGGGACTTGTAGTTTAGCAACAGCTGGAGGTCTGCTAATTGCATATCCCTGGCATATACAATTGCTACACAAGTCATATTGTAATTGAATGTTATTAAAAATGAACTTTCTATTTCAATCTGCAGCTCTGTAATTTTCTGGAAAATGCAACACAATTTGGTTACCTGAAGGAGTTCTGTACACAGAATGTATACACACAAATCCTACCAGGATTTGTGTGTTTACACACACAGATCTGGGTTCTCGCTCTGTCACAGATCCGGGTTCTCGCTGGGGAAATTCATCATCAAACACTGAAAGTAATGACATCGACAATTCTGCAACTGAGAAATCTCAGTGTTTTCGATTTAATTACATTATTGAATACATTTTATTATTATTATTTGTTCCAATTATTTATAGTTATTTATTATATTTTAATTTATGATTTTGTGTTTCAAACTTTATCATACCCGAGATATCTACTAGACTCTTGTTTGGATAGATTTAAGTGAGTTATTACTAATGCCCCATACACACGATCGGACTTTCCGACAACAAAACCGTAGCATTTTGTACGAAGGATGTTGGCTCCAAATTGTCTTGCATACACACGGTCACACAAATGTTGGCCAACAATTACGAACGTAGTGACGTGCTAGACGTACGTGGCTCTTTAGCACCACCTTTTGGGCTCCTTCTGCTAATTTCGTGTTAGTAGAAGTTTGGGGAGCTTTTCTTTTTGCGTTTTTCATTTAGCACTTTTCAGTTCGTGCTTTGCAGTTTGTTTCTGAACGGCTGTTCGTCAACCAGATATGTTGCGGAATCGAGGAGATAACGTGTTATTTATTAATGGTCTTGGAATTATTGCTTTGACATAATTTTTTTGGTTGAATAATGATTTGATTTGGTATATTTTCTATATTTTTGGATGCATAGAATGCATTTTTTGGTTAAGTTCTATTGGCAGATAGCATGTCTAATTTTTCTTTTTTTTTTTTTTTAATGCACAATAAAAAAAAATGTGGAGAATAATACTTGGCTGTGTGTTTTACTTCAAATGACAGTTTAGGAGTAGGCAGTTACAATTTAAAAAAAATACAATATAAAATTGACAAGGGACACTAACATAGTTGTATCTTTGTTCTTAAAAACTAGGGGATAATGGCGTTGTGCTAACTTGCACAAATAATAAAAAAAAAACATAATAATATTATTCTTGATATCACTATAAAAAAAAAGCCTTTGAGAATTTGTTTGCAATAACTCCATCAGTATCACCAGCAAAGCAGCTTCATTATTATCCCATTAAAGAAGAAGAGAGATGTGTGCTGCATTTGGAGATTTCATAATTTGCCACATCATGAATGTTAATTCTCCATTAGGAACGCTAATTTACAAGACCGACCACTTTTGGCTCATCCTTGCTTCCGAGCATGCGTGTTTGTACTTTGGAATTTTGTCCAACGGACTTGTGTACACACGATCGGAAAATCTGACAACACACATTTGTTGGCGGAAAATTTGAAGGCATGCTAGCCAACATCTGTGGGTGGAAAGTCCGACAACAATTGTCCGATGGAGCATACACATGGTCGGACTTACCGCCAACAGCCTGACAGCCAACATTTCCTGTCAGAAAATCCGATCGTGTGTACACGGCATAAGAATTACAGTATAAAACGGCAAATTTCCATGCAAAACATTGTACCGCTTTGAGATAAAAAAATAAGACCGCCAGGGAGGTTAACCATTCCAGCCCTGGAAGATTTTACCCCCTTCCTGACCAGAGCACTTTTTGCAATTCAGCACCGTGTCGCTTTAACTGACAATTGCCCGGGCATGCGACGTTTTCCCAACAAATAGAGCTTTCTTTTGGTGGTATTTGATCACCTCTACATTTTAGTAATGGTGGCATTCTGCATTTTTTATGGTGACTGCAACATTATGGCGGACACATCGGACACTTTTGACACTATTTTGGAACCATTGTCATTTATACAGCTATTTGTGCTATAAAAAATGCACTGATTACTGTGTAAATGACACTGGCAGTGAAGGGGTTAACCACTAGAGGGCGATAAAAGGGTTAAGTGTGTCCTAGGGAGCGATTCTAACTGTGGGGGAGATGGGCTACACCTCACATGACAACCATCACTGCTCTCAATGACAGAGAGCAGTGATCTCTGTCATGACACAAGCCAGAACGGGGAAATGACTTGTTTACATAGGCACTTCCCCATTCTGAGGCACTGTGACACGATTGCTGGGAGACTCAATGTCCCCCGGTCTTGCGGGCACGATCACAATGTACGCGGCGGGTGTATGCGTGTGCCTGCTATGTTTGCCTCTTAAAGGGGACATACATTTGCCCACCGCTGCCATTATGCCAATGTATATCGGCGTGCAGCGGTCGGCAAGTGGTTAAAGAAGAATTCCAGTTATGGCTATTTATTACATAGTTATATTGGTCCACCTTGAACCAATGTAATTAAACATGTACCAAACCCATGGGATCCCTCTAGAAGCTGGATATCACTGTAGAAGACACTGGTAACACAGTGATCTCCACTTGTCCAGTGCAGAGCAGCAGCCCTGCTGCATTCTAAACATAAGAGGTTGCTTGCTCAAAATGGGTACCATTCAGATAATGTTTTGCATTTTCTCAATGAATGCAAAGCATTCTCTGATTGAACTAGGTGAGAGGTGCAGGGGGTGAGGTCTCTCTCTCCACCTCATCCAATCAGAAAATGTGTTGCATTTATTGAGAAAATGAAAAGCAATCTCTGAATGACGCCTATGCCCAGTGGCCGACCTCCCACAGTGCAGCCACTAGACATTTGCACACTGAAATATTTTGTTTCGGAATTTAGTTTTCGTTCGAAAAATAAATGTATTTAGTTACTCCCGAAATTCATTTTTATTTATTTTGTTTTTCGTTAAAAAATTGCATTCGTCCGAAAATCCAAATTAATTTAGGTTGAATCTGTCATTGAAGGCTTATGGTGCCTGCCGAATGTTTAAAGAAGATTTGACAGAGCAGCTAAACTCACTGTATGACGCTGCAATCATACATTCCTGGTTGACTATTTCGACTACAAGCTATAGTAAGATTCTACGTCTTCTATGGTTTTTTTTAAGGCTATTTGCATTGCACACAGGTCATGTTAGCATTAAGGGAAAAAAAATGGGTTTGGGTCTGGGTCTGGTATGGATATTAAGGGGAACCCTGCACCAACAAAAAAAGAAAAAAATGGCGTGGGGGTCCCCCTCAAAATCCATACCAGGCCCTTCAGGTCTGGCATGGATTTTAAGGGGAACCCCGCACCAAAAAAAAAAGAAAATGCCGTGGGGGTCACCCTCAAAATCCATACCAGACCCTTATCCGAGCACGCAACCTGACAGGCCGCAGGAAAAGAAGGGGGGAATGAGAGGCCCCCCTCCTGAACCGTACCAGGCCACATGCCCTCAACATTGGGAGGATGCTTTGGGGTCCCCCCAAAGCACCTTGTCCCCATGTTGATGAGGACAAGGGCCTCATCCCCACAACCCTGGCCAGTGGTTGTGCGGGTCTGCGGGCAGGGGGCTTGTCGGAATCTGGAAGCCCCCTTTAACAAGAGGACCCCCAGATCCCGGCCTCCCCCCCTGTGTGAAATGCTAAGGGGGTACAAAAGTACCCCTACCATTTCACCAAAAAAGTGACAAAAGTGTTTAAAATGACAAGAGGCAGTTTTTGACAAGTCCTTTATTAACCACTTGCAGACCGGACCATTTTGCTGGTCAAAGACCAGACCACGTTTTGCGATTCGGCACTGCGTCGCTTTAACTGACAATTGCGCGGTCGTGCGACTTGGCTCCCAAACAAAATTGACGTCCTTTTTTTCCCACAAATAGAGATTTCTTTTGGTGGTATTTGATCACCTCTGCGGTTTTTATTTTTTGCGTTATAAACAAAAATAGAGCGACAATTTTGAAAAAAACGCATTATTTTTTACTTTTTGTTATAATAGATATCCCCCAAAAATATAAAAAAAAAAAAAATTTCCCTCAGTTTAGGCCGATATGTATTCTTCTACATATTTTTGGTAAAAAAAATCGCAATAAGCGATTATTGATTGGTTTGCGCAAAAGTTATAGCGTTTACAAAATAGGGATAGTTTTATAGCATTTTTATTAATAATTTTTTATTATTTTTTTTTTACTAGTAATGGCGGCGATCAGCAATTTTTATTGTGACTGCGACATTGTGGGGGACCCATCGGACATTGTTGACACATTTTTGGGACCATTGTCATTTATACAGTAATCACTGCTATATAAATGCAGTGATTCCTGTGTAAATGACACTGGCTGTGAAGGGGTTAACCAGTGGGTGGCAGTGTAGGGGTTAAGTGTTCCTAGGGGTGTGTTACTAACTGTGGGGGGGTTGGGCTTTCATTTAGTGAACACTGATCTCTGCTCCAATCACATGGAGCAGAGATCAGCGTCACTAGTTGCTAGGCAGAATGGAGAAATGTTGTTTACACAGCATTTCCTCCATTCGGCCGCTCCGTGAGACGATCGTGGGGGTGCCCGCGGCGATCGAGTACGCGGGTCCCGCGACCGGACTCACGGGGGTCCCGACCAGCGCGGGAGCGCGCCGCCGGCGGCACGCTCCCGATGGCAGGGCGGCATTGAATATTGGACGTACCTGTACGCCAATATGCCTGCCCGTGCCATTCTGTCGACGTACATCATCGTGCGCTGGTCGGGAAGTGGTTAAAGTCTTCTTTCTTCTTCTTTCTTCTGGTCTTCTTCCTTCTTCCTTTCTTCATCCTTCAGTTTCTTCTTCCATATTCTTCTTCCTCTGATCCGCTTCTTCTTGCTCCGGTGTTCTCGTCCGGCATTTTTCTCCACGGCGTCTCTTCTTCATTCTCGGGCCGCTCTGCGCAATGGGAGGCTCCCGCTGTGTGACACTTCTCCTCTTCTGACAGTTCTTATATAACGGAGGGCGGGGCCACCCAGTGACCCCGCCCCCTCTGATGCATAGAACCGTGCGTCAGATGGGGGCGGGGCCACCGGAGCAAGAAGAAGCGGATCGGAAGAAGAAGCACTTCACCTCAGAGGGAGAGACAACGAACTGCCAAGAGACGCGGTGTGCTGCTTAGTGGATTTTAAAACCAAGGAAGATATACTGAGGAAAGTGAGGAATAAAACACAAATTTTAGTAGAAGGCGCAACGGTACAGATTTACCAAGATCTCTCCAGCATTACTCTGCAGCATCGCAGAGATCTCAAACATACGCGCTAATAACATACATTACAAGTGGAAATTTCCATTCTGCCTGTCATCTACAGTACAGGAACGCACGGCACTTCTTAAGGTCCCAGAGGACATACCACACTTCTGTGACACCCTCAGCATGCCTCCAGTAGATGTTCCTCAGAATTCAGAAAACCAGTCACCAGGAAAGAGCCACGCTTGGATGACTCCATGGAAACACAGTCCAGCCTCTATCGACGACACCGCTCTCCATCAGGTCCGAACATCCATGAACCCAGGAGCCATGGCCGAGACTCAAGCCCAGCGGGATCCCCGAGGCAAAGAAGAGCCAAAAGGGACTTCTAAAACCAGTACCACCTCTGCTGTACAGCAACTCCTCAAGGTCTGCACAAAGAAATGAGGTGCCCGAATTATCGTCAACAGAATGGTTTCACTGAATCGAACATCCCCAGTTCAAAAGTTTCTGGTTAAATACTACTTTACGACCGCCATGTTGGTGAGTTTGAAATAGGGTTTTTCAACAGAACTTTACAGCTGTCTCCAAACACAACAGACTGGATTGACAGAAACCCTATTGCATCATCTATATGAACTAAGTATTAGTGGTAAGACATACACATGCCAAACTGCTAAACGCTCATCCTGACTTTAGCGATCTCTAGGTTCTTCTATAGGCCAGGCCTCCTACTAATTTCTCTAGTTGCATATGGCCTATCTTGCAAAGATTGAACTCATAAATCACATGTCACACATAGTTTATTACACTGTTTGGTGCATACCATTAGTTGGATTTTCTAGTATGCGGGTGGGTGGTGACGGGGGAAGATGCGTTAGGTGGAACAGGTACAATCCTCTTGCCCAATGAGGACAGCATTGTCGATTCTCAGCTGTTAGCAGAGATAGGCAGGCACAAGCTGAAAACTTGACGCATCTCTCCCTGTCCACGCTATCCTCCACCATAAGTTATCAACTACATGGACTCTTGTTAATGTCAAAAAGCTTTGAATTAATAATTCAGGTGACAGCGAGTGGTTAGGTCCTATGCCAAATAAGTTAGACGTTGAGAATAGGTAAATGGTTATAAATGACATTTAAAGTATGGCCTGTTACACTGAGTGGTTATTGTCCAATAAGTTAGTTCATAGCTGGTTCTTAACTGTGAATAATATGGAACTCACCAGTTTATATCTGTTTATAGTCGTGCATGTATAACAGTATGCGAGAGCCTGCATGGCAGAGGGAGTAAGGCCCGACACGACAAACAAGCTCAGGGAGCGATGATTTCAAACCTTTGGATATGCAAACGCTCCGAAACTCACCAACTTTTCCCTGCCAATTCTCATACTTTATTGAAGTCACTTACCCAATATAGATCCCACAAAGATTAGAATGGCCCTTTCCCGCTTCAGTCATGCAGGCTCTCAATCCCAGAATGTCACATAAACCGGAGGGATGACGATACAACTTACACTCACACACAGGGAAGGGCCCGATTGTGAAGCAAACCCCTGATCTGAGTGGGGACCAGTGGCCCTTTAGTAGACCACCCCTGAAGTCAGATAAACAACAAATGCACTAAAACAGAGAGCCCTTTAACATGTAGCGTACATACACAGTTACTGTACCTGTGATACTGATCCAGAAGAAACGTTCCGAAGGGCGGATACCGATCCGTCACATGTAACAACAGCAGACGATATATCAGACCCAATAAATAAGCCAAATTTCCTCCAAAAGTCGCAACACACGCTAAATCAAGAGGCTGTATCTGTGCATTAATGCAGCATTGATCGCATAGTTATCCACTCTATACAGACACAAAAGGACCTATTGACACAGGCCTGACCTCCCTTGGTCAAGACTGTGACAACATACACAACACCCTCTAATCTACCACATCCTTCCTCTGGTCCTATGGGTTTGACATTGCGTTACCCCATTGTGCCCCATTTAATTTCCTCCTCTATACCGACCTCACTGTACCTGTGACGGCGGGCTTACCCATTGTGTTCACTTGTCTTCTATGCCGCCACGGTACCAACCCCCATACAAACCCTCGTTGCAGTGTAGGGTATCGACTGGCTCCTCTGTACTCTTAAAGCTGCCAGAAATCACTGATCTGTTCTCGGTAAGAGACATATAGGTGCAAACCTAGTCTCGTCAGTTACTAAACCTCACCCAAGTCGAACTTGACTCTCCAAACCCAGGCACTTGATCTATCAACTCACACCGCATATACACCTGCATAGAAACTCTGTAGGTATCAACACAACTAGACGTGCAAATATGGCTACACACTCACCCAAAACACATGCTATTCAATCAATGCCTGTGGCCTGAATGTGCCTGAGAAGAGATCCCAATTTTTAGCACTATTACACAAAACCAAAACACACATAGCGTTTATTCAAGAGACTCATTTCCGGTCCAACAACATACCTAAATTAAACAATAATCTATTCCTGAACGTATTCCATGCTACTAATACAGACTCAAAACCAAAAGGTGTTTCGATCCTGATCTCAAAAAACTGCCCTATACAAATTTTGTAAATTTAAAGTGATAAGGAGGGGAGGTACATTTTCATAAAAGGCATACTCCACAACAAGCCTATCACACTCGCAAATCTGTACGCTCCCAACAAGCACCAAGTAGCCTTTTTCCACAAAACTTTACAGCGGTTGACTTCCTTTCAGAAGGGCATGCGAATTGTAGGAGGTGATTTTAACGTAGCACTCTCGCCCACCCTAGAACATCAACCCTCTCTTACAGAGCCCTCCGTGCAATTAAAACAAAGCTAGTCAATTTATCCCTTCATGACTCCTGGCATACCCTGAACCCCACAGCAAGGGACTACACCTTTTTCTCGCCCCCTCACACCACATACTCCAGGCTCGGCTACTTTATCATCTCGCAATCTAACCTACCGCTCTTGACTAAGACTACCATTGACCCGGTGATCCTCTTGGACCATAACCCCATCTCCATGACTCTGACCTTTCCGATGGCTAGGAAACACACACCCATATGGCAATTAGACAATGCTCTACTAACGGCCCCTGAGGTTACACATACTATCCAATCTAGACTCCGTAACTACTTCCAAGAAAATGATACCGCCGATATAGCCCCAGCCTCCATATGGGCTGCACACAAATGTGTTATTCGGGGAGAATTTATATCCATGCAGACAAAAATACGAAAAGCCAAAACGACACATATGGAAGCTCTATATAAACGTATCCAATCTCTGGAAAACATACATAAAAAAACCTTAGCTCAGGATGCATTATCAGAACTCACACAAGCACGAGAAGAACTATTGGATGAAATAGTGAAAAAACTAAAACGAAAATACACACTAAGCAAAGATTGTTCTATGAACACGGTAACAAATCGGGCAAATTTCTGGTACAAGCCCTACAAGCCAAATAGGCAAACACCACAATACACATCATAAAAGACCCCACAGGACGTACTCTAGCATCATCGGAAGATATATCAAAACAATTTGTCACATTTTTTACCAAATTATACAATCTACCAACTCCCTCGACAGATGACAAAGATACAACTGTAGACAGAGAGCATGGGCTACAAACCTTCCTGACCAAATACTGCCCAACATCTCTATCCCCTGACGAAGCTGCCGCAATAAATCACCCAATCACCGAAAAAGAGGTCCGTACATCCCTAAAACAAGTGAAATCAGGCAAAAGCCCAGGCCCAGATGGCCTAACTGTTGGCTACTATAGGACATTTTCATATTTCCTAATTCCGAGACTTCTACCGATGTTCAACTCACTCAATGACACAAATCCAGCAGTGAAAGACATCTTGTCGGCTCATATCACCTTGATACCAAAACCTGGCAAAGATGTCACCTTAGTATCCAACTACCGGCCTATTTCGCTACGAAATGTAGACATAACATTTTTTGCAAGAATATTGGCTAATCGCATCCTCCCATTAGTCCCTAAACTGGTCTTGCTAGAGCAAGTAGGCTGTGTTCCTGGCCGTGAGGCAAGGGACAACAGCATAAAAGCCATCAATATCCACCATTGGCTAACCCGATTCTTGCTGTCCCTTTATGTGGAGAAGGCATTTGACAGAGTGGCCTGGGACTACATGGCAGTTACACTGAAGGCAATGAACTTCCCGGAGCACTTGCTCCAACTCATACTTGCACTCTACTCAGTCCCTTCAGCCAGAGTACGAGTTAACAGCCACCTGTCAGATGCCTTCTCCGTGTCCAACGGCACAAGACAGGGATGCCCCCTCTTGCCCCTTATATTTATCCTCACCATTGAACCCCTCCTTTGGAAGATTCAGGATAATCCAGACATAAAATGGATACAAATCGGTCGCAATCATAAAATAGCGGCTTACGCCAATGACATACTACTTTTTCTGACTGACCCGCTGATATCCATCCCTAACGTACTTAAAGACCTTACCCATTTTAAATCGCTCTCAAAATTGCAAAGACATTTTGGCAAATCAAAGGCTTTTCGCTCCCTACAACAATGATTACTCAATGCCAATTAAACTTCCCTTTCGAATGGGAACCGCGAGCGATAAACTACCTTGGAATAAAAATTCCCATTAATCTCGCCAATTTGCATGCATGTAATTTCCTACCTATACTACAATCAATCCGATCAGACCTTCACAGATGGAACTCGGGCCTCTTCTCTTGGTTTTGCAGAGCAGCCTTCATAAAAATGAACATGTTCCCCAGAATACTGTACCTTCTCCAAGCCATTCCTTTCTTGTAACATGCAAAAGCTTATTTAGCAACTTCATCTGGTCCTCCAAATCACCCAGAATTGGCTGGGATAGATTAACGCTGCCCAAAGCCAAAGGAGGGATCGGCCCCCCCGACATTTACAAATACCATCAGGCTTGTCTTCTAACCAGAGTTGTTGATTGGCATGTGCACAAAACAACTAAGGCATAGGTAGAATTGGAAGAATCACTAACACAAATACCAATAGCCCACCTAGCATGGGTCTCGCAACAGGCCACCCCCAAGGAATGTCAAAATCACCAGCTCATACAGCCCACCATCACACAATTCAGAAAGACGTGTGCAAAACACAACATAGCATCCCTCCCTGGACCTCTGACTCCGGTTGAGCACAACCCAGACTTTCCGCCGGGACTGTATAGCATACAGCCGAACTCCCCACGACAACTTCCTACGATAAGAGTAGAGAACCTCTTTCAAAACGGCCAGCTTATTAACTACCTTACTCACCCATTTCCAGAACATAAATTGCCCTTTTTCACATACCTACAGATTCGAGATTTTATACAACATCTAAAACCAAAGACACAGCTAACCAGAGACCATACAATCTTTGAAACGTTATGTCTAGCCACAGAGCCTCAAAGGCACTTAATTTCTATCACATACTCTCTCCTCTTCTCTTCTTATAGTCCTAAATACAATGGATTCAGCCAAAAATGAGAAACTGATCTCTCATTAGACTTAACAGAGGATGAATGGGAACAGATCTTAGAGTACATTCACAAAGGATCAATGAACGCATCCACTCAAGAGAACGGCTACAAGCTGTACTCCAGATGGTACAGGACTCCAACCAGAATACACAAATTTGACCCCAACAGTTCCTCACTTTGCTGGAAATGCAATCAATTCTCAGGTACCCTTCTCCACATATGGTGGGAATGCCCGCTTATCCAACCTTACTGGAGGGAAGTACACCGCCTAATTTAGCAAATCACAACATACACCCTGGATTTCGCACCAGCACAATTTTTACTCCACTATACACATAGGTCGTGTGTAGGCTATAGAAAATCACTCACACTACACCTGATCAATGCTGCAAAACAATGCATACCGGTCCTGTGGAGAGGAAGTAGCTCCCCTACTATTTCCAGCTGGCTCCAACGCATAAACCATATTGAAGAGATAGAAGCCATCATCCACCAATCCAAAGACAACCCTAACAAATTTAACAAAACCTGGGCCTGCTTGAGACATTTCAGGAGTACTCCAGAGTATCGCACTCTAGCTCAAAGCAGGACCAATGATCCCACAAGATCGACAAGTGCAAACTCTTAACACGACACTTACAGGCAAATTCCATACTTCTGTAACAAGACACATAATAACTATCTCTATTCCTCCTAAATAGCATTTGACGGTCAACACAAGAACAGGCTATATGGGTTCTTACTGAACCACACCAAGGGTTCTTGTGTAGACATATGTATACAACCACGGTTTCACCAGCACAAGTGTGACCCCTCTAGCAGGAATATCTATCTTCCTGCAGGCTACAGCTACACAGAGCTCCCACCTCCGGACACAGTCTGAACCCTTTAGGAGGATAGAATAACACATACAAATCCCCCCAGCCTAAATCATCAAACTGCTTAGGGCAACAAGGACATTTTCCCACTCCATAGGCTAATATTAGAAAGTCTTGTACCCAAATAGATAATGATCTATGCGTGCCGATACTACACTAAGACATTTCCCCCAAACTGACTAAAACAAATAATATGGAAAGAACAACCCTTTCTATACTTTTTCTTTTTGCTCACTGTAACATACATAGCAACTGTATTAATTGATTGTAACTTGTTAGAGTTTTCACAGTGCTGTGCACGGAATATTGAGTTGTGCTTCTGATTTTATACTGATGTATTGAAAATCAATAAAATGTTTGAAACAAAAAAAAAAAGTCCCAATTTTTCTGAGGGGAGATTTCTTTCTCTATAGTTTGCAAAATGGATTCATAAGTGTGGTTTACTGTAGAGTGTATGCTCTAGACCAGTGGTTTCCAAACTGTGGACCCTTTGCTTGCTTTTACCTGGCCCTTGGGGCATTATTTTATCTACTGATACCAACGATGGGGCAAAATTCCCTGCCAATGAAGGGGCACAATTTCTCCCAATGACACCAATATTGGGGCAAAATTCCTCCCATTGACACCAACGATAGGGCACAATTCCTCCCAGTGACACCAAAGATGGGGTATTGTTTTTTCCCCCTGACAACAAGACCTAGTTACATAGCTACATAGTAGGTGAGGCTGAAAAAAGACACAGGTTCATCAAGTCCAACTTATGTGTGTGATTATATGTCAGTATTACATTGTATATCCCTGTATTTTGTGGCCGTGCAGGTGCTTATCTAATAGTTTTTTAAATTATCGATGCTCCCTGTAAAAACCACTGCCTGTGGAAGGGAATTCCACATCCTAATCATTCTTACAGTAAAGAACCTTCTACACAGTTTAAGGGTAAACCACTTTTTCTACTCTTTTCTACTCTCAATGGTAATAGACCAGCCCTCCTAAAGTCTGAGAGACAGTAAACTGGCCCTTTCTTTATAAAGTTTGGAGACCCTTGCTCTAGACATATCTATAAAAAAATGTATCCTGTAATTTATATGCCCCCTTCTCATTCAGAGAACATTTAGCATTCCATGAAAACAATGCAAGGACCATTTCGAATGGAGGAGAGGAAAGGAGGGGGTAGGACTACTTCAGTGTGAAGGCCAGTTCACACCAGGAATTGCACAAGAACATGCTGTTTGTTCCTGTGTGATTCACTTGCAGTTCAGTGTGGTGCTATTTGAGCCCAATCATTTAGAATGAACCCAAATTTCACTAAACCATACCAAAATTAGTGCATACACCACATTCGGAAACTCACCGTAACCGCATGACATGGTCTTTTTGTGATCAGGTGCAGGCAACCGCACTGTATTTGCGTCCTGCATTTGGGGTGTCATTAAGTTAACATTAACAACCAATGCAGATTGCAAATGCAGTGTGTTTTAAATGTGGTGTGGTAAACGCACACGAAACATGGGTTTCCCACCCCACGTTCTGTTGTGAGTCAACCCATGCAGAGCCAGAAGTTCAGCCATGTGAAGAGAACATTTCTACAGTAAGGAGCAGTCAGCAGGGTAAGGGAAACACTTCACAGGTAAGGTATCAAGCCATTCCTACACAGTAGCAGTATGCAGTTCCTACACAGCAGAGCTGGAGCGTTAGAGGAAAAATCAGTACAAAGAGTCAATGAATTCATGCCAGAGGCATAACTAGAACCTTCAGGGCCCTAGTTCAGGAAACCATGACCTTTCCACTGATCCCAGGGGCCCTTTAGTCCCATCGCAAAGCCCTTTTTTCAGACCCGTGGTGGGACCCTTTAACATGTTCTGCACTGGGCCCATTTCCTGCTATCTTGGGGCACCCCCCGGTGGAGGGACGCCAGGGCCCAGTCGCTAGTGCAACCATTGTGACCCTGATAGTTCCACCACTGGTGTCAGTAGGACTGTGAATGGTGTCAGTCAGTAGAACAGTGGACTTTGTCAGCAATGCAGCGGACTTTGTCAGCAATGCAGCGGACGTGGTCAGTACGGCCCTGGACATGGTCAGTAGGGCAATAGATAGTGTCAGTAGGGCAGTGGATAGTGTCAGTAGAGCAGTGGATGTGGCCAGAAGGACAATGGATGGTGTGAGAGCAGTGTCAGTAATGCACTGGAAGTGGTCAGTAGGGCAGTGGACAGGGTCAGTAATTGTATTACTTTATTATTTTTTTGCCATTTCATTTTATTGTTTTTTTTTACAATTTATTTTTTTATTATTTTTTACAATTTTTTAGGATCCAACAATCTCTGAACAGAGCTTCCCATTCATTCACAAACTGAAGCATAATAAAACTGTGGCAGCAGGAAACAAGCATCCTGAATAGGAAGGGTGGTGGGGGCAGTATATAGAGAAACCAATGCCCTCCGTTTTCCTCCTGTAGCTGCTGAGTGCCAGCAGAAGGGAGAGAAGAAGAGGAGAAGAAGCTGGCTTTCAGTGACTGCAGTGGGGAAATGGAAGTCATTAGTTCCTCTCCTATCCAGGTGTAGAAACAAATGTTACATGGGAGCCACATGGACCCTATGAAGCGTGGAGCCAGTTCCCAATTGGAACCTCTGCGACCCACATAGTTATGCCTCTGGTTCAAGTGCTAACATGAAGCATGCTGATTGGAGGGGAAAGCAGAGTGACAGATAGATGCGTTCATGGCTGTGCTACTTCTATTTTCACTGTCCAGTCAAAGACAGGAATAGGTCCAGGACAACCTGGGCTTAGGGGAAATGGATTGAATGATAATTGCCATCAGAAAAGATACTATAAGGGAAATCTCTGCACTGAAGCTGAATATTGCAGCAAAAGCTAGTTGTGTTATTTTGTCTTTTAATGGGCTATTCATTTGTGTTTTGTTTTTTTATTAAACACTGTAACAAAAAATATATATATATTCTGTGTAAAAGAGCAGATCTTAGCACAGATGTATTACTTAGGGCACCAACGGATGTGTGCCTGCAGGCACCAGCAATGAAAATGCAGCCCTGTTGGCATGTTATGTGACCAACTCTGAACATCCAGAATAGTACTCAGAGATCGGAGTGCTGTGAAGTGGGAAGAAAAAAGTATGGAACAAAGAGTGGAATGATCTGTTTCATAGTTTGAACTACAGTTGGAATGTACAAAAGGAAGATTTCAGTACAGGACAAAAAAAAAGAAAAGAAAAAAAGGATTACAAATAAAAAAAAAAAAAAAATTCAAATTGTGAGATTATGTATGTTGGCTAGTTGAAGGACTAAAATTACTAATAACAAAAGACATCTACTTGAGTCTTCTTTTTCTCCTTTTCACTGAGTGTTTTTGTTTGATGGTTCCTTTCGTGTTTTGACCTCATTTCACATGGACTTGAAGCACTGACTGGAGAAGGTGACTGATTGTGCTTTGTAATTAAACGTCAGATCTGTTTGAAAATATAAAAAAATATGGATCTTTTGTAGGTTAGAGTAAACTTAACATTGATTTCATATTAGCATAAGTGCCAATTAGTCGACCATAATTATCTTATGCCGTTTTCATTAGTGTATTCCCTGTCACTGACTTCTTGCTTGAAGCTATATTACTTGGGAGATAGGCCGAAATTATCAGCAGTGTTGTGACCATTTCACATCTGATCCTATCATAGTCCTTCATCAGTGGGTGCCCTAAATAATGTATTATAGGCCACAGTAACATGGCTGAAATATTCAGATAACTTAAAGTGATGATATCTTTAGTCTTCAAAAATAATCTATACACATCCACTACCTAATGGCCCTGTAATCTATGTTTTATTAAAGTGATTATAAAAAAAAAAAAAAAAAAAAAACATGTTATACTTACCTGCTCTGTGCAATGGTTTTGCACAAAGCAACCCCAATCCTCTTCTTCTTGGGTCTCCCGCTGGGCTCCTGGTTCCTCCCCCTTGACCAGTGCCCCCAATAGCAAGCCACTTGCTGTGAGGGCACTGGTGCGTGCTCACTCCTGAGCCCCACTCTATGGCTCCATTGACATATAGAGTTATGGCTCGGCCCTGCCTATAGCTCTCTCCTCATTATCTCACTGTTTGTGATTGACGGCAATGGGCTCCCACTGATGTGTCTCAGCCAATGAGGAGAGAGAGACCCAGGTCAGCCTAAGCTTCTGTACACATCGCTGGATCGAGTGCGGGATCAGGTGAATATACCTGAAAGTGGAGGGAGCAGCACACAGAAGGTTTCTTTACCTTCATGCATAGAATGCATGATGTTAAAAAAACCTTCTGCCTTTGCAACCTCTTTAAATAATTTATTACTGTTTTCCATGAGCTCCTATGATTTTACTTTGCCCCTTCACTTTGAAACGAGCAGTGCAAGTTAGTTGTGGCCACGTGCACTGTTTTATGAACACTACAAATCCCATAATCCACAGTCACTAGACCAGGCTTTCTCAACCTTTTAACCCTAGAGGAACCCCAAAAAATAATTTTTATGTGTCGAGGAACTCTTACTAAAACCAAATCATCAGGGCTCAATAGGAACAATGCTCCTGATATTGGTGGTCAATAGGAAGAATGTTCCCCCTTAAAGTAGTGTTAGAATGCCACCCTTAAAGACAGCTAAAAAGATATTTGGTGTCATGCTGCTGGCTTTGCCAAGTAGTGCTGAACCTTGAACTCTGTAGGCATCGTTAAATAGGTGGTTCATCAGCCACAGCTCAAGGAACCCCTAGCAACCTCTGGAGGAACCCCAGGGTTCCACAGAACCCTGGTTGAGAATGGCTGCCCTAGACAATCTCAAAGTGAGCAAGAGAGGGTGGCTATATTCCTACATACAATGGGACCATGGAGAAGGAACATATCCAACCTCTGGAAAAAGTTGGATCACAGATGCGAAAAAAAAGTAAAAGGCAGTTGGAGACTTGGAGGAGGCTGAGAGCAAAAGAAGGTACATTTCTCAGTTAAAAATACAATATCATATTTTTGACCAGAGTTTAGCATCACTGGAAGCCCTATGCTGCTGGCAAACTTCTCATTATTAAAAAGTGGTGATGCCTACTTTGCATATCTATTTTATCCACTTTAAAAACAGTGAGACATATTTACCACATGTTGCTCACACCCACAAATATGGAGACCAGGAGCTTTGCCCTGACTTCATTAAATGAATGCTGTTTCCACATCAATTATTTAGAAAGTACTAATATTCCAGTTGACAT
Organism: Lithobates pipiens; assembly: GCF_037356315.1. NCBI lineage: Eukaryota > Metazoa > Chordata > Amphibia > Anura > Ranidae > Lithobates > Lithobates pipiens. Next base: position 209,474,172 of record NW_027507718.1, on the reverse strand, counting down.
ACATTTTAAAAGGATTTCTTCACTATAGTTTCAGGCTTTTCTTCAGTATAAATACTTACCATCGTTTCAAAAGTCTGTGTCTGCCATTTTTCTTGTTCTCTCTTCTGAAGAGAGCCGTGAGGCAATTCAGTTCGCATTGTGCGCTATACAAATTATTTATTCATTCATTCATTCATTCAAGAGTAAGTTCTGATGATGCTATATTTACAGAGATGGATAAGGCAGAATGGGGTCTTGGGCAAGGTATCAGCTTTGGGACCCCATTTCCTTTAGCTGTCATTTCTAAGGACTGAAATAGCCACAGAGAGGCCTTTGCATTATATGTGCTGGCGTGACTCCATCAGACACCAACTGCCTACAAGTGCAGGAATATGCACAGCGCTATCTTCTAAGTTTACTGCAGGAGCCTAAAGTCTTGTACACATGATCGGATTTTCCGCAGACAAAACCACTGACTTTTGTCCGAAGGGCATGGGCCCCAAAGTTGTCTTGCATACAAACGGCACACAATTGTCGGCCAACAAACACGAATATAGTGATGCACTACGTGTTTTTTCAGCTCTTTAGCGCCACCCTTTGGGCTCCTTCTAATAAATTCTCGTTAGAAGAAGTTTGATGAGTGTTGATTGGTGCTTTTCTTTTTGTGCTTTTCATTTCATGCTTTTCAGTTTGTTTCTGAATGGCGGTTTGTCAACCAGCCATGTTGCGGAATCGGAGGAGATAACGTGTTATTTATTATTGGCCTTGGAGTTATTTCTTTGACCCAAGTCCAGTCCAGGAACAGGAGGAGGAGGATTTCTTGGACCAAAAATTGGTTGCTCTATTAATCCTGACCAATTATGCCATATGCCAGGAGAATAATCCAGATGATTTTCGGAATTATCTCCGGACGACGGACCCCTGCTTTCACCAACTCTTGGCATTGTTGACCCCCTATATTAAGAAGCAGGACACATGCATGAGGCTTTTAGTTTATTTTTTGGTTGAATAATAATGATTTAATTTGGTATATTTTCTAAATTTTTGGATGCATATAATGCACTTTTTGGTTAAGTTCTATTAACAGACAATATGTCTAATTTTATTTGTTTTCTTTTTTTAATGCACAATAAAAACATTCTGTAGAATAATACTTGGCTATGTGTTTTACTTCAAATTACAGTTTGGGAGTAGGCAGTTACATTTTAAAAAATGTAATTTAAAATTGACAAGGGACACCAACATAGTTGTATCTTTGATGTTAAAAACTACGGGATAATAGTGTTGTGGTAACTTGCACCAAAAAAAAAAAGCATAATAATATTATTTTTGCAATCACAAGAAAAAAAGCCTTTGAAAATCTGTTTTCCATAACTGCATCTGTATCACCAGCAAAGCAGCTTCATTATTATCCCATTAAAGAAGAAGAGAATGTGCGCTGCATTTCGAGATTTCATAATTTGCCACGTCACAAATGTTAATTCTCCATTATACGTCCGGCGTTCTGAAAGGGGCCGGACGCATGAATAAGGGGTGGCCGCGGTGGCTGTGGATAGATTCATGTTATGCATGAATCTATTCATTAACCGTATAGGTGGTGGCGTGGATAGAGGGGGCAGCCCCTGTGCGCCCTTAATGACAGCCCCTGGGTGAAGGATTCACTCACAGTGGTTTGGAATAGAATCTTTTTGCCCTGAATTTGAATCACTGAGGAACATTCACGGATTCATTGATTTATATTTGGTTATACTTGGGGACTATATGTATATTTTTTATATTTTTTTTAAATAATTTCCTTTCATTCATTTCATTGTACATATTTTGTTGTTTGAGTGCAGCTAGCCATTACTAGTATTGTATCTTTATTTTCATTCTTTAGTGAAGCACTGTAGCTGTAGCTGCAGATATTTATATATCCACTGTTATTGATTGTGCCGGTGACACCCACATTATATAAAAATACCAAATCATATGTGATCTAATAAATGTAATAGGTGTGATCATAACCGATTAACATGCCATGCAAGGGTGCAAAAATTAGAAAATGGTATAACAGCGTGCAATCTCTGTATTTGCAAATGACAGGAAAATGTCCATTTATTTATTATTTGTCTATTTCTGAAACACCAGTTTAAACATTTTTTTTTAATTACCACATTAAACTTTTTTTTTTTTTTTTTAAGTGAGTTGTATTTGACTAATAACTAGAAAACAAATAATGATACATTTACTGCAGTAGATAAAAGAAACACAGTAAAGCAGTTTTCTATGAAAATAGGGGAGAAGTGGTTGTGCTGCCTGTAATAACCAATCATAATACAGCTGTTATTTTAAACTTAAACTAGGCTGAAATTTTATTGGACAAGAAAAGCTCTTCATTCATCACCATCATATTTTTAGAATACCTCTTCAAAAGGCATTTTACCTAGATGGTGGATCACAGAGCCTTTGCAAGGTCCTCGGCTTCGACATGAAGCTTTTGAAAGCAAACAAAGCCACTGCTAATGAGGAAGCAAGACTTATCTATTTACCTCTAATGTAGTGAATGTCCAGATTATTGATATGCTCTGTGACATTAGGAATTACATACGCCTCCATATGTTGCATCTAAATTGGTTCTTCATGAAACAGTTTAACCACAACAATACAGTGATGACACGCTTCACTAATTGCAGCTGCTGACTTCTGTTACTAAAGACGCATCGCAGAGTAAACTGCAAAGCATTGCCTTTTCATGGCCTAAAGCAAACCCATACTGGGAGAAATGTGTGTACTACCACCACTGGCCTCCTTCTGGGAAAGGCTAGTTTCCTGGCTGTCTCTGGCTTTAGTATACTCCAAGTCATTGACCCAGACACAAGCATGCAAGTCATGAAAGTCAGAGTGAATTAGGAACCTTTCATCTGCATGTTCTGGTTCACTGATTCAAGCACTGAAGCTTTAGATTAGCATTACAGCCAGGGAACAAGCATTTTCAAAGAAAAAAAGAGGTCAGCAGCAATGGAAGCCTACATATATCAAGGGGTGTTGCTAAGGTTGTAAAAGACCTGGGCCGCCTTTGGACTCCCAAAGGAGAGCAATAATGCATTGCATGATGCTGTGAACAGTGGGTGTGGGTAAATTCCATTAACCACTAGCCCTCTGGAAGATTTACCCCCCTTAATGATCAGGCACTGTGTTATTTTAACTGACAATTGCGCGGTCATGCAACACTGTGCCCAAATGAAATCTAAGTCATTTTTTTCTCATAAATAGAGATTTCTTTTAGTGCTATTTGATCACCTTTAGGGGTTTTTTTTTTTTTACGCTGTAAACAAAAAAAGAATGACAGTTTTGAAAAAAAAATATATTTTTTTACTTTCCACTCTAAAACCTATCCAATAAAAAACCAAAAAAAATCTAATTTCTTCAGAAATTTAGGCTAATATGTATTCTCTTACACATTTTTGGTAAAAGAAATCCTCATAAGCGATTGGCTTGCATGAAAGTTATAGCATCTAAAAACTATGGGATATATACTGGAATTTGTATTTATTTATTTATAGTAATGGCAGTGAACAGCAACTTATAGTGGAACTGCGATATTGTGGCAGACAATCAGACACTAACTGACACTTTTGACACTTTTTGCCAATCAGTGACACTAATACAGTGATCAATGCTAAAAATATGCACTGTCACTGTACTAATGACACTGGCTAAGAAGGTTAAACATCTAGGGCAACCAGAGTGTTAAATGTGTACCTAACCAGTGTTTATGTGTACTATGTGTGGTGTTTTTACTAAGAGATGTGATGGATTTTCTTTCCCTGCTTTGCAGGAAAAGAAAATCCATCACATCCCCACTGACAGGATGGAGCTCTGCCTTGTTTACATAGGCAGAGCCCCATCCTGTGTATCCCCTTGCCGATCAGTGGGTTGTGAAGGACATCCATTGGCCTACACCCACTGATTGGCATCTGCTATGACTAATCACATCAGAAGCGCACACGCCCCCTAGGTGGAAGTGCAGAATCATGTATATATATATATGTGATTCTGAACAGAACGGCTGCCCTGTAACATTAAATCTGCTATGGTGCGATAAGGGGATTGATTTATTATTGCTTGCGCACATGCTCTGGGTGCTCAGCACTAGCAATGACCCTGTAGTTGAAACTGAAATACATACAGTATATGTCTAGTTTCATCATTAACAGCATGATGGTAAAATACCATCACTATGACCATGAAAATAACATTATTGCTTTAACATGGAGTAGAAATGTTTACATTCTCCTTTTTACTCATTGGTATTTCTAATACCATCACAGTTCAGGGCTCAAGTCCTGCGGGAACGCATGGGAACGGAGTTCCTGTACTTTTTCCACAACGGGAACTCAGTTCCCATTAGCAATCCTGCAAGACTTTGAAGTATGTGAGCTGTGTAGCAGGTGCTACACCAGCAGCTGTCTACACAGCTCGCAATAGTAAGTGCTGCACACCAGGGGTGGACTGACCATTCATGCATTGCCAGTAGGAGGCCCCATGACAGCTTCCTCTTCGATCTACCTGTCAATCACAGCTAGCTGATGGGTAAATCAGGTCCCTGCTGCTAAGAGATTGTATTTAGTTAGACCTCTCATGATGCGCTCCTCCCCGCTGACCCCTCCTGATTTACTGTCTCCTCACCCCCCCCCCCCCCCCTCCAGTCTCCTGCATACTTGCTTTATGTGTCCCGCTGAATCCCCCCTCCTCTATCTTCAGTGCCATATGATGAGAGAACCCAGAGGAGGAGCAATACAAAAATTGGATGAAAAATACCACTTTTGAAGTGTTCGTGCATATGAGCGTATCATCTTTTTTTTTTTTTGGTGGGGGAGTGAATCTTGGGTGGGAGTTCCCACACTTTTTTCCCCAGGACTTGACCCCTGTCACAGTTGATTGCTGCAAATGCAAAAAAATACCCGGTAATCCTTTCGTAAATACAGTGAGCTTTTAACTTCCTTCCATGAGCCAACAACACTACATCTGCTGCACCAGAAATTGCCAATCTCGCCCTCTTTTATCTCCAGAGAGCCCGGTAACTATCATTTTAAGGAAGTGGTCAGGAAAGGCAGATTTTGTATTGCTCAGATAAGGTCTCCCTTAATGTCCCTAATCTATATGTTTAGCATGGAACTGGAGTGATCATCTGTCGGTGTCATAGCTTGTCTTTAAGCACTGTCCTGGCCGGAGTTCACCAATGGGGAGTATTAAGAGTCAAAGGCCTTTAGTGTCAAGAACAGCCTGCACCACATTGCTGTTAAAGGGTCACTACATATAAAGAAACACAAACTTTTCTAACTTCTTGAATGCACCAAGCCATTCATCTCAAAGTACTGTTCTCAGCTTGCTCACAGGAATGTGCAAAGGCCAAGCTGTTGTTTGCAGGTCTTGCCTTTTTTGCACCCCCCCTTCCTATGATAAAGCCAAAGGCAGTTTCTTTTTCTGCCTACCCCTCAGCCCTGCCCTCACGTTGTTTCTTTCTTGTTCCATACTTTCCACCTCCCACCACCACAATATTCCCCATCTGCATACACTGCAGTATCTGCAGCCTCAAGTGATAGAAAGAGAAGTCTGACTAGGGGTTTGAGAATCTTATCTTATGTCACATCAGGTGTGGAAGAAAGTTAACATGTGGCCATCCTGAGTAGGATCAAAAGTAGGCTTGATGGTGACAGCACAGTCACTTCTCCCCCTTCTCCTCAATGGCCTCAGTCATTGACCCTTAAAGTGGAAGTAAACCCATCAAATTAACAGTTTCAAAAAACAGTTACATTCCCGGCATTCCGGGAATGCTAACTGCACATTGGTTGTGCTCTCAGTCAAACTATCAAACCATCCAATGGCTGGTGTCATAACTGATCACATGTGCAGCACCATGGCAGTTGAAGATTAACCACTTGCTTACTGGGCACTTAAACCCCCCTCAGTCCCAGACCAATTTTCAGCTTTCAGCGCTGATGCACTTTGAATGACAATTGCGCGGGCATACAACACTGTACCCAAATGAAATTTTTATCATTTTTTTCCCACAAATAGAGCTTTCTTTTGGTGGTATTTAGTTACAGCTCGGAGTTTTATTTTTTGCTAAACAAACAAAAAAAGATGCAAAAAAAAAAAAAATCATGTTTTAATAGTTTGTTATAAAATTTTGCAAACGGGTCATTTTTCTCCTTCATTGAAGTGCGCTGATTAGGCGGCACTGATGGCTGCATTGGTGGGCACTGATGGGCTGCATTGGTGGGCACTGATGGGCTGCATTGGTGGGCACTGATGGGCTGCACTGGTGGGCACTGATAGGCATAGTTAAGGCGGCACTAATAGGCACAGATAAGGCGGCACCGATGGGCACAGATAAGGCGGCACTGATGGGCAAAGATGGGCACAGATAAGATGGCATGGATGGGTGGCACGGATAAGTGGCACGGATGGGTGGCACGGATGGGCACTGATAGGTACCACTGATAGATGGGACTGATGGGCACTGATAGGTGGCACTGATAGGTGGCTCTGATAGGTGGCACTGCTGGGCACTGATGGGCAGCACTGCTGGGCACTGATGGGCGGCACTGCTGGGCACTGATGGGCGGCACTGGGTCGCAGCACCTTTGAGGCAGATTGTGGGCACTGTGGGTGGCACTGTTGGTGGCACTGCTGGATGGCACTGTGGGTGGCATTGTGGGTGGCACTGTAGGTGGCACTGTGGGCACTATGGGCACTGATGGGGGGCACTGATGGGGGGCACTTACTTTTATTCAGGATGGCACGGCAGTGGGCAGGTGGGCACTGGCAGGGGGCAGGTGGTCAGCTGTATTGCTGGCCGTGATCGGGACTGATGTCCCGATCACGGCCGCCGGTGATCGGCTTTTTTTTTCTCTCCTCGCACTGTCAGCGCGAGGAGGAATAATAGCCGATTACCGGCTCCGTTCTATCACATGATCAGCTGTCATTGGCTGACAGCTGATCACGTGATAAGGGGTCGGGATCGACCCCTTGCACGGATCGGTGATCAGGCGAGTCTCACGGACTCGCCGATCACAGAGCGCGCCGCGCGCGCCCCTCAGGGGGCGCGCAGGCCGCTCGTATCCGGGACGACGTCAATAGACGTAGTCCCGGAAATGTAGGTCCGCGCTGATGCCGTCATTTGGCAATAGCGCGGATCTGTAGTGGTTAAACAAGGTCAAAAATGGCAGCTTCCGTGGCTGAAAACGGTAGGAGGGTTTACTTCCACTTTAATAACTACCAGTCCCCAAAGCACCCAGGAGCTCAGACAAGTGGTACCAGGCTGTTTTGCAGATGATATGCTTGGGGAACAGGAGCTACACTGGGCTAGAGATTCTGGAGGTGTTTCAGAGACAGGCAGGCTGAGATGTAGCTGACCCCACACTAGTTTGTTCCTAGTCAGGTCGTGTGACATGCCCTTCAACAGGGAAAGCACAAATGTACTTTGCTTGGTACATGTACTGAACCTGGCGGTCCAGCAGTTCCTGATTAGGTATCCTGGCTTTCAGGATGTACTGCAGCAGGCCAGAAGAGTGTGCATAAATTGTTTGCCTGACTGAAATGTGCACAAGCTGCCTACCAGCTACTTGATATGTGACATTTTTATAATTAAAATTCAGTTTTGTTTATTTTTCCTTATAAGTCTGTCTCTGTTCTATTTAAGTAAGTACAATAGACAGGGATGCAAGGCTGTAAATAAAATGCTTACAAGTGATCATCATATTGAGTTTCAACTCTGGACCGCTGGCTGGAGGTGGTCCAACAAGTGTGGGCATGAGGTACTAGATTGTTTTAGTAAGAAGTTCAATTATAATAACTTTGGGTGAAAGTGCACTTTTTTGGCTTCATACTGTTTTAGCAATCACAGTTATTAAGTATTGGGTGTCCAGGCTGAAACAATGGATGGAGGTTGGTCCAACATGGGCTTTAGGTGCCAGCTTTCCTTGCTGCACTTGTATTGTCAAAGGGGCCTTCACCACAGTGGGGTACATTTGTGAGATGTTGCATTTTAATAACACATGGTCAGGTTGTGTTATGCTTTGGATGCAAAGTGTTTTTCCTTTTTTTCTGGGGGAGTAGAAGCAATTGTCTAATAATGTCCTTATTAACACAAAGCTAAAAGTTATAATGGAGACAATAAATAATGATATTGCATATTATAATAAAGATAGAATACATCACAATGTATGAATAAAAATGACAGTGTATGATTTCAGAGACATAAACCATACATACTGTACAGACATGCTTGTATGTAAACACTTTTACAAGGCCACACTTTAAGAGGGATAAATTAGGAAGGTTTATCATGAGGAAATCAAAAATTGAGGGTATTATTTAAATATATTATAGTATGCTGCGCTATCAAAATTAAATATCCAAATATACTATATACCACCCACAATAAGTGATATTCGTGCTTAAATGTACATGCAATATTGAAAATAAAGTGCAATTTTGTGAAAAATACTATAACATCCTTATAGTGAGATAAAAAAACAATCAAAGTCCTCAATGCAATATATATATATATATATATATATATATATATATATATATATATATATATATATATACACGACACTCACTGGAGTATCAGACTGGGGAGGGTGTGCGTAAGGTAAACCAAATTTCTAGCATCAAAAGACCAGTGCAGATTCATGCTCATGCTTGTGCACATTACACCTTTGCTCTTTTTAATGAGCAAAGGACCAGTGTTACTTATGCAGTACCAGTTAATCACGCACATATTTATGCACGAGCGTGTATTTGTGGGGGTGCACATGCACATACCAATTAGTACTTGGTGCCCAGTGGACTATTTAAACTTCTCCATCACTATGAGCAGTTGCTGAATGGTCTTCAGCTGGTTCCAGTGTTCCCAAGACCTGATCTGCTGTACTTGCTTACTCGTGTATGACCTGGCTTGCCTTTGGACTTTGCTTCTGCTCTTGCTCTACCTCTGTTACCTAACTACTCTGACCTTGGCTTGTTTACTGGACCTGATCTGCCTGCTGACTCTGTACCATATTGCCCGACTGTTAATAACCCTTTCCTACCTCCTGGACTTGCTTTACCTGCTGATTCGGTGCCTTGCTGCCCGGTTGATGCTGACTGCTGCTCGCCTCCTGGTTCTGCTTCTGTCCCTAGTTCTGGTGCCAAGCTGCTTCTCCACAACAGCTGCTGATTTGATTTGAGCTGCTGATCTGGCATCTAGGTGAATTCGAACTTTATTGTTGGGATCCTTCCAGAGCCTGGGTTAGCCCTGTGATGTCTGGGTTCACAGGAGAGCACAAGTAAGGATAATCATGTGACCCAGAAGAAAAGTGTGGGAAAAAAGCTTTGGCCATACTTTTCTTTTAAAGAAGATTTTACTCTTTTTTGTTTTACTAAAAAGAAGATAGAGAATTGGTTCAGTCCATGCACTCTGTGTGAGCTTTTTTATTGACCACAGTTTCCCAGGATGATAACAGGCAGGTTATTAATCAAAGAATCAAAGAAAAAATCCAAAGTTCTCTGACTGCATGCACCGAATATAAAGCATTTTTACTATGTCTCATTATGAACTGGACCTACAGCAACCAGCTTTTAATTAAAAAAAAGTGTATTTATTTCAAAGAAAGAAGCCCCAGAACATTGTAGTGGCTACATGCAGTATTTAAACATTTTGACTAGGCTCCATTTTGAACAGGTGAGACAATAACCAGCCATTAATAATAAAAAAGTTTATTTCATTGAAAAAAGACCCAAAATCTGCACAGTATTTGATCACTTTGATTAGGCCATATTTTGAACAGGGCCCACACCAGCCATTTTTTATCCAAGGAATCAACACGAGAGAGGATTTATTTCAAAATGTTCAAAACCCTGAAAATATTGAAGTATTTGCGGTCTTTAACCACTTGCTTACTGGGCACTTAAACCCCCCTCAGTCCCAGACCAATTTTCAGCTTTCAGCGCTGATGCACTTTGAATGACAATTGCGCGGGCATACAACACTGTACCCAAATGAAATTTTTATCATTTTTTTCCTACAAATAGAGCTTTCTTTTGGTGGTATTTAGTTACAGCTCGGAGTTTTATTTTTTGCTAAACAAACAAAAAAAGATGCAAAAAAAAAAAAAAATCATGTTTTAATAGTTTGTTATAAAATTTTGCAAACGGGTCATTTTTCTCCTTCATTGAAGTGCGCTGATAAGGCGGCACTGATAGGCTGCATTGGTGGGCACTGATGGGCTGCATTGGTGGGCACTGATAGGCTGCATTGGTGGGCACTGATAGGCTGCACTGGTGGGCACTGATAGGCATAGTTAAGGCGGCACTAATAGGCACAGATAAGGCGGCACCGATGGGCACAGATAAGGCGGCACTGACGGGCAAAGATGGGCACAGATAAGATGGCACGGATGGGTGGCACGGATAAGTGGCACGGATGGGTGGCACGGATGGGCACTGATAGGTACCACAGATAGATGGGACTGATGGGCACTGATAGGTGGCACTGATAGGTGGCTCTGATAGGTGGCACTGCTGGGCACTGATGGGCGGCACTGCTGGGCACTGATGGGCGGCACTGGGGTGCAGCACCTTTGAGGCAGATTGGGTGGCACTGTGGGTGGCACTGTGGGTGGCACTGTGGGTGGCACTGTGGGGTGGCACTGTGGGTGGCACTGTGGGGTGGCACTGTGGGTGGCACTGTGGGCACTATGGGCACAGACGGGGGGCACTTACTTTTACTTTTAGTTATACTTCAGGATGGCACTGCGGGAGGCAGGTGGGCACTGGCAGGTGGCATGTGGTGCCTTGCATTGCTGGCCGTGATCGGGACTGATGTCCCGATCACGGCCGCCGGTGATCGGCTTTTTTTTTTTCTCCTCGCGCTGTCAGCGCGAGGAGGAATAGTAGCCGATTACCGGCTCCGTTCTATCACATGATCAGCTGTCATTGGCTGACAGCTGATCACGTGATAAGGGGTCGGGATCGACCCCTTGCACGGATCGGTGATCAGGCGAGTCTCATAGACTCGCCGATCACAGAGCGCGCCGCGCGCGCCCCTCAGGGGGCGCGCAGGCCGCTCGTAACCGGGACGACGTCAATAGACGTAGTCCCGGAAATCTAGGTCCGCGCTAATGCCGTCATTCGGCAATAGCGCGGTACCCAAGTGGTTAAACACTTTCATTTAGCCACTTTTTCAAGAGAACCCACACCAATCCACTTTCACCATTACCGTAGAGCAGGGATATGCAATTAGTGGACCTCCAGCTGTTGCAGAACTAAAAGTCCCATGAGGCATTGCAAGACTCTGACAGCCACAAGCATGACACCCAGAGGCAGAGTCATGATGGGACTTGTAGTTTTTTCAACAGCTAGAGGTCCGCTAATTGCATATCCCTGCCGTAGACTGTATTTATTTAACTGAAAAAGCCCTAAATATTGTAGTGAGTATGTACACAGTCTTTAAAAATGTTCATTTGGCTGCTCTGGCAATAAAACCCACACCAGACAGTTTTTAATAAAAAAGCAATACTGGAGAGTATTTATTTCAAATTTAAAAAAAATGCAGAGAGCATGTGAACAGTCTTTAAACACTTTCACTAGGCCACTTTTTCAACAGGACTCAAACCAGTCAGCTTTAAATAAAAAGGAAACATATGAATGTATTTATTTCACTGAAAAAACACCAAAAACATATTAGTAAATTCATGTCCAGTCTTTAAACTCACGTGACCGCTTTTTCAACAGAATCTACACCAGCCGGCTTTCAATAAAAAAAAAGAAATAACAAAAAATCAACATTAGAGTTTATTTATTTCAATACCCCCCCCAAAAGAAAAAAAAAATTGCAGTGAGTGCATGAACAGTCTATAAACTTTCTCCCTAGATCCATTTTTAAACAGGAACTAAACCATACAGCTTTAGATGAATAAATGACTAAAACATGTTTATTTCACTGATTCCCCCCCCCCCCCCCCCCCCCAATATTGTAGTGAATTAGTGAGCACATGGACAGTCTTTAAACAATTTCCCTAGGCTGCTTTTTCAACAGGACTGTTTTAGAGAGGGGGCTGGCACATAGAAATACCCCCATGATTGGACCTTCCAAGCCACCTGCCCACCGTTTCAAAGGCTAGGTATTGCATTGTTGCAAATTGGATTCTTTAGATAAAAAGAGATACATTAGTTCACCATTTTCCTTAACCTAAACTGACTTGGGTTTGGGTAAAATCATGGCTGACCTGCTCCCAAAGTTCAACCTAATAAGCATCTTTGCTTTAGAGTTATACTATAAAAGGCTTCAGAGAATTTTCAACTTCCTTTCTATCTCTTACTAACACACAGGAGTATTAGGGAAAGTATTACAGAAAAGCATAGACAAAGAAGAATTGTGTAAATATTCACTTCAATTATTCAATCAATGGAAAAGCAAATTCCTATTCATTTTGCATAGCCAATAATGTGACGGTGAAATAAGGGAACAGGAATTTCACATGATAGGATAATTGAACTAAATATTCACACCATTTATTGAGTAAAGATTCTCACCTCCTTTGTAAATCAGCCAAAATGGGTTTAATTTATGTATTATCCTTGATACGTAGTAGTACTATTGTGCTAGCATTATCTGCCCTTTTTTGCTTTCTATACCAAGAACAGCTAAAGGCAGTACAATAGTCTTGAAAAAAGTGCAACTGTGGATCAGAAAATATGCAAGTTCAATAACTGATGACTATTAGTCGCCTCTGTTTCAATGATAGTATTGCTAGATTTGACATTTATGACCTCTAATTTGACCTCTCTGTATATCCTAGTGGGGTTCCCCCTCCCACAGTACATAGGTATAAATAACAACAGGATTCCTGTCCTATTGTTGTCTGCATTGTGTGGGAGGCTGACGCTTTAATCAAGAGTGAAAAATCAGTATTGAAATTCACATAGGGAACCCAGCCTACTAGTTAAGGGCTTTAGCTTTTTATAAAGGCATAGTGATAGTCCAACTGTTTACTCGCTTTTGTCAGTAATCTGGTGATCTAGAAATCTCTTTTGTTTACCTGTTCATAAGAGATATTGATACACATGCCAATATTAGGCTCTCTGCTTTCTCTCGCATATCATCGGATGAAGCAAAATATCAGTTGTACGCACTTATTTAAGGCAGTATTAAACACAAAAGCAATCATTTATTACATTGCGGCTTAGCAATTCCTAGATGTGATTGCTGAATTTGTTATCTTATTAAAGGCATTTTTTTCTATATTCAATTGGTGATCTGGCCAGTAAGTCTTTTGTTTTTCAAAAAGAACAAGATGTATCAGTTACATGGATGAGACAAACCATTTAACACTAACAAGGTTGCTTACTATGGTCAGTTTTAAAGTATTAGCTGATGTTTGGCTTCAATGTTTTAGTGTTTCTAAATCTGCTAAGTACATCTAACACTCTACAGCCTCTAGACTGGCAATGCTGCTTTCCAAAGGATCCCCCAGTGCTCCTTCATTCAGAGTGGAGGCACTCTAATAAAGGAGGGGGATTACCGGTCAGAACACCAGGTAAAAACATAGGGAACAAAGCCTAACTGATAAGTAAGCTGAAATATATTACATTTTGCGTTTTGTGTTTATTACCCCTTTAGGTGTCCGTTTAGTAAACTTTGATAAGCTGAGATCAGGATGATCTCTGCTTATCTCAGAGCATTGCAGGTTTAATATACCGAGATGAGTGCTGGAGAACTATTTTTTCTCTTCTCATCTCAGAACACAGAACGGCTGCATTGACTGCAACAGAAACGGCATGTTTAGTAAACAGAGATGCCACTTTTTCTCTGTGCTTCTCTTTCAAGTTCTCCTTTCTGGCTTCTCCAGCCCAGAGGTGGAGATATCAGGAGATCTCTGCCAGAGAATAGCTTCTTCCTTCTCCCGTGGCCAAAAATGAAAGTAAAAACTTTCTTAACTGCAGTGAAAAATACACCAACAGCAGGTTACAAATACAATAACTATACAATTACACACAGAGATTATATATATATGTATATATATATATATATATATATATATATATATATATATATATATATATATATATATATATACACACACACACACACACATATATACATATATTTATATGTGTATATATATATACATACATATATATATATATATATATATATATATATATATATATATATATATATATATATATATATCTGTGTGTGTATATATTTATATTTGTGTGTGTATATATATTTTCAAAAAACTCACGGAACGGATCGTTCCTGGGATCAGAGTAACGGATTGGATCATTTTTCGGATCAGCAAATAATAATTGGCTGAGCATGACTGGGTATCGCTGAGTATGGCTGGGTATTACCGAGTATGGCTGGGTATTGGCAAGTATTGGCTGGGTATGGCAGGGTATGGCAGAGTATTGGCAGGGTATGGCAGAGTATTGGCAGGGTATGGCAGAGTATTGCAGAGTATTGGCAGGGTATGGCAGGGTATTGGCACGGTATGGCAGTATTGGCAGGGTATGGCAGAGGATTGACAGAGTATTGGCACGGTATTGGCAGAGTATTGGCACGGTATTGGCAGAGTATTGGCACGGTATTGGCACGGTATTGGTAGAGTATTGACACGGTATTGGCAGAGTATTGACACGGTATTGGCAGAGTATTGACACGGTATTGGCAGAGTATTGGCACGTTATTGGCAGGGTATTGCAGAGTATTGGCAGGGTATTGGCACGGTATGGCAGTATTGGCAGGGTATGGCAGAGTATTGACAGGGTATGGCAGAGTATTGGCACGGTATGGCAGAGTATTGGCAGAGTATTGGCACGTTATTGGCAGGGTATTGGCAGGGTATGGCAGTATTGGCAGGGTATGGCAGAGTATTGACAGGGTATGGCAGACTATTGGCATTGTATGGCAGAGTATTGGCAGAGTATTGGCACGTTATTGGCAGGGTATTGGCAGGGTATGGCAGTATTGGCAGGGTATGGCAGAGTATTGGCACGGTATTGGCGGAGTATTGGCACGGTATTGGCAGAGTATTGGCACGGTATTGGCAGAGTATTGGCACAGTATTGGCAGAGTATTGGCACGGTATTGGCAGAGTATTGGCACGTTATTGGCAGGGCATGGCAGGGCACTGCAGAGTATTGGCAGGGTATTGGCACGGTATAGCACTATTGGCAGGGTATGGCAGAGTATTGACAGGGTATGGCAGACTATTGGCACGGTATTGGCAGGGAATTGCAGAGTATTGGCAGAGTATGGAGGGATGACTGTGACTGCAATTGTTACAGAGCAGCGCTGTGGACACTACAGATCCAGCCCACAGCGCTGCTTCTATCCGATCTCTCCCCTCCACTTTACAGAAGGGAGAGAGGAACCGACGTTTGTTTACAAGTGATCGCTCCATCATTTGACAGAGTGATCAAATCGTAAACGGCTGATGGGTGCACCAAGATAGCTGCCGCTCCAGAGCTAGGCCAAAGCCACGACCTTTCCTAAGGCCGAGACCGCGGATCGCTGCGTGTGCCGATCCGAACAGGGTGACCCATTCGAATCACGGATCAGTGACGATCTGTTGCACCCCTAATATATATATATAAGAGGGCCAGTATGGTGGCCCGTAATTATGGGAGGAGCCCGGAGGGTATATAATCAGACCACCCACAACGGTCTGTGTCGGTTCCAGTGCAAGGTACTGCACATCAAGGGGCTGACTCTTCTCAGCTCCCTCCCGGTCGTCTATCTGTGTGTCCAATCGTAGGTGCACTTCGGCTTCTTCATTCGTGGTCTTCGTCGGCGGTTCCCGCTCATGGTCGCAGATAAGTAGTATCCGAATCTTTTCATATCATGTGCAAACTTGCGGCTTATCGTGCTTACTATCCTGCACCCCTTTTGCAAAACCTACCTCTGAGTTGTTGACACTCATGTCCCGACGTTGTTCGGCACAGCCGAGTCGCTATCAGTTGTTCCTCGTTATCACTCGCCATAGGCTTCACTGGTTATAAAATTCACTATTCTCATCCTTTTTTGAGATAAACAGGTATTGTTTGTATGGGTTTCTGTGGCTGATTGAGGTGTAATTAAACCCACCTGATGTCTTACCTGCACTTGACTAGCCTGGGGGGATGGGTGGTTGATAGGTGTTTGGTTTCACAGTAAGGAAGGGCATACACTCTACAACCAATTCGTATCAGATACTCCTTACTGCCAATTTATATCAGATTCATCTCATACATTTTTGAGCTGATTCGTGTCAAATGCATTGCAGAGGCTGACTCTGCCAACTCACTGCATGTCCACGTAGTTGTACCTTCGAGATCGGTCGTTACATAGTTACATAGTTAGTCAGGTTGAAAAAAGACACAAGTCCATCCAGTTGGAGTCGTATATCTTCATTGATTGTCCCACGCTCGGACCGCTACACACTCGCTGTCGCAGGTAGGACTTTGTTGTTACCGCTCTTCTAAACTCCAATAGTTACCTTATCATGTTCGTTTTGCAAAGTCGCACTTATGCCCCCGTAAGTCTATGTCATCTTTCATGTATTTCATCCTTTCTACCCAACGCGGGTTTACTCGAGCCGATCACTTCACGGTCGATGCGGTCAAATCCGACATTCAAGCCCCTTACTCACCTCGCATCTACGGCCGATTCGAAATCTAGTCGCAACTTCGCTTCTATGTTTCGGATCCTCGGCAATCACAAGCCCCTTCAACCGTCATCACCATTTAGTTGATTCGAACCCAGCCATATCATCGGCAATACGGTCAGATCTGTTAATACGAGCCCCGTAGTCACCTCATATCTACGGCCGATTTGAAATCTAGTCGCAACTTCGCTTCTATGTTTCGGATCCTTGGCAGTCACAAGCCCCTTCAACCGCCATCACCATTTAGTCGATTCAAACCCAGCCATATCATCTGCAACACGGGCAGATCTGTCATACGAGCCCTGTAGTCACCTCGCATCTACGGCCGGTTCGAATCTAGTCGCAACTTCGCTTCTATGTTTCGGATCATTGACAATCACCAGCCCCTTCAACCACCATCACAATTCAATCAATCCGAACCCAGCCATATCCTCAGCGATACGGTCGGATCCCATATACGAGCCTCTCAGTCGCATCTACGGAGGATTCGAGTTTAGTCGCAGCGTCGGCGCAACGATTCCAGTCCTTGCCAAACGCAACTCTAACAACCAAGCCGAATCCTGTTGCATCTCCGACTCAAATGAGTCAAATCTTTCGCAGACTATTCCATAGCTATAGCCCAGTTCAAACTAGTCACATCGACTGTACGAATTCAGCAGTACTTACATTTGACCTTCTCAGTCTATCCATACATGATCGTACACAATTCTCTCCACCAATTTGCTCAGTATTGCGCACGGTCATTCCTACATAATCACATTTCCTCTATAACCTTTCTTTCGCCTTTCAACAAAGCTGCGTTCTTGCAATCGCTGCAAGTCTTTTCTGCATTTGGCTCAAAACTGCCAATCGTTTCCAGTAGCAACACTGCTGTTCACCTCATACCTACACACTTATAAATCCGCAAAACATTGCTTTCACCTTTCAAATCTCATCTCTAGTAGCAAAACGGCTGCTCTCCTCATTCCTACACACTTATAATTAAATTTATAGATTCAAATAAAGCTGCTTTCTTGCAAATCGCTGCAAGCATCTCTGCAATAGCTTAATACGGCCACTCATCGTCTCCAGTAGCAACACAGCTGTTCACCTCATTCATTCATTCATTCATTCTCACCTCATAATTCAATTTATAATTCAAATAAGGCCGCTTCCTTGCAATCGCTGCAAGCATTTCAGCGAATGGCTCAAACTGCCACTCATCGTCTCCAGTAGCAACACGGCTGCTCATCGTTTTCTCTGTCGCTTTCCCCTTTTAGGCCAGTTAGAACACCAGTTAGTCCACCCTGCACCAGGTTTGGACAGTATCTCCCAAAAAAAAAAAAAAAAAAAAAAAAAAAAACCATTGTCGAGGGCTTGCATCTTCACCAGGGGGCCAGCTTTGCCCCAAACAGCTCTTTGCAATCCCCATCGTCAAAACGAAATTCTCATGTCACCTTACTACAGGCTCCCAGTCAACTCAGTTCTCGACCACCAACCAGTCGACTTCACAACTAGGGCATAAAGTCAGGTGTGTAGTTCAATGGGATTCCCCCTTTCTCTTAAACACTCTTTCACTACATATTTTTACTTCACATACAGAATTTGACCTGCTCCTGAGGCGTTAGCAACTGTCACATACTTCTGTGCACTTCACTCTGTTTTCGAAGCACAAGCCTTCAATACGCAGACAAGGTCGCCTAATCTCCATACTTGCTGGCAGTGCAAGCATTAGTAGACCGAACCCACGTCAATTAACTACAGATCGCAACATTCCTACTTAGTATACCAGACTTCAGCTACCCACCCCAGTCCGCCCTGGGGCGCTCTGGTTCATTAGTCTGTGCCGAGCACAGACTGACACCCGAGCTATCGGTTACCTAGCCAGTCACCTCCTGGCTCACCTCGGTTGTTACGCATTCTTTTGAGTTTTCTAAAGTCACACTCAACAGCGCTCGAGCGCAAACCAACTGTCACTATGGCTGTCGTTCCTTGTCCTATTCTTCTTGTTTCCTTCCGCCTTTCATCTTATCTACCCAACGCAACTATCCGCTCCTACCTTTGCAACTTACCTCAAACATACCCCCCCTTGCTTTTAGTTGACGCCATGTCGCAGGCAGACAGTGAGGACTTTGCCTCAGCCCTGCCATCACCCTTTACGGGCTCAGCAAGCGGCGGTTTAGTCTCACAAGAGCTTGGACCAATAAAAAACAAATAAACAAAACAAAAAAAAACAAAAACAAAAAAAAAAAATATATAAACTCATAACAGAACGGTGTCGCAGGAGTAAATCCTACCCTGCTGCAGCCAGGAAACCAAGCCTTTAGGCTACTGTTTCCACCACCAGTGGCAGCCCTTCCAGGCACCACTTCAGTCTATCTTCTTTGCGACTACTCAGCTGCACTCCTGGGTAACCACACTGTCAGCAGCAGTCCCTGAAGTCCAAGCAGAGTGACAGCCCTGGAGGTACGCCCAGCCATGCCCCTACCAGCTCCAGTCACCACCGTCATTCCCGTACCTTCACTTACAGATGCACCATCGTCTTCCCTGCACACCTTGTCCTAGCAGGGCATCTAGGAGGACATCTTGGATGACAACGACGTTAACTTAGCATCCCTCCTCATAGCAGCACACAACTTGGCCTAGAACAAATCATATTCGCAGGGAGATGTCTCCGTCATCCTGAAGACCAGAGACCCTTTACTTAATCGCAAGCTCACTGTCACAGAGTTTGTGCGGGCCTTGGGGACAGTCAGAGACATGCTAGGCAGAGCAACCCCAACAGGAGGGTAGAATTGGACCCGTATCTGCACGCAGCAGGTCACAAGTACGCAGGGTGCCCATCCTTTGACTATCACTGCTCATTTTCAGCCAAGGCAGCAGCCAGACTCAAGGGGATCTTTTACCTCCCATCTTTTAGTGTTTCTCTTCCAGGCAAAGACCCTGACTAAATCCTTAAATTAAGATGTGCCAGCTATAGCAGATCTGCCCATGAGAGTCGAATTTCTCACAAATTGGAATGGCATGCCAATGTGTATTCCTTCAGCATCTCTCTCTTCATCTCAGGTAGTCATGGTCACCACAGCCTCCACAGGTCCTCGCCTCAATTTTGGTCAAATTGGGTTTATAGGGCCATGGCCGTCAGAAATCCTCTTGATTCATGGGTTCAGTTAGTCCTCCTCTTTGTTCGACCTCTACCCCATTGTCGCAGCAGCTCAAGTCTGGTGCAACAACTGGGCAGGACAAACAGTGGCGTTCGCCACAGACAACCAAGCCAATAAACCAATAAAGGAGGTCCTAGTAGCTGGCCATCGTGGCCTTCCTGTGCAGGCTGGTGCCACTATCCCCACAGCACCAATCTAACGTCCTATGCGTCCACATCCCAGACAAATGCAATAATCTGGCCGACGCACTACCCGTTAACTTTGCTTCGTTATTTTTTGTAGGAACCTGGAACCGATCCGACCATGTCTCTTATCCCACACTGGTCGTAGCTAACCTCGGATTCAAACAACACTTTCACGACGCTACCTGCCTTATTAATCTTTCACTATCTCACAACACCCTGAAGGCCTACCGGGCAGCCTAGAGGTTCTATGTCAGGTTACTAGCCTCAAACCCCAGAGCAATACCAAGAGTTCTCCATCACATCCCGGTCTTCATATTATGCCACCGCACACAGTTGGCATTGTCACACAATACCTTAGATCCCACTCAGCTGACATCCAGTATTTCATCCCCTTATGAGATCCTAACAAACCGTCTTGTTCGCCGCCCATACGGTCAAGACCATGTTGTGTGGTATTCACAGGCAATGACCCCCAAATCAGTATCAAACGGCTACCCGTCACCAGCGCCATATTCCGAGACATGTCTTTCATCCTGTCACATTCCCCTTTTGGCTAAATTCAGCCTGGTCCTTCAAGCAGCCATCTACCTGGCTTTCTACAGCTTCTTACGCCCCAGTGAATACTGTCACCATCCCAGTTGTAAAGTGTTACATAGACACCACCTCACACGCCATCAGACTTCATCTTGCTCCTCAGCGTGTCCAAAACACAATAGTCCGGTCCAGGGGTTGACCTAAAACCTTTCCAAGCTCTCAAAGCCTGGTGCCCCGTGTCCATCCTAGATCAATTTTTGGCCCATATGTTTGATCCCTCGCAGGACAGCCCATTACTACCGTTCTCGATTAGTACCCCAGGCAGCCACCAGTTCATTAGTCACGTCAGGTTCCTTTTGAGCACATTAGGCCAGGACCTTGGTCATTTTCTTGGACATTCTTTCGCATTGGAGCAGCATCAGCAGCCTCACGAAACGGGGGCCCAGTCCACGCGATCAAAGATGGGCAGGCGGGAATCCACCTGCTTTACTCAATACATCTCCAATCCACAAGTGGAAATGTCCTGAGCCTTCAGAAACTTTGCCCCGTAGTGTCTTGCTGTACATAAATTAATAATTACCTCCCTACACCAAATCTTTTGCGGCCTTCTCTTGGCATATCGCCCAGCAGAGCAGGGCTCACCGCCCAGCTCACCAGGGCTTACCTTACAGCAGACCAAGGGCACAATTCAGGTCTATTTTATGTTGTTAGTCTTGTGACGTGTTTATGTGTTCTTTCATATCTCTTACAGCGGAGGGCTCCAACCATAAATAAGAGGGCCAGTATGGTGGCCCGTAATTATGGGAGGAGCCCGGAGGGTATATAATCAGACCACCCACAACGGTCTGTGTCGGTTCCAGTGCAAGGTACCCACCCACCCATTTCCCTTCTTAGAGTACTTCACTTAAAACACGTTTCTCTACAGAAACATCCATTTACTTTCTTAAGGTATGCGGCCTTCTCTTGGCATATCGCCCAGCAGAGCAGGGCTCACCGCCCAGCTCACCAGGGCTTACCTTACAGCAGACCAAGGGCACAATTCAGGTCTATTTTATGTTGTTAGTCTTGTGACGTGTTTATGTGTTCTTTCATATCTCTTACAGCGGAGGGCTCCAACCATAAATATATTATATATATATATATATATATATATATATATATATATATATATATATATATACATACACACACACACACACACATACACTCACACAGATATACACATATATATAGGCATATATATAAAGGCAGTGTTGTGGCTACAGAAGTACAACTGATGCTGTAATTTTGACAGCTGCGCAGATAATGCATCGCTGATAACGCAAGGTGGCTGTAAAATTCAGAGCATCAGATGAGTCCAGTACACACTGCGTTTGCATAAGTGTATATGTTAATACGCCGGTATTATTTATTTTTTATATTTATTATTATTATGTATTTATTTATTATTATTTTAATTGTTAATTTAATATTTTTAATATTAATATAAATTAATTATATAATATTAATTAATTAATATTTTTATTGTTATGCTTTTTTAAAATTACTTTGAACTATTTAATATATATATTTATTGTTTTTATATGAATGGTGCATATCTGCATGACAAATAGGGTACTATCATTTCAGAATACACCATTCGCATAAATATGCACATATGTTATGTATTAATTAGAATGTTTTACAGTTATGGGGTGTCTGTTTATTGGGTAGGGGGATTATATCTTTATTATTAACTTAATATGTGCAGTGTATGTGGAGTGCTTCGTATTTCACTTTGGGATTCTGATACTGAAATCTCCTGAGCTATTGTGAGATTACAGAAACAGAAGCCGTTCAGGGTTCTCAGAGCGTTTGTAGATCACTTCTATTCTCAGTGGGAGAAGTGATCTACATGATATACTAAACTGCCACATGGGTGAGAACAAATATCTCTGAGAAGAGCAGAGAACTCCAGAGATGTAAAATATCAAAATATACTAAACGGACACCTTAATCACAACCACCAATTAGAATGAAACTTTTAGCAAAATATTAGCAGTTCATTAATTGGTTTCACTTGTTCTTGGGAATTGCTGCTGGGATCTGAACATTCTGACTTAGTAATTGAGGTTGTTCACATAGCAAAGTGCTAAATAAGATCAAGCTGAGTTCGCTTTGAATACCCAACTATGTGTGTGGGAAATATTTTTATTTTTATTTTTGCTGCCACATGACTGGTTGATTGAAGTAAAAACAGATTTGTGTTATTTCTTGACCATGTAAACAGCCTCTTCTCCTTGGTAAATCAACTTCAATGGTATTTATTGAGAGCAATATACCAGTGTCATTATGCCATGATACCAGTTTTACTTGCATTGTGGTCCGAAGCTGTCAGAGCATAACCAAAATGAATTGTAGCAAACTCCAGGGCCCCTTTAGGCTTAATGGTGACGTCCAGAGTCAGGGACAGCTTACATCCTTCCGTGTAGAGTGGGTTACAAGGCATGGGTGTAATGCAAGATGAAATGATGGGCGCCAGACACTTTTTGAATGCAAAGAGATTTATTGTCTCTTAAGCAAAACTGGGGGAGAGAGGGTTGGGGCCAGGACACCCTTAGGTAGATATAATGTTAATTGGCAGACTCCGAGACTTCTATAGGTAGACAGCTGTACAGGTGAAGGCCTCCAGATGGACACCACTTCTGTATAGGTAGGACCCTGTCTCCTATGGCAACAATCTTGTAGAAGTTACTAAAGGTGTAAAAAAATACTGCGCTGTGAAAAGATGTGTTCTACCCAGCTGCCAACACTACTGAAGACTACACAGTAACATGCAAAAATTAAAACAAAAAAGTGTGGCACTTAGGTGGCAACAAACCACATGAACCAGTAAGACACTAATTCAAGCAAAGAAAATTACATACACTTCAAAAAAAGAAAATATGTATAAATTCCGTTGTATATCAAGAGATCTTACTCCCAGGTGGTAGAGTGCATGAACCTCATGCACACAAAAGGTTAAAGTAAATAAAATTAATTTAACATATACAGTCCATCAAGTGAACGTCTTAACAGTCCTTGAAATGTGTAATATCCCAATTCCAAACTTGAGGTGACGTGAAAAAAGGTGAAATTCAACTTCTGATGTGTAGAATAATACCACCACCACTGTAATAAAGAAGGGGAGAGGAGGCTTATCAAATGACGTGGACTCAGAGGAAGGCTTACGCCTCTCGAGTCATATGGGCCTGTAGGTTAGCAAACCAGACAATCATACATCTAGTGTGTAATCGCCCACAAGTCTTCAGGTTATGAAATCATCCGTAGCGATCCTCCTATAGTGCTCATCCCACGAAAATAGGGGGCTCAGGTATCAAAGACCATGGAAGTAGAAAACTAGCATAGCGTGATACCATTTTAACATCCAATTTATAAAAAAAATAATAATGGGATTTTTATATACAGCTTACCTGTAAAATCCTTTTCTTGAGAGTACATCACGGAACACAGGAGCTTCATTACATAGTGGGTTATATAGGCACCTCTGGTGATTGGACACTGGTTGACCTCAATTAAGGAGAATTCCTCCCCTATATAACCCCTCCCATCTGGGAGGCACCTCAGTTTTGTAGCAAAGTAATAAGAAACCACGTAAAACCCAAGAGGGGCGGGAGCCCTGTGTCCCGTGATGTACTCTCAAGAAAAGGATTTTACAGGTAAGCTGTATATAAAAACCCCATTTTCTTGATCATACATCACGGGACACAGGAGCTTCATTACATAGTGGGATGTCCCATAGCAATGCTCAGATTGAGGGGAGGGAGACACAGATCATAAATATAGGCCGCCAGGGACCGGAGGACCTAAACTGCAGCCTGCAGTACACTGCGCCCGAAGGCGATATCCTCTTGCCCTCTGACATCCACCTGATAGAATCTGGTGAATGTGTGGACTGATGATCAAGTCGCAGCCTTACAGATCTGAGCCAGGGAGGCCTGGTGATGCACTGCCCAAGAAGCACTAACAGCCTTAGTAGAGTGCGCTTTCACCCGAAAAGGAGGAATCTTCCCCTTTAAACCATAGGCCTGAGAGATAACTTGCCTGATCCATCTTGAGAGAGTGGATTTTGACGCCGCCTGGCCCTTTCTAGGGCCTTTCCGGCAGAATAAATAAACAATCAGTTTTCCTTATCTGAGTAGTTGCTTGAAGATAAATACTGATTGCTCTAACCACATCTAAAGTGTGCAAAGATTCTTCTTCTGTGGATTGAGGGTCCGGAAAAAAGGATGGTAGGATTACATCCTGATTCAAATGGAAACCCGAAACCACCTTAGGCAGAAAGGACCTGTTGGGACGCATGACCACCCGGTCCTTATGGATAATTAAATACGGCTCCTTACTGGAAAGAGCTGCCAACTCTGATACTCTTCTAGCCGTAGATATGGCTACTAAGAAGACCAGCTTTTTAGTCAGGAGAGCTAAAGAAGCCAGGTGTAAAGGTTCAAATGGTTGCCCCTGTAAGGCCGAGAGAACCAAATTCAGATCCCATGGGCATACCGGAGGTTTAACTGGCGGTTTTGTCCGTATAGCCCCCTGGATAAAAGCCCGTACTAGGGAATGTGATGCAAGCGGTTTTTGAAAAAATACCGACAGGGCCGAAATCTGCACTTTGATAGTGTTTATGGCCAAATTCATTTCCAGGCCTGACTGGAGAAAGGCCAAGATTCTGTTAATGACATACTTTCTAGGATGCCATTTCCTGAGTTCACACCAGGAAACATATGTCCTCCAGATCTTGTAATAAACAAGTCTGGAGGCCGGCTTTCTGGCATTGACCAGAGTAGAAAGGACTGGCCCCGAAAGGCCACGGTCTCTCAGAATGTGGGTCTCAGCAGCCAGACCGTCAAATTCAGACTGCGTAAAGCAGGATGGTAGATTGGACCCTGTGAGAGCAGATCTGGCCGGAGAGGGAGGGTCCATGGCCTGCCTACTGCCAACTTCATGATTTCTGCGTACCATGGTCGCCTGGGCCAAGCCGAGGCCACCAAAAGGACCGACTTTGTCTCCCTCTTGACCCTTCCCAGGAACCGCGACAGAAGCGGGCTCGGGGGAAAGGCATAGATCAGATTGTACTGATCCCAGGGAACTGTCAGAGCATCTGACCCCTGAGCAAGTGCATCTCTTGTCCTTGACACAAACTTGTCCAGCTTCCTGTTGAACCTGGAAGCAAACAGATCTACGTCTGGAGTACCCCACTTGTGACATATGTTCTGAAACACGTCGGGGTGCAGAGCCCATTCTCCTGGGCACAACTGCTGGCGGCTGAGAAAATCCGCCTGCCAATTCTCCACTCCTGGGATGAAGACTGCAGAAAGACACGGAACATGCTTTTCTGCCCAGACAAGTATGCGATTCACCTCTTTTTGGGCCACCAGACTTCTGGTACCGCCCTGGTGATTGATATAAGCCACTGCGGTGGCATTGTCGGACTGAACCCGAACTGGTGAAACCTCGCAGTCTGTAAGACCACTCTATGAGTGCCATGTAAACTGCCCGGATCTCTAAGATATTTATGGGCAGTAGATTCTCGGTCGCAGACCATTTCCCCTGCGAGCATGTTTCCTCCAATACAGCTCCCCAGCCTGTCAGGCTGGCATCTGTTGTGATAATCTTCCATGAGAGAGGAAGAAAGGTTTTGCCCTTCAGCAAATTCTTGGTTTGTAACCACCAGACAAGACTCTTGCGTGTCCCTGGGGATAGACGCATAGGAAGATCCAGAGATTGGGGCTTCCTGTTCCAAGCCGCAAGGATGCATCCTTGTAAAGGCCTTGAATGGAACTGGGCGAATGGGACGGCCTCAAAGGAGGCGACCATCTTCCCTAACAGTCTCATGCACAACCGAATGGAGGAAGATCTTCTGCCCAGAATCAGGCGCACCAGATCCCCAATGGCCAAGGCTTTTAGCCTTGGAAGAAACACCCTGCCCTGAGCGGTGTCGATGATCATACCTAGGTATTTCAACCTGGTAGTCGGTTGTAGGGACGACTTTTCTAGGTTTATAATCCAACCTAGGCGTTCTAGGTGTTCTAGCGTTTTGGTGACGCTGCGACTTAGGAACGCTGCAGTTTTCTCCATGACGGCTATGCCCTGAGCTCTTAAGATTGCTAAGAGAGGGTCTAGAATCTTTGTGAAGACTCGAGGGGCTGTAGCAAGCCCGAACGGCAAGGCCACAAATTGAAAATGGCGCCGCTCTACCGCGAACCTTAGGAATTTTTGGTGTGCGGGAAAAATTGGCACATGGAGATATGCATCCTTGATATCTATTGATGCCATGAATTCTCCTCCTTGCAGGGAGGAGACCACAGTGCGGATTGACTGCATTCGGAAGGACCGGATGTGTAAAAACCGGTTCAGGTCTTTCAGATCCAAGATAGGTCTGACACTTCCACTTGGTTTTGGAACGGTGAAGAGATTTGAGTAAAACCCCGAACCCTGATCTTTCGGGTTCACTTCTACTATCACACCCTGGGATAGTAACTGATCTAAGGCCAGAAATAGCGGTTTTTGCTTTACTGGATCCCTGGGGATCCTTGACCTTAGGAAACGAGAAGGTGGAATCTCCTGAAACTCTAGCTTGTAGCCCAGAGATACTGAAGAGATCACCCACTTGTCCTGGATCTCTTCCCGCCAGGCACCTGCAAACTGCAGGAGCCTTCCCCCCACTCTGCCGAGCGGGGGCGCTCCTTCACAAGGAAGTTTTTGGGCTCTGCTTGGCAGGCTTTCGCCCCCAAGTCTTTTTCTGTCCCTGGGCTTGGCCTTGAGCCTTTCTAGTAGAGGAGGACTGAGAAGGCCGTCGCCACTGTTTAGAGCTTGATGCTTCGGGAGAGAGAGCACGCCTGAATGAAGGACGCTTGCTCTTTTTGACTGGAAGGAGAGTAGATTTTCCTCCTGAAATATTTTGGACGAACTTATCTAGTTCTTCTCCAAACAAACGCTCCCCTTTAAACGGGAACCCAGTCAAATGCTTCTTGCATGACAGCTCAGCTGCCCAATTCTTTAGCCATAGGGCCCTTCGCATGTGAACCAACATGAGAGACAAACGTGATGCTTGTTGGACGGAATCCAAAATCGCATCAATTATGAAACACAGAATGTGAGGCAATTCTGTATAATTTTCTACTTCCTCACTGGGAAGGAGCCCAAGCATCTGTTTAACCTGTTCCTTGAGGAACTGACACAACATCAATTTATCCATTAAAGGATGAATTGGGAAGGAATAGGCAGTCTGTGGGGCTTTCCTGACTCCCAGGGAAGAGACAGAGGATGTAGCGACTTCAGCAGCAGGCATTCTGAATGTGGTACGCACCAATTCAGTATAATACTGTACCTGTTTTCTGAGCGCCTGGGAGAAGGGGACTATCTCCTCTTCCTCTGACTCATCCGACTGCTCATGATCCCTATCCAAAGATAGGGATCCCTCCTCATTTTCAGAAGAATCATCTGAGAGAGGGATATCAGCAGAGGGAGGGGATCTACCCCTTTTCCTGCTATCTTTTAGGGAAGCAGAAATAAAATTCATGATTCTCCCTTCAAAACCCTCCAATGTAGCCCTAAGGGAGTCCTCAGTGACTTAAACCGGGGCTGCGGCATTAGGAGAGGCTGCAAAACCCGACAGGGGCACTGACTCGTCTTGAGAGGCTGGCTCCAGTCTTGCAGGGGGGGATGGTAATTTACAGGCACTTTTGGAACCCCTGGACCTAGGCGGTGATTTACCAGTGCCCTTATTACCTCCCCCTGAGACCCTCTTACGAGGAGACATAGTACTAGGCTACAAAGCAGAGGTACTAGTACAGTGCAATCACTGTTGTGCTTAAAGTCTCACAATAATATATATGCTTAAATTGCACAACCTGATGCTGAGTAGGTGTCTAAGGTTTGCCTGGATCCAATCCCCACGGATGCTTACTGCCCACAGCTCCTGTGTCTCCAATTACAGCCCCCTGACGCTCTGGGCTTTTAAAACTGCCGCCTGGCGCCTGCGCAGTACAGCGCCATGCACACTGACGTGCACGGCTCGCAACCACACCCCCCTCCTCCATTAGGCCGGGAGCACGCCCGGCGCGCGTGCACGCGCCCGCGCACGTGCACGAGGACCGCGGAATCCAGGGGGGGAAGGAGAACCCAAAAACGGAGCTGCGTGGGACCCCTGAAGTTTTAACCTTATTTGTGGCAGGGACTGCAATGGAGACGTGAGTTAGCTGGAGAATCAGGCTTTCACTGAGCATGTGTATTAAAAAGGCATGTAAGTATGCATCAGGCTGCTCTTACTCCCTCTAGTGGTGGAAACCAGGTAAGACATACAACTACTCACAATGAAGAAATCCATTCATATAATTAAGAAGAACCTCCCACCTGGGCCATGTAGAAAGCTCTGCCAGAAACTTTCGTGCGCTCTGTATAAACAGTACACCAAGTCTGGTTTTCCCAGAGCCCAGTCTTCCAATGGAGAGGACTTACAAACAAAACCTTGCTTCTTCGGCTGACGAGGCCCGGGTACCATACCATCTTGGGAGTCAAATATCGGCCCGAGGTATGGATCCGGTTTATTGTAGCCCTTAGGCCCTCGCAGGGACCTTCATAGAGCTAAAGTTTTACGTGACCATCACCATAGACACTGGCGAAAAAACTGAGGTGCCTCCCAGATGGGAGGGGTTATATAGGGGAGGAATTCTCCTTAATTGAGGTCAACCAGTGTCCAATCACCAGAGGTGCCTATATAACCCACTATGTAATGAAGCTCCTGTGTCCCGTGATGTATGATCAAGAAAATAAAATTACACTCACATTTGGTTCAATCGTAATAACATAGTCAGAAAGTAGCGATGTCTGTAAGGGGGTCCACCCGACGCATTTCAACTAAACAGTCATCCTCTGGGGTGTGGACCCCCCCAAACAGCATCACTTATAAGTACAAAATGACCCCAAAATAACCAATGACCCCGGAAGCACTTGGCACTTCCAGTCACATGTTCCGGAAGTGTATATATTAAATACTCCTCCATATATATTTATTATCCTTACATATAGCATCATCCCCATCAGAGATGTCCGCCAAATATCCAAAATATAAACGAGACTGTGAATATTTGGATATGAAAGATTTTCCACATCTTATGCCCAAGATTTGGTAAGCCTCCTCTCCCCTTCTTTATCACGGTGGTGTTGGTATTATTCTACACATCAGAAGTTGAATTTCACCTTTTTTCACGTCACCTCAAGTTTGGAATTGTGATTGATATTACACATTTCAAGGACTGTTAGACGTTCACTTGATGGACTGTATATGTTAAATTTATTTTATTTACGTTAGATCTCTTGATATACAATGGAATTTACACATATTTTCTTTTTTTGAAGTGTATGTAATTCTCTTTGCTTGAACAAGCTGAACAAGCTGAAGTTAGAAGCTGATTGGCTACCATTCACAGCTGCACCAGATTTGGTACTCTCCAGTTTTAACAAATCAACCCCAATAACTCTACTAAGATCTGCACATGCACAACAATTTATATGGCTGTGCCATACCTGAGCAAGTCCAGGAAGTCAACCCTGACCCTGTATATTGCCTGAATAAAGATGGCAACATCTTTTTGTAAATAATATTCACATAAAGGCATTGTCAGGAAAAGTACTTTCATTGATCTCTGTGGGGGTATTGAAAAACAAGTAAATGTGTTACATTTACGCATTAAAAGCATGCATGCATGCATGAAATATATATGATGGCAGTTCTACTTTTAGCAGGCAGACATGTAGATATATATTTAAATGCATCCTGTAGCCTCCCTAGAGGTATTCCCGAGTCTGGCTCGGGGTGAGATTTAATTACCATAAGCGGTATTCCCGAGCCAGACTCGGGATCACATCGCTGGATCCATGGAGGGGGTTACTTACCTTGTCCCCTAGATCCAGCGATGTCTCCCCGCTGTTTTCAGCGAGGCTCCGTGTCTCGCTAGATCTGTGATGGTGCCGGGCTCCATTCACCGCGAGCGTTGCGACGCACAGGGATGGAGTTTGGCGCCAAATTCAAAAAGTAAAAAACACAGTATAGATACAGTATACTGTAATCTTACAGATCACAGTACTGTATCAAATAATTACACATCCCCTTTGTCCCTAGTGGTCTGTCCAGTGTGCTGCATGCAGTTTTATATTATAAATACTGTTCTTTATGCCAGGAAACTGGAGATTGTCCATAGCAACCAAAAAATGTCTGTTTACATCAAAAGTGGTTATAGACCAGCTAGAAAACAGCGATAATAAATTAGAATCACTCGCAGAATTGAGCGATAGTAATTTGTGGGGAAATTAGTCATCAAACACTAAAAGTAATGACAGTGACAATTCTGCAACTCAGCATATTTCAGTGTTTTTGATTTGATTACATCATTGAATCATTTTTATTATTATTATATT
This sequence comes from Lithobates pipiens, assembly GCF_037356315.1. NCBI lineage: Eukaryota > Metazoa > Chordata > Amphibia > Anura > Ranidae > Lithobates > Lithobates pipiens. The sequence goes on along the minus strand of NW_027507718.1, from coordinate 209,443,185 downwards.
ATTATTTGTATGTATTATATTATATTATAATTTATGATTTCATATTTCAAATTTTATCATACCCGGGATGTCTATTAGACAATTGTTTGGATGGATTTAAGTGAATTATTTCTAAGAATTACAGGCCTACAATATAAAATGCTAAATTTCCATGCAAAATAATGGTACCTCTTTCAGCACCTAAAATCTGAAATAATCATACCGCCAGGGAGGTTAAACCTTTGAGAAGATAATTGTATGAATCATCAGAGATTTGTTCCCTATGGGCTTATTCACACAAGTAATCAACATAGGCTTAATGAAAGTAAGAGAAGACAGCCATTTTTTATGTGCCATGTTCACACCATAAAGGCATGTTTGATGTGTTGCAGAAAATGCACCATATACCTTGCCTTTACTTACTAAAGTTTTACCCTCTCTATAAACTCATGCCCCAGAGGTATTACCTTTGTATGTCTTGCCCCCTTTAGATTTTAATCTCTCACAAACAGGGCCCTGCTAACCCTTATGTACTCAATTATATTTTAACTGCAATGTGCCTCTTAATATTGAAAATAACTGTGCATAACAGTTGGCACTATATAAATCTTGTATAATAAGATAACAACATATTTTGCTCAAAGTACAACTAATTCCTTATGAATTTGTGCTTTTGCTGTGGCTTTGACCTCCCACATCATGAAGACCTTGGAGAGACTTTGTTTTATATCAGTTATGACCCAAGGTTAGTAAATATTTAGACCCTTTGCAGTTTGCATACCAGCCAAGACTGAGGGTTGAGGATGCTATCATTTTCATGGTAAATTGCATGTATGGTCACCTGGATAAGTCAGCAAGCACTGTGAGGGATGTTTTTTTTTACTTCTCCAGTGCTTTTAATTCTATCGGGACAGATCTTTTGGGCGAGGAGCTAGCAGCAATACAGGTTGATGTTTCCCTTGTGTCATGGATTGTAGACTACCTGACAGGAAGACCGCAATATGTGCATTTGCAAGACTGTGTGTCAGATAGGGTGATCAGCATTATTGGGGTTCCACAGGGGACAGGTCTCTCTCCCTTTCTTTTTACTGTCTATACCAGCTACCAGACAGAGTCTTGCCATCTTCAGAAGTTTTATGATGACTCTGCGGTAGTGGGATGTATCAGGGATGGGGAAGAGACTGAGTATAAGACTGTGGTGGAGAACTTTGTCACATGGCTTGAGGTTAATCATCTATATCTAAATGTGACAAAGGCACTGGTTATGGATTTAAGAAAGAAGAAGCCACCAGTTACCCCAATCTCCATCCGAGGAGTAAATGTGGAGGTATTAGAGAGTTACAAGTATCTGGGGTGCATAAACCAGTGGCGGTGCATCCCCTCTCTCCTGGTACCGCTCTATCACCATAGATAGATTCATGCATTGCATGAATCTACCTATGGTCGCCGCTGACAAATCCTATTCAGGTGTCCGGCCCCTTTTCGGGATGTACACTGGCAGCATTTGATGGAGCATTGTAGTAGCAATTGATGGGCACACTGGCAGCATTTGATGGAGTACAGTAGTGGCAATTGATGGGCACCATGACAGCAATTGATGGGGCACAGTAGTGGCAATTGATGGGTACACTGGCAGAAATTAATGGGCACACTGGCAGCAATTGATGGGTACAGTAGCTGCGTTTGATGGCACAGTGGCAGCATTTGATGTGCACAGTGGCTGCATTTGATGGCACAGTGGCAGCATTTGATGGGCACGGTGGCTGTGTTTGATGGCACAGTGGCTGCATTTGATGGCACAGTGGCTGTGTTTGATGGCACAGTGGCAGCATTTGATGGGCACAGTGGCTGCTTTTGATGGCACAGTGACTGTGTTTGATAGCACAGTGGCTGCAATTGGTTGTTTTTTTTTTTTTCAGTTTGTTTGCGCCACTGTAATAAACCCAAAAATGCTGGACAAATATAATTCAATGAAGTTGATTTCCCCAAAAAAGTATATACTTAAAGGGGAGTTCCAGGTATGGATATTTGATACATACTTACATTGGTCCAGCTTTTAACAAAGAAACTATGTATATATCATACTTGGCCAACACCCCTGGAAACTAGACACGCCTACTTCAGTGATCTCCACTTGTAATCTATGTAAGAATTATCTGCATGGACAATCGGTGCCAGTGAATAATTTATAAATTCTTAAGGCTACTTTCAAACTGAGTCGCTTTACAGGAGCTATATCGCTAAAAGTGCCTCCCCTGTCACTCCAGTGTGAAAGCCTGAGGGTGGTGCACTTATGGGACATTAAAAAAAGTCCTGCATGCAGCATCTTTGTAGTGCTTTAAAGAGGAATTAAACCCTGATGAGTTTACTTCCTCTTTGATTTCCTGCAAAGGTAAAGCATAATGGACTACTATGCATTGCATAGTAGTCCATTATGTGTCACTTACCTGACACAGGAGCCAGCGAAGTCACCGCTGTCCCCTGTAGTCTGGAGCATCAATCTTCTCGGTGGGTCTCGGTGGGTCTCGCTGGTCCGCCGCTGTCATTCGGCGAAGCCACGATGACGTCACTCCCGCGCTTGCGCACGGGAGCCTCCACTCACGTCATATCGCCATTGACAGCGGCGCGCTCAGTGCGCCTGTGCGCTGCTGTCTACGGCGCATGCGCTGCTGTCTACGGCGCATGCGCCGTAGACAGCGGTGCCTGTCTTTTGGAAAATATCTCCTAAACCACTTTAAGAGCTGTGTATACATCGCTCCTAAAGTGCCCCTGCCCATTGAAATAATGTGAAGCACCGCCGAAGCGCCTGCAAAGCGCCACAGGAGCAGCGCTTTGAACCCTTTATTTGGCCGCTAGCGGGGTTAAAAATGCAGCTAAAACGTCGGTAAAGCGCCGCTAAAAATAGTAAAGCGCTGCTTTACCGCCGACGTCCCAACACCCCAGTGTGAAAGCTCACTAAGGCCGCGTACACACGGGCGGACTGTTCGCCCAACTTTGTCCGCTGAACAGTGTTTGGGCGGACAGTCCGCTCGTGTGTGGGCTTTCAGCGGACAGTTTCAGCGGACAGTTGGACGGACAAGGTTTTTCGGAATTTCCGAAAAACTGTCCGCTGAAACCTTGTTTCAGCGAACAGCTCGCTCGTGTGTAGGCTTGTTCGTCAAACAAAGTTGCGCGCATGCTCAGAAAGGATTTTCACGCCGAAAGCTATAATGCAGTGTATAGGACGTCGTATTTTGCATCCCGTCGTACGTGCCGTTCACGTCATCGCGCACGGTTTCAGCAAACTGTTCGTTCGTCGTGTGTGGCCATGTCCGTCCATGCTAATTTTGAGCGGACTGTTTGCTGAAACTGTTTGACGGACAAAGTTGGGCGAACAGTCCCCGCGTGTGTACGCGGCCTTAGTGTCATTATTTGAAAAAAAATGTAAATAAGTGTAGGGCAATGGGTATATGAATGAATACACCCAAATGTAAATCCTCCTTATAAAACAATGACATGGGTACAATATGTGACGTAACTCTAGCAAAACTCCACTCAATTACAAACACCTATAATTAATGTGAATAATGAAAATGAAATAAACAATAATCTCATAAAAGTCTGTGAAACCACTTGTGTACTATGAACATTCTTCTCTCTTCAAAGTGCTTTTGGTGACTCACCACCAGCAGGTGAAGTGCTCGCTCACCTTAAATATCTGACCCCACTACTGAGTCAAATACGCCTTTATCACACGCCTCCTATAGAGAATGCAGCTAGAGCTCCTTATCTTCCTGTCTGGGGGTATATCTGCTTCCTTTCCTTCTTCGAACCTCGATCCTCAGTATGTTATATCATGAAACAGAACACAAACACCATAGTGCTCTCTATTCACCCACATTTATTGCAGAAAAAACAGGATTAAAAACACTCACAAGAACAATGGGATAACAGGCATGTAAAAACCATCAGCTCTGCACGCTGTTACTGGTAATCGATGTATGATGTCACGGGCTTTACCTCCTCCCACCTATACACGTTGCACCCTCTGTTTGGGCTTCCTCAGTAGGCCTTATGATTTAACACTGACAAAATAAAAAGGCTACAAGTTCAGTATTTGCAGGACCCTGCCATAGATATAAAGCTGGTAGAGGGATTTTTCATCTCTATCTCTTTCCATTTTGCATCATTTACTATATTTATAATTAATCTGCTACATTTCTTGCTAGTTCTTCTAATATTAGAGTCCAAATTACAGAAAATATGTTAACAATAACATTGCCCTTGAATATACACCCTTTCAATAAACAGATTAGCATGTCAATGGTTTCTCAGCTAATGCTACAGTGTAATAAAATCTTCCTGTAGATGCAGCCATGTTTAAAAATGATTGAAAGCATTAAAGCACTGTGCAATATCTGATTCTATGCAATCAGTATGCAACATTCTGCAAACATTCTTGCCTTTAGGAACCAGCAATGGAGATATGAATTGAATGTGGTATTAATCCCCTAAATTGCAGTTTACCAATTATTAGATGCGGTGGCAGCATGTTTCCTTTTTATGCTTTCTTTTTCTTTCTTTTTACATATATAATTGGCCAGTAAATCTATTGTTTTCACTTTCCATTAACAGACCAAGTTGCCCAGCAAAGATGACAGTTAAAGGATTGAGAAAAACAATTCAGAAAAATATATTGTTGCTGTAATTGCTTAACCACTTCAATACCAGGGACTTACGCCCCTTCCTGCCCAGGACAATTTTCAGCTTTCAGCGCTGTCGCACTTTGAATGACAATTGCGCGGTCATGCAACACTGTACCCAAACTAAATTTTTATAATTTTCTTCGCACAAATAGAGCTTTCTTTTGGTGGTATTTGATCACTTTTGCGTTTTTATTTTTTGCTAAATAAACTAAAAAAGACCAACATTTTTGAAAACATTTTATTTTTAGTTTCTTTCATAAAATGTTGTTTTCCCCTTCACTGACAGGCACTGATTAGGTGCCACTGATGAGGCAGCACTGATTGCCACTGATGAGTTGGCACTGATAAAGTGGCACTGATGGGCACTGATGGGCAGGCACTAATAGGTAGAATTGATGGGCACTGATATGCAGCACTGATGGGCACCAATAGGCAGCACTGATATGCAGCACTGATGGGCAATGATAGACAGCACTGATGGGCACTGACAGGTGGCACTGATGGGCGGCACTGATGGGCACTGACGGGCGGCTGTGATTAGCACTGACAGGCGGCACTGATTGGCACTGATAGGTGGTATTGATTGACACTGACAGGTGGCACTGATGGGCAGCACTGATGATCAGGTATTGATATGTACTGACAGGTGTTACTGCTGGGCATTGATTGGCACTGTGGTGGGCAGTCAGTGTCAGGACAAGGTCATCCAGAGCCCAGGGCAAACATGCCAAACTGCGCCCTTCACCCCCAAGGTGTATGAGCATTATGTGTCATCAAAAATCCCCCCCAAGCATAAATTCCCCCTTCTCCCAGAGCAAATCTGTTCCCCTGCTGAAATCCCCCCTCCCAGCATAAATCTTACCCCCATCCCCCAAATTCCCCCCAATTCAAGTGCCCCCCCCCCCAAATCACTCCTCCTAGCACAAATTATCTACCCCTAAAATTGCCTCCCAATAACCCCACTGAAAATCCCCCCTCCTAGCACAAATCTTCTTCCCCTAAAATTTAGCATACCCCCCAAATTTCCCCTCCTAGAACAATACTGCCTGCTGCCCCCCAAATCCCCCTTTCCAACACAAATCCCCTACCCCAATTTCCTTGTGGTGCCCCCCCACCTTATATGATACCATAGTGCCCAGGGCAGCCGCCACTCCTGCCCACCCTTTGTCCCGACCCTGTGGGCAGTGATTGGCACTGTGGTGGGCCTAAAAAAGAAAATTCATTCAGCCACCACATTTAAGTAATGGTAGGCTGCACTGTTACATTTTTGTTTTGGGGCTTAATACCACTTTAAAGCTTAAAGTGGTATTAAACCCAAAACCAAAAATGCAATATATTGAAGCCTACCAATTCTTAGATGTGGTGGCTGCATTTGTTTTTTTTAGGCTTTTTTCCCCCTCTATTTTCACCTGGTGATCTGGCCTGTAACACACCTCCTATATTAAGGTGCATCCACAGTGGAACCTTTGGAGAACAGCATTGGTTTGGGAGAGGGGAGTATTAGACAGATTAGCAGATTTACATACACAAACAAATTGAAGCCAAATTCCAGCATACACTTTATAAGCAATTACAACAAACATTTTTTGTTCCTTTGGGGATAAAGGTTTCCATAAATAAATAAATGCTGATCATTGTAAGCACATCATTCCAGTGACACATCATTTAACCTCATCCCTTTAACTGCTACATCTGCAGGAGTGCTTACTCTTTTAAAAAACAAACATACTTACTGGCTGGATTACCAGATGCAAATAAAAGTTAAGTTTAATTCTTAATAATAATAATAATAACAATAATACTAATAGCATTGTGTCTTACTATGTAAATCCTCTCTCTTCCCCCCCTTTCTTTCCATTTCTCTTCATTATTATTTCTCTATCTCTTTCTCAATTCCTCTTTTGTTTCTCCCTCATTGTAGCCTTTTTTTCAATCTCTTTCTCCCTCTCTCTTTCTTTAGCTTGTGCTCTTTTTCTATCCTCTCTCTCTCTCTCTCTCTCTCTCTCTCTCCTCTCTATCTCTTTCCTTCCTGCCTCTCTCTCCCCCTCCTCCTTCTCTCTCACTCTCTCTCTCCTCCTTCTCTCTCTCCCCCCTCTCTCTCTCCTTCTTTTCTCTCTCTACCCCCCTCTCCTCCTTCTCTCTCTCTCTCTCTCTCTCTCCTCCTCCTCCTTCTCTCTCCCCCCTCTCTCTCTCCTCCTTTTCTCCCTCTCTCCTCCTTTTCTCTCTATCTCTCCTCCTTTTCTCTCTCTCCCCCTCTCTCCTTCTCCTTCCTTCTCTCTGTCTTTCCTCCACCCCTCTCTCTCCTTCCTCCTCTCTCACTCCCTCCTCTTTCTCTCTCTCTCTCTCTCTCTCTCTCTCTCCTCACCCTCCTCCTCTCTCTCTCTCCTTCTTTCCCCCTCTCTCTCTTTCATCCTCTCTCTCTCCTTCCTCCTCCCTCTCTCCCCCTCTCTCTTTCCTCCACCTCTCTCGCTCTCTTCCTCCTCTCTCTCTTCCCGCCTCTCTCTCTTTCCTCCACCTCTCTCTCTCTACTCCATATCTCTCTCTCTCTCTCTATTTCTCAATAGCTCTCTAGTTCCTCCTCTCTCTCTCCCTTCCTCCTCTCCCCCCTCACCCTCTCTCTTTCCTCCACCTCTCTCTCTACTCCATCTCTCTCTCCCCCTCTCTCTCTCCACCTCTCTCTCTCTCTTTCCACCTCTCTCTCTCTCCCTCTCTCTCTCTCTCTCCCTCCCCCTCTCTCTCCTCCACCTCTCTCTCTATTTCCCCCTCTCTCTCCCTCCCCCTCTCTCCTCCACCTCTCTCACTCTCTCTATCTCTCTCCCTTCCTCCCCCCTCTCTCTCTTTCATTCTCTCTCTCTCCCTTCCTCCTCCCTATCCCCCCCTCTCTCTTTCCTCCACCTCTCTCTCTCTCTTAATTTTCTCTCTCTCCCCCTCTCTCTCTCTATTTCCTCCACCTCTCTCTCTCTCTCCTCTCCACCTCTCTCGTCCTCTCTCTTTCCTCCACCTCTCTCTCTACTCCATGTCTCTCTCTCTCTCTCTCTCTCTCTCTATTTCTCAATATCTCTCTATGTCCTCCTCTCTCTCTCTCCCTCCCCCCTCTCTCTCTTTCCTCCACCTCTCTCTCTACTCCATCTCTCTCTCCTCCTCTCTCTTTCCTTCTCTCTCTCTATCTCTCTCTTTCCTCCACCCTCTCTCTCCTTCCTCCTCTCTCTCCCCCTCCCCTCTCTCTCTCTCCACCTCTCTCTCTTTCCACCTCTCTCTCTCCCTCCCCCTCTCTCTCCCCCCCCTCTCTCTCATCTACCTCTCTCTCTATTTACCCCTCTCTCTCCATCCCCCCTCTCTCCTCCACCTCTCTCGCTCTCTCTATCTCTCTCCTTTCCTCCTCCCCTCTCTCTCTATTTCATCCTCTCTCTCTCCCTTCCCCCTCCCTCTCTCTCCCCCCTCTCTCTCTTTCCTCCACATCTCTCTCTCTCCCCTCCACCTCTCTCGCCCTCTCTCTCTACTCCATATTTCTCTCTCTCTCTCTCTCTCTCTCTCTCTCTCTTTATTTCTCAATATCTCGCTATTTCCTCCCCTCTCCCTTCCTCCCCCCTATCTCCCCCTCTCTCTCTCTCTCTTTCCTCCACCTCTCTCTCTACTCCATCTCTCTCTCCTCCTCTCTCCCTCTCTCTCTCTCTTTCCTCCAACTCTCTATCTCTATCCTCCTCTCTCTTTCCTTCTCTCTTCCCTTCCTTCTCGCTTTCCTCCTCCTCTCTCTTTCCTTCTCTCTCTCTCTCTCTCTCTCTCTCTCTCCCTCTCTCTCTCTTTCCTCCACCTCTCTCTATCTCTCTCCTCCTCTCTCTTTCCTTCTCTCTCTCTCCTTCCTTCTGGCTTTCCTCCTCCTCTCTCTTTCCTTCTCTCTCTCTTTCCTCCTCTCTTTCTTTCTCTCTCTAATGATTGCCCTCTCTCTCTCTCTCTCTCTCCCCCCACTCTGTCTCAGTCCTTCACTCTCTTTTATTTTGCCCATTTCTATCTATCTTTTTATGTTATTACATTCACACTTTCTGTCTCTTGCCCCCTCTCCCCCCCCCCCCCCTCTCTCTCTTTCCACTCTGTCTCCACCCTTCCCTCTCTTTAATTTTGCCCATTTCTATCTTTTTTTTTTATATTATTACATTCACACGTTGTGTCTCTTGCTCCCCCCCCCCCCTTTTCAGTCTCTCTCTCTCTCTCTTTCTTTTTCCTCCCCCCTTCTCTCTCTTTTTCCCATCCCTTTATCTGTCAATCCCACTCTCTCTTCCCCTCACCCAGTCTTTCTCCTAATCCCCCTTCCCCTCCCTTTCTTTCAATCCTCAAGTCTTTATTTTCTCTCTCACTGTCCCTTTTAATTCTTTCTTTCTCCCTTTTCTTGTTTCATAGCTCACCACTTATCTGTCTGTATTGTTCTCACTTCATTTCCTTCTAAAGGTAAATATTTGTGTAAAATATAAATAACACTCAGTTTTCTATGAATTTGTTCTCTCTCTCTCTCTCTCTCTCTCTCTCTCTCTCTCTCTCTCTCTCTCTCTCTCTCTCTCTCTCTCACTCTCTCTCTCTCTATCCCTCTTTTTTTTTCTCACTCCATACCTTTGCTGTTTCACCTACAATCCATCGACCATTTTTCTCCTTACTTATATAATTGTCTATCAGTTATCTCCTCTATTCTTACTCTGCCCTTCCTATACATTTTTTTCTTTTAAACAAGTTGTCCTTGCTGACCCCAAGCTTATCCAACAACATGGATAGTGACCCAGGAGCTGCACACAGGAGAAAGTCTAAATGGTTGCATTGCTCCAGGCTGTAGGGCTAGGCATGATTCAGTGACAGTTAATGGGTTAAGTGGACATGGCAAAGGTCATTAGCCTCTTATTTCTATGTCTTTGTGTGGGCATTCAGCTAGGACAGGTTTGCAAGCTTGACATGTTTGTGCAACGAATGTTTCTCAGCGGATGTACTGATGGCATGTGTTCCCTGCACTAATTCTTTTTACAAGAGCGTGTGCCAATTAACCATATTTACATGTGCTGGTGCCCAGGAAAATCCATAATGAACAATGCTCTTGAAACACATTGCAGAACCACAAAAGGCTGTGAGGCTTTCTAGTCTGCATATACCATTACAGGACACAAGTGATTTCATCTTCGCAGAATAGCTGTCAGATTAACGGTGGGGAAACTTTGATCTACATAGTCATACTAAGTGATCAGATCCCCCACTACTTGTAAGAGGAGCTCAGCAATCATTTATGAGCATTATTCCCACTTGTGCCTCGATTAACTGCCTATCATTCAATGATCACAGTTGGGTTTTAAGTCTGGAAAACATGGCAAGAAATAGGAGGAGTGCAGAGCTAATAGCTCTTAATGCTTCACACATATGCACGATGTGCTCTGCTGCCAAAGAGGGATTATTACACAGAGCAAGAAGGCAGACAGACAGGGAAAACTGCAGTCTCTATTGCCCAGGGATCGCTGGGACTTTTAGTCCCACGGCAACTGCATGAGAGAGGCATTATTTCTGTTTTGGTGAACCATCAATTATCTATGGCTGGACCGACCATTGAAAACTCCAAATTCACCAGGATAAGGATCTTTATTTTCTAACAAGTATACAATTTTCAGTCCGAAGACCTTTAAAAAAATGACAGTTACATTACGAAATCAAAGAACCTTATACGTGTGTGATAAGGCTTTGTAAAAGAACATTTTTTGGCTTAAAATCACATCTATGCTTGAAATTGACATGTACTTTTTACCCATAATACAGGCATACCCCACGTTTAAGTACACAATGGGGTTTATTTACTAAAGCTGGAGAGTGCAAAATAAGGCTCATTTCTGCATAGAAACCAATGAGCTTCTAACAGCAGCTTGTTCTTTTAAGCTTTGGTAACAAAACCTGAAAGCTCATTGATTTCTATGCAAAAGTGAGCCTGATTTTTCACTTTCCAGCTTAAGTGATTAAACCGTATTGTGTACTTAAAAGTGGGGTATGCCTGTATGTTAAATGATAAATGATGGAAGAGACCTTACCTTACCTTGTTTGAGCCCATTACCCCCCATAACTCTGCTGTAAGTAACAAACTTCATATACTGTAGGGGTTATTTACTAAAGCTTGAGAGTGCGAAACCAGGCTCCCTTCTGCTTTAAACCCAATCATCTTGTATTTTACAGGCATACCCCACTTTTAAGTACACAATGGGGTTTATTTACTAAAGCTGGGAAGTGTAAAATCAGGCTCACTTCTGCATATAAATCAATGAGCTTTTAATCCTAGCTTGTTCCATTAAGCTTTGTTAATAAAACCTGGAAGCTCATTGGTTTCTTTGCAGAAGTGTTGCCTGATTTTGCACTTTCCAGCTATAGTAAATAAACCCCATTGTGTACCTAAAAGTGGGGTATGCCTGTACAATACAAGATGATTGGGTTTAATGCAGAAGTGAGACTGATTTTGCACTTTCCAGCTATAGTATATAAACCCTATTGTGTACTTAAAAGTGGGGTATGCCTGTATTGCTAACGCTTAATTGAACAAGCTGAGATTAGAATCTGGTCCCCATGCAGAAGTGAGCCTAATTTTGCACTATCCAGCTTTAGTAAATAAGCCCCTGTGTGACTGGTGGCTACATTTCATTAGTACGGTAGTTACTTAAATAAGTGGGGATCCAAAGAGATCCCAATGATAACAAATGTATTTTTTGTTGTTATTGTAACACACGAATAGTTTTAAGCTCATATTTTGAGTATACGTCATGTAACAAATGCAGGTGGTAATCGTGCATGGTCCCATAGTATTCCACTAATAACCCTAATAGATTGTAAGCTCTTGTTAGCAGGGCCCTCTTCCCTCTTGTATTTTATTGTATTGTAAATATACTGACTCTCTATATTGTAAAGCGCTGCACAAACTGTTGCCGCTATACTGTATAATAGTAATAATTACTTGATTTACAACAACATTAGATCAAAGAACTGCATTTTATTGTGAAAGCCTTCACATTTCTCTGACAAGCCCACTAACTATCAATGGAAAATCTGTAATTTCTAAATGACAGCTCTTTACATAATGTCAGCGCTATTATAGAGCAGAGTAGTTGGTCTTCCAAATGAACCTGACCCCTTTATATGTCATTGTAGGAGCATCTGAAGATTGATGAAAGAAAATGATGATATGAGGGGTGTATTACACACAGAGCTGAATGTCTATACATTTCTACTGCAAGTCATCAAATGAGAGATATTTTGGTGCAGCCTTCTGATTTTCAATGTAAGCAGACACTTTGTGAGGTTTGGATAATACCCATAAAAATGATTATCTCATTCTTCAGTTTGTTGCATTCATGTTACTGCTGTATGTAGATCAATTTATATATTTGATAAAGCAGTGCGATCTGCTCTTATACAAGAAATACTTGAATCTTAGATCTATCCACCTTCATGCGATGTCCCGAACAGTTCTAAAGGATTCTTTAGTAGGCGTCCATTATATTGGCGATCTGCAAGCTGATTTGATAGTAATATTTTTAGGAGTGACTGCAATAGACCCTTGTGTATCTACTACTATACCATGGATACAGATCTCTACTAAATTAGTTTTGTGCTTATAATTATTTCATCTGTTTTCCAGGAAGAATAATAAAATGGAAGACGTTGCTCTTATGCACATGAAACAAGCGACTAGGTGGCACCAATAATCTTTTCTAGGTTCAAATTCAATTACTCAGGCCTTAGTTAATTTATTAGAATTACCTCTTTATGAGCTAGCAGGGGAGGTCCAGTCTAGCTCGGTGCCATTCGCCATAATGGGATAAGGAAGACGTGTGAAGACTGTTGGGGGGGCAGTGCTAGTCTAAAAGGCAGCAGCGCTATGACTTATAATTTCTTTAAAAAGTACACACTCCAATCTAATGGCCTCCTTCCATTAGAAGAAGAAAAAAAAAAAAAACAGCAGATAATACATTAACATAAGATTACACTTGAGAAAACTTGATGTTAGTTCATATGAAGCCAAGAAAACACTATAAAATAATCATCAGGTCTTTTTGACCTACATCCTCAACAACCCACTGGAGTGCCAAGGAACTAAAGTGCCAAGTCTTTCTAGAGAATGGTAATTATATCAGTCTCCAATCCACGAATATGGAAGAAGGAATGACGATCAACTGTGGGTATAGGATTTTATATATATATATATATATATATATATATATATATATATATATATATATATATATATATATATATATTGAGATTTTGTGTGTGGGTTTTTTTTTGTGTTTTATTTATTTATTTATTTATTTATTTATTTTTCTGTTGGTTGAACTGGATGGACTGTCTTTTTCAACCAGAGTAACTATGTACTGTAACTATGCAACTCTCTGACTAATAGTAATTCATCATGACAGTTATTACTTGCTATAGATTACAATACTCCTGTATATACATTAGCTTTCTGCTTTCAAACATTTTGCTATTGATTTAAATATGCTAAAGTGTTGTTTAAAATAATAATAATAATAATACTAATAATAATACTTTATTGGGGGTTTTGCCTTCTTCTGGATCAACTGTGGGTATAGGATTGTATATACAGTCATACCCCACTTTTAAGTACACAATGGGGTTTATTTACTAAAGCTGGAAAGTGCAAAATCAGGCTCACTTCTGCATAGAAACCAATGAGCTTCCAGGTTTTATTACCAAAGATTAATTGAACAAGCCAAGGTTAGAAGCACTTTCCAACTTTAGCAAATAAAACTGATTGTGTACTTAAAGTTTTTTTTTTCTATTTGTGTGTGTGTGTGTGTGTTTTTTTCTATGTTGGTTGAACTGGGTGGACTTGTGTCTTTTTTTCAACCAGGTTAACTATGCAACTGTGCAAATTTTAGTATATGTTTTATAGACTGATTTTTGTAGCTCCTAACCCTTAAATGAATATAACTATTCTGTTGTGCATTTTTTTAACTAGAAAACAAACATCATAATGACATAGATGTTCTAAAAGACAGTCACTATTTTTTTGTGTTGTGTTTTTTTTTATCTTTTCTGTAGGTGCCTGCAGAACCATGTCCTTGTCCAATGGTTATTTAGCTCTATTATTTGAACAGTGATAAGAACAGTGACCATTAGTCACTAATAGAAATCCATAAGCAAGTCAGGTAGCTGGATGTAGCTGGAGGCGATGGTGGAGCCTTAGAGAGAGAGGATTGGCACTGCTGGAAAGAGTTAAAGGGAGGGGACGTGGGCTGTCACGCGTCATTGGGCAGATTATGTGCAGCAAACAAAAAGTGTGTGTCTGTGTGCCAGTCAGTCACTGCGTCGGGTCCATCTGCACAACTCCTTGTCTTCCTCTTCTTTTTTTTTTTTTTTCTTTTTTTTTTCTTCCCTTCTTTCGGTTTTCTCTCTGCTCGTGTTTACTCCTTTTTTTCCCACCCCCCTCCCATTCATCTGCTTCTCAATCTAGCCATCCAGCAAAGACAGAGGCACACAAGCACGTCTTGCTCCTGCCATGGAAATACTACAGTAATACGACCTACATTTAGGGGGGCACAAGGAGAGGACAACTCCTTCTAGTCCTTCTGGATATCCTTATACCTTGGACTATACAGTGACTTTTTTGTGGTAAGTGACAGTGCATGCCTTTTTTTCCCATTATCTTTCCCTTTCTCATTCTTGTTTATACAAAGGAAAGGAGTGGGAGCTGCTGAGCCCCAAAAAAAAACGTGTTTGATCCCCAGGCAAACAATAACTAGGATGGCTGGTTATGGGGACATTGTAAGGGAATATATATGGGTTGGTGACACTTCTGCAGCTGGTGGCTTTTTTTTTTAGGAGATCTCGGCAGCTGGGTTTATAGATCATTAGCCAGCAAGCCGAGCTGGGAGAAGAGACAGGGGCAACCAGTGTCCTCCTTGTGTGGGCAATTGTCCTTCCAAGCTGAGCTTGTACAGTAGATTCATTGAGCAGAGCCGGGCTAGTCAGCGGTGACTCCACTGGAGGTTGCTGTCCCGTGCCGAGGTGCTGAAACGGAGCGGAACAGTATAGAGTCGGGCCACCAGTACAGAGCTCTAAGAACCCCCCTCCGCATCTACTACACATAGCACTTTGTCTTCTTCTAAACTAGCTTTCCCCAAAACCACTTTCATTAAAACGTGTATACACATTAAAAAGTATACATACAAAAATATATTAAACAGAACTAGAACATTGGCAATTTTATATTGTTATTCATTATTACAATTTAAAAATGTGCTAGATTTTTTTAAAAGTAAAAAAAAAATTGTAGAAGATTAGTAAATTAACTAATAGTACCTTAACATAAATCAAAGATTGTAATTAATACATAATTGACATCCGTCATACATAAAAAAAAAGTAAAATGACCCAGAGATGAAGCTGGATAGGCAAAGTCGGTCCATGATAAGGTAGCTGGCATTCACCACCAATCATAAATACGTGAGTTCATGTAAGTAAATAAATAAATAAATAATAATGATTACCCCTGCTTGCTGCTTTTAATTAAAGTCTCTAAAGGGAAAGAGCTGGATTATGATAATGAGCAGACATACGTTCCCTCTTGTAGACTAGAGCTAAAGGTTAGATGAAATGAAATCAGTGACATTGACAGTCCACTTGAAATCCATTCTCCATGCTCCTCTGTCACACTACGCTAGACTCTTGATAGCATCCTAATGACTAGATGATATGTCTGTGAGGACCAGGGGAGCCTTCACCTAAGCTCCTTACTAGGGTCAGCCTGCCAACACCTGGGGATGGACAGCAAAATCTATAGATAGCTGGATCCCCCCTACTGCCATGTGTTCGGTATCTCCAAAATTATTGGGTGCCTATTCATTCATTAATACCTTTTAGGTGAAGAGACTATGGTAATCCAAATTTTTAGGTGTTGTATTATAGATGAATATATAGTGTAAGTGTTGTATTATAGATGAATATATAGTATATAGTGTGAACTAAAGCATTCAGGGTCCCTTTTATTGTTTTTTTATATTCAGGATATGTCAGTCATGGATGACACTGGCGTTCATAAAGCAATTTGGGATGGTGATGCCAAAGCTGTTCAGCAATGTCTGACGGATATATTTACAAGCGTCTACACCACGTGTGATATCCCAGAAAATGCCATCTTTGGTCCCTGCGTACTGAGCCACACTTCGCTGTATGACAGTATAGCCTTCATCGCCCTCAAATCTACTGATAAGAGGACAGTACCCTACATATTCCGGGTAAGAGCCACTGTGACACTATGACAACCCTCTGCTCTAATGGAGGTTGCTGTCTTTCCAAAAGTATTCCACAATTTGTGCATCTACCAAAAGTTAGATGTCATTGTGCAATGTGCATAAGTCTTACATTTCCACAAAAATATAGAAATGTAGAAAATCAATAAGAGGATTTATAGGTAGGTGACAACAGATATAAAGATAAACAGATAAAAATACATATATACAGACGGACAACTAATAAGGGGGTGGGTAGTGAGAGCATAGATATAGATAGATAGGTAGATAGATAGAATAAGGATATAGATAGAGCTATAGAGAGTGAAAATATATAAATGGAGAAAGAGAGAGATAGATAGAAAGATAGCTACACATATAATATAGAAACAGGGAGCTAAAATATAGAGATAAAGAAAGAGAGAGAAATATAGATAGATATAGATAGATATAGATAGATAGATAGATAGATAGATAGATAGATAGATAGATAGATAGATAGATAGATAGAGCTATGGAGAGAGCTAAAATATAGAGATGGAGAAAGAGAGATAGATATAAAGAAATAGAATATAGAAATATAGAAACAGATAGCTAAAATGAAGAGATGGAGAGAGATATAGAAAGATAGATAAGATAGATAGATACATACAGATTGAAAATAATGGGGAACACAAGCATATATGGAAAGATAGATAGATAGATATGAAAATATAGATAGACAATAAAGGGGATGGAGAGCTATAGATAGATAGATGAATAGATAGATAGACAGATAGATAGATAGATAGATAGATAGATAGATAGATAGATAGATGATAAAGTGGAGGGAGATAAAAAAGAATAGATAGATAGATGGATCGATAGATAGATAGATAGATAGATAGATAGATAGATAGATAGATAGATAGATAGATAGATAGATAGATAGATAGATAGACAAAATATATGTAGAGAGAGATAAAATCTAGAAATAGAGAGATAAAGAAAGAGATAGATGGATAGATAGATAGATAGATAGATAGATAGATAGATAGATAGATAGATAGATAGACAGACAGACAGATAGATATAATATAGAGAGAGCTAAAATATAGAGATGGAGAGGGAAAGAGATAGATAGATAGATAGATAGATAGATAGATAGATAGATAGATAGATAGATAGATAGATAGATCACAGTATGACAGTGTCTATTCCAGTGTGAACAAATAAAATGTTTTAACTGGTAATAACAAACAATGCTAAAGTCTTAAATCAGCTGCATATTAAGTTATTTAAAAAAATAAGTGTAATATATTATAAAAAAATAAAAAATCTTTTATGTTTGAAAGGCGGCTGACGTATTATTTAAAGCACAGATTTGCTACATTTATCTCCAGACGTAGAAATAAACAGCTCCCTGCTACTTTTGAGAACAATCTGGAAGATTGGTTCATGTGAGAGCACATTTCAGATAGAACATATGGAGGGCTGTCATGTCAGGTCTGTGTGATTCAGCTGGGCAGACGATTTCCATTCATTCTGATGGTCTACATCCATAATAGAGCTCTGCTGTGCATTGGGATCCCCTAAGACTAGTGCTGAGCTCATGGGGGACATTTTAACCCTCTTATACTTCATTATCCTTGCTTTTTCTGCAGGTGGACACTTCAGCTGCAAATGGATCCTCTGAGGGACTGATGTGGCTCCGTCTGGTTCAGTCTGCCAGAAACAAAGAAGAACAAAATCTGGAAGCCTACATCAAAAACGGACAACTGTTCTACAGATCCCTACACAGGATTTCCAAAGACGAGGAACTGTTAGTTTGGTATGGGAAGGAATTGATAGATCTGCTTCTTCTTAACCCCAGCAGGACCCAAGCAAAAACTGCAGGTAGGTAAATAACTCTACAGTGTGACTAGCATGACATTAATATGCCTTAATCACCCTTTAATTCCACCCCTCCATCTGTACTGCCTTCTTCTGCTGTCTGTCACTTTCCCTTCCTACCTGTGTATCTCCTTCCATCATCCAAATAGCTGTCCTTCCCGTCCCTCTATTCCTGTTCTATTTCTATCCATGTCCTAATGTCCTAATCTCTTTCAAGTTCTTTCTATTATCTTATTTTAGAGATACTGTATATGTAGACAAAAGTCACAGATGGCCAAGCAAATCTCAAAGTATAAATAAAATATAAGTATATAACAATGCATTGCAAAAAAAAGTAATAGTAATGCTAATAATAATCATATGACTGATGTAATATTGTGTAGGCTTTTTTCATGAAAAAAACGTAGCAAGTCTGATCACACAACTCAGCTGTGATTACACATATCTCCTCTCTTAGACAATTGCCAAAGGATTAGATAGCACGTTTTTGACAATATGGTATACTTAGTTGTGTTACTCCTATTTATAAGCTGTTGGAAGAATTTGGTCAAATGCATGGCACCTTCACTGTAAACTCCTTTTCTTTCAGGATCATCTCAGTTCACCTGTTTGGAGTGTAACCAGAGGTTCCAGTATGATTTCCCCTATGCGGCTCATGTGAGATTTCGCTGTCCTAAGAGACTCCACACTTTAGATTCCAACTCAGAGCAACCAGGGAAGGACACTAGAGAGATTGAGCCTCGAAACACCATGATCTCTACAGTCAAATACAGCAAACTATCAATTTACCAGCCTCAGAAAGAGAACCACAAGCCCACCACAGACTTTCATAACTTGGCCAGGGACTTGGAGAATTGTAGAGGCCCTTGTTCATCATCCTTCCGTTCTACTCCGTCACCCAAGTCTAATCTATCAAGACAGGACTCTGAGAGTGCTGCCGAGAGTCTCCATAAAGCCAAAAGAAAGTATGATGACCACTTGGAGGACATCAGATCCAAAAGGATTGACCCATCTGGAAGGTTTCTGGACAGGCCAATGCCTTCTTCCAAAGAGGATTTAGTGTGCAGCCCTCAGTCTTTCAGAGGGAACTCTTACTTCAATGTGGATGAAGGTGGACAGTTATATGCTCCTCCAAGCCCAGAGACGGGAGAAGCCAAAAGAAGTGCTTTTGTAGAAGTTAAAAATTCATCAAGAGGAGTTGAAGAAAATAATTCAAGCACAGATGGTAAAGCTATGTCTCCTGCCCATGCCAGCAGCCCAAACGAAGACAAGAGGCTACACGTCAGGCCAGAAAACCGAGCAGGGGACAGCCCTATCATGGGCAGTGCCTTTACCAGTGTAGCTCAGATATCAAACCCTGAGCAGGAGAGAAAAAGTGCTTTTTCTCAGCCAACCAGAAGCAGCTTCAACCATGTAGCCCCTTTGCAGGTGATGGGACAAAAACTGGTGTCTAGTGGGGTAGGCTTGGATTGCCACACAGACAGCGTTGGGCAACCAAGGCTGTTTCAGACTGACTCTCTCTCACTCAAGATGTCAAGCCCTGAACTGAATGGCAACTGCACACTTCCAGGAAGCTTGCCAAAGCAAAGTCCTTTCCTCTTTGCCACCACATTTTGGCCAAAGAGCTCAGCTGCACCTCTCCAGCTGCAGCTGCCTTCTACACTTACTCTATTGCCTCCTTCTTTCACCTCCTTATGCCTGCCAGCTCAAAACTGGTGTGCCAAATGCAATGCTTCTTTCAGGATGACCTCGGACCTAGTGTATCACATGAGATCCCACCACAAAAAGGAATATGCCATGGAACCCCTGGTGAAGAGGAGGAGAGAGGAGAAGCTCAAGTGCCCCATATGCAATGAGTCCTTCAGGGAACGTCACCACCTATCAAGGCACATGACCTCTCACAACTGAACTTTTGAATAACTTTGCTATTAGAACTTTTAAAGACTCTCACACAGTGGCAACGCAGGGTCATGGATGTCTTGATCCTACCTTGAGTGTGTTGGGTTGTTTTCTTTATCTGAATGCACGCATTTTCACTTTCCAAGAGTACATTTTTTTAAAAATGTCATATATATTGCAGCATATTGATGCATTTGTCATATCTTTCTACTTTAAATTATGGAGCACTTATGATTTAGTTATTAATGTATTTAAAGTGTTACGTTTACCTTATCGGACAGTACCTGGGTGGGACATAGTTAGCTTTTGCATTACCTGCTGGCCTGTTCTCACCTAAACAATCAGTGTGGATATTACAGTGGACGTTGCAATGACCAAGGCGATGCATGACTCATATCACACAACTGTATGGACTTCAGACAGACTGTCATCAATGTGTATTTCTTTTCGAAACAAAGTGTAATTTTGTGCCAGTTGCAACCTTATTTTTTTTTTCTTTTTCGCCTATCCCTCAAACTAAAAAAAAAAAAAGATTTTATTAAACTGTATAGTTTATCTGAGTATGTTGAATGCTTTGACAATAAATTGCTTTATTTTCTGCAAACCACCTGCTTGGTAAAGTAAACCTTCATTTATTTTGGGATAATTCAAGCAGTTAAGCTATGCAGTCTATTTATTAACTAAGAGCATATACAAGGGCTGTTCATGGTGACAGTGCCCATTTTCGCTATGGGCTCTCTTGTTAGCATTAGCACGTTTTCAGATATGTGATTTAACATCTGATCCCCTTGACTGTAAATCTTATGATGATATGTCTGCTTCCATTTACATTAAGATGAACATGTAGACACAAAGAGGTTAGCATTGTGCTGACCCTGCTGCATTAATGTGGGGAGATCTGTATTTTTAGATGTGGTGTTGCACTGTCCTCAGCACACAATGCTTGGTCATGTTCAGATCACACACATCAGTAAAATGAGAGAAGGCAGAGATGGGCTGTGTTGGACATTCAGTTGTATCTCTCGCCTTTATATTATTAGAATGACCTTAACTGGATAAAACTGTCTTGTGCCAGTAGTTAAATTTCTAAGATAGCATTTTGCAGATCTGCAGAAAGATCTCAACACATCATTCTCAACATACTGAACTGACTTGAGCTAAAGAAAAATAAATTGTTGCCCTTTGCATGCATTAAATAGATAGTAGTGTTACTAATAATTGACATTTGGTACATTTAACTCTACTGTTAACTGATTTTCTGCAACGGTAACACTTAAAGACTCTAGCAAGTTCCATGTGTATGTATATTACACCTAAAATTAAGGGTAAAAAGTCTTTCAATGTATAATATAGTAAAGTCCCAGCATTAACCAGTAATTCATTATATATGATTATAGATGATCTTAGAGAAACTGCACTTCTTCAATATTTTTTAAAAACAGTGTTATCTATTACAATGCAGTAAGAAGAGTGGATTAGCTTAGCTAACGATAAAAAACAAATAAAACCAAGTTTTGTACAGTGCAGTATATACTAGATGTGATTGTTTTTTATTATAATTTTTTTAACATTCATTTCTGCTTTATATATTGCCAGAAAATTCAAGCTATTTTAACGTTTCAAGTTAAGGACCTCCTGTAAAAATGTTTTTATTGTGGTTGGTTTATAATAAGCAGACTTTTTCTATACGGTAAGGTAAAAGGTGGTGTAGATCATGGGAAAAAGCCCAGAATTTATCAGTTCATCTGACTTTAGTAAAGCGAATTTTAATGGGTTACTTCATTTTTCACTTCGGCTTTGCTCTTTGCCCCAAAAAATTCTTTATGTACAGTACTTGACAAAACACGACAGGGAGCGAAAGAGAGATTGCGCAGTACTTGTGATGCCATGCTTGCAATCAGAGGTGCTAGACATTTGATGAATATGTGTTGTAATCACTATGTATATAAGTCACCAATACACACATCACACTAAGACAAGTTGATCATCTCCTATAGCTTAAGTCAGCCTTAAGGGTTATGTTTTGTCTTCTAAAAACTCTTGACAAATGAATCTGCTGGTTGACATTGCACTCACACACTTAAAATAGTGTTACCATATTGCACCGGAAAGCAATATGTATCATACATCTCTTATATATATACAAATGCATTTGAGATAATAACCCTGTATCAACTGAAAAATAATTAATGTAGATAAAGGTTTGATCATCACAGGACAATAAACTTGGATCACAGATCATATTAAAACAGCATCAGTAGGCATTATAATTCATTTCTGCAGACTACTTCAACACTTTAATCTGAGTCCAGTCTTACAAACACATATTTATGGATTCTAATTCTTAGCTAGCATTTTCAATAAAAAGTCCCTTTCTAAAGTTACTATGTAGTTGATTTTGAAGGAGGACTTTGTAGTTGGACAGTAATAACCTCAAAACCATCGCTGAGCACATTAATCTTTGAAAATGATGGTAGGTGGATGTGACAGTGGGATATTCAGAAGGTTTAATACATTTAATTTACAACTAAGTAACTGAACACTGGCAATTTATCATTTAGGACCCAAGTATTGGACTCATTCCAGTTGGTGGCTGATCAGTCCTTATTTCCAACAATTTTCACTTTAATCGGTAGCAGATACCTTTTAGATTTTAATTGCTTTGTACCTTAAACAAACTTGCATTTTCTGAATAAAATGATAATATACATAGAACGACTTTCTAACCAGTTGAAAAATAATTTTGACAGATTTTTCCTATTTTCCTCCAGTGATCACTTTTGTATCTAGGACACTTAGATCATTAGGTCATTTGGCAAGCTGAATTTTCATTGCATTTTCTGAAAAGCCTTGATGTATAGGCTTTGCAGAAATTGCTTTTACTGGGGTGGATAACTGAAGTAATGTTAACTCAATGAATTAAGTGAAGATTCTCAACTCCTTCAGCAAATTAGGCTCAATGCGATGTAAAATAGGCCTGTGTGCTGTATTTTGTTTTGCCTGGTCCCATTCAAAATTCAGAACACAAAGCAATGCAAATGAAAACACACTGCGATATGCATCATCTGTGCTATTGTGTCATAAAGCCCCAAAATTACCCATGAGCATGACTTGACAATGGCCTAATCCAGTTATTGCTAGAGCAGTACAAAGCTACTCTGTTCTTTCCTCTTATATGCTATTGTGGCTGGCACAATATTTCAACTCCTCATGCTTGGTTGGGCCAAATTTTCTGTTAGTGGAGCTCTCTGACCTGAGATATGCAAGAGAATGGTTTGATTTTGCCTACACTACAAACTTCCCTTCTGTTTATATAGGTTCATTAAAGTGTAACTGCATTTTTCTGTGGCCCAATTGGAAGAATTTTGACTAGCAACTCTGCAATGTAGTGAGGGATATCTCTCTGGATCAGGGACAGGGGAGTTTAAGACCGACAGGGAGCTGTGGGCAGTGGGTGCCTGCCATATAAGTGTAACCGCACCAAAGGTGCAGTTACGCAATATGGGTTTGAATAAATAAAGGCAAATTGGTTGTTCTCTTTACAAAGGAAGTTGCATTTTGCAATGGCATTTTCTGAAGAACTAAATAAATCTGCTGAAATTTTGCATTGCGGATACCCAATCAAATGCAAGGTAAATCAGTGGCATTTTTGCTTGCACATGAATGGATGATGGAAGTCAGCAGCGTTTCAATTCATTCACTACGTTTTGGGGAAGGTTGCCTTTTGAAGTGCAACTTTCTTTGCAAACTGAACCACCTGTTTGTCATTAGTAAAACTACTCCTAATAGTCATGTTCACTAATTTATCCTGTCACTAGATCTACCCTAAAGAAAAATATAACAATAGTGTTAAATAGATTTTAACTAGTTTAAGATGCTTATCTGTGTTTATATACTGTAAATGCTATGACACGATAATAATAATTATATTTTCAATTTTCTTTGTAGAAAGAAAATATAAAGTACAATTCAAACATATTACCACACCAGTTTAGCTCTGTGATTTAGTAGCCCTCACGTGTCAATTTTTATTCCTTGCTGTCATCTAATGTGTATAAATTTGCACACATCTGGAGGGAATTAGAATATTATCTGATGATTACAAAAAATGTGTATAAGCTTATAACAATATGAGTTCAGTTAAGGTGTACATAATACAAAGCCACTGGAAAGGCAAATGCATAAGATACTTGTGCTTAAAATGAATTACTGGAGAGTAAGTTTTTGTTAAATGGTTAGAGGCTGTAGGCCAATAGAGACAGGCCTGATTTCAGATATTTTTAGTGAAGGAACAGACAACTTACGACAACTTTTATCTAGCTCTGGGTATCTACATCATTTGTTTGTTTTTGATGGATGTGACTTTTTGAACCAAGTTTTAGGCAACAGCAAAATCAGAGTATACAAGGAAATTAATTTTCTAAAGCAGCCAGGTAATTATGCAGAAACATAAGGGTAGGGGAAGGCAATATGCTATTGCTCATATTAGCTAGACCAACGTTTTCAACCGTCATTCCATGGCACCCTGGAGTGATTTCTGGGGTTCTCACTTCTGCCTTGTCAAAACACCTAAAAATTGCCCCAAATTACCCAAAAATTGTCAACAAGCAAATAAGTGGATCATGGCTGCCCTTTTTGTTATATAGAGACACAGGTTTGTATTGTGTAGCATTACACCTTTTGGCATCATGTGGGCCAGCCGCTGGCAACCTAACAACCAATGACATCATCGGTAGATAAGAAGGACATTGGGAGCTTTGTCACTCCCGTGCCCCTCTCCATCAGCATTGGCATCACATTAGCTGAGTGAGGGAGAGAAACTGCGGAAGAAGAGAAATGCTGGAATACTAGTCAATAGTAGTTACAAAGGTGTATTTGCTTTTGGAAAAATAAATCACCTTTACTGTTGGGTGTACTACGTGTGTGGATGTTGCTGCATTATGTAAAACTATTAGTTATGTTTTTTTATACATTTTAGAATGGGGTGCCTTGAGATTGTTCAGAGCTTTAAAGGGTGCTATGACCAAAAAGGGTTACGAAACACTGAGCTAGATATTTATCATCTTTCTTATCAATTTCCCAGCAACAAAATGGACAAAACAGCACATCTAAAACAAAAGGAAAAAAAGCCATAGGCGATTACAGAAGTTAGTGAGTTTGACTTAGCAAATTTTAGTGTAAACCACACAAAAATAAAAAAGAGTAATTGGATATGAGTGCAGGATTTGACTGCCTTTGGGGGCGGTGATTGGCCAGCAGGTTCAAGAGTGTGAATTTTCTACCAAGTAGAATGTTCATGTGATTAGAGAGGGTATGAGTGTTAGATGAGTAGTATTGGCAGATGCTGATTGCCTTGTTTATCTTACAGGAGAACAGTGATGACCAGGGCAAGTATTCTAACCTGCCAGATGAACATTTACCCAACAACTGCAGGTCAGATAGTCTTCCAAAATGGGCATTTATGAAGTATCAGTATGTTTGTGTGACTAAATAAATGTCTGCCATGTCATAATATACAGCAACAGAATTCATTTTCATTTGATTTGATGTTGTTGTTCAGCTGCTGGCAGGAAGAAACTTTTCTTCTGGTATGATCTATGAACTATCTCTTTTTTTGATGAAATAGTCCTCCATGGTATTTCCTTTTTTTTTTTTATCTTAAGAGATGCATGGTCCCTATTTGATTTTATCAAAGAAAATAATCTACTGAAACTAAAATTTCAGGATTGGAGTCTCCAAAGCATATATGACATAAACAGTTAATATAAATTATCCCATAAATGCCCCATAAAATATCTGTTTTTGGTGTTATCATTCTCCAAAGTGTTTACAATCATTTAAACTGTTCCAACTGATTTTATAAGTCCCAACTGATTTTATAAGAATACAAAAATCTAACTTGCTGTGTCTCATGTCAACCAGTCACAGATGATTTTCATTAACTAGGTGTAGTCAGACTAAGAAAATGTTAATTCTATACAATTATTAGAAAAAAAAAAATATTAATTAAAAGTCAGTGATATACAAACCTATTGTCATACAGACTTTCATATATCTACAGGTTAAAACAATAAAGAGGATATGTGCAGGGCTGAAGAAACTTTAGACAACCTAACTGGGGCACCATCCTTCAAGGGAAGTTTAGCTAGTAATCAGTAATGGGCAAATCTGACCAGGTTCGATGCCCCAAGGATTCAGCGAATCTTGTTTGAAATTTGGAGAACCTGAATCCAAGGTGAAGTCCCCCTGAAGTCTACAGGGGGTGAATGTTGTTCAATGTTGATGAATGTTGTTAAATTATGGACAATTTTAGGGCTATTAGGCAAAGTACTGTTAAAAAAAAGATGGGAGCACTTCCATCAGGAACATATACCACTCCCTCCCCCCCCCCAAAAAAAATAAATAATAATAATTACCATACAATTAGTAGAGGATCTTTTCATGTGGCTTTAAGGGAAGCAGTTAAAATACACAAATCCTTTAAATAAGATAATTGGGAGGGGAGGGGAGGTTCCTTAAATCTGTACATGGTGTAATAGAAAAGTATGGTCAATAACTAGTGACTGCTTCACAAATTAAAAAAAAAATCCCCTACCAACATAAAAAATAAAATATTTACTCTGAACATCCTCTCCCTCCACTTCTCTACTCTCATTCCTTTCTTCACTTTATCTATTTCTTCTCTGAACTTTCACTTTTTGCCGTGATTATTCCCTTGTTATAAGGACCGTTATCAACCACTCCAAGTAGGGTATTTTGGAGCTCTCTGGGTATTTTATCTTTCTAATGGGGAACCTATGTTTGTCTTTCGAGTTATATAATGCTCTATAACATGACATACCTTGTTATGCTGTCAATAGTATATTTTAAATAACTTACAAAATGTGTTTATTGTGTTAAGGGATTGTGACCAATTGTATTTCTGCACATGTATGTTATTGCCTGTACACTGCAAAGTCTCCTTTAATAAAAATCTTTGAACAAGAAAAAATAAAAGAATGAAAAAAAAATGAAAACCCCAAAATACCAACACTGGAACAAAATCAACTTTCTTGTTTAAAAGGCAGCCAAAATAAAGCAGTTTTTCCTGAAACAAAAGACCTATTGACATAAAAAAACACAAATACCCCCAAAATAAATGAAAACCCCAAAATATCAACTGCTGAAACAAAAGTAATTTTTTTAATGATAAAAAAATTAAAAAAAATAAAACAGATGTTACAGATGAGGCAGCAACTGGAAGAGACTGCTGCCCTCAAATCAATTACAAAATACAATAAAATGATAAGGATGTCTCAATATTAAGAACAAATACAACAAAGGGATTGGTTGTACAAAGAGCTAGCAATCAGAATTAAAGTACGTTTTCCTAACAGACAATAATCATTCCCTTTGACGTTTGTCAGCTTTTCTTATGCATTCCCTACAACAGCTTTAATACACTGACACCATGGCTGCTCTGGAGGGTTTAACTTGAGCAAAAGCCTTCTTGTTGGCCTTTCTGAGCCTGCTAGCCATAGTTCAAAGGCAATGGGCCTTACAGTTTAAAAAAAAAAAAAAATTCTCCCAGGCAAATCTGCACATAAATTTGCCTGGAATGTGAATTTCAAAAGATTCCGTTTGAATCCATGGTAAGGGCGAACCAGAACTACAACCCAATTGAAAATTTTATCAGATCCTACGTTATTCTCTTGACCTGGAATGACAATATAATAAGTCTAACAATTTTTCTTTAGTTATTCTTTTTACTGTCTTTATAAGTTCCATTTTAATTTCAATTACAATTAACCAGCAAATCACATTTGGACATGCAATATATAGTAACATGGGCCAAAGAGCATTGATGATATGTAAAGTTCAGAGTCCCCAAACAACTATCAAAAACTATGTTTCATCTATCTGACAGTAAACTGAATCTTTAACAGTTGTCGTGTGTTTTTGTACATCTTGATTGCCCTTGACTGCCATTTTAAATACAGCAAGACTGTAAATCCTTTGATGATCATACTTTTGGAAGGACGTAATAACATGAATAAACATTGGTAATGTAGATTTACTAAAACTGGTGCATACAGAATCCGGTGCAGATGTGCATAGTAACCAAGCAGCTTCCAGGTTTTATTGTAAAAGCTTAATTGAACAAGCTGAACTTAGAAGCTGTTTGGTTACTATGCACAGCTGCACCAGATTCTGTGTGCACCAGCTTTTTGGCTTTTGAGTAATGAAAGGAAACCAATCATTAAAGTATGCAGACTTCCATTGATGACTTCTTCTGGAAAGTGTAGTTATCTGGCTTTTATGCTGATGCTTTGTCTTCCAAACGTTCCTGTTTCATGTTTGTTCCAGGTCAGAGACTTAGAGGTATGAAAACAGACACAGCCAAGCAATTAGCATAGGCAAAAGAAGGTCAACAATGGAAGCATCCCATTTTTCCTAATGTATACTTTAAGCTGATCAGGATATGGTATCTCATGGTAGCTCATGAAGTTTCACAATGGTGCCTTGCAGCACTAAGATCCAGGGTTCATGTCCCACTATGTCATCACTTACATGAATGTATCTTTTACCTTTGTTACTGTGGGTTTCTTTCCTCATTTAAAAAATGAAGCTTTAAATTGTAAGCTGTTCTAGAGGCAGAGACTGAAAGCTAGTGTTATATTATACAGATGTGGTAAATAAATATGGAGAGGTATATCTAATTTATTTTATTCCATTACAACAGGTCAGAATGTACCCCTAGATATGAAGTAATAACTGCTGCCCCTTTTTTATTCATATTGATAGGAACTCTCCACCAAGCAGAACATGGAGTTGCTGGCCAATTCCTCAGCATGATGTTAGTTGGAATATGCATACATGTCCAACCTCCCTTTGAGCTGTATTTGTAATTTAATTATGGCTAATACCCCACATGATGCCATACAAGCCTGTAATAATATTTTAAAAATCTAAAGGTTTTTACAGCAAAAAAAAAAATCTATCTAGGGCACATCAGCACAGTATTATGATTTATACCATCCTCCTCTGTGCAAAGGTAATGCTACAATTAATACTAAGAAACACAAATTTACATACAACTATATACAGCTACACAGGAAATAAATCATATACAAAAATACTAAGTAAATAAACAATATAGTACACATCCTGCATGTAAGTGCCTACACCTACATCTCTAAATTGTGAACTATAAATCAACATAACATGGTAATACAGTTACACAAATATTTACACATTATATCAAGCTAAATTGTTTAGATTTCCTTTTTAATATGAACAAATTAAGTTTGATAATAATATCAATCTATTTACTGCAGACAAATATTTATTAGTAGAATGTCATACATTCCCAATGCTTAATTTTAAAATGACCCCCCTAGGTTTGTGTTATTAATTGAAATTCTCAGCAGTGTCTGAGTTCAAAGGAATGGGGGGGCTGAGATGTGATTTCTGCTAAACATTGCCAAACAGCACCACCAAGTGGAAGTACGCAGAAGTACAGCAATTTCAATTTAGGGAATAGCTACAGCTGCATGAAGAGTAATGTAAATTAGAAAAAAAAAAAATAAAAAAAAAATATATATATATATAAATAATATAAGATAAGATATACTTAAACATATATATATATATATATATATATATATATATATATATATATATATATATATATATAGATATATATAGATATATCTATATATCTCGATATATAGCTATATATAGCTATATATATATAGATATATATATATATATATATATATATATATATATATAGATAGATAGATAGATATAAAAATATATGACTAAAGAAATTAATTGACATTGACATATGAAAATATTATAAACATATAAGCAAACACACACACAAAATGATTTTAGGAGTTTTGTGAATTTTTCCTTGTGTCAGGGCATCCAAAGCGTGCACCCTCTTTTGCTCGATCTGAAGACTGTAGGATGTGTAGGGTGCATAGAACAGTGCACATGACCACAACTAAAGTGTGCTGCTCATTCTAAACAAATGAAATTGAGGTGGAAAGGTGCTTACGGAGAATGTTACAAACCGGACAAACCGCCGGACTTTGAAGCGGAGATCCATCGGACTTTCCGAACGAGCTGACCTGCCCACGCATGACCGGACTTTTCGGGCGGACTACGTGCGGACTATGGCGGGAGTTCGCCGGACTTTCGAAAATGAATAGACTTGCCCACACACGGAGGAAAGTTCATTCATTTTGAACGCGGCTCCAGGTAGACGGGACTAGCGAAGGAAGTCGGCGGCGACATTGACACGTTGCTATCCCCGTCACCTGGTATCGACTTAAAGGGGAAGCCCTACACCGAAAAAACGGCGTGGGAGTCCCCCCAAGTCCATATCAGACCCTTATCCGAGCACGCAGCCCGGCCGGTCAGGAAAGGGGGTGGGGACAAGCAAGCGCCCCCTCCTCCTGAGCTGTACCAGGCCGCGGGCCCTCAACATGGGGGGTGCTTTGGGGAAGGGGGGGCCGTGTGGCCCTCCCACCCCAAAGCGCCTTGTCCCCATGTTGATGAGGACAAGGGCCTCTTCCCGACAACCCTGGCTGTTGGTTGTTGGGGTCTGCGGGCGGGGGGCTTATCGTAATCCGGGGGCCCCCTTTAATAAGGGGCCCCCAGATACCGGCCCCCACCCTAGGTGAATGAGTATGGGGTACAATTGTTGAAGGGGGGCCGTACACCCCCCCTTCCCCAAAGCACCCCCCCATGTTGAGGGCACGTGGCCTGGTACGTCTCAGGAGGGGGGGTGCTCGCTCGTCCCCACCCCCTTTCCTGATCGGCCGGGCTGCGTGCTCGGATAAGGGTCTGATATGGGCTTTGGGGGGACCCCCACGCCGTTTTTTCAGCGTAGGGCGTCCTCTTTAAGTCCATACCAGGTGACGGGGCTAGCGAGGTGTCAATCTCGCCGCCGAATCTCTAC
This sequence comes from Lithobates pipiens, assembly GCF_037356315.1. NCBI lineage: Eukaryota > Metazoa > Chordata > Amphibia > Anura > Ranidae > Lithobates > Lithobates pipiens. The sequence goes on along the minus strand of NW_027507718.1, from coordinate 209,412,544 downwards.
CTGGAGCTGCATTCAAAATTAACGGACTTTCCTCCGTGTGTGGGCAAGTCCGTTCATTTCAAAAGTCTGGCGGACTAGCACACAGACGGCCCGATTGAGTCAATTTTTTTCCTCAATAGATTTTTATTATGATATTGTAAATGTTACATATTCAAGGAATCATATATATGCATTTTTCAGAAAGAAACATATTCAACAACATAAGATAGAACACAAATGAATCGAAATAAATAACATCTGCTTTGTGAAAAGTAGTTGAGGTGTGTGGCAGATATCTTAACGTTTAAGGTAAGTAAAGTCATGGATCGAACTGGTAAAATGGGTCGAATATATCTGTGTAATTCATCTGAGGTAAGAGGGAGAGGGGTTACTCCTCCCAGACACCCCCTAAGGGATCTATTCTGTGCCCGTGAAGAGCCGTCCCAGCAGACAATTTTTGAGTCAAAACTTCTTTTTAAGTCCGCCGGACTTTTGGGAAAATAAAGTTCGCTGTAGCCCACACACAGGCGGATTGTCCGGTGACTCTGGTCCGCCGGACCAAGTCCGCCGGATAGTCTGATCGTGTGTACGCAGCATCAGAAACAATTTCATGAAAAATATATTACAGGGCCATTAAGTAGTGGATGGGTATTGATTATTGCTGGAAAAATAAGGTTATTTTTTATTGTCACTTAGCATATCCAAACAAAAATGTAATATGCTGCAGCTTATCAGTCCTTATACAATAAAACCTTGGTTTAAGAGTAACTTGGTTTGAGAGTGTTTTGCAAGACAAGCAACATTTTTAAATACATTTTGACTTGACATACAAGCGATGTCTTGATATACATGTAGCGTCATGTCACAACTGAGTATAAAAGAGTAGAGAGGTGCCTCTAAGTGTAGCACTATGGTTACAGTTAATGAAGGTACAACATTTCGCAACATATTGCACACTTATGGGCCGTATACACAATAGGATTTTGCAACAACAAATGTTGGATGTGAGCTTGTTGTCGGAAAGTCCGACAGTTTGTAGGCTTCATAGAACATTTATTGTTGGAATTTCCACCAACAAATGTTTGAGAGCAGGTTCTCAAATTTTCCAACAACAAGACTTGTTGTCGGAAATTCCGAGTGCGTGTACACAATTCTGATGCACAAAAGTCCACGCATGCTCGGAATCAAGCAGAAGAGCTGCACTGGCTATTGAACTTTATTTTTCTCGGCTCATCGTACTTGTTGTACATCACTGTGTTCTTGATGTTTGGAATTTCCAACAAAATTTTTGTGACTGTGTGTTTGCAAGACAAGTTTGAGCCAACATCCTTCGGAAAAAAACACGTTTTTGTTGTCGGAAAATATTATTGTGTGTACATAGCATTAGAGGTGCCTCTCTTCTCTTTTATACTCTGGAGCTCCTGCTGGATTTTGCTTCTAATCCCCTTGTGGAGGTTTCCATTTGTGGATGGACATTTTATGGTCACACAACCTGGTCACATTGCTATAACCTTTTTCTATGGACTATAAACTGAAGGTCCTATGAATTGTTCCACAACAAATACCATTTGTTGTGGAACAAATCATTTGAGTTTCCATTATTTCTTATGGGGAAATTTGCTTTGATATACAAGTTCTTTGGATTACAAACATGTTTCTGGGACGAATTATGCTCGCAATCCAAGGTTCTACTGTATGTGGTATAATTCTTTTTGCTTTTTCATGATTTTTTTCCTTTAATTTTACCCAGCAGAAACAGAGGAATATATTAACTCATGTGATTTCTGTCAGGATGAATAGGTCTTTTTTGCACTTATTAGACAGATCTATTAAAATACTTTTAGTGGTATATTTAACAGACCAAAGGGGAGAAAATAAGGCCGTGTACACACGGGCGGACTGTTCGCTCAACTTTGTCCGCTGAACAGTGTTTCAGCGGACAGTCCGCTCGTGTGTGGGGCTTCAGCGGACAGTTTCAGCGGACAGTTTGACGGACAAAGTCTTTCGGAAATTCCGAAAAACTGTCCGCTGAAACTTTGTTTGAGCGAACAGTCCGCCCGTGTGTAGGCTACTTTCGAAATGAGCAAACTGTTCCCGCTCGGAGGAAAGTCCGCTCATTTCGAGCGCGTGTGAAGGTAGGCGGGGTCCGCGACGGAGACGTCGCGGGCTCCGCCGCCTGGAATGGACTTAAAGGGGAACCCCAACGCCGAAAAAAATCGGCGTGGGGGTCCCCCCAAAGTCCACAACAGACCCTTGTCCGAGCACGCTACCCGGCCGGCCAGGAAAGGGGGGCGAGCGAGCGCGCCCCCCTCCTGAGCCGTACCAGGCCGCGTGCCCTCAACATGGGGGGTGCCTTGGGGAAGGGGGGGCCGTGCGGCCCACCCACCCCAAAGCACCTTGTCCCCATGTTGATGAGGACAAGGGCCTCTTCCCGACAACCCTGGCCGTTGGTTGTCGGGGTCTGCGGGCGGGGGGCTTATCGGAATCCGGGAGCCCCCTTTAATAAGGGGGCCCCCGGATACCGGCCCCCCACCCTATGTGAATGAGTATGGGGTACAATGTACCCCTACCCATTCACCTGTAAAATAAAAGTACCCAAAAAAAAACACAACACACGAGAAAAAATATTTTATTGCACAGCTCCGGGGGTCTTCCGTCTTCGGGGGTCTTCTCGCCGGACTCCTCCGCTATCTTCGTGTAGCTCTTTTGCTAGCGGAGGAGTCCGGCTTTCTTCCTCCCCGCCGCCGGCCTCTTCTCCCGACTTCGGGGGTCTTGTCCCCCTCTTCGGTTCTTCTGCCGGGCCACCGCGCCTTCTTGTAGCTCTTTTGCAGGCGGTGGCCCGGTCTTCTGTCGCCACTGTCGCCGTCGCCGCCTTCCGTTCTTCTTCTTCTTCTTCTTCTTCTTCTTCTTCTCCAGGAGATGTTGACACATCGCTCTCTCCGGCCGGAATGCCAGAGCCGCCCTGCGCTGCCACTTATATAGTGCCAATGGGGCGGTGTCACATGGTATATGTCACATGGGTTGGTCACATGGGTTGATGTCACATGGTGACCCCGCCCCCTTACGATGTCATAGTCCCCATGTGACATCAACCCATGTGACCAACCCATGTGACATATACCATGTGACACCGCCCCATTGGCACTATATAAGTGGAGAGCTAGAAGAAGGCGCGGTGGCCCGGCAGAAGAACCGAAGAGGGGGACAAGACCCCCGAAGTCGGAAGAAGAGGCCGGCGGCGGGGAGGAAGAAAGCCGGACTCCTCCGCTAGCAAAAGAGCTACAAGAAGATAGCGGAGGAGTCCGGAGAAGACCCCCGAAGACGGAAGACCCCCGGAGCTGTGCAATAAAATATTTTAACCCTGTGTTGTGTTTTTTTTTGTACTTTTTTTCACAGGTGAATGGGTAGGGGTACATTGTACCCCATACTCATTCACATAGGGTGGGGGGCCGGTATCCGGGGGCCCCCTTCTTAAAGGGGGCTCCCGGATTCCGATAAGCCCCCCGCCCGCAGACCCCGCCCGCAGACCCGGCCGCAGACCAACGGCCAGGGTTGTCGGGAAGAGGCCCTTGTCCTCATCAACATGGGGACAAGGTGCTTTGGGGTGGGGGGGCCGCGCGGCCCCCCCTTCCCCAAGGCACCCCCCATGTTGAGGGCACACGGCCTGGTACGGCTCAGGGGGGGGGGCGCGCTCGCTCGCCCCCCCTTTCCTGGCCGGCCGGGTAGCGTGCTCGGACAAGGGTCTGTTGTGGACTTTGGGGGAACCCCCACGCCGATTTTTTTCGGCGTTGGGTGTCCCTTTAAGTCCATTCCAGGCGGCGGTGCCCGCGACGTCTCCTTCGCGGGCCCCGCCTACCTGTACACGCGCTCGAAATGGGCGGACTTGCCTCCGCCTTACGTGGGCGAGTCCGTTCATTTCAAAAGTTGAGCGAACTGTTTGGCAAACAGTTCGCTGAAACAGTCCGCTCAAAAAGTGCCGTGTGGGGGCAAGTCCGCTCATGCAAATTTTGAGCGGACTGTTGCGGCAACTGTTTGACGAACAAAGTTTCAGCGAACAGTCCCCGCGTGTGTACGCGGCCTAAGAGTTAATTCGTATGCCCCATACACACAATTGGAAATTCCGACGGAAAAAGTTTGATTGGATTATATTGTCGGAAAATCCAATCGTGTGTGGGCTCTTTCTGTCTGAATTTCTGACAGAAAAAGTTTGAGAGCTGGATCAGAATTTCTGAATTTTTCCAATCATGTGTAGAGAATTCCGACTCATAAAGTTCCACGCATGCTCAGAAAAAATTTGGAGATGAAGGCTATTGGCTACTGGCCTCTACGTAGTCCCATTGAATGTTTTGTACGTCACCTCGCTCCAAACGATCGGATTTTCCAACAACTTTGTGCGACCGTGTGTATGCAAGATTAGTTTCGGGCAAAATTTGTCGGAAAAAATCTGACGGATTTTGTGGTCGGAATGTCTCACCATGTATATGGGGCATTAGGGTTTACAAGCACTTTAATCTGAGTTTTTGCTAACCCACTGAAACAAGGATCCAGAGTTCTGGATTACTTATGCTGCTAGCATTAGTAAATAGATATGAAAGTATATCATATTAATTGGTTTAAACTTTTTTTTTACATTTCTTCAGTTACTTCCTGGTTTCTGACCTAGATAAATGATGTCATACTCCCCCCGGGGGAGGAGGAATGGTTTCTCAGCTAAGCGTGCCTGCAAACAAAAATACATGAGGCACTAATTCTTAGACAGATCATATGACACTGTAAGTACTGATGGCCTGGTATATGAGGGCTGCAAAGTAGCCAGAGAAAAAGTCTACTGATTCAGGGCCAGCCTTTTTCAGGCCAGGAGAGATTACAGAGCAGCAGAGACAGATCCCCCTTGTTTGACCAGCGTGATGGATGTCTTACTGAGTGATTATGAACAGTTGTACCCTTCATTGTTATCCCAAATGTAAGTTACTAAAAAGCATGCCTGCATGCCTGAGCTAAGGGCAGGTTGTTTTTCAAAGTGATTTCTCAGCAAAATAAAGTATAGAGGCATGGATGGATGTGTGAGTTTGCTTTGAATATTCAAAATGGTATTAAATAGTGTTTCAGTTTGTGGTGCTCTGATACAGTTTCATTCCACTAAATAATAATTATGAACAGACAGACATTTTAATACAGAAGAGACATACAATGAGGGGATTCACTAAAACTGGAGTGTGTAAAATCTGGTGCAGATCTGCATAAACACCAATCAGCTTCCAGGTTTTATTGTCGAAGCTTAATTGAACAAGCTAATGTTAGAAGCTGATTGGCTACTATGCACAGCTGCTCAAGATGTTAGTAAATCTTCCCCACTTCTCTTCTCCCTTAAAGTTCCTTACATGTCTGCCTGGGTCCAAAGTTTCAATCATTGATACAACAGAAAACAAAGTTTCAGAGCCACACAGGGCCCATTCATCAGGCATGTGGGTCCCACAAGTGGAGAAATACATGTTCTATTTTAGAAGCTGCACATGGTCACTTACATGAAAGTGTCAATTGGTCACTACCCCATGGCATAGGGCAGTGATGGCGAACCTTGGCACTCCAGATGTTTTGGAACTACATTTCCCATGATGCTCAGCCACTCTGCAGTGTAGTTGAGCATCATGGGAAATGTAGTTCCAAAACATCTGGGGTGCCAAGGTTCGCCATCACTGGCATAGGGTGTTTCATATTTACCCAATTCTTTATACTGATTCATTGTACTGTTTCACTGTGATAAGCAAAATAAATGTGCCAAAGCCATAGTGCAGTGAAATCCTGCTCTCTCACAAATGTCCTCCCATTTGTATGGTGAAATACTGGCAAATGCAAAAATGTTCTCTAAAAATAACATAAACATGGGAACTTTTATCCCAACTTCAAATAAGTGCAATTACATTTTGTACCTCTGGCCAAAGGATGTACATAGCACTGACCTAAAATACACAGCTTATCATGGACATACAAGAACTCTTTGGACACTCCGAAAATGTTTATTCTACTTTTTTCATCCATTCCATATTTGATTACAGATTTTCATTTATATATTAAAACTTAAATATGCATGATCATGGAATATTTTTTTTTTTTTATGTTCTACTGCCTTTTAAAGAGTAACTCCACTTTTGTTATGAAAAAAAAAAACATTCCCCTCTGGGCGATCTATGTACATTAGAGGGATTTTAACAAACTTTTTTGTAGAGTCCTACCTTTTGTTATTCTGAAGAAATCCCTGTTTATTTCTCTGTGTCCATGTGGAAAGTGAATCTAATGAGAGTGGTTTCATAATTATCAATCAGCTGCTGCACATGCAGGGTCTGCATCCCTTTAGATGTGATTTCCTATTTTTCCCACATTTTTGTTGCAGGGGATGACAAAAAATCAGATTTAAATCTTAGTGCAGACTTCTGGGAAAATCAGTGAGCCAATCACACAAGCAGGAAATTATGTTTCTGGGGGGGGGGGGGGGGGGTGCATTGCACAGAAAATGACAAAGCTGCAGATTGAAAAGGAAAGGTAATGAAAAGATTGAAAAGTCAAGGTAATGTCTAATAACATTCAATTACATTATGACTTGAGTCACAATTGTATATGCTGTATTATTTTTTTATTTACTATATTTTTTCCCCAATGAAAGTGGAGTTACCCTTTTGGCCGGGTTCACACCGCTGCGATGCGGGAACACCGCGAATCCGCGGCGTTTTCCCGCATCGCATTACTCCCGCCGGCAGTTCACACTGCCCTATGCGGACGGCTGGGAGTGTCAATGATATGTTAATGACACCCCCAGATCCGTCCGCATATCGCAGTGCGATCTGCCGACTCGCACAGGAATCGGATCGCATGGTGTGAACCCCCATGCGATCCGATTCTGTTGCGGACCAAAAAAAGGGTCCCGTGCGAGTTTGCTGCTGGAGCGATGCGAATTCAGCCATACTATCTGTATGGCTGTACTCGCATCGCTACGGAGATCGGATGTGATTTGCGGTGCGAATCACATCCGGATCTCCCCCCGCAGCAGTGAAAACCCAGCCTTAAAGTGGTAGTAAACCCGCAAATTATTATTATTTTTTTTAAACCTGCAAAGCAAAAGGCATAATGAGCTAGTATGCACCGCATACTAGCTCATTATGAAATACTTACCTTAGAACGAGGCCCCGACATCTGGCCCGATCCACGCCGAGGGAGCTGACATGCTCCCTCGGCGTCTCTTCCGGGTATCGCGGCTCCCGCGCATGCGCGCGGGAGATTTCAGTCCGGCTGGACGAGCGCTGCCGGATTTTCACGGCGAGAACCCCCTTGTGCGCATGCGCCGCTGCAGTCAGCGGCGCATACCGAGGGGAATATCTCCTAAACCGTACAGGTTTAGGAGATATTTTTTTTACCTACAGGTAAGCCTTATTATAGGCTTTCCTGTAGGTAAAAGTTAAAAAATTTACCATACAACCACTTTAAGGGGAAACTATAGTATATTTTATTAAGTACACAAGTTGTTATTTTATTAACATGTGATTGAAATAAATGTTTGATGCAAATTTCATATTGTGTACTTACTTGTAGGGATATATTTTATCTATTGTATTTAATTTACATATGTGTAATGCTCTCTCTAATGATCGACCTGTGTATTAGGGAATATGATTAGAATATTTGCATTACAAATGATGAGATAAGCTTAACTATCCTTTTATATAGTCTTGTGCCCCGTACACACGATTGGACTTTCTGACAACAAAACCGTAGATTTTTGTTCAAAGGATGTTGGCTCTAACTTGTCTTGCATACACACGGTCACCCAAATTTTGGCCAACAATTGCGAACGTAGTAACGTACAGGACGTACGTGATATCTCCATTACGAACGCTAGTTTTACAAGACCGATCGCTTCCGGCTCGTACTTGATTCCGAGCATGCGTGGACTTTTGTCCGACAGACTTGTGTACACACGATCGGAATGTCCGACAACAAACATTTGTTGGCGGAAAATCTGAGAACCTGCTAGCCAACATTTGTTGGCGGAAAGTCCGCCAACAAATGTTCGATGGAGCATACACACGGTCGGACTTTCCGCCAACAAGCTCACATCCAACATTTGTTGTCGGAAAATCCGATCGTGTGTACAGGGCATAATAGTTTTGATCAAGTCAAACCTGACCCATACATTTGCACTGAGAGCAGGAGCAGTGAAGGATAGTCACTATGTGCTCCTATGAGCATGTATTAATGAGAAGCAAACATGGCTTCCCCCATGAAACTATGTACAGATAAAAAACATTAATTAATAAGGTCATTTAAATGAAGATGATCACATTTATGTATATTTTATGACTAGCTTTTTCCTACTGGAATAAAGACTCACAAACTGGCACATGCCTCAAATGCTGTCAGATAAGCAGTGCAGGTGGTGTCAGTCTGGATGTTAGGAGCAGCTGTGCATAAAGGTATACAGATGTTACAGTACAACAACTGCTCTCTCAAAGGCATGAAAGCCCCCAAAGGATGGATCTCAATTTTTAACAATATATAGCATGTCTGAATTCTTGAAAATTGTATGAGGTATAGTTTATTTTACTTATATACATTTTAGTATTTTGAAAAAAAAATCCTGTTCACAATTGCTGCATCTTTGCTGCGGTGTCCAGCAAAAAATCTTTTCCATGTGCATGTTATAGAATTGCATTTGAAATGTGATACAGTGCATGAAATACAAATAGAGATAAATGTAATTTAGTGGAAAGCTGCTTTGGAAATATGTCCCTCTGCATGAATAATTGTGCAGGATTTCAAGCCTTCTAAGCTCACTGTGCATATTGGAAAATGTACAGTATAAAGTTGGTGTATTTTGATTTGGATCACCAAACCTCATACCGCCGGTATACAGTGTTGACTGTTTAACCTCCCTGGCGGTATGATTATTTCAGATTTTTGGTGCTGAATGCGGTACAATTATTTTGCATGGAAATTTAGCGTTTTATATCGTAGGCCTGTTATTCTTAGGAATTACTCACTTAAATCTGTCCAAACCAGAGTCTAGTAGACATCCCGGGTATGATAAAGTTTGAAAAATTAATCATAAATGATAATATAATAAATAACTATAAATAATTATAACAAATAATAATATAATACTAATAAAAATTATTCAATAATGTAATCAAATCAAAAACACTGAAATTTGCTGAGTTGCAGAATTGTCACCGTTATTAGATTTAGTTTTTGATGACGAATTTCCCCACAAATCATTATCACTCAATTCTGAGAGTGATTCTAATTTATTATCGCTGTTTTCCTTCTGGTCTAAAACCACTTTTGACATAAAGGGACACTTTTTGGTTGCTATGGACAATCTCCAAATTCCAGGCAGAGAAAACTGTATTTATAATATAAATGTGCCTGCAGGGCACTGGACAGACCACTAGTGACAAAGGGGATGTGTAAGATTACAATTTACTGTATATGTAATGTGTTTTTACTTTTTGGAATTTGGCACCGTTCTCCATTACCGTGCATCGCAACGCTCGCAGGGGATGGAGCCTGGCGGAACTGGGCACTATGTGAATCGAGCGAGGAGACAGCTCGCACACACAGAGGGGAGACATTGCAGGGGACAAGGTAGGTAACTTTCCCTGTATCCTGCGATGTGATCCCGAGTCTGGCTAGAGGTTACCGCTAATGGTACTGAAATTCCACCCCGAGACAGACTCGGGAATACCGCCAGGGAGTTTAATGTAGCAAGTTAAAAATTGGTGATGTTTACTAAAAGATTGCAGGTTGTTAGGGAAAGTGTCGCCATAAAAAAATTGAGTAAGTTTGTATAGCAAGTGCCCAGGCGTCAGCCACATTTCTCATTGATAAGCACAAGCAGAGGTGAACTGATTTCTTGCATGGATGAAAATAAAGACTTCTTTGCAAAATTGCAACCAGGATGCCTTCCATATACAGATGGTGTAAAGTGCTCCCAGAGTATTCCTTTCTTGATTACGTGACTGGCTCAGATACGATAAGTAAAAAAAACGTGGATATCCTTTGCAAGAGGAGTTCATTTTTGTGTGGCTCCAAAGGCTCACTTGAAGTAGAGAAAAATCGGAACCATCACCAGGGGTAGACTGACCATTTGGGCACTCAGGCACTGACCGAGGGCCCCATACCACTAGGGGGCCCCATCAGGGTTGCCAGCCTCAGTAAAACCAGGGGCAGATTGTAAAAATCTGTGTATTTTTACATCTGTTGCTGTGTGTGTATGCATTTGCTTAATGTATGTGTGTGTGTGTGTATGTAGTCTGTGTGTATACTGTGTGTGTGTGTCTGTGTGTATACTGTGTCTGTATACTTTGTGTGTGTGTGTGTGTGTCGGTATACTGTGTGTGTTTGTGTGTGTGTCTGTATACTGTGTCTGTATACTGTGTGTGTCTGTATACTGTGTGTATACTGTGTGTGTGTGTCTGTGTATATACAGTGTGTGTGTGTCCGTGTCTGCATACTGTGTCTGTATACTGTGTGTGTGTCCGTGTTTGTATATTGTGTCTGTATACTATGTGTGTGTGCCTGTATGCTGTGTGTGTGTGTGTGTCTGTGTGTGTCTGTGTGTATACTGTGTCTGTATACTGTGTGTGTGTGTGTCTGTATACTGTGTTTGTATATTGTGTGTGTGTCTGTCTGTGTGTATACTGTGTGTGTGTCCGTTTCTGCATAATGTGTCTGTATACTGTGTGTCCGTGTTTGTATATTGTGTCTGTATACTGTGGGTGTGTGTATACTGTGTGTGTCTGTCTCTGTATACTGTGTGTGTGTGTGTATATATTGTTTCTGTATACTGTGTGTATGTCTATGTGTATACTTTGAGTGTGTGTCTGTGTGTATACTGTGTGTGTATACTGTATGATCCATATGTGCTCACTCGATCTAACAATCCCGTGCCCATGAAAAATCCACTTGTTGCCATTTGGAGCCATCTTATTGGTGAACTGCTGAGCTTGGCTTCGGATCCAGCAGCAGGTCTGGGTACACGCTTGTGCAGTGACATCATGGTACACATCAAGCATGGCTTTTATTCACATGCCGCAATACCCAATCTTTGGCCAACCACAGCAGTTCACTATTCAGCTGGCTCCATGACTCACTTGTGCAGTTCAGAGCCTGCAACACGTGGATTTTTTTTTTTAAAGCCTTTTCCCGCCAGCTGCCTACCACACCAAGCAGTGAGGTGCAAAGGTGTGTGTAAAGGGACACTGATAAAAGGTGACACTCTGGGGGCTCTGCTGTAAGGTACTACTCTGGGGGCTCTGCCATAGGGTGCCACTGTGGGGGCTCTGTCGTAAGGGGAGATTCTGATGTAAGGGGGACTGACTCTGTGGATTGCGATGTATAGGGAGAATGTTGGGACTTTGGTGTAAGGGAGGACTCTGATGTGAGAGTGGCGCTCATTCCGACTGCTGTACACTATATGTTGTTTTGTTTGTTACTTACTCCTGACCCGCGTACTCTGTATATTATACTGTACATAGACCTGACCAAGGTGTTGTCTCAACAGTTGCTGATTTTAATTAAAAGTATTGTAAAGTCTTGTTTTTTTATTTATTTTTAAATAACAAGCATGTCATACTTACCTCCTCTGTCCTTTCTGAAGAAGCCTTATGCTGCGTACACACGACCGGACTCAAGGAAGTTCAATAGCCAGTAGCAAATAGCTTCCCTTGCTTCGTATTTGGTCTGTCGGACCAGCACACAGATGAACGGTTTTCCCGATTTTAGTCCGTTGGAATTGAGTCCATCGGATAGATTTAAAAGATGTTCTATTTCTACGTCCATCTGATTTTTTTTCTAATAACGATTGGACTAGCCCACACACGATCGGATTGTCCAACGGACTAATCCCTTTGGACCTAGTCTGCTTGGAAAGTCTGGTCGTGTGTACGCGGTGTTACTGTGCTTCTTTTTTTTTTTTTTTTTTTTATATATAAATCTTTTTTATTAGTTTTCTTAACAAACAAACAACACAAATCACACAAAAAAAAAAAAAAAAACGTATACACATTGAACCAATAATATGAGTAGATCCAAAATCCAATAATGTGCTTCTTAGTGAATATAGTGAAGCTGTGTTCACTTCAATCATGTGAACGTTTTATTTTTTATTTATGTATTATTTCTATTGTACATGATTTGATGTTCAATATGCATTCACCTTATTTAGCAACCTAATTACATTCTTAACTCTTTTTGTAAATCAGACCCAGATTTTGGGGCTGAATTAGCTGCTCGGCAGTAAATCCATTATAATACAACCTTTTATTTTTACCATGATAAAACAAGAATTAGGTGGAGAAAAATGCATCAGCAAACTATGTCAGGAATGTAGAACAAGGTAGGCAAACCTGGGTGGCTTATGTCCTTGTCTTGTACAACAGATGGTATAAGGGAGCTTCTCCCCCACTTGTGATATTTTTACCTAGTTCATCCCAGTGTCCCCATGTGGCTTCAGAATTCACCAGTGTATGACTAGCAGCTGTCACCAGACAAAGTCTTACAGCTGCCTGGAGCAGGGGATTCAGATTACTAACACAAACATGAAAATGTAGCCTTGGTACAGGATATAGGGCATCTCTGGCTTATTAACAGATATGCTAACAGCTACAATTTATACCCTTTTTGTAGTATTAAATTATGCAGTGTGTGTATCAAACTGCAAAGCTAATACAAATATTTTGTTACCTTGTACACATGCGTAAATGATCTTTCCCAAACTCGCTCAACATTTTCTGCAAAAGAGCAGTTCTTAAGCTCACTCAAATTCTCTTGATAGTGTACATGACCATATAAACACGTGAAAATCTATTTTAATATAAGTCATTTTTTGTATCAGCATACATCACATTAATAGTTCTTTGAATTCAAGAAACTCACCAAGGAAACACTTTAATAAGTCAGTAAAAAAGAGCAAATTGAAAATTGGTTGGTGTGGGTTGTTGTATCTTATTTGGTTGGTGTGGGTTGTTGTATCTTGTTTGGTTAGTGTGGGTTGTTGTATCTTGTTTGGTTGGTGTGGGTTGTTGTACCTTGTTTGGTTGGTGTGGGTTGTTGTATATTGTTTGGTTGGTGTGGGTTGTTGTACCTTGTTTGGTTGGTGTGGGTTGTTGTATATTGTTTGGTTGGTGTGGGTTGTTGTACCTTGTTTGGTTGGTGTGGGTTGTTGTATATTGTTTGGTTGGTGTGGATTGTTGTATATTGTTTGGTTGGTGTGGGTTGTTGTACCTTGTTTGGTTGGTGTGGGTTTTTGTATATTGTTTGGTTGGTGTGGGTTGTTGTACCTTGTTTGGTTGGTGTGGGTTGTTGTATATTGTTTGGTTGGTGTGGATTGTTGTATATTGTTTGGTTGGTGTGGGTTGTTGTACCTTGTTTGGTTGGTGTGGGTTGTTGTATATTGTTTGGTTGGTGTGGGTTGCTGTATCCTTAACTCCAGAAATGTCATTATTCTGGCATATAATGGGTCACATTGTAATACGTATGTTTTTTTGATTTTGCACAGTGATGTTACAAAATTTTGCACAAATCCCCTTATTCCTCCATTCAACATGTATGTAACAAGACAGGGTGCACGCTTCTGTAGCAAAAAATTAACCAACTCAGTACCGTTATGTTTCACCCTCATCATTGCCAAGCCATTTATTAGTTTTCAGCACTGTGGTACTTTGACTGTCAATTACTCAGTTATGAAGCTCTGTACCCAAAATAATTTTATATAATTGATTTTATTTATTTTTTCCAATTTTTTTTATTCATTTTTCTAATTACAGGGAAACAAACACATTGTTGTAGTACAAATGACATGTGTACATACATTAATGAACAGTAGAATACAGTCTATTAATCCAAGCCGAATGTAACAAAGATGTAAACGATTGCAGCATAAGAAATATCAAAAATGGTTATAACCCTCATTCACACTTGGATACTTAGCCAAGGCTTTCAGGTGTTTGTATATTTTGTAAGAGTGTTATTTAGCAAGGCAGAAGTGAATTCATACGCTTTCACTAAATTAAGTTGGAATTTAACATCTGAAATGTTAGGGATCAGGGAGCTTCTCCATTTGCGCATTATAAGTAGACTGGCTGCAAATAATATATACATTATTAGGGTTCTGAATTTGTGTGGAAAGGATTATATCCCTATGCTTAGAATAGCTAGGGAAGGAGTAGGACATTTTATATCATTTTTTAATGGTATTTAATACCCAATTTGTTTGTTTTTTACTTTTCCTATATGAAAGAAAACTATTTCACTTACTTTCTTTCTGAAAACATAGAAAATAAAAATGCCAGGACAGCATAAAACCCCCAAAGTGACACCTTTTTGGAAAGTAGACACCCAAGGTGTTTTGATTTTTTGCCACAATTTTTGGGAAATTAAAAAAAAATGACCAGTACGGAGGGGGTTAAATCATGGAGATTGATATTGGTGTACTAGGTACATTAAATGTACAGATCATACACAGATGGATCATGAGGTGAAGGGGTTATTGTTTAGGGCAAATACAGTAGCAGGATGGTGATGGAGGAGTGAGTTACAGATGAGCAGAATACTGTAGCTTAAGGGCTAATACGCAGGTCAGATCAGAGCCAGGATCAGGCTAAAATGTACAGGAGAGGAGTCGATTAAGAGTAGGTGGGTAGCTTGTTATACTGTTGGTACTGCACTGGATTCAGGGCTGGTACAAGGATTTTTAACACCCTTTGGTTCCACCCTTGACTCCACCCCCTTTGCCCTGTCCATGTATACCCCACCTTTTTATAGATTGCTACCATTTTGGGGGTTGGAGTCAGTAACTGAGTCTGGAGGAGGTGGGGGGCATCGGTACAGCACCCCAGATTGATGTGTGCTCTAGGACGGCACCTACCTTGTCTATAGGTAGGCTCGGCTCTGTACAGGGGATATGTACACAGATAATTTAAGGCACTGATGATCAGTGCAGGCCCATCAGTGCCACCTATCAATGCTCATGGGCACTGAGTGATACCTATATGGAGTGAAACCTCCATCAGTGCAGCCTATCAGTGGGCACAGCAGGTGTACAGACCCAGGAACTCAGTACAGAGATGGTGGGAACCCTTCATAATGTGCACAGTGGGTGTGCAGACCTGGGAACTCAGCATGTGGATGGTGGGAACCCCTCATAATTGGCACAGTAGGTGTACAGACCCTGGAAATCAGCACAGGGATGGTGAGAACCCCTCATAATGGGCACATCAAGTTTACAGACCTGGGAACTTAGTACAGAGATGGTGGGAACCCTTCATAATGGGCACAGCATGTGTACAGACCCGGGAAATCAGCATAGGGATCGGGAGAACCCCTCATAATGGGCACGTCAGGTGTACAGACCTGGGAACTCAGTACAGAAATGGTAGGAACCCTTCATAATGGGCACAGTGGATGTACAGACCCGGGAACTTAGCACAGGGATGGTGGGACCCCTCATAATGGGCACAGCAGGTGTACAGACCTCTGGGGAGGGGGGGGCAGCATTTACTAGAACTGATTGGCTGTATTTTCTTTCTGCAGCTGCTGACTGCTGGTGGAAGGGATAGGAGAAAAAGCCGATTTTCAGATGCTGCAAGTGGAGGAAAATACAGCCCAGTTCTACACCAGCAGCTCCACCAAAATTCTTCTGCTTCTCGAGTTACTGAGCCTGTCTGTCTCCGCACTCCTCCCATCCTCCTCACGCTTGTCTGTCCTGGTATACTGACACCTGGCTCTACACACAAGGCTGTGTCATCTCCACACCAGAGAGCTGTGTATACACAGCAGCCACAGTTGTGCCCTAGGTGGCAGTGCGCCCTTATGTGGCTGCCTAATCTGCCTAGTGGTAGCACTGGCCCTGTCTGGATTGAACTTGTACTTGCTGGAGGCCAGGCATCTTTCATTCCTCTCACACACTGATCTGTTGCCCCATTATTACCCCCTAATTGTATGGTGGACTTAGTCTATAGAACTGGGCAAAAGGAAAATCATACATTATACCAATCAGACTGCTTCTGCCGTTTACCAAGTGCAAATTTGTAAACGAAAGTAAAAATGAGCTGTAATGCCATGTACGACCCCTTCAGTTCTACTATTCTCATCCTTTTACCATAGGTTATACACTCTTAAGCTGGCCATACATAGATTGAAATTCAGCCTGTTCAGCTGGCCGGACTGGCTGAATTTTGATCCATGTGTGGCCACTGCGGTTGAACAGAAGTCAATCTACCGATTGACTTCTGTTCAACCACCCTGTTAGATAAAAGCTGCTTGATCAGCCCAAAACATAGAAAACAGTACTGCTCAAATGCCCACAAACCTGTATCATTTGGTCAGATCAGTATGTGAATTGACTGGTGCAAGACCAGAATTGGCTTGTCAGGCTCTAGGAGACTTCAACAAAATGGTGACTGACTGCACACAAACACAGACTCCTTGTTGCACAAATAAATAAAATGAGTAAAAGATGGCTTCAGTTCCTGTTCTTCACTTGTAGAGAACTACCCAGATGTGTTTCGCTCTTTTAGGGGCTTAATCAGTGTCTATGTGCAGATGGTCACCATTTTGTTGAAGTCTGCTTGATCTGAACTGCAGGTAATAGGCTGCAGCACTGATCCGTGTATTATGACAGCGGGAGGGGGGGAGTCTTCCCACTGTCAGAATACCATAGCACAGTGAGCCACCTCGAATCTGCGGTTGGAGGAATTGGTTAATACTGAACCATGTATGGCCTGCTTTATACCTAGAGGGTATAGTGTTAAAATGGACCTGAACTAAAGAAAATGCTATGTTATAAGGAACGTTTGTAAATGTCAATCTAAGAAAAAACCTGATAAAGGTACTTTTTTGTCTGAAATTCTTCATAAAAAATAGCAGCGCACTTTCTGGTGACTGGGTGTTCAAAGGGAACACAGGTTCACTAGGTGCAAATGTAAATCACAGACATGGAATATCATCATTGATTGCAGGTGATATCAAGATCAGGAATTTCCTAATATATTTGAATTCAAATAGACGCAAATCATTCTTTTAGACTGATGAATAAAATACAATGATAATGTTAATTTTGAAATTTGAATAATGCGGTTTATTGGGAGCATCTTGGTGCACACAAGCAGGGTGTTAGCTGATTGGATCATGTATGTATGGATCATACTTAGAAGAACTCTCAGTAGTGCTAAAGACTTTGAACCTGAGTGAATAAGCTAAACTGGCAAATTTATAATTCACCACAAGAGGGCTCTATAGTAGCTTTTATGACATGCTCAGAATTCTGTCTTAATACTTCTTCGGTTAAACGTATGCCGTGTATATACTGTATACAGTATTTAGTAATATAAAAATCATATTGATTAAACCAATAACCCAAAAATGAATTGCATTGCACTGAATTCATTCCAAGTAAAAATTCAATGTGTTACTGTGATTATTTCCAACCTATGCCTTACAGTGTTTTTAGAATATGGGATGTATTATTCTTGTGTAATTATGTGTGCTGAGCTGGATCATTGATTTGAATGGTAAATGTACAAAAATGCACGTCATTCCTTTCTGTGCATCTTTAGACCTGAGCAATAGAAAATCTGTATTCTTAGGCTCTTCTTCTAGCAAATCAAATAACACATTACCAAAAATACATGTTGACATGCTTGTGCAATAAAATCAATAACTTTTGGGGATAAGTAGGAAAATTCAGTGATGTGTGGCATAAAAACTGGCTACTACATACACATAGTTGAAATAAGCTCTTTAAATGTGGGGATTTTTCAAAGGAATCTTATGCAAATGTGACCAAATGATTAAGCAACCTATTATTTTTCTTCTAAAGTCATATTAGTATGTTTATCTCTCTGGTGGCTAGGGATGAGCTGTGGGTTCACGTTGAGCCTGAATGTGACCCAACCCAGCTTGTCTGTAGTTCAGCAGTTGTGAGAATAAACAAATTGGCCATATTTTCACCAGAAAACAAAAATCATCCAGAAATCTGTCATTTAGTGGTAGTATCACTATGGCCACTAAATGACAGGCTGATTGTAAACAAACTGTCTGGAATCCTAGGAAGCATCACTGACAAAATATCTTCATCACCATATTTGGTCAATTAAATCACATGTGATCCCTGCTTTTGTGTTTAAAGGAGAAGTACAGCCAAAGCTTGTTTGGCAGTAATTCTCCTGCACAGTATGAACTGCACTCCTTTGACCCATTTTCAGCAGAGAGCGGGCCGAAGGCCGCTGTCAGCTGACGTCACAGAACCGGTCCAGGCTCGGGAAAGATTGCGACCATATGGTCGGGATCCACTCACATGCCTGGAACAGCACCCAACTCAGCCCCTCAGCAAGCCACTGAGAGCCTGAGCTGGCCACTGCCCCCTCCCTCCCTCCTCCACAGCCCAGCGCTTCAGTGAGCACTGACAGCCACCAGTTCTCTGCTCAAGGAGCTCTGAGAACTGAGTGATCAGTGGTGTTTAATTGCTCAGTTCTCAGGCTTAGAGCCGGCAGGGGACAGATGCAACATCAGACCGATGCTGCACCCACCTAGGTAAGTATGATTCTAAAATAAAAAAATAAAAAAAGCCCATACTTCTCTTTTAATTTCTAGCAGCTCTAGGGAACTGTCATTTGCAATAGGAGTAGTGGCTAATGAAGCTCATTGGCTGCGGCAGGTCATTATTCCAGCAGGTTAACATCCTCAGGCACTGCTCATAGTGACTGCCTAGATCTACATTGCTGGATGGTATGATTGATGATTAAATTATTTTGGGGGAACCTATTTTTTATTAAATTTTTTTTTTAAATAAAGGACTCTTTTACTGGTAAGGGATTTTTAATAAAATATTTATATTTTGTAGATGAATTAGTAACATGGTGTCATGTACTTGGGTTTATTTGAACCTGGCTGTTCCTGGTCTCACTCTGCCTCTGGAGTTATGGCTATGTTCTCTCAGTTTGATGCATTACCTTGGACTCATTAGCCCCACCTGCTGCCAGATGTGGACAATCTACAATCAAAGCAGCCGATAAATAGCAACACTTCCTATCTCTCAGTGCCCGTTTGTGTGGACTAGCTCCCTAAGTGTTGTGACTGCTTTGTGATTCTGAATACCATATATGAACTTCTGCCTGAATTCCTGACTATTCTCTAGCCTGCTGATTTTGTACTTCACCGCCAGCTTGTGTATGACTTTTGCCTGCCTGACCACTCTCTGGATTTTGATTGTGTAACTTTGCCTGATCTGTTGCCAACCTGATCTGCCTGACTACGTTTTCAACTGAATCCTCAGCACACAAGCTCCACTTCGGACAGTACCTATTACAGGTACCTTACACATGGGGTACCATGTATCACTTCCACATTTACCTGGGGAAGGGGGATGCAGATATTGGAGGCTGCCTTATTTTAAAGGTGCCTTTCAGATTCTAATTAACCCCCCAAAGACCTCCATACAATATTACACTATGTTGAGCTCCTACTTTATACATGCTATGGTCTGCTGAGAGCGAGCTAGGACCCATTTGATTACTGGATGCATCTGCATTACTACCAAGAGGTTCCTATGCTGGTATTTGCTCCCTCCATGAGACTCATCCTCGTTGCTTGATAGAGCAAGTTTTGACCACCTTGAATAAAGGGGTCACTGGCATTCTGGTAAGCTTCTGGTGTGGATCTTCTTTGGGTGTCACATTGGCTTTCCCTGGATTCCTTTCAAAGCACATATGAAGTTTTAGCTGGGATTTTTCCTTTTTCCCTATTTTTCACTTGGGAGGTGTATATATTAGTACACTTTATTGTGTACTATTTTGGACACTTTGTGGATAATCTTGATATTTTCACTGTTTATGGTATTGCTTAATAATTATCAAACATTTATGTTTATAACACAAAATGTATGTGATGTACTTCTTTGGGCTTGCAGGTACTGGTGTCTTAAAGTAGATGTAAACCTTTCATGAATGTCCTTTAGGGAGAAAATTCTGTGTATCTTAGGGAATTTTGGACTAGGGAGAGAACACATTTTTAATAACAGGGTATATTGCAGGCAGACAGGAGGTGGGACACATGGGCAAGCATTGTCACACCATAGCACAAAATGTCCAAACAAGGACCTTTATATAAGTATAACAAGGGCTTAAAGCAGGGGTTCCCAAAGTTTTGAAGAGCGAGGGCCACTTAAGCGACTTGGTAACCGGTCGCAGGCTACAATGAAAGAGCAGGCGGATGATAGGTCCATGCAGAGCGGGCATGGACACAGCCCACTCTACTCTATGGGTCCTCTGATCTGACCCACCCAGACAGAAGGGGATTGATCCCTTCTGTTTTTGTCTTTTTTTTCAGATTGGTGGTAGACAGGTGTAAATGGACACAAATTTGTTTACATCTGCCGTTTCATAGAGGTGAATGGAGGGTCCGATTGGGTCGGACTGATTGTGTGAAAGGAGCCTTTCACACTAATGCAGCGCAGTGCACCTATGTCTTTCCTGCAGGTTAGCTACACTTTGCCCAAGACTTCTATTATATCCTGCAGGTGTGGTGCACTTTCTGAAAGCTCACCAAACCCACAGGTAATAACAGAAGTCTATGCATCAGTACAGATAACCTGAAGGTGCACTGCACCTGCGGATCAGTTTGAAAGCAGCCCAGTAACCACTGCGCAGATATGCCCATATATACACTGCAATTTTAGTAATAAACTGACCTTTAATAACAGTCTTCCATTCAGGTATTGCCTGCTGTTGCTGTCCCAGGCAGAGTGCATTTGATATCACAGCTCTGCTCCAAAGCTGCTTGCTTTGCCGGCTTCATTAACAACACAGATGCTCTGGGATGGCGGGTCGGCAACCCATGATCTGGGCTTGTCAATCTGCCATCCCACAGAAGGAGGTCGCGGGCCACATCAGAGGGCTCCGCAGGCCACATGTGGCACCCGGGCCACTGGTTGGGCACCCCTGGCTTAAAGCTTAGGATAGATTTTAGTTATTGGATTTACAGCTACTTTAACAAACTATGCTTGAGTTTTTTGAATTATCGTGCTGGGGTGCATTTTCTTATGTGCCCTGCCTGTATGCATAGATCTGTACACCCAGAAATCCTTTTTATCTGTCCACATCAACTGATTGATAGCTAGATCAGTGTGTTTTCTTTTTTTTTTCTATTAAATGGGGTATCCTCTCCTAACTCTTTTAGATGATTCATTTTAATATTCATTACCACTCTTGCAATTAAATTTGAAAAACCCCCATTATATTTGTTATGTGTTCTCAGTCATGCAGCATACCCAAAAATAAGCATATAGTGTACCACCCAAGCTTTATTGGAAATAATTCTGTCTTTATTCTATAAAATAATGCACTCAAATTTTCTGTTTCAATATGTTTATTGTTTTGAAAAAGAACAACAACAAAAAAAAATCAAGTAAGCATAGGAATTTCCCACACAGGGGCTAAATGATGGTAATTATTACAATTTACAATTATAAGAGCAATAAAGATTATAGTCATGTCAATTAAGATAGAAGGGATTTTGGAACATGGGGATGTTAACAAAACACTGAAAATGCAAAAATGCCATGTACCCAAAATCTACTCACAGTCACCTGGGGGGAGGCTCTACTCCTGCAACCAACCCTGCCTAGTGGCGACTACATGTGAATCGAAATAATAAGGAGAGAAGAAAAGAGAATAGACAAAAGGGAAGGATGGGGAGGGGGTGGTTTGGACCCAGAGGCCCCAAGGGGAGCGTTCAAATAAGGCCTGAACAGACTGGTTGGAGTGAGGGGTACTCATAAGGGATCCATGGTTCCCAGATCTTGAGAAACTTGGCAAGAGAATCACTATACTGGACATTTGTTTATGAAGCATCATTGTAGTCAGGCACATCTTCACCCCTGGAAGGCTATGCTTTGGGTCTTCCATGCATGAGTTATGGCCCTTTAGCTGAGACAAAGAGATATGTGGACAATTTCTGCTATGATGCATATAGGCCGGGAATTGGACAGTATAATAGGGCCAGCCTAGTGTCTCTTTTTATATGGAAAGGGGTCTGGAGTAAGCCAAAAACCCTAGACCAGAACCCCACTAGTCTTGGGCAGGACCCCATATATTCCAGAGGTCCCCCCATTGTCCACAATTATGGAAACATCTGTCACTACTCCTGGATAGGGATGAGCCGAACACCCCCCGGTTCGGTTCGCACCAGAACTTGCGAACGACCCCCGCGTTCGGTACGAACGTTAGAACCCCATTGAAGTCTATGGGACTCGAACGTTCGAATTGGAAAGTGCTAATTTTAACGGCTAATATGCAAGATAGTGTCCTAAAAAGGGTTTGGCGACCTGCCTCCTGCCTCAGGGGACATGGGTCACTGCAAAAAAAAGTTTTAAAAACTACCGTTTTGGCGGGAGCACTGATTTTAATGACGATTAAAGTGAAAAAAAAAAAGTGAAATATTCCTTTAAATATGGTGCCTGGGGGGTGTCTGTAGTATGCCTGTGAAGTGCCACGTGTTTCCCGTGTTTAGAACAGTCCCTGCACAAAATGACATTAAACGGAAATAACACCATTTAAAACTGCTTGCGGTTTTAATGTTATATCTGGTTCCTGCAATATGGTTGAAAATCATTCAGAAAAATGGCATGGGTAGCCCTCCCTGCCCATTACCAGCCTATTTGGGTCTTGTACACATATTAAGGGGAACCCCGTACCCATATTAAAAAAAGGAAATGCGTGTGGCCCCCAGGCCCTATATACTCAGAACAGCAGTATACAGGCGGTGCAAACAAGACAGGGACTGTGTAGGTTTGTTGTGTTAAGTTGAATCTGTTTGTCATTTTCAACCGGTACATTTTTAAAGTGTAGCTCCAGTCAAAAAAACTATCTTTAAGCTTTTTGGAAAACATAGGGAAGGGTTATCACCCCTGTATAATTTGTTTTGTCGTCCATCTTTTTTCATCTCACTTGCTGCTGTCTCCTTGCGTTTGCAAGTAGGAGATGTTTGTAAGTTGGATGTTTGAAAGTAGGGGCCTGCCCTATATTATAGCGGTATGTACTGGGTACAGAGCACGCAGACAGCACGCACTATCTCCTAACACTACTGACTGCAAGCTCTATTATTACCCACTTGTTAGCCCAATGTTTGCATAAAGTGAAATATGAAGTTATGCTGAGTAAATAGATATCAAACATGTCACTCTTCAAAATTGCACATGCCCGTGGAATGGCGCCAAACGTCGCTACTTAAAAAATCCCCATAGGCGACGCTTTAAATTTTTTTTTACTGGTTACATGTTTTGAGTTGCAGAGGAGGTCTAGGACTAGAATTATTGCTCTCGCTCTAACATTCTCGGCGATACCTCACATGTGTGGCACATGCGAGCACATGGGGACATGGGCGCTTTAATTTTTATTTTATTTTTTTATTGTTCATTTTACTTTATTTATTTTAGTTTGACATTTTTTTTCCCAAAAATATATTTTTGATCACTTTTATTCCTATTACAAGAAATGTAAACATCCCTTGTAATAGGAATATGGGGTGACAGGTCCTCTTTACAGTGAAATCTGGGGGGTCAATATGACCCCACATCTCACCTCTAGGCTGGGAAGCCTGAAATAAAAAATAAAAAAAAGATTCTGGCTTTGATCGTACTGGCGAGTTGGTAGAAGCACCGGAGGGCGGTGAGGGGTGGGGGGCGTCTATGGCTGGGTATTTCAGGGTATCACTGAGTATGGCTGGGTATCTCTGAGTATGGCTGGGTATGGCAATTTATGGCAGGGTATTACAGAGTATTGGCGGGGTATTGGCGGGGTACTACAGAGTAATAGCAGGGTACTGCAGAGTATTGGGGGTACTGCAGAGTAATGGCGGGTACTGCAGAGTATTGGGGGGTACTGCAGAGTAATGGGGGTTACTGCAGAGTAATGGGGGTACTGCAGAGTAATGGCGGGGTACTGCACTGCAGAGTAATGGCGGGGTACTGCAGAGTAATGGCCGGGTACTGCAGAGTAATGGCAGGGTACTGCACTGCAGAGTAATGGCGGGGTACTGCACTGCAGAGTAATGGCGGGGTACTGCACTGCAGAGTAATGGCGGGGTACTGCAGAGTAATGGCCGGGTACTGCAGAGTAATGGCAGGGTACTGCACTGCAGAGTAATGGCGGGGTACTGCACTGCAGAGTAATGGCGGGGTACTGCAGAGTAATGGCGGGGTACTGCAGAGTAATGGCAGGGTACTGCAGAGTATGCACTGGTATTGCAGAAAAGGTGTGTGCACGGAAGGACTTGATGGGATGGCTAGTGGGCGGATTTGGTGGGACGGCCAGTGGGCAGGCCCTGGGGAATGTTGGCGGTCAGGCCTGGGGGGGCCCAGGCCTAAAGCTGTCTAAGGAGCCCCACAATTTCTGATGGCTGCCCTGAGCATAGCTAAAGGGGAGATTTGCGCTGCCGCAAAATACTTGAAGATGTTAGGAACCCCCAAGCCCTCTTGCAGCCAGTGAATGTAAAGGGTTGCTCTGGTGACTCTAGGGTATTTCTGTGCCCAGACAAATTGAAGGATCCGGTTTTGCAAGAGACTAAGAAAGAACTCTTATCGGTAGCGTGCAAAAATAATAAAGGACTTTAGATAAGATCATCATTTTAAAGGTGGAAATCCCTCCTATTTAAGAAAGGGAAGGGAATTGCCAATAATGCACGAGGGAGGTCAGGGTTCGTAGCAAGGGGTAGTAGTTAGCGGAGAATAAAGAGGAATAAGAAGATGTCAATTTAATGGCGCTGCTGCCTGTCACGATCTATTCTCCACCTGGGCAGTGCGTGGCTACACACTGTCCTCTCCTCTCCAGCTCCTATCCATGTGTTCCATGTATCGGAGCCACCTGAGCTGGTGCGGTAATGGGCAGGGGGTGTCGGCTTGAGATGAGGGGGATGTCCTCCACGGTGTTGTGACAGGGTTTGTCCTGGGGGGGCTGTACTGATGAAGGGAAGTAGCTTGTGCTAGGGGGGGCTGTACTGGTGGAGGGGGTGGTTTGTCCTGAGTGGGGCTGTACTGATGGAGGGGGTGGTTTGTCCTGGGGGGCTGTACTGATAAAGGGGGTAGTTTGTCCTGGGGGGCTTTCTTGATGGAGGAGGGGGTGGTTTGTACTGAGGGGGTCTGTACTGATGGAGGGGGTTTATACTTAGTGGGGGGGTCCATACTGAGGGAGGGGGGTCTGTACTAAGTGGGCGATCTAAACTGAGGAGGGACTATACTTTGTGGAGGGAGGGTCTGTACTGAGGGGGGGGGGGCTATACTTGGAAGGGGGTCTGTACTGAAGGAGGAGGGGTCTGTATTGAGGGGCAACTATAGTTGGAGCGGGGTGACACCATGTTTTACTGCACTGAGTGACACCAACCCTAATGACACCACTGTTATAATTTATGATTTCGTGTTTCTTTATCATACCCAGGATGTCTACTAGACTCTTGTCTAGACAGATTTAAGTGAGCTATTCCTAAGAATTACAGGCCTACGATACAAAACGCTAAATTTCTATGCAAAACAATGTACCACCGATTTAAGATGCAAAAATCTGACATAATCATACTGCCAGGGAGGTTAAAACTTACCTGGTCTCTGCCTGTGAAACTGGAGCCTATTAAAGGCACTAACATAGTGTGAATCCTGTACAATGTATGTGAAATAATACACTCTAATCTGATTTCTCGATGAACGCTTTTGCTACCACTGAAGTAAGGTCTGGCACTGGCCTGTAAGTTGACTCCTGACTGCTATAGCAGCCCCAGAGTCTGTTTACATTTTTTTAGCCAACGGTTTGTTGATTTTTTTTTTTCAATTCAATAGCTTTTAATGCTTTAATAAAAAAAAAATTAAGAAAACAACATTTTTACCATTTTTTTAGACAGATAGAGCTTTCTTTTGGTGGTATTTAATCACCATTGTTTTTTTTTTTTTTTTTTTGCTAAACAAATGAAAAGAGACTGAAAATTTGTTTCTGTTATAATACTTACTTACTGTAAATAAGTACATTTTCTCTGAGGTTTCATGGATGTGCACTGATGAGGCTGCACTGACAGGCACTGATGAGCTGGCGCTGACTGGTGCTGATGAAGTGGTACTGATGAGGTGGCACTTATGGGCATTGAGGAGGAGACACTAATATGCAGCACTAATGGGCACTGCTATGCAGCACTAATAGGCACTGAGAGGCACCACTGATATGCAGCACTGATGGGCACTCATAGGCGGCATTAATGGACACTGATAGGCAGCACTGATGTGCACTAATGGGTGACACTGATGAGCAATGATGGACACTGATGGGTGGCACTGATAGGCAGCACTGATGAGGAGGCACTGACAGGCATCACTTATGGGCACTGATTGGCAGTACTGGTGGGCACTGTTCAAATAACGAGGTGAAGCCACCAAAACAAACGATACCACATCCCAAATATTTAATGTTAAATGTAGAACAGGGGAAGAGGTAACCAACCTCACGGGACTTTTAACGGTATCGATAATTACAGAATGTGGAAGGAACCACATCACTGCTGGGCACTGGTGGGCTCTGGTGGGCAATGGTGGGCATCCCCATGGGGCTGCACTGATAATCACTGCACTGATTATCAGCGAAGGTCCCCATCAGGAGAACTGCTCTCTCCTTTACTGATGCTCTGTCACCATGAATAGAGGAATGCCAATAACTGGCACTTCCTAGTTATGCTGTGATCAGCTGTGATTAGACACAGCTGATTACATGGTAAAGACCCTTATGCCGCGTACACACGAGCGGACTTTTCAACATCCAAAGTCCGAAGGACTGAGTCCGTCAGACTATCCGATCGTGTGTGGGCTGCAACGGACTTTTGACTCGCCAAAGTCCGAAGGACTTTAGAATATGGAACATGCTTCAAATTTTCCCGAAGGAACTCCGCCGGACCCGGTCCCCTTCGAAAACTCCGCTCGTGTGTATGCTACTCCGACGGACTAAAACCGACGCTAGGGCAGCTATTGGCTACTGGCTATGAACTTCCTTATTCGAGTCGGGTCGTACGTCATCACGTTCGAATCCGTCGGAATTTAGTGTGATTGTGTGTGGCCAAGTCCGTTCGGCCGAAAAGTCTGTCAGAACTCCGTCGGAATTCCAGCAGAACTCCGACGGAACTCCTTTGGAAGTCTGTCGGGCATAAGTCCGCTCGTGTGTACGGGGCTTTAGGCTCTTTACCACAATCAGTGATGCAGTGTGTCAAAGCAACACACCTCACTACCAATCGGCATGCACAAGCAGCTTGTTCTGAAGGATGTCATATGACGCCCAGTCAGAAGGGAAGAACCACCACCTGGCTGTCATTTTGCTAAAGTTTAACCACTTACGAACCACCCGCTGTCAATGTACGTCGGCAGTTTGAAGAGGGATATCATTGTTATGAAAGCAGCTAGCTGCCAGAACACGTGTATCCTCTTCTTCAGTGGGCGGTCCGCTTTCAGATAAAAGTGGTCTCTGTGGTGGATACGCCACAAGATCACTTATATCGGCGGTGGGAGAGGGCCCCTCTCCCACAGGCTCCGGTGCCCTCCACCACTTACCAGAGCCACCGGCAGCGGCAGAGGCGATCGCATCTGCTCCCATCTGTGGTGTAGAGCTGAGTGAGAGGAAGATGGCCCCCACCCATCTCCATACCATTGCAGGTCAGAAGCGATGTCAAAACGCCACTTCCGCCCATAGCTCTTAAAGAGACTTTTTTTCTTCAAACTACATTTTTTTATTGCATTGTAGTGTAAATATGAGATCTCAGGTCTTTTTGACCCCGTATCTCATATTTAAGAGGTCCTGTCATGCTTTTTTTCTATTACAAGGGATGTTTACATTCATTGTAATAGGAATACACGTGACACCATTTTTTTTAAAAAAGAACAGTGTAAAAATAAAAAATAAAAGGTAAAATAAATAAGAAAAAAAAATGTTTTAAACGTGCCCCGTCCAGCCGAGCTCACGTGCAGAAGCGAACGCATATGTGAGTAGCGGCCCCATATGAAAATGGTGTTTAAACCACACATATAAGGTATCGCAGTGATCAGTAAAGCGGGAGCACAAACTCTAGCCCTAGACCTCCTCTATAACTTAAAACATGCAACCTGTAGAATCTTTTAAACACTGGGTATGAATTTACTCGGCGTAACATCTTCTTTCGCAATATAAAAAAAAAAAATTGGACTAACTTTACTGATGTCTTATTTTTAATTTAAAAATGTGTATTTTTTCCAAAATAAGTGTGCTTGTAAGACCGCTGCACAAATACGGTGTGAAAAAAAGTATTGCAACAATACATTGTCACTGACACTGTCCTTGAGAACCGTACTGTTCCATAACACCACATACAGCTAAAAGACATCTCTCAAGCATGTAATTTATAAGATTGTTTTACCTGTGTCATCTTTGAAGTCTCGTTAAAAAGAAGATTTTTTCTTGTTGTTTGACTGTCGCTTGCCTATTGGCCTTGAAATTCGACAAAACTTAATTTTAAGATATGCCCCTTTGGACTTCAATGGAAACATATTTACGTTCATATTTTTTGGACTTTACGATGGGTTTGATGAACACCCTGTAAATCAAAACCAGCCACATATGCTTATTGTTAATTTTCTGCTTTTATCATACCATATAGAGGTTCACCACTTGTTTAAGTCCCTTTATATAGAAATTAAGAAGCATATATGACATAAATAAAGCATTAACTTGAAGTAACTTTAAAGCAAATAATACTTTTATATAAGTTTTATAACATAATGTAAAAGATGTTTTGCAAATCATATCAAGATTATCATGAAATATAATTCACAAAAGACAAACATAAAAATGTTGATGTTTGATTTTTTTTTTTTTTTTTTTTTTTTTTTTTTTTTATATGTTACAGTGTATCTAAAGGTAAAACTTTTTCATTTTAGTTTTGGTCAGTCCAAAACTAAAATAAATATAACCACTGTCATTTTATTTTTTAACTTCTGTCTTTGCTCCTCTAGAGTAATTCACCCTCTCTATTTTTGCTAGTGATTATTGTCACTGGGACTTAAATTAGGGAAAAAATAAATAAAAATAAAAAATCAGTTGTGTCCAGAAAATGAATAGCGGGAAATCTTCAAATAGGGTTATTTGTTCTGTTGACAATTATCTAAAGCCTCATACACACGATTGGACTTTATACAAACTTTCCCGTGGACTTTTGTACAAAGGGTGTTGTACTTGTTAAGCATATACACGATCTGACATTTTCAGCCAACTTTCACCAAATCACGTGGTTTTTTTTGCTCTTTACCGCCACCTTTGGTCAACTTCTGTATTGTCGTCTGATCTTTTTCATTGGTTCTGAGCATGCGTGTTTGTAAAGTCCGATGGTATTCTGTACACACGATTGGACTTTGCTCCATCGGACTTATGTTGTCGAAAAAGTTTGTCTGTTCACACAACCAACATTTGTATAATGAAAACCGAAAAAGTTTGTCCAATGGAGCGTACACACGGTTGGGTGTTGCCTTAAAACAAACTAATTTGCATGTTTGTTGTCAAAAAGTCAGATCGTGTGTATGAGTTAAGAAGGAACTTACCTCACTATGGAGACATTTATTCTTACTTTCTGTCGTGCCTAAGGAACAGGAAGTGAAAGGAAATTTCTGGAATGAGACACGGATGAGTGGGCTTAAGATACACTTTTCACTTACTTTGACAATGTTGTCAGTATATCTGAAATATGCAGGGAAATTAAGAGAATCTCTGCTAGATAATGAGCATATGTAGATGGAAAGTAGTGTGTGAGATAACAGGAGAAGAAATAGAGGGTATACGGATGTTACATACTAAGAGCACAACAAGTAGTATGCCTTGAAACTATAATAACAGTTAAACTAAAAGGGAGAAATATGGGGGCTCTTACTGACATCCATCTGTAGCACAATAGGGCCTTCTTATAATAGACAGTATTTACATGTCCCATATTATCACATATCCCAAAAATGAGAGAATTATTCCTCTTTCGGATTATAGGGTGCATCCGTGTATTACATTCTTATACATTCCAATAGCCATCTAAAAATAAGAGAATTATTCCTTTATCCTACACTTGAATGTACCCCTGGACGCAAGCTGGAATTTTCCAACTTCGTAACATGGTCCATCTCATTACTCGTACTTTTCATTGAATTACAGTGAAAACACCAGATCCCTAAACATCTCTTCTACTCATATCTCCAATTTAAACATTACTTCCATTCTCAGTCACAAGCTCTGGCCCTAGACAACCCATCCCATTCAAACTTTTATGTGCCCAAGGACCACACCAGATCCACCTCATCTCAGACATTTATAAGTTTCTCCACAACGTCCTCCCATTGACTAATACACACCATTTATATATGCAAAATGGTCCCAAATTTTCCAATGAACTATCTTTCTCCCTCAATGGCAGAAGATCTGGGAGATGAAATCATTCAGGTGTATTGAACAAAGAGAGATGGCTTATAAAATTGTATTTTTCTGGTATAGGAGCCCCGAGGTTTTGCATAACTATGATCACAAGTTTCCTCTAATGTGCTGGAGGTGCTAGGATAACATTGGCTCTCTATTTCACATATTTTGGGATTGCCCCACTGTCCAACCATTCTGGACCTTCATCCATTCTGGACCTTCATCCATTATGTTATTGTACGTTTATTCTGTTTTTGTCTGCGTATGACCCAAGTCATTTTTGATAACCATACTGTTCAAAAAATGCACTTTCTTCTTTGACATGTTATATTTTTCATGAAAAAAACTAAATAAATATACAATTAAAAAAAAAATGCTATTAATTATGTTGAATTATGTTGAAAATGAGTTTCTAGTTTTTAAGACATTTCTGACAAAAATGTCAGAAAACAAATCAGATGTGCATATGCAAATAATACATGTGAATCCTATAAGCCACTTTTAAATCAGTGTTAAAACAAACATAATCGTCCATAAGATGATTTCCTACATGGACCATCCATTGCTCTTTTAGTGCAAAAAGACTTGGTGCAAATGTGAAGATCTTCACCCTGAGCCACACATATCTGCTCACCTTCATTAAATGACCTCCTGCATTACATTAGGTCTCAAAGGCTTGTTCCCCACAAAGGGTTAAAACCCAAGTATGATCTCTCCCTTATCCTGATTTGCCATTCAGACCACAGGCTCCAACAGAACAATCCTCATAGTGTGCATTGAATTCTGAAACACAAATAAACTAGCATAGTGGTCACTGTGTACTTGATTTAAATTAAAGTGAGTTTAAAAATACTCGCACACGTAGGAACTCTCAGTGCAAAGAGAGAAAACTCACCAGTGCAAACTACAGCTCCCAGATACCTCTCAGCATGATGAGTTTACTGACACACAGAACTAAGGGAGAAATCATACTGCAGTTTTACGCCTTTGTGAGGAACAAGACTCATATTATCAAGGATGTTATTTAATGGAAGTGAGCAGATAAATGTGGCATGGGGCGAAGATCTTTACATTTGCATGGAGTGATTTTGTATTAGAAGAGCACTGGATGGCTAATGTTGGGAGTCATCTTGTCACTTATGAATGCTTATGTTTCAACAGTAATTTAGAGTGGAATATCAGTGATTTAGAGTGGAATATCATCAGATGTGCATATACAAATAATGCACATGAATCTTAAATAGGTAAGATACAAATTCACAAACAATATACATTCACAAAATATATTTTTGGTGAATGTGTATTGGAAAATACAATTATTTTGTGTATATATTTTTTGTGAATGTATATTGTTGGTGAATTTGTATCTTACCTATTTAAGATTCATGTGTATTGCAGGCAGCACAGTGGTGTAGTGGTTAGCAGTTAAAAGGGTCGCTGGTT
The DNA here is from genome assembly GCF_037356315.1 of Lithobates pipiens. Lineage (NCBI taxonomy): Eukaryota > Metazoa > Chordata > Amphibia > Anura > Ranidae > Lithobates > Lithobates pipiens. Next base: position 209,380,631 of record NW_027507718.1, on the reverse strand, counting down.
TGAATCCCAACCACGACACTACCTGCCTAGAGTTTGCATGTTCTCCCTGTGCCTGTGTGGGTTTCCTCTGGGTACTCTGGTTTCCTCCCACACTCCAAAGACATACTGGTAGGTTAATTGGCTTCTGTCCAAAATTGGCCCTAGTATATGAATGGGGACCTTGGATGGTGAGGTCTTTGAGGGTAGGGACCAATGTGAGTGTGCAATGTAGGCATAGGAACAATTGTAGACACTCACTGAGGTTGGACTGGTGTCTTTATTCAACCTTACTAACTATGTAACTATAACATTAAACTGGCAGTAACACACAAAAAAAAAATAAAAAAAATTCACGTGTATTATTTGTATATGCACATCTGATTTGTGCATAAGAGAATTTTTCAGCGGGGTTATTGACTGCACTGTATACATGTTATGTGTTGGTTTTATATGCTAGATTTATACATTCTTTCATAACAATATAAATATAACCCAACATTCTTATAGGGTGAAAAGTCCAGATAGTAAATCCATTAAAGGGCACTACAGTGGACCACACAACAGTTGCTCCTTAATAAAAACATCTATTCTCGACTATTCTGTTGTTGGAGAAAAGGTAGAAAAGGAACATTCATGGTTTTGGGTTTGCTACAGAGACAGGGTTTAACAGGAATAAGAAAATGTTGCCCTATGCGGAGATGAATGGACAAATACCTGTGGGGTTAACAATGTTCTAATTTTGTTTTCAAATATGTTGGAATGTGTGGAACCCTCTGATAATGGAAGGCAGTATGTTGTATATCAACCAACTAAAATTTTAAATATCTCAGATTTTTTTAAAGTATAAAGTGTCTACTGTGTATTAAAGGCATGCTTATATTTTTTATGCAAGTCTTTGTTTTTATGTTTTAAAGTGGAAGTAAACCCATCAATTTAACAGTATCAAAAAACAGTTACATTCCCGGCATGCCGGGAATGCTAACTGCACATTGCTTGTGCTCTCAGTCAAACTGTCAAACCATCAAATGGCTGGTGTCATAACTGATTACATGTGCAGCACCATAAACAGGGTCAAAAATGGCAGCTTCTGTGGCTGAAAACGATAGGAGGGTTTACTTCCACTTTAAGATGCGGTTTCTCACTATAGAAATAAACATCCAACTTCAAGCTGGAAGGCATAAAGGGGATAATTTAATAGAATTCCTTACAGCTGATACATCAGTTTTATGTACCTTGTATCTGAGCTTCTTCATCAGACTCCGTTTATATAGTAAGTAAAAGGCACGTTTATTACTCTGTTATATTTCTGCCCTACTACATAAATTATAAAAGGTCATCCCTGGACATGGAAAATAGCATTTAAAACTAGATAACGTTAGTTATACTGCACATTCCAACCCATATTAAACCCCAAAAATAATAGAATGTTAGAATGTTTCCACATGAAATTTGCAAATAAAACTCCATATTAAACAGAAAAAATGCCTGGGAAAACAGACCCATTCATATGCCAAGTACATGAAAAACTTGGTAATAAATAGTTCATTTTTTTACATTTTATTAAGTACATTTGTTGTGTTCAAGAACTGAAGGTCAGTAAACACAATCTGTGCTTAATTTCTATTACATTTTATTAATGCATTCTCCTTTCTTCAAAACTGTGCTTGTGGATATAGTTGCTTTTTTTCCACCTACATATGCTAACCACAGACTATGAAGAAATGTTTTATATTTCATGTTGCTCAATGAGCTTCATTTTTGTGATGCAAAGTGGAAGGTACACGCAACTACTGAGTTTTTTAGAACTTCCCCTATTAGAAAAAAAAAAACACTGCGTGTGATCATTTGTTACAGAGGGTCCAGATGGAAATGTTCGTGGTGAAAAGAATGAAAGGATTACTCCTAGCTTTAGGACATTCCTTAAATTAATTTCAGCTTTTGTTTTTTTTTTAAATCTATTTAATGCTTTACTGATACTCATTTATCCCTGAAACAAGAAGGCCACCCAAAAGCAGATAGTAATAATTGCTGAACTGTACAAGTCACTGTACAGAGTCACTGTACTCCTTAAGACAACTGTTCTTACCTATATAAACCAGAAAACCCTCGTGTGTACCCTTTGGTCTTGTTTTCACTTTGTAAGGATCTGTCATTTTCTATGTTTGGGCTAAGCCAAGCCTACCTGCCTTTACTGTGCCCAGAAAGCATACCCTTAACCACTTGACCTCCTGGAAGATTTACCCCCTTTATGACCAGGCAATTTTTTGCGATACGGCACTGCATTATTTTAACTGACAATTGCACAGTCATGCAACACTGTACCCAAATTAAATTGATGTTCTTTTTTCCCCACAAATCTTATGATGGTATTTGATTGCCTCAGATTTAATAATTTTTTTATTTTTTTGCGCTATAAAGAAAAAAAAACGTCAATTTTGAAACAAAAAAAATCCCAAATTTTTTACTTTTTGCTATAAAGCATATCCAATAAAAAATGTAAAAAAAATCGAATTTCTTCATAAATTTAGGCCAATGTATATTCTGCTACATATGTTTGGTTAAAAAAAAATCCCAATAAGAGTATATTGATTGATTTATGCAAAAGTTATAGCATCTGCAAACTATGGGATATTTTTATTTATTTGTATTCTTTACTAGTAATGGCACCAATCAGCAGCTTATAGCAGGAATGGGATATTGTGGCAGAGATTCTGACACTTTTGACACTTTTTGGGGACCAGTGACATTAATACAGGGATCATTGCTAAAAATATGCACTATCACTGTACTAATGGCACTGGCTAGGAAGGAGTTAACATCAGGGGCGATCAAAGGATTCATTTTGTGCCTAGCCAGTGTTGTACTATACTATGTGAGGTGCATTTACTAAGGGAAGAGATGGATTTTATTCCCTGCTTTGCAGGGACACAAACTTCATCCCTTCCCTCCTGTCAGAGTGACAATCTGCCTTGTTTACAGATCGCAGTCCTGTCTCTCTGTGTGATGATCGGCGGGTGCCAGGGGACACTGGGCACCCTGCACCCGCTAATCGCCTTCCGCTGTGTGTAATCACAGCGAAAGCGATCCGCTGTCGGCATGCATGTGTGCCCCCTACCAGAAAAAATGTTGGATCATGCATACATGGTCCGGCTCACAGGTGCCACCCTGTAGCAGTAAAACTGCTATAGGGTAGACCTAAAGTGGTTAACGGTCACTTAGATGCTTTCATCAAAGAGAGACAGTTAAAGTGTTTTTTCTTTTAGAAGGAACTCTTTTTTGTAACAACAGTATCTTTCCTTTAAAGGACAGCATACAGGAATACAGTAAGTAAGTTGCATTTCTTACTATCGGTATAAAGGAACTATAAAATGAGTAAACATATCAATAAAGACATTTTTTTTGTTGCACGGAAAACTCTTGATAGGCAAGCCTATTCTGTATGGTAGGCTAATTTAGCCACCAAATATATTTCAATTTATGATCCCTTATTGTTGTATGATAAATTGGCAAAAAATGTGCCAGTGTATCTTTGAGGCATCCTTGTAAAGTACTTTAAACTGTAAGGTGCTAATTAAAACAAAATGGGGTCTGTTTTATATATTTTCTAGGATGTTTTATGTGGAACAGCTATTGTTTTGCGATATGGTCTAACCAGAACCTTTCCACAGAGAACATTAAAGCTAAGCTGAATCATTTGCAGAGGAATAGGACAATAACAGAGACACTCTGAGTCTGAATTTACCAAATTTCTGTCTTTGAAAATCAACCATCAAAGTTAAATAAAATAAATAAAACTGGGTTTTTAAAATGTCTAAGGCTACAGTTTCTATAAAGACGCGATGATCATTTTAATAATCAGCAGCTGTTTAAATTCTGAGCAATTTTCAAAATTAAATTCTTTTCCATTTATACAACATAACAAGGTGATAATAGGTCACGTATTACATCTTGTTTTTGGACACACTAATAAAGGCAACAAATGCTGGCATCACTAAAACTGGCCATTTTCAAAATAATAGCCAGATGTTCGCATATAAAAAAGCATTAAGGTCCTTTGTGGGAACAAGTTAGAAGTGTCAGCAGGCCATCAGGACACACCTGCTACCGACCAAAGTACACCAGCAGGGGCTGTTACTGATACCGCACAGCTTCATGGAAGAGCCAGTGATCCATACAGAGGACTTTATAGAACCCATGGACTGCATGTCGCTGCTTCAGATGCTGTATATGTAGACCCCTTTCCTATGTCTCCAGGGCATACATGGGCACCACTAAAAGGACACATAAGGGCCCTTTCACCACAGTCCTTCTCACTGGCTGAACAGCTCCCAGACACCAGCCTTTTAGCCCAGCATCAGATAGGGTGTCCAAGGAGATGGCCTATTTATCTCTCTTTGTATATGATGCCACCAAGCCTGCATCCCTTACATCCAGTAACATGTATTTTGCCCAAATCTTAGGAGGGCACAGCACATCTCATTCTGCCACTATCAACTAAGAGCATACTGTACAATACCTCTTTCCTCCAAACTTTGGAATATCTATACTGACAAAGAAAGCATGGTGGACGATGATGGAAAGACAATATTAAGCATATCCCAACCAGCAAAGACCTTACATTCTTAATTTGTGAGGTCAGGGGAATATATAACTTCAAAATAACTACTCTCTGCACTGACTTAAAACACCTAAAGCAAAGGCCCCTTGAAGATGTCAGCACAACGAAACGCTGCATCGGGGTGGGCTGGACAGGAAGAGACTTTATCCCACTGATGCAAATTGTGGTGAGCGATATTTCCATGAGAATAGCATCACTCTTTCCGTAGATTGTTTTCTGTAACAGAAGAGTTACTGCTATTTGTGATTAAGCACTGTTACCCTGGTGCACAGCTGTGCACCAATGAATGTGAGTGAGCAATTCTATCTTTTTAGTATATAATTTTAAACAAATTGTGGATTTTACACCATGCATTTTTCTTTTCTTTATGGCTGTATCTGGACTTCAATGGAGATCGTAGGAGATACAGATTGAGGTGCTGATTTGGGACCCCCATCCTTTAAAAGGGGATTATTGCTATAGGACCCATATTGTGAATAGGGTCATGGTTTGCATGGAAGAATATAAGAAAGACTTTATGAACCATGAAATATCACATAATGTGATGAACACTTTATGGACACCTTTTATTTGCTTTATTTTTTCACTTTTATATGTTCAAAACAGGTATGGGAAGGAGATCAGCAGCAATTATCAAAAGTAACGTACTAACATCCCTAATAATAACAAGGCACAAAGAGTTGAGGAACTGGGATTTTAAAGGTACACCATATACACAAACAGACAACAATGTAAAAAGGCAATATATAAATCATTTATTAAACATAAACAAGATAAAAGTAAGTACCACAGTTACAGTCAACATTCTGGGTATAACACACATCTCAACCCTAACTGCATGAGAGAACTGGGGTCACATACAGGTTTATTCTCTTGTCCTACTATTTCAACATGTTTCACCAAGTCGGCTTCATCAGCAAAAGGACGAGAATATCCAATAGACATAAAATTACAAGATATGCAAAGCCTTAGGTGTGTAGAAGGAAAAAGGAAGAGAAAAGCATAACAGTTAATGAACAACAATTCAAATATTAAATACAATGAATGTACAAATATGGCTTACAGCAATACACAAAAAGAAATATATATAATATACACTTATAATGTTACATAATCCCGCTCAAGGATTGCACAGCCGATGACTGCCCTCCGACAAACACCCCCAAAACCCCCTCTTTCCTGCCCCTATCCGATCTTTGTCTTTAGATACCTGTACAGACACCCAAGGATCTGGAACTGGACATTAGCATTGCCCCAATGGGGATGCTGTCTGGTTGCAGGTCCGCTTTGAGGTTCTCAATCTTCTACGGCTTTCTGAGTTCACCTTAAACCCTAGGGGCAGGGGATTGTGTTCCGTCACTTGGTAGTGTCTGCACGGTATGTTTATGCTGTAAATCACAGCCTAAAGGTTTGGGAGCTCTTGAGACAAACGGACTTTGTGTAAGGTACTTTTTCATTATTTTAGTGCGGTGAATTGGGAGGAGAAATCATTGGGAATTTGATTGATCTATGGTTGTTTGCTGTTTATTCATTTAAGTGGACTCCCTTTCCCTCTCTCGCTGCCTAGCTTTTTCTTAGATGTATTTTTACCCTGTATTGGGACTTTTTGATCCTCTCTTTTTTCTGGTGCGCTCCCTCAGTATAGAGATTCTTTGTGAGGTTGGAGCCACACTACAATAGGATATATAGAAGTGAGAAGCATATATAACAAATGTGAGATATTTCTAGTATATTCATACCCTATTATAGTGTATTTGATCTCTGTCTTATTATCCCTATCTATACATTTTTGTAGATCTTTAGACAGTGGGCCATATAGGGAGATTCAGTTAAGACTCTGTGCAGTTTACCTGTCCGTCGGAGCTCACAACATTGAGATTATGTGTGGTTGCCAATCAAGATATGGGCCTTTGGTGAATATAGTCCATTTAGGAGTTGTCCTATGGATCTGGGCTCACTTTATGCCCAATCTAATTCTCATATTGATGTTGTATTATACATATTGCAGGCATTGCTGTGTTTACATTTGTCAGTGAGATCATAGAAGTTTCATCCCTACGGGTATTCTGACACAGTTGGATCGGTTTTTGCGGGTAGGTGGGAGGGGGTGGGGAGGGCTCTGTTGTTCTTTATCCTCTTTTCTCTCCTTTGTCTCCCTCCCCCCCACCTTATTTTTTTTCTTCCTTCTCCTCCCTTTCTTCTTTTTTTGTATTGCTGTAAGCCATATTTGTACATTCATTGTGTTTAATATTTGAATTTATGTTCATTAATTGCTATGCTTTTCTCTTCCTTTTTCCTTCTACACACCTAAGGCTTTGCATATCATGTCATTTTATGTTTATTGGGTATTCTCATCCTTTTCCTGATGAAGCCGACCTGGTGAAACATGTCTAAATAGTAGGACAAGAGAACAAACCTGTATATGACTCCAGTTCTCTCGGCAGTTAGGGTTGAGATGTGTGTTATACCCAGAATGTTTACTGTAGTTGTGGTACTTTTATCTTGTTTATGTTTAATAAATGATTTATATATAGCCTTTTTACATTGTTGTCTGTTTGTATATATGGTGTACCTTTAAAATCCCAGTTCCTCAGCTCTTTGTGCCTTTTATTTGTATATGCTTTGAGCATTGAAAGCACAGTTGTGTCAAATAGATGTGCTATTAAGTGGTTAATATTTGGTATATAATCACTGTTTGTTACCTAGCACAGTGATATATACAGTATACAATATATGAATTATATAGCAAAATGTCAAAACACTTAAAAGAGAAGTCTAGCCAAAGCTCGTTTGTACATGCCCTATGGATCACAGGAGTGCAATTAATTTTGCACTCCTGTGACCCATTTTCAGCAGAGAGCGGGCTAAAGTCCACTCTCTGCTGATGACATTGGTATCAGTCCAGGCACAGCGTCATTTCAGGTGTCTGGACTGACACACGGCTTAGCCTCTCATCAAGCCGCTGAGAACCTGAGCTGGCCACCCCCTCCACAACTCAGTGCTGCAATGAACGAGGAGGGTGCAGAGCAGAGAGCTGTGACTGACAGTCTACAGCCCTCTGTTCATGGAGCTGTGAAAACTGAGCGATCGGCGGCGTTTGCACTGGGGGACAAATGCAGCATTGGACCAATGCTGCATTGACCTAGGTAAGTATAAAACTGAAAAAAAACTCCAAACTACAAACAAGATAACAAGATCTCAATGTAATTCAAACACAACTCATCCTCCAATGCTTAAATGCAAGAGAGATCACCCAATGCTCAGTGGTGAGAGAGATCACTCAATTCTCAGTTGAGAGAGCAACAGTGATACCTTGAAGATCATGATAATAGAGACCAATGCAACAACATATGAATCAGACTCATCCTTCAAGAAATACTCAACAACAGACTAGGGAAACTTGCCCCTCATCGCATCAAACTTGACCATGCGTACATTACTTTCAGACCTCTAGGGATCACCAGGAGTATGTGCTTTGTCATTTAAAGAATACATCACTACAGGCTTCATTTGGAATTCAATTAGTCTGAAATACAGCTGTGCCCCTACCTCTTGTGGACAACCCTACAAAACTTAATATATAAAGGTGCATACAAACTAGTGCTAAAGATACAATTAACTAATTGGTTGCACGTGGCGCTGTTACCTGTGTGCCTTTCAGTCAACACTCCCTAATCTTCTAAAAAATCCTATCCCACATCATACAAAATGTGATAATTAATAAACACTTAAATAAATACCCAAATTTTCATTTAGATTAAGTGTACAGTGACAAAAATAAACAAACGTGAATATAGTCCATCCACCGAATATAAGAAAATCTAGAGTATATATAAAAAAATTTATATATAAAAATAAAGCAAAATAGATAAAGCAAAAAAACATATAATATCAAATAAAGAGTCTTTTTATAGAAGCGTGAACAAATCTCCAGTGTTTAAATTTCTTTATACACGTGACTCCTTCACCACACCATCCGTGCTTAATGGCCCCCCTTCGTGAAAAAACTCACCAAATGCTAAGCCTTACACTCTCGTGTGAGGCAAAAGGGCTTGCAACAGATCTCTCAAGATGTATTTCAGATATCAGCACATCCGATTTAATCTTCTCCAATTGCGTACTTCAATGTGTATATATAAATACCTCAAAGAAAAATCACAGAGGGAGACCCCAATAGTGTAATACTGCAATCACTCTTTAATATAAAAAATCGCACTCTTTATGCACTCACATGAACTAAAAAGGGTAAAATCACTTCAAAAGGATAAAGAAACTTGCTTCACAAATCCACTCCACTACAACATTCTGAGTACGTCGGGGCATTGGTGGTCACAGCGGACTTATTAGATACTGGATCGCTAGATCTCACCCCTCCTCGTGCGTCCCGCCTGGTCCCACACAGCAGGTCCGTTCGAAAAAGGCGCCTTCAGATCAGATGATTCAGTCCACTTAGTCCTGTACCTCCTTCCCAGCTCCGTGTATGTCAGCTCAATATTCACCAGATAGCCACGCCCCCGACATGTTTCGTCATATCAGACTTATTCATGGGATTGGCTATCTGGTCTAGCAGCCCACCTTATATTTCCCCATCATCCAATCAGCTCATCTCACTGTCAGTCTCACATCCATATTGCTGGGATGTGTCCTGTCGTACACATTAAGCGCCGAAGCCAGAGCTATGATTCGCGCATGCTCAAATCGCAGTATTCGATATCCCCCTTTTTTTCGAAAACTGGTGATCGAAATATTCGATCCGCCAATACGTTACGGTCTCCGGTGCATGTGTCAAAGTATACTAGGTACGTCGAAGCATTCGACCATAGTTGTAATATTCGACATGCAGTAAATTCCGCTCAGATGTTCACACAGGCTGCGTCCCACCAGGTCGCGCATGCGCCGAGATCGAACCCGCATGTCCCCGTCTCCACAATACTCCAGTATGAGAATCCGTGTCACCGTCTTCTGGAACCAAATAAAGTGCGAAACCAATCACAATACCTATGGTGGTGTCAGTCCCCATCTATAGTATCTCTCCATCTATGAGGCACTATCTTTCTCCATAACACCCTGTACCCAGTACACACTGCTTAATCGATGTGTTCTCACACAGTAGATGAACCAGTCTGTCTCCAGATACAGACTGTTGCACTTATCTACCGCTGTGTCACCAATGCGCCAACGTTTACACCAATGATTAACATATAATATAAACTAACCCATTAGTGCACATTTTCATTATTAACCTGGAACATTCGATATACAGCTTCAATTAAAAATCAAAATGGAGATGTATATATATCTGAAGCAACATCTAAAGTGTAAATACACAAATAAAACTCCAAATAAAGGTCATTTTAAAACAAATAGAACATCGTTTTAAAACAAATAGAACAGGAAACTACTATAATTAGCCCTAGAAGAGACATAATAAGTATTCTCATAATAAACTCAGAACTCCCCCATCAATAACTTCACACCTATTATACAGACATGAAGATTAATGATCGGCAGCCTCAAAAACACTTCCATATCGGAGTGACACCCTTCCCTCTATAATGTTTAAAAGACAATACTTATGGCCTATTAGTGACTACATGTCACTAATATAGCAGTTCAGGTCCAGTTCTACATTCATACCTCTCGGATGAAGGCTCTTCAGCGAGAAGATCCACCTGGTTTCCCTCTGTGACAGATCTCTAACTCGATTAGAGCCCCTCCAAGAGGGATGAACATGGTCTATTCCACAGAACTGCAATAAATTTGGATTTTGTTGGTGATATTCTTTGAAATGTAATGATACGCTATGGTACTGGTAACCTTTACGGATATTAGTCAAATGTTCTGAGATACGTACTCTCAATAATCTCTTGGTGCGTCCTACATACAGTAAGTTACAGGGGCACCACAGTAGGTACACGACATGTGTCATATTACACGTCATGAATTCCTTAATGTCAAATGTTTCACCCTCACTGTTCGTTATTGAGGTGACTCCCCTATTTATCTGCTGTACAGATAACTCGATCACCGATGTTAGGTGCCCGTCTGTAGATAAACCCTGGAGTTTTGGGTATCACACTCCCCAGATGTTTATCCCTTCCCAAAATATGCCAATGTGTCCTGAAATTGGCATATTTTGGGAAGGGATAAACATCTGGGGAGTGTGATACCCAAAACTCCAGGGTTTATCTACAGACGGGCACCTAACATCGGTGATCGAGTCGTAAAAAAGATCCTGGACCCTCCTCAGCGAACAACTATTTCGGGGGAACTGAAAGGCTTTTATGCCTGTAGGAGGTGTATCTGTTGTAGGACTGTACAGCAGATAAATAGGGGAGTCACCTCAATAACGAACAGTGAGGGTGAAACATTTGACATTAAGGAATTCATGACGTGTAATATGACACATGTCGTGTACCTACTGTGGTGCCCCTGTAACTTACTGTATGTAGGACGCACCAAGAGATTATTGAGAGTACGTATCTCAGAACATTTGACTAATATCCGTAAAGGTTACCAGTACCATAGCGTATCATTACATTTCAAAGAATATCACCAACAAAATCCAAATTTATTGCAGTTCTGTGGAATAGACCATGTTCATCCCTCTTGGAGGGGCTCTAATCGAGTTAGAGATCTGTCACAGAGGGAAACCAGGTGGATCTTCTCGCTGAAGAGCCTTCATCCGAGAGGTATGAATGTAGAACTGGACCTGAACTGCTATATTAGTGACATGTAGTCACTAATAGGCCATAAGTATTGTCTTTTAAACATTATAGAGGGAAGGGTGTCACTCCGATATGGAAGTGTTTTTGAGGCTGCCGATCATTAATCTTCATGTCTGTATAATAGGTGTGAAGTTATTGATGGGGGAGTTCTGAGTTTATTATGAGAATACTTATTATGTCTCTTCTAGGGCTAATAATAGTAGTTTCCTGTTCTATTTGTTTTAAAACGATGTTCTATTTGTTTTAAAATGACCTTTATTTGGAGTTTTATTTGTGTATTTACACTTTAGATGTTGCTTCAGATATATATACATCTCCATTTTGATTTTTAATTGAAGCTGTATATCGAATGTTCCAGGTTAATAATGAAAATGTGCACTAATGGGTTAGTTTATATTATATGTTAATCATTGGTGTAAACGTTGGCGCATTGGTGACACAGCGGTAGATAAGTGCAACAGTCTGTATCTGGAGACAGACTGGTTCATCTACTGTGTGAGAACACATCGATTAAGCAGTGTGTACTGGGTACAGGGTGTTATGGAGAAAGATAGTGCCTCATAGATGGAGAGATACTATAGATGGGGACTGACACCACCATAGGTATTGTGATTGGTTTCGCACTTTATTTGGTTCCAGAAGACGGTGACACGGATTCTCATACTGGAGTATTGTGGAGACGGGGACATGCGGGTTCGATCTCGGCGCATGCGCGACCTGGTGGGACGCAGCCTGTGTGAACATCTGAGCGGAATTTACTGCATGTCGAATATTACAACTATGGTCGAATGCTTCGACGTACCTAGTATACTTTGACACATGCACCGGAGACCGTAACGTATTGGCGGATCGAATATTTCGATCACCAGTTTTCGAAAAAAGGGGGATATCGAATACTGCGATTTGAGCATGCGCGAATCATAGCTCTGGCTTCGGCGCTTAATGTGTACGACAGGACACATCCCAGCAATATGGATGTGAGACTGACAGTGAGATGAGCTGATTGGATGATGGGGAAATATAAGGTGGGCTGCTAGACCAGATAGCCAATCCCATGAATAAGTCTGATATGACGAAACATGTCGGGGGCGTGGCTATCTGGTGAATATTGAGCTGACATACACGGAGCTGGGAAGGAGGTACAGGACTAAGTGGACTGAATCATCTGATCTGAAGGCGCCTTTTTCGAACGGACCTGCTGTGTGGGACCAGGCGGGACGCACGAGGAGGGGTGAGATCTAGCGATCCAGTATCTAATAAGTCCGCTGTGACCACCAATGCCCCGACGTACTCAGAATGTTGTAGTGGAGTGGATTTGTGAAGCAAGTTTCTTTATCCTTTTGAAGTGATTTTACCCTTTTTAGTTCATGTGAGTGCATAAAGAGTGCGATTTTTTATATTAAAGAGTGATTGCAGTATTACACTATTGGGGTCTCCCTCTGTGATTTTTCTTTGAGGTATTTATATATACACATTGAAGTACGCAATTGGAGAAGATTAAATCGGATGTGCTGATATCTGAAATACATCTTGAGAGATCTGTTGCAAGCCCTTTTGCCTCACACGAGAGTGTAAGGCTTAGCATTTGGTGAGTTTTTTCACGAAGGGGGGCCATTAAGCACGGATGGTGTGGTGAAGGAGTCACGTGTATAAAGAAATTTAAACACTGGAGATTTGTTCACGCTTCTATAAAAAGACTCTTTATTTGATATTATATGTTTTTTTGCTTTATCTATTTTGCTTTATTTTTATATATAAATTTTTTTATATATACTCTAGATTTTCTTATATTCGGTGGATGGACTATATTCACGTTTGTTTATTTTTGTCACTGTACACTTAATCTAAATGAAAATTTGGGTATTTATTTAAGTGTTTATTAATTATCACATTTTGTATGATGTGGGATAGGATTTTTTAGAAGATTAGGGAGTGTTGACTGAAAGGCACACAGGTAACAGCGCCACGTGCAACCAATTAGTTAATTGTATCTTTAGCACTAGTTTGTATGCACCTTTATATATTTTGATAGTTTGTAAGAAGTGGCAGCTAAGGTGTAGAATTCGTGTCATTTAAGCGCTGTGGTGATACACTTGGTAAAGGGTTCGGCGTGTGTGTATCTTTAATTATTTAACCCTACAAAACTGTAGGGCAATTTAATCTTGTCTTCCACTCCTCAGAGACAATACGCCAGACATGGGGACAAGACTGGCCAGACATGGGGGAAAAAACTGACTCTCTGGTGCATGGAAGACATACAGTTGTTCTTTAAGACCCTGAATATAACAGTTTCATTTTACAAGATTGAGATTATCTTCCAGAACCTCCTAAGCCTTCAATATGGCAGCTTCAACTATGTAAGTCTCTCAGGAGCCAGGAGTCACCTTTTAAAAGTGGCTGAGCTGTTCTACATGGCAACTCATATACCTAATTATTCAAGCTTGGAATCTCTCCATCTGTAGTTACACATTCACTCTAGTCACGCTGCATCCACTTTATTGGGAGGTCACTTACTCTGTTTACATGCTACACTGGTACTCTCCTTATTATAGACCTGTGGTCTCCCCTCATGACTGTGACCGTTGTGGCTTAGCCATTGGTTTGTCAAAAGCCTTTCTGACATGTCAGCATCACCTGCTGAGCAATGCTAGGGAATCGATTCTCCATCTGTGCCTCTTCGATCTACCAATGTTTTTTTTTTATATTCTTGTCATCCCTGCATGTGTTTGCTTGACCATGGCAGAGATGGTCTTTATGAGAAAATTATTAATAAAATAACAAAAAAATTATAAAAAAAGGCAAATAATGCTTAAAAAAAGCATATAAAAATAGTGTTGGCATGTAGAAGTATGTTAATGTGAGACCATGCAGGCCAAACTTTTTATCCAATTTGCATTGCTATCTATTCCTCTGTTTGACTTTGGCAAGGCTAGCCTTAATAGAAATAACAAGTGAAAAAAAAAAAGGTACAAAAAAGTCAATTTGTAAATTATTAAAAAAATAAATAAATGAGAATACAATAAAAATTATCAATGGCAGGCAGAAAACAGCCCTACATCTCTGCCTCCTGTGCCATAACTATACAGGAAATTGATGCTGCCTAGGGTGAGAAAAATGATGCTGGCAAAACAGAGGCATTGCAGATGTACCTGTACCTGTTATCTGATGTGTTCATCCCAACAGCATCTGCACCAAAAAAAAAACTGAAAAAATATATACCTACATTTAGAAATAATAATTAAAAAACAAGTAAAAACAAATGTATACCTACATTTAGAAATAATAATAAAAAAAAAAACAAGTAAAAACAAATGATGTGAACCATAGAGTCTACGTCTCTGCCTCCTAACTATACAGGAAATTGCGGCTGCCTAGGAGGAGAAAAATTATGCTGGTAAAGCAGAGGCATTGCAGACGTACCTGTCATCTGATGTGTTCATCATAACAGCATCTACACAAAAAAAAAATACAGAAAAAATATATACTACATTTCGAAATAAGAATTAAAAAAACAAGTAAAAACAAACAAGCAAAAAATAAAAACGTGGCTGAGAAACTCAAGGCCCAAATTCCACAAGTAGTGATGGACGAACTTCCGACGGGACGTTTCGCGAACGCGAAACGCGAACGGGCACAAACGTTCGCGAAAACGACCGTTCGCCGCGGGCTCCATTGACTTCAATGGGAGGCGAATTTCGCAAACCTTTAGGTCGAATTTGCGGCCACGTGGTAATTATTAGGGGGTAGCACGTAGTCCCACCACCTGGACAATAGCATAATACATGTATGAGGTGAATTTGGGATCGATAACTACAAGCATTTTTTTTTTATTTGGGAAATTGTTCTGACAATTCAGGACTATGGAGCTAATGAAGGCAATGGAGGAGAGGGAAGGTCAGGGACCAGGGTAGGCAAACAAGAGGGTGCAGGAGATACAGAGCACTGACAGCAGCACCGTAATACAGAGCACTGACATCAGCACCGTGACATACAGCGCTGACAGCAGCTCCGTGACATACAGCGCTGACAGCAGCACCGTGACATACAGCGCTGACAGCAGCTCCGTGACATACAGCGCTGACAGCAGCTCCGTGACATACAGCGCTGACAGCAGCACCGTGACATACAGCGCTGACAGCAGCTCCGTGACATACAGCGCTGACAGCAGCTCCGTGACATACAGCGCTGACAGCAGCTCCGTGACATACAGCACTGACAGCAGCTCCGTGACATACAGCGCTGACAGCAGCTCCGTGACATACAGCGCTGACAGCAGCACCGTGACATACAGCGCTGACAGCAGCTCCGTGACATACAGCGCTGACAGCAGCTCCGTGACATACAGCGCTGACAGCAGCTCCGTGACATACAGCACTGACAGCAGCTCCGTGACATACAGCGCTGACAGCAGCTCCGTGACATACAGCGCTGACAGCAGCACCGTGACATACAGCGCTGACAGCAGCTCCGTGACATACAGCGCTGACAGCAGCTCCGTGACATACAGCGCTGACAGCAGCTCCGTGACATACAGCGCTGACAGCAGCTCCGTGACATACAGCGCTGACAGCAGCTCCGTGACATACAGCGCTGACAGCAGCTCCGTGACATACAGCGCTGACAGCAGCTCCGTGACATACAGCGCTGACAGCAGCTCCGTGACATACAGCGCTGACAGCAGCTCCGTGACATACAGCGCTGACAGCAGCACCGTAAGCAGCCCCAGGAGGAAGTCAGCACAGCACAGGGATGGTGTGATCCCCTCATAATAAGAACCCCCAGGAGGAAGTCAGCACAGCACAGGGATGGTGTGATCCCCTCATAATAAGAACCCCCAGGAGGAAGTCAGCACAGCACAGGGATGGTGGGAGCCCCTCATAATAAGAACACCCAGGAGGAAGTCAGCACAGCACAGGGATGGTGGGAACCCCTCATAATAAGCAGCCCCAGTAGAAATATGACACCGCTCAACCTCTTCAAAGAGGAGGGTAGGGGCATATAGTACGGTGTGCTTTTTTGGGTCAGGGAAGTGAGCCAAATGAATTAAGAAGGTCTGTGTGCTTGATTCCAAAAATTGTTTATAGACATATACATGGTCTACTGATCACATGTGTTGAATTCCTCCGAGATCCATGCCTCATTCATTTTTAGAAATGTGAGGTAGTTAACACTGTGGTGAGCTAGGCGAGTACGCTTATCGGTCACAATCCCCCCTGCTGCGCTGAACGTCCTTTCGGACAGGACACTGGATGAGGGGCAAGCCAACAGTTCGATTGCAAATTGGGCAAGCTCTGGCCAGAGGTCAAGCCTGCCCACCCAGTAGTCTAGGGGTTCATCACTCCTCAGAGCGTCCACATCGGCCGTTAACCCAATGTAGTCGGACACCTGACGGTCTAGGCGTTCCCTGATGCTGGATCCGGATGACACCTGTCGATGGGTCGGCTGAAAGAATGACCTCATATCCGAAGTCACCAACACATCTTCAAACCGGCCTCTTCTTGCAGGCGCTGTTGGATTGGTACCCGCAAATCCTTCTCTGGGAGTGGGAATTGCTCCTCTGCCAGCGCACGCAAAAGCAGAATGCAGCATTTCTCGAAGCAAGGCCTGGAAGTGCTGCATTCTGACAGCCCTCTGCGACGGCGGTAACATTTCCGCCATTTTGTGTTTGTACCGGGGGTCTAAGTACGTTGCCACCCAGTACTGGTCCTTGACCCTCATGCTTTTTATACGGGGGTCCCTATTAAAACACTGGAGCATGAAGGCCCCCATTTGCACTAAAGTGGAAGCGGTGTGGTGGCCTGGCTCCTGCTCATCATCCAGGATAATGTCGTCCTCTTCATTCTCCTCTCCCCATCCTCGCACAACAGGGATCCCAGAAAGGTTTAAAGCATGCTCTTCTTGCTCCTGCTCATCCGCCCCGGCACCATCCTCCTCTGACTCCTCATCAGACTCCTGTTGTTGACTTGTCTCAGATAGAGTAGCCCCCCCTGGGAATTCATCCAGCATTGCGACTTCCTCATCTTCCCGCTCCTGCTCCTCCACAGCCTGATCAATGACACGACGCAATGCACGCTCCAGAAAGAAGGCATAAGGTACCATGTCACTGATGGCGCCATGGCTGCGACTGACCAGTTTGGTGATCTCCTCAAATGGCCGCAGAAGTCTGCATGTGTCGCGCATGAGCAGCCACTGGCGCGGTGAAAAAAAACCCAGCTCCCCAGAACCGTTTCTTTCGCAGAGTTCATACAGGTAGACGTTAACTGCACGTTTCTGCTGGAGCAGCCTATCAAGCATATAGAAGGTTGAGTTCCATCGCGTCGGGCAATCGCAAATAAGACGTCTGACCGGCAGATGGTGTCGCCGCTGAATGTCAGCAAGGCGAGCCATGGCCGTGTAAGATCTTCTGAAATGGGCCGAGATTTTCCTTGCCTGCCGCAAGATGTCCTGGACCCCAGGGTATTTGACAAGGAATCGCTGCACGACCAAGTTTAAGACGTGTGCCATGCACGGCACGTGCGTGATTTTGCCCTGTTTCAATGCGCTAAGCAGATTGGCACCGTTGTCACACACCACTTTACCAACTGTCAAATTGAGCGGTGTTAGCCACTCATCTGCCTGTGAACGCAAAGCTGAAAGGAGTGCCGGGCCAGTGTGGCTCTTTGCTTCCAGGCACAACAGACGCAGCACGGCATGGCAACGTCTCACCTGGCATGTGGAATAGGTTCTGGGGAGCTTGGGCGGTGCAGTGGAAGAGACGCTAGCAGCGGAAAAGGAGGAGGCAGCTGAGGAGGAGAGGGAGGAGGATGGAGTAGGAGGAGGAGAAGAAGAGTCAGGCCTGCATGCAATCCGTGGCGGTAAAACCAAATCTACACGGGTGCCACGGGTTACATGCTTGACGGCCGTCAGAAGGTTCACCCAGTGGGCAGTAAAACTGATATACCTTCCCTGCCCGTGTTTGCTAGACCACGTGTCTGTGGTCAGATGTATCTTGGCACCGACACTGTGTGCCAGAGATACATTCACTTGCCGCTGAACATGGCCATATAGCTCTGGGATGCCCTTCTCTGAGAAATACTTCCTTCCTGGGACCTTCCATTGTGGTGTTCCAATGGCCACAAATTTGCGAAAGGCCTCCGAGTCCACCAGTTTATATGGCAGTAGTTGGCGGGCTATGAGTTCTGACAAGCCAGCCGCCAACCGTTGGGCAAGAGGGTTATCCGGCGTCATCATTTTTTTACGCTCAAACATTAGGCCCACGGAAGCCTGCCTTTTTGCAGAAAAATGTGAGCTTGGCGTGATGGAAGGTGGAGTGGAGGACAATTGTGAGGAGAGAGGAGAAGGAGAAGTAGAAGACGAGGCTGGACGGTGAGAGCCTGCAGTGTGGCTTTGTGTGTTCCGTTGCTCCCACTGGGCTCGGTGATGGCTGCTCATGTGCCTTCTTAAGGCGGTCGTCCCTAGGTGAGTATTGGGCTTACCGCGACTAACGCGTTGACTGCAAAGATTGCAGATGGCAACGCTATTGTCAGCAGCGGACACGTTAAAAAAAGCCCACACTGCGGAGCCATGTGCCGGTGTCCTGGGAGCGCCAGATGTGACCGTACATGGTCGATGACTCGCTCCTGATACATTTGCAGTCTGCTTTGTCCCTGCTGTGCAATGTAAGTCATTGCTGCTTCTCCTCCCTATCTGCTGGTCCATATCTCCCTCTGAACTCCCCTCCTCTTCCTCTCTTGTGGGCACCCACGTGACATCACTAGACACGTCATCATCAACGTCACCTTCCCCACCGCTATAAGTAGAGTAGGCAGCAACACCGGGGACCAACCTCCTCCTTGGGCTGATCTGGGTACTGGCGTCAGACTGCTGAGTAGCGCTTGTTGCTGCCTCCTCTTCCTGATCCAATACCAAGAGTGGCTGCGCATCAGAAATGTCCTCTTGATATGGATCGGAAAATAATTCCAGTGACTCAAGCGGAAGGTATGTGGTGGTGGTGGTGGTGGTCGTGTTGTTGGTGGTAGTGTCTTTGGGGGTGCACATAGCAGAGAGTGAAGAAGAGGGTGCAGATCGAGAGGATGAGGAGGGTGCAGAAGAATAAGGCTGAGTGAGCCACTCAACCAAGTCTGGTGCGTCCTTTAAAGTAATTGAACGCACTTCTGCAACTTCCCACTTTGGCTCAAGGCTGTTGCTCCTGCCCTACCCCTACCACCCCTGCGGAAGGGCCTGCCTCTTCCTCTGCCTGTCATTTTTTAAATCACCCTGTGACAAAACTCTTAGTCCCTATACCGCTGAAGGACTGCTGCAGTATAGGGCAGCGGTCAGCAGTAGTGCACGTCAACCCTATGTATTGTGGACCGATAGCGGTCCTTACAGAACAGCAGACTGTACTGCACTCAGGCCTATGTACCGTAGCACCCTATACCAAGTTACCAGTCCTTATAAAAACTTTTGTGGACCAAGCAGGTTGTGTGTTAGTGATTAGCAGACTGTACGTCAGTCCCTATACCAATGAAGGACTGCTGCAGTATAGGGCAGCGGTCAGCAGTAGTGCACGGCAACCCTATGTATTGTGGACCGATAGCGGTCCTTACAGAACAGCAGACTGTACTGCACTCAGGCCTATGTACCGTAGCACCCTATACCAAGTTACCAGTCCTTATAAGAACTTTTGTGGACCAAGCAGGTTGTGTGTTAGTGATTAGCAGACTGTACGTCAGTCCCTATACCAATGAAGGACTGCTGCAGTATAGGGCAGCGGTCAGCAGTAGTGCACGGCAACCCTATGTATTGTGGACCGATAGCGGTCCTTACAGAACAGCAGACTGTAACGCACTCAGGCCTATGTACCGTAGCACCCTATACCAAGTTACCAGTCCTTATAAGAACTTTTGTGGACCAAGCAGGTTGTGTGTTAGTGATTAGCAGACTGTACGTCAGTCCCTATACCAATGAAGGACTGCTGCAGTATAGGGCAGCGGTCAGCAGTAGTGCACGGCAACCCTATGTATTGTGGACCGATAGCGGTCCTTACAGAACAGCAGACTGTACTGCACTCAGGCCTATGTACCGTAGCACCCTATACCAAGTTACCAGTCCTTATAAGAACTTTTGTGGACCAAGCAGGTTGTGTGTTAGTGTTTAGCAGACTGTGCGTCAGTCCCTATACCGCTGAAGGACTGCTGCAGTATAGGGCAGCGGTCAGCAGTAGTGCACGGCAACCCTATGTATTGTGGACCGATAGCGGTCCTTACAGAACAGCAGACTGTAACGCACTCAGGCCTATGTACCGTAGCACCCTATACCAAGTTACCAGTCCTTATAAGAACTTTTGTGGACCAAGCAGGTTGTGTGTTAGTGATTAGCAGACTGTACGTCAGTCCCTATACCAATGAAGGACTGCTGCAGTATAGGGCAGCGGTCAGCAGTAGTGCACGGCAACCCTATGTATTGTGGACCGATAGCGGTCCTTACAGAACAGCAGACTGTACTGCACTCAGGCCTATGTACCGTAGCACCCTATACCAAGTTACCAGTCCTTATAAGAACTTTTGTGGACCAAGCAGGTTGTGTGTTAGTGTTTAGCAGACTGTGCGTCAGTCCCTATACCGCTGAAGGACTGCTGCAGTATAGGGCAGCGGTCAGCAGTAGTGCACGGCAACCCTATGTATTGTGGACCGATAGCGGTCCTTACAGAACAGCAGACTGTAACGCACTCAGGCCTATGTACCGTAGCACCCTATACCAAGTTACCAGTCCTTATAAGAACTTTTGTGGACCAAGCAGGTTGTGTGTTAGTGATTAGCAGACTGTACGTCAGTCCCTATACCAATGAAGGACTGCTGCAGTATAGGGCAGCGGTCAGCAGTAGTGCACGGCAACCCTATGTATTGTGGACCGATAGCGGTCCTTACAGAACAGCAGACTGTAACGCACTCAGGCCTATGTACCGTAGCACCCTATACCAAGTTACCAGTCCTTATAAGAACTTTTGTGGACCAAGCAGGTTGTGTGTTAGTGTTTAGCAGACTGTGCGTCAGTCCCTATACCGCTGAAGGACTGCTGCAGTATAGGGCAGCGGTCAGCAGTAGTGCACGGCAACCCTATGTATTGTGGACCGATAGCGGTCCTTACAGAACAGCAGACTGTAACGCACTCAGGCCTATGTACCGTAGCACCCTATACCAAGTTACCAGTCCTTATAAGAACTTTTGTGGACCAAGCAGGTTGTGTGTTAGTGATTAGCAGACTGTACGTCAGTCCCTATACCAATGAAGGACTGCTGCAGTATAGGGCAGCGGTCAGCAGTAGTGCACGGCAACCCTATGTATTGTGGACCGATAGCGGTCCTTACAGAACAGCAGACTGTAACGCACTCAGGCCTATGTACCGTAGCACCCTATACCAAGTTACCAGTCCTTATAAGAACTTTTGTGGACCAAGCAGGTTGTGTGTTAGTGATTAGCAGACTGTACGTCAGTCCCTATACCAATGAAGGACTGCTGCAGTATAGGGCAGCGGTCAGCAGTAGTGCACGGCAACCCTATGTATTGTGGACCGATAGCGGTCCTTACAGAACAGCAGACTGTAACGCACTCAGGCCTATGTACCGTAGCACCCTATACCAAGTTACCAGTCCTTATAAGAACTTTTGTGGACCAAGCAGGTTGTGTGTTAGTGTTTAGCAGACTGTGCGTCAGTCCCTATACCGCTGAAGGACTGCTGCAGTATAGGGCAGCGGTCAGCAGTAGTGCACGGCAACCCTATGTATTGTGGACCGATAGCGGTCCTTACAGAACAGCAGACTGTAACGCACTCAGGCCTATGTACCGTAGCACCCTATACCAAGTTACCAGTCCTTATAAGAACTTTTGTGGACCAAGCAGGTTGTGTGTTAGTGATTAGCAGACTGTACGTCAGTCCCTATACCAATGAAGGACTGCTGCAGTATAGGGCAGCGGTCAGCAGTAGTGCACGGCAACCCTATGTATTGTGGACCGATAGCGGTCCTTACAGAACAGCAGACTGTAACGCACTCAGGCCTATGTACCGTAGCACCCTATACCAAGTTACCAGTCCTTATAAGAACTTTTGTGGACCAAGCAGGTTGTGTATTAGTGTTTAGCAGACTGTGCGTCAGTCCCTATACCGCTGAAGGACTGCTGCAGTATAGGGCAGCGGTCAGCAGTAGTGCACGGCAACCCTATCTATTGTGGACCGATAGCGGTCCTTACAGAACAGCAGACTGTACCGCACCCAAGCCTATGTACCGTAGCACCCTAGACAGACCAAGTTACCAGTCCTTATAAGAACTTTTGTGGAACAAGTGAGTTGTGAATGATTAGCAGACTGCAGCAGAAGGGCAGCAGTCAAGTATAATATTCTTTCTATATTTGGAAGAAAGAATATTATACGTGTACAAGCCTATTACCGTACCACTGATACCAGTCCTGAAAAGAACCTTTGTGGAACTAATAGTAACAGCAAGTCTTTAAAATTATCCTCACTGCCTGACAACACTGCTTCCTGCCTGTCCCTATACAAATTGGCAAAAAAGAGTAGGCTGGAACGATTAGCTGGAACAGCTCTTTTGTGGACCTGATAGTAACAGCTAATGATGATGATGATGATGATGATGAAGAAAGACTAATCTGGCTGAGCTGTCCCTAAAATAGCAGCATACAGCGCTCTGTCCCTTTATCTAAACTGACAAAAGAAACTCAGGCTGCTGACCTAACACCTATACCAGTCCTGAAAAGAACTTTTGTGTACCAAATAGCTAGCGTTTTCTCTGTCCCTACTCCACACAGGATCCTTTCCCTACAGTGACAGAAGAAAGAATGTAAAATGGCCACCGGATCGGGTGTATTTATAGGTTAGGGGGAATGTCCAAGTGTCCATGAGCTGTCATGTCTCAATTGGTTGTCCTGTAACACATGATAAACGTGTCACGAAAGGTTAAAGTTCTTGTATACATTAAACACGTAAGTCCGCCGGGGCGAACGACGGAAAAAGGCGTTCGAACCCGCGGACGGCGAAAGTCGGAAATTCGCCGCGAAACGACCGCCGGGCGAACCG
Organism: Lithobates pipiens; assembly: GCF_037356315.1. Taxonomy (NCBI): domain Eukaryota; kingdom Metazoa; phylum Chordata; class Amphibia; order Anura; family Ranidae; genus Lithobates; species Lithobates pipiens. The sequence goes on along the minus strand of NW_027507718.1, from coordinate 209,357,234 downwards.
TTCGGCCATCACTATCCACAAGATTATGTGAAAAGTGTTGCAGTGCAAAGAGCTTAGACAATATAGAACTCAGACTGTTTGACTTGGGGATGGTTACAGTGCAACTTGTTTGTTGTTAATTATACACTGCCGAGGTAATTTACTTTACTTATTTTTTTATTGATAGTACCATATTTTGCCACATGCATTGTATGGCCACATGCACATGCCTTTATTTTTTTTTAAATGTTAAGGGATTTATATATTTTTATATTTATTTTAGATTGATATATTTTAAATAACAATAACATTTTGTGCTTTGATAAGCTTTGTTTGGTGCAGAAGTTCATTTTTTTCTTAGCTAAAAATGTTCACATCTGAGTGGGTGTGAGAAGGCATGAAATTGAACGCCTTCCTGTACCCACAGAGAAAAATTCACTGCTGCTTAGCAGATGCGTGGGAGTGCCATTAATCCTAATGGCATCCCCACGCACTGGAAACCACAGAATGGTTTTCCATACTTGGAACTGCACTGTACTATGTGGTTTCCCTGCACTTGCATTTTTGAGAAAGGTACAGGGACCTTTTCCCTACATTTTCCGGAAGTACAGTATCCCATTCAATTGAATTGGGCTTTTGTCACTGGAACCCGCATAGATGTGAACCAGGCCTTAAGCTAGGCCACTGCCCACACAACTTCGATGTGCCTGTCTATACACTTACTAGTACTTCAAAAATATTTCTTATAATTATATTTTTATATTATTTGGCTTGAAGGAAGGATGTCAGTATGCATTTTTGTTTTTTCATAAAAGATTTGTTTTTATTTTAATTTTAAGTCTTCATTTCAACTCTATTACCAATCAGCTTCAAATACATTGGGATCATGCTTTCCAGGTTACTTGATGTAGAATTGCTGAATTAGGTACGCCCAAAACACCATGCAATATCTATCCTATGACAGAGAATGCACAATGTCACTACTAGTTTTCATGCAATATTGGGAAAGAACACAAAGGTATGAAGTCTGCTGGGAACCCATGCCAGGAAGTCACAAAGGTATGACAGTTATAAAAAATAATGTGCGCAATACAAATAAAAACAATTAAACAAAAATCAAGATGTGAAATAATTTAAATTGTAATAAATTATTTTTTTTACCTTACACAAAATTTCTATTTTACAAACTTAGTCAATGTACTGATTGTCAGGTACCATGTTATGCTCTTACTGACAATCTGACATTTATATTAAAAGTCGAACTGCAGGTATGATGTAAATTCTATTTTCACACAAGGGAACACTATTGCAAAACATTTAGCTGAAGAACTGTAGCAAATATATTATAAGGTACTCTTCATGATTTTTCTCCATTTACAATAATACCAGGAAAGCTTGCCTGTCAAAAGCGAATATGATTGTAAATTGAACATGAAAAATAATGAGTCCTTGTGTCTCCTGAGTCTTTGGTCACATGCAGTTTATGAAGACACCAGAAGAGTGACTTTGTGCAATGATATGTGACTTCTACTGTCAGTAAACAGATTGATTCTGGACATGCTGACAGCGGCAAGTTATTAAAATGTGCATTGAAATAAGAACCACATAAACTATTGATTGAAAAAATATATATTTTGCAAAAGTACAATTAAACATTTTTAGTGCTTTACGTATATTTTGTGCATCATTTGTGACTTTCACATACTTGCTAGACCTGACATTATATATATATATATATATATATATATATATACATATATATATATATATATACATATATACATATATATATATATATATATATATATTTATACATATATATATATATATATATATATATATATATATATATATATATAGTAACTCACTAAAGTGAGTACACCCCTCATTTTGTAAATATTGTATTATATATTTCCATGTGACAACACTGAAGAAATTACACTTTGCTACAATGTAAAGTAGTAAGTGTACAGCTTGTATAACAGTGTAAATTTGCTGTCCCCTCAAAATAACTCAACACACAGCCACTAATGTCTAAACCGCTGGCAACAAAAATTAGTACACCCCTAAGTGAAAATGTTCAAATTGGGTCCAAGGTGTCAATATTTTGTGTGGCCACCATATTTTTCAGCACTGCCTTAACCCTTTAGGGCATGGAGTTTACCAGAGCTTCACAGGTTGCCATTGGAGTCCTCTTCCACTCCTTCATGATGACATCACGGAACTGGTGGATGTTAGAGTTCTTGCTCTCTTCCAACTTCCGTTTGAGGATGCCCTACAGATGCTCAATTTAGGTCTGGAGACATGCTTGGCCAGTCCCTTTACCCTCAGCTTCTGTAGAAAGACAGTGGTCGTCTTGGAGGTGTGTTTGGGGTCGTTCTCATGTTGGAACACTGCCCTGCGGGCCCATCTCTGAAGGGAGGGGATCATGCTCTGCTTCCGTATGTCACAGTACATGTTGACATTCATGGTTCCCTCAATGAACTGTACTCCCCAGTGCCGGCAGCACTCATGCAGCCCCGGACCATGACACTTCCACCACCATGCTTGACTGTAGGCAAGACACACTTGTCTTTGTACTCCTCACCTAGTTGCCACCACACACGCTTGACACCATTGGAACCAAATAAGTTTATCTTGGTCTCATCAGACCACAGCACATGGTTTCAGTAATCCATGTCCTTAGTCTGCTTGTCAAACAGTGGCTTTTAGTTGTTTTCATAAAAATAATTATACATGCAAAAAGCACTATGATCCTTATATCTTTGCTTTTGAGATGAGTCTTGTGGTTCCTGGGTTGATGAAAGTAGGAGCTACTACCATTTAAAGGGAAAGCACATACCACTACCAAACAAGGGAGTGGAAGGAGGATTTGAGGAAGGAACCAATGCTATTAAGACACCGTAAAGGGAGGGGGGCGTGACCGGAAGCGGAAGGAGGCGGACGCATATCCGAGGAGCTCCGCCGAGGCCCTCTGACGATCGTGGGCCATCCGAGCCCGGCGAGCTTCTCAGCGGTTCCCCACCGTCCATCGGGGTTGCCGCTAGTGTGGGGCACAGTCCGATGCCCGTATCGTCCTCGGCACCCACCGCAAACGCCGTCCTCCGGGCCGTTGCTGGCCGCCACCCGGGGACGCGGCGCCGCCATCTTGGGGCCTACTAAATCCGGAAGCCTAACGCCGGCCCGCGGCGTTCCACGGGCCCCCCTGCTTCTCCCGAAGATCAGTCGAGGACCCCCCTCACAGCGGTCCCCTGAGAGCCACGTATCCAGGAGCGGAGGATCCAACGAACAGGCCCAGAGAACACAGGACAGGTGAGGAACACAGCGGCCATATTGGTACACCTCAGGCCCACTCTACTCTAGGCCTGTGTGGACTCTCCCTCTCCCCTATCATTTGGATACAGCCAAGCTGCCCCAGTTATCCTCACCCTGACTAACTAACTTTTCTGCTAAGTAAACCTCAGCTGCTCTGAAGCTCCCAGGCCTGAGCTCTGTTTGATATTTCCCTGGGGGCCATCTTGCTTCACCCTCCCTCAGTACTGTTACACCTTACTGCTCTTTAAACGACCAGTTTGTGTTGCCCCCACCTGAAGTGTGTCCTGAGTTCCGCACCTACTATACCCCTGCATCTGGGCTATTAAAGGAGTCGCAGTTTGGTGCAGCTACACCCTCTCCTCCCCTTCACAGTTTTGAAGAAGCTTGACACCCCCCTCAGATCTACACGCTTCCCCCCAATAGCAAGATATTACAGTCCCGGCCAGTCACACAAGGCTTACAGATGTGATGGACTATTAGAGACGGGACCTGGACCCCCTGTCCTCTCTCCGTGACTCCCATCTTACGCTTATGTGATCTTTACTGACAGGGTGTCTCCTTATTGACTCATTTCAATCGGCCACGCACCCCATGGGCAAAATTGGGGATCAACGTCGCACCTATTCCTCTGCTATTAAATCGCAGCCCCCTGTAGCGATGGACCGCTATCTGAACAAACCCCCACAAGCTACTCCAAGGGTTTCTGACAGCTCCCAGATCCCACCGGAACAGCCTGACATTTGCACCAACATGCTCTTCAATGATACCTCCACACTCTCATCCTCCCCATCTCCCCCCCTAACGGCGGAGCTACTGGACACTAAATTACACTCCCTATTACAAGCAATCACTCATACCATTGCACAAGAGGTAGGGAAAGTGGCCAAGGAATTGAGAGGGGAGATTGATCAGCTAGGTGAACGCACAGACTCTTTGGAATATAAATTTGATGAGATGGTGCAATATGTCCAGGTTCTCGAGGACGACAACCCCACTATAAAAAACACCGTGACCCAATTACAGGCCCAGCAGGAGGATTTGGAAAACAGGGAACGTAGACAAAACCTTCGATTCAGGGGTATTCCTGAAACGGTGGAAGACAAAGACCTGCGCACCTACCTCCTAAGCCTTTTCAACTTTGTAGCCCCGAATATCCCAGACATAGATTGGCGCCTGGACAGAGCACATCGGTCACTGGCTCCAAAACCCCCTCTAGGGGCCAATCCGAGAGATGTGATTGTGCGTTTTCACTATTATGACAGCAAGGAAGCCCTGACTCTTGCATCTCGTAATCAGTCCAGAGTTGAATTTAAAGGCTCTAAGCTACAAATCTTCAGTGACCTGTCACCTATTACCCTGACAAGGAGGAGAACCCTCCGTCCACTAACTTTGCACTTACAGTCTCACAAGGTGGCCTACCGGTGGGGTTTCCCTTTCCGCCTATCCGTTTCCAAGGACGGCACCCAATATTCCCTACGCGATCTGCAAGAAAGTGACACCTTCCTGCGCAACTTGGGTCTCCCACCTCTTCCAGAAGAAGATTCACAGCCTCTTCCAGCAACGCCCAAGCCTCCGCTGGCTCCAAGCCGCATCTGGACCCCGGTGCGACAGAAGACGTCCAGATCCCACTTTACACCCCAGAAAAGTCGTGCCTCCAGACTCCCGACCTGAACTGTTTTCTCCGGATTTCCTCTGGATGCCTTATTTACCTTGACACCCCACTGATGTTATGGGTAGTCAACACCCCATAGTGGGTTTACTTACCCCCTGGCCCGGGGGGTGGGTGGCCGAACGTATCTGACGCTGCCTCCAGTTTAACCCCAAAAAATGTTATCCTTCTCCCCTTAACAGGTTGTGAACTATTCATTTTTTTTAATTTCTCTGATAGAGGTTATAATGCTAAAGGTTATTTGCTTGTGTGTACGTGTCTGCGGATATGTACATAAGTCTACATAGCTCCCCCTTCCCCCCCCCTTTTTTTTTTTTTTTTTTCCACGACCGGGGTCTACTGTTTATCCTGGGGGCAACCTGCTCACTTTGGAGAGAGGCTGGGGATCCTCCCACTCCCCTCCGACTTTTATTTTTTCAAGTTTTTCAAATTTTTCTATTTTTACATGTTTTGGAGATGTACAATTCTCCACTTCAGACCCATGGCTTAGACCTGGGTTCCCTGGTGGCGCTTAGCTATCCAGGTTTTTGTTGGTTGGTCGTTAAACCCCGACCCCTTATTCCACCCCCATCCCTCCCCTCTTTCCTTTTTCTTTTTTGGTACATTTTTACCATTGTGGATGAGCCACTGGGATTAATCCCGATTTTCCACCGAACCCGCTTGCTTTTGGTACAGATTTTGTTATACGATCATATTGTTATTTGTGTCATGCACATTGCTTTATTATGTAAGGTATATTTGTTTTGGGTCCACTGTTATATCCTGCTTGTTACACGTGTGAGGTTTTCTGTCATGTTCTGGCCCCTATCTGACCTATCATGGCATTGAAACTCCTGACCTATAACGTTAAGGGGTTGAATTCCATTCAAAAGAGATGGCTTGCTCTGAAGGAGTTTAGGGCTTCCGGGGCGGACGTGATAATGGTCCAAGAGACCCACTTCCGTGCTGGAGGCTCTTTTAATTTTGCTAGCAAACAGTTCCCGACCTCCTTTCTAGCGTCTGACCCGTCGGGTAAGGCAGGGGTAGCTATACTGATTGGTCGGCATTGCCCGTTACGGGTCACTTCGTCCCATTTAGACCCTCATGGGAGATTTATTATTCTGAAATGTTCCCTATTTGCTAAATCTCTCACCTTAGTTAATATCTATGCTCCCAACTCGGGTCAGCTTACCTTTTTGTCCTCAGTCTTTGACGTTCTAGACCGCTTTGCTCAACCGTTTATGATTTTAGGAGGTGATTTTAATATGACAATGTCGTCAGACAAAGATAGACGCACTCTCTTCCCCTCGGCTTCCCCACCCCGAGCCACTCAATTGTCTAAATCATTTCGCAAGTTGATCAGGTCTAGAGGCTTGTTAGACATCTGGAGGATAAAACACCCTACTCACAAACAGTACACTTTTTTTTCTCATCCTCACAAGCTTTATTCAAGGCTAGATCACTTCTTTATCTCCTCGCCCTTGTTAACATCAGCAGTCTCCTCTGAAATCAACCCTATGACGTGGTCCGACCACTCTTCAGTCCACTTAGACGTCCACCTTTCATCTTCGTTTCCTAAGACCTGTCATTGGAGACTGAATGAGACATTTCTTCACTCTCCAGAAACTAAAAGTCTCTTGACAGATGGACTCACAGAATACTTCCAACTTAACACGGGCTCGGTCACGGGTCCCTCCACCCTGTGGGAGGCCCACAAGGCTGTTTTTCGCGGTCGGTGCATAGCGCTGGGATCCCGTCTTAAAAGGGACGCGGCATCCCAGCGCTTTGCCATTATGACCGATTTGCGCTTAGCAGAGAGACTGTTGTTGGCCTCCCCCACGGTGGACAGACTCCGAAAAGTCATTTCCCTGCGTAATCGGCTCAAATCCCTAGCAATGAGCAAAATAGACAAATCTCTTTTGTGGTCCAAACAGAAGTTTTATGAATTCTCAAACAAACCTCATAAGCTGCTGGTAAATAGGTTGAAACCACGTCCTTTTCAACCCTCTCCCGACTTTTTACGACATCCTGATGGTACACCTACTTATTGCCCCCTGACTATGTCACGGATCTTCGGAGACTTCTACCATAATTTATATAACTGCCTACAGAAAGACCCAAATTATGACTTTTCACAAGGGAGATTTGATCTCTTTTTTGAACACTTGAAATTGCCTAAACTCCTCCCCGACCATCTTGCAACCCTGAATTCGGCCATTTCACCCGACGAACTTGAAGCAGTAATTACACAACTCCCCAGCCAAAAAGCCCCGGGCCCCGACGGGTTACCCTATTCCTATTACAAAACTTTCCTACCTGTCCTGAGTCCCCACATGATCTCGCTCTATACTTCCCTACTTAATGGTTCCACTCCACACGCCCAATTCCTACACGCTCATGTTTCGGTCATACCAAAACCTGGTAAGGATCCCTCCTTACCTGACAATTATAGGCCTATAGCGCTATTAAACTCAGACTATAAAATTTTTACAAAGATCCTGGCTAATAGGCTGACGCATATAATCCCTACACTCATCCATAGAGATCAAGTTGGCTTTGTACGCACTCGTCACGCAGGTGATAATACCAGACGCACAATAGACCTGATTGATTTATTGAACAAAACCTCCCGTCCAGCCCTTATTCTTAGTCTAGATGCTCAGAAGGCCTTCGACAGGCTTAGCTGGCCGTATATGTTTGCTACTCTTGCAAGATATGGTTTCACAGGCCCTTATGTTTCAGCTCTTGAAGCCCTTTACTCCTGCCCCTCTTCCCAGGTCAAATTGGCATCCTACCTATCGTCTTCATTCCCTTTGAGCAATGGCACGAGACAGGGTTGCCCCCTGTCGCCTCTTCTTTTTATCCTCTGCCTCGAACCCCTGGCGGAGGCCATCCGCGTTCACCCAGACATTAGAGGGATATGCCTACGCCACAGGGAATATAAAATGTCCCTATTTGCAGACGACATCCTCCTGACATTGACCAATCCCCATATCTCACTTCCGAACCTGTTGTCCTTGCTGAAAGATTTTAGCTCCATATCAGGGTACAAGATTAACACCAGTAAAACTGAAGCTTTACCTTTACACATTCACTCTTCTGCTCTCACAATACTGCAAGACAACTATTCCTTTCACTGGTGCACAGACTCCATTAAATACCTGGGGATTAACATTACTCCCTCCTATTCGACCTTATACTCGGCTAACTACCCCCCACTTTTTCGTGACATTGCTAGGCTTTTGAAGCAATGGGATTCGCTTCCCCTCTCGCTTTTGGGTCGTATCAATGTCCTAAAAATGTCAGTGATGCCTAGACTCCTCTACCTTTTTGATACTCTTCCAATCCCAATCCCTATGTCCCAACTTAAGGCTGTCCAAAGAGCTTTTCTTAACTTCATTTGGCATTATCGAGCGCATAGGGTTGCAGGTTCGGTGATGTTGGCTCCTAAATGGCGTGGAGGTCTGGGAGCCCCAGATCTGATCAAATATTACTATGCTACACACCTTAAACCAGTTATTACCTGGTCATCCCGGAAAGCCCCCACAGTATGGGCTGAAATTGAGATGAGCATCACCAGGCCTGCACACATCTGTGCCATGCTTTGGGCAGACCTTAAAACCTCCATGGGTCCACTTCGTAGCATCTGTCTGGCCCCGATGTTGTTCTCCTTGGAAATCTGGAGGAAATGCCTAAAGTTGTTTCCTCTGGCTTCCCAATGCCCTCCTTTGCTAAACATACTGTTTAATCCAGATATCCCAGACAGCCTAGCATATGATAGAGTGATTCCTTGGTCTGAAGCTGGTTTGTTTCAACTCCGCAATATAGTGCATCCGCTCACCAGGAGGCTTCTATCATTCGCGGACTTGCAGAAACAGCACCAAATTCCCAAACAACTCTTCCACTCCTATCTGCAAATCAGACACTACTTTGCTTCTAAATCCCCCACTCTCTGTCTTGATAAGCCAACTCCATTTGAATTTTTATGTGCTCAGGGCCCATACCAGGCCCATTTAATCACTGACATTTATAGAATACTCCATGAATCGGTGCCCCTTACGGAATCTTCTCATTCATATATGCGTAAGTGGTCGCAAGTGTTAGAACATCCCATCCTACTTCCACAATGGCAGAGAATCTGGGAGGCCATCTCTAAGACATCCCGCTGTGTGGAACAGAAGGAAACGGCTTACAAGATTCTGCTCTTTTGGTATAGAACGCCTGAAATTTTAAATAAATATGATCCCAAGACCCCTGTGATGTGCTGGAGATGTCGGGGAGATATAGGTTCCCATTTCCATATCTTCTGGGCATGCCCATTGATCCGTCCATTTTGGATTACAATACAATCCTTCGTCCAAGACTTGTTGGAGATTTCCCTCCCATTAGACCCTCTGTATTTCTTACTAGGGTTGCCGATTCCTGGACTCTCTAGACATGCTCAGAAGCTTGCCACCTTTATTTTGTTAGCAGCTAAGAGAGCTATCCCTACACGGTGGCTATCACGTACCCCGCCCACTTTCCCCCAAGTCTTGCAGAACCTAGAACATATCGGCCGTATGGAAAAGCTTACAGCCATAGTCCAAGACACTATGCCTAAGTTCTCAATGATTTGGGATCTGTGGTATCGCTCTAAACTATATACTGCTACTTAATATAGTCTTCTGAGTTTGGACCTCCTACGCTGAGTTTAAGGCTCAAATTGCACGTTCACACTGTTCCATGCCCTTCTAAAGGAATGAGGTTTCCACATTTCCTGCTCACTGTCCTATGCCTATTTGATTGTGACGATTGCTGTTTTGTACCACAAATAATTGTTAATTAATGTGAGGATATACAGAATGTGCTGAAATATCCTACCCCCCCCCCTCCTCTTTCTTCCCTCCCCTCTCCTCCCTCCCCTCTCCTCCCTCCCCCCTCGCTGTTTCTGATTTGTTTTATTTGATGGACTTACTGTTTATCTGTGCATTTATGCCAACACTTTGTCATTGTTATCTTTATATTTTCAATAAAAATACAATTTAAAAAAAAAAAAAAGACACCGTAAAGGGGTAAGCACACATTAGACCAATAAATAAGATCGTATGGGTCATATCCAGAGGTGAGTGTACTATGAGCACAAAGGTGTAGCATTTGGATGGTTATATGTTTTCAGCACAAGTGCACTTTTCTATGAGCGCTAGATTTGGACTTTATTATTACTGTTTACACATTACATTTTGTATGTGTATGTAAGGATATTTAAGGAATAATTTTCAGTGCACTATTTATGGAGTTTTAGATCAATGAATATGCAATATTATGATTTATTTTAACATGTAGGATAATTTATTTATATATTTATGTATTTTGGTATAGTTAATTTCCAGCACATTGGTACTTTTATTTTCATTTTGAAATCAATACTTTTACAGCAGCGTTGCACTTTGTTTATCTAGATTTTAAAGGATATGGAACACATGTCAGTGCTGGCTAGCTGCTGGCATATATCATTTTATGTAACTGATTGGATTTGACTAATGGTTGCCGTGTGCTCTACGTTTGTCTCTGTTACCGACCTTGGCGTGTTCTCAACGATTCCTGTCTGCTTGTGACCTTGACCTTTTGGCATATCCCCGACATTCCCTGTCTGCCTGTGACCCTGAACCTTTGGCGTGTACTCTGTTGTTCCTGTCTGCTAGTTGCCCTGACCTCTGCATTATCCCTTTACTATCCTTGTTGTTCCAGCCTGCTGCTTCCTTCTCCTGTAGTCTACTGTGAGTGTGAGCTGTGAGACCCTAGGGGTTGTGACCTGGAGCCAGACTGCAGTGAAGTCCATCCTCACCACTGGAGGCTCTGGCGAACACCTGCTGGTTCTTAGACTCCGCGCCCTGAGGAATCTATGCTCTAGCTCCCACTGGGATCTGTGTTGGTGATCCAGTAGACCTGTGTCTTGAATCTCCCTGGGTACAATCCTCAGCAGTCAGTCCTAAGGTCCACTACCTAGCGGTGCACTTCCGACTCCTATGGAGTGCATCTGTCACCTGGTCTCAGGTGACATGACAGGTGTGTTTTTACTCAGTATTATTGACCAAACTGTACTGCTGCTGTAGTGGTGGTCACAGATCCTGCTATGCTTTCTGGCAGGAATGCTTGAATCTAAAACGGTCAGGTAAAATAATTCCCATTTTTGCACTTCAACTGACCATTTAGGTAATAACCTGGAGGTTAGTTTTCATTTGAGTAGTTTGGTAAAACCTTGTAGTGTGGGTGAAGGATTTATTTTATTGTTTTTCAAATTTTGTTACAGTGCAGCAATATAATCATTTTAGATTTTTTCTTTTATATATTTGGACACAGTATATTACCAAATATCAATATTCATGAAAATATCAAGTACAGTTAGGCAGTAAAAAACATTTGCAAACTTTAACCCACTGAACTAATTAATATACAGTACACTCTCTAGAGATAACTAGCTGGGATGAGTGGAGTGATTTCAGTAAAATTACCATGTTTTGCCACAATATCCCACAATATCAGCCATAGTATCAGGTACAGGATAGCTTAACCACTTGCTTACTGGGTACATATACCCCCTTCCTGCCCAGACCAATTTCCGGCTTTCAGCTCAATTACACTTTGAATGACAATTGCATGCTCATGCTACACTGTACCCATATGAAATTTTTCACACAAATAGAACTTTCTTTTGATGATATTTAATCACTAGGGTTCTTTTTTTTTTTTTTTTTTTTTTGCTAAACAAACAAAAAAAATGGACAATTTTGAAAAAAATAAAGAAAAACTGTTTCTATAGTTTGTTATCAAATATTACAAACAGGTAATTTTTCTCCTGTATTGATGTGCACTGATACAGCTGTACTGATGGGCACTGATAGGCTGCACTGATGGGCACTGATATGCTGCACTGATAGGCATTGATAAGGAGGCACTGATAGGTGGCACTGATGGGCACTGAGAGGCGGAACTGAAGGGCACTGATACAAACCGGTGAACGACTTATTTTTTATCATCAAGCTGTCAGTGTGGCGAAAAAAAAGCCGATTACCGGCTCCTGTTTAAATCACGTGATCAGCTGTCATTGACTGATAGCTAATCACGTGGCAAAGGGCCCAGGATTAACCCTTTACTCCGATGTGTGATTAGCTGAGTCCCAAGGACTCAGTAATCACAGAGCTTGCACCATCAGTGCAGTGAAGGGGGCACACAGGCGGCGCGAGTAGGGAAAGATGTACATGGATGCCCTCCCAGCAATTCCATGCTGTAGCTGTCTTTTGGCTAAAGCACAGGCGTGAAGTTGTTAAAAGAACTTCTGTAACCCCCCCCCCCCCCCCCCGCCATGAACCACTTAAAGCCCACTGAATCCTTTTAAAATAACCCAAACCTTCCCCATTGACGCCAATTCATTTTCCAAACATGGCTAATATTTAACAAAATCTGAAAGTTTTGTTCATTTCCAAAAACTGGAAAATTGTCTGAAGTTTTCCATCCCACCTATTTGAAGACCTTGCACTCTTTGTTGGCTGATCTCTTTTTTTCTCCCATAAAGTCAGATTGAAGCCTTAATGCATCTAATCCATTGGGTCATGCTACTTCTTTCCTCCATATATTACCTTGATTACCTCTACTAGATTAGAGTTTCAGCATACAGCCATGGTATTTAAGCAAAGCCCCTTTTTGACTGTGTAGATGCCCAGGTGTTTTTGCTACAAAGGTATCCTGGCAGGAAAGTTATTTCACTGTATATTTTAGGTAGATTTTTTACCAGTTATTCTCCATGCACAATGGGATTAAAAAACGCAAGTTTCCTTGGCAAAAAAGAAATGCTCATATAGAGCCGTTTCGTGCACATTTTTAGGCACATTTAGGAGTGTTTAGCAATTTTTCTGCTGGAAAACTCAATCAAAAATGCAAACCAGAAGGGTTTTTTTTCTGCCACTAAATGATGAGCTTAAAATATGCCTCTAAAGGTCCTAATGAGAATACACACATAGGATAACATTAAGCTGCTTCTACAAGCGAAACACAAAACTCATGAAGCGGCAATTTTTAAGCCATTATGCATGGACCCTAAAAATGTGTAGGTAAACCGTAACATCCTAGTATTAAGACTGTATTATGTTCTTTCAATTTTGGAATGAATTAACAGAAAAATAAACAGAAAACATATTTATGCGTAAAAGAAACTTCCCTGTTTGTAAGTAAAACACAGATTGTTATTACCAGCAAAATGAAGATGCAACAAATTAATTTTGCATTGTTTTGATCACTACTTTATTTGTATATTTTCATTTAAAACAGAAGAGTATAAAGTGTCAGCCTTAGGTAATAAAAATGGCGGTGATCACATGAGACTGTCATTGGAACAATAAACCGTTTACTCGGAAAAAAACATGCGTAATATCAATTCTAAATATAAACAATTAAAAGAAAGAAACTTGAAATGAATGAGCTATTAACTCCTTAAAATGTTTTTGTTATTAAAAACAGACCCATTTCTCAGAAACATGGGACAAAGATTGTTTTAACTTGTAGGAAATGTAATTTTATGGTTCATTTAGCATGGAGAGATAGCAGCTTACAAGGTTATAAGTAGTATGTTTGCCGTAAATGTGTCAATTGAACATCTTCACAAAAACATCCCTCCAAATTCACTGCTAAAGATATTAAGTCATTCATTTGTTACAGAAAAAAAAAATTATGATTGAAAAAGGAGAGCTAAAGCAGGATCGTTTTACACCTTTGAGACTATGGCTACATTGTAGGCAATTATTTGCCTATAAGTACAAATATAGACGGCAATTATTAAGGAGTTTTTCTCCTCTTGCTAAAGAATGGTAGCCCTTTCTTGAAAACTTGCAATTCACTTATCCAGGCAACCACAACAATATCTCATGTAGCACCACATTCTAGGAACAATTTTTTTTTTGGCACCATGCCTTTTCAAAAGCTTTTATAATTTGGACAGTATAAATACTCCTTAGCAGACCATCCCGTGGACAGCAGGTGGTTGTTTGAAAAAAAAAACTATACAGGGAAATACTACAAACTTGAGATATATATATATGTATATATATATATATATATATATATATATATATATATTTTTTTTTTTTACCTATACATGTATATCTCTTTGACTTATTGAACCCTTTGCAGACTTTATCAATGCCCCTTATAGTCATCTACTTGTTTTTATAACTATATATCTGTGTGTAAATATAAAAAAAGTTATTACAAATACTTAAAAAAAAAGTTAGACAAGTTCAAATCCATTGGTTTGATATGTTGATCAATATTAATATATATATATATATATATATATATATATATATATATATATATATATATATATATATATTTATATATTTATTTATTTGTCTTCAGATTACATATTCAGCATATTCAATCAAAATTTTTAAACATATGCTTGAGGGAGGAATATCAGAACCAGAGTGCTAGCCTCCTTACTTTTCTATCTGAGCAACTGCAGAAGGCTTATTATGATTTACAGGAGACTGACAAAAATAATTATGCCAAGCTAAAAGGGAGTTCTTAATTCACTTTGGGATGCTGTCTGGCCACATGGAATGCATTACTGGAAGTATTGCACCAACCAAGTCACCTTAGTTCCAAATGCATGACCTGCTACAACTCTCCACAAAATAGTTGCAGCCAAAGAAGTTAACTGGACTGCAGACTTTGGAACGAGTCATCATGGACCATTAATTGAGGGTGTTATCAGGTGAGCTTCAGTGTTGGGTTGGCCATCCAGAGCCCCAAACAATGGACTGACTGGTGGAGATAGTGGGACATTACACTGTGGTAGAGCATCTACTTGGACCTGCCAGAGGGCCCCTCTTAGAATGGAGAGTAAGGTTGTCTGAAAACCCTGACATCAGCATTTAGGAAAGCCATGACTACCCCAGTGTCCCACAGCTCTGCAGTTAAACAAAGAAATGTGCGTGTGCTGGTGTGCCATATCCAGGTTCAGTACCCCTTTAGGAGGAACCCATGGAGTGTGGCGCCATGTGGGGAGCATCTTTGTACATCCAGAGGGTCTGTGCTGCCAATTTAGATTTGACTAAGGGGTGGTTTGAGTGTGATATCTGGGTGAACTGACTTCATGCCAGGGCCGTGGGGGGGATGACTGTGGGTGCATTGCTTGCCGCCTCCCCAAGAAAATATACTGCCAGCCGCCACTGCACTATACTACCAGCCACCATGTCACAGTATACCATAAAATACTCATCTCTATCATGCAGCGTTTTGTACAAAAATGTATTTCCAAAACATACATTCCATGAAGGTTATACTCATAAAACATCAATAACATAAGGTGTGTGCTAAAATAAATTTATGTCATATATTATAATTAATCCTGATAATAAAGTGCTCAAGTGTTCAGAAGTGTGTAATATTTTAATGCATGCACAATTCATTCAAATGTGACTCACTCCCATAAGAGAGTCACTCACCAAATCCATTTGCCTTTCTGATATTAGATTGGCAAAAATAGCTTATATTTTCCTTATGGTTTTGATCCATGCCTGGACTGGCCATAGGGCGCACTGGGAATTTGCCCAGTGGGCTGAGGCTACCATGTGCACAGGAGACAGGCAGCACTGTATTATTGCCCAGCGAGCAAGGAGCAGGTGGGGCCAGGAGATACACTGACACTCTGACCCCGTCCATGTCATGTAGCCTGTAAACTCAGGACTCAGGAGGCCACGGGATAGGACCTGAGATTGGTGTGGAAGCGGCAGCCAGAAGCACTAAGAGCCTGCGAACGGTGAGCTTGGCTGGCCGGGACCAGTTAGGTCCTTCTCCATAATGCCTATGATGGTTCCTAACCCTGTCAGTAGCCTGAGTAATCAGTGATAGTGGCTAGTATAAGGTGAGAGGGAAAGGGAATGCCTGCCCTGCAAGCCTCATTTATGTGGCTCCACCGAGAACAGAGAGTGGCCAGAGAGGATCTGATGATCGGAGGGGGGGCTTTAGGCAGGGCTGTTGGAATTAGAGGGCTTTGAGTGGTATATCTACGGAGAGCGAAGTGACATTTTGGGATGGAGTAATGGAGAGTTGAGGTGCCTTTGTGGGAGGGGCTATGGGGAGGTGAATGGCATTTGGGAGTGGGGCTATGGAGAGAGAAATTTGTGAGCAGGACTATTGAGAATAGAGATGGGCATTGTGGGTGTGTCTTTGAAGAATACAGGAGGGGTTGTAGGGGGGGCTATGAAGAGTACAGTGGGGTGATAGACAGGACAATGGAGAGTTGGTTGGGGTTATGAAGCTGGTGATGGGTGAGCACTAATAATGTTCAGTAACTTAATAATGTGCAGAAACCGCTCGCAACAAATCAGTGAGTAGTAATGATGTGCAATAACCCCTAGCAACCAATCAGTGAGAAGTAAGGATGCGCAGTAACCTCTAGCAACAAATTAGTGAGCAGTAATAATGTGCAGTAACCTCTAGCAACCAATCAGTGAGCAGTAATGATGTAACATAGCCTCTAGCAACCAATCAACAAGGATGAATTATGTGCTATAACCTCTAGTAACCAGTTAGTGAGTGCTAATGATATTCTGTAACCTCTGCCAACCAATCACAATCACTTTTTCTTCTCAGTCCCATGTTATATTATTAAAGTGGAATGGTTGGTTGATTTTTACCTATAGTAAGGCTAAGCTAAAAGTACAGTAAATATCTCTTAAATGTGCGCTGATTATTAGGAGATATTTACTTGGGAAGCTGCCGGTGATGTCACTGTGCTGTGATTAGCATGGGAGTGCCTGCGCGGGAGTGATAGCATCGAGGCTTGTCCAAACAAAGGACTGGGGCCCGCCAATCCAGAAAGAAGTGATGACAAGTTAAGTTTCACATAATGTGCTAGTATGTGATGCATACTAGCACATTATAACATTGCCTTGCAGGAGGACATTTTTACTAAAGCTTTAAAGAGTGTAGTAAACCGGTAGTTATCAATAATTGTAATTTGGTATAAACAAAAAAAAATGGGCTGCTCAGTGTAAAATGCCCGGGCCTATTTTTCTCAGTCCGGGCCTGTGTTGATCCATCACTTTTCTAAGCTGCTGCTAACAAGGAGCGGCCCGTCCATTAAGGGGCGCACCGCGCATGGGTGCCGCCCCCTCTCTCCGGCCACTCCCTCTATGACTAATGGATAGATTCATGCATAGCATTGCACAAAGCATTGTGCTCACAGTCCACCAAGATGTGTTAGAAAAGCAAATTAATATTTGCTTTTCTAACACTGAACGGCATCTTCGCCAATTAGGTAGCATGGGTCTAATACCCATCACCTGATTGGCGGGGAAGGAGGGGGAAGCGTGGAGGACACAGGAGCCGCCCCACATCTCGCCGCCGTCACCCGCTGCCTGACCGGCCACTAAAATGGGGTAAGTGCCGGGCAGACAGCGGGTGGGTGAGGGTCAGTGTGGCAGCATTTGATGGGCACAAGTGGCAGCATTTGATAGGCGCAAGTGGTGGCATTTTATGGGCACAACTGGTGGCATTTTATGGGCACAAGTGGCTGCATATGATGGGCACAAGTGGCAGCTTTTGATGAGTGCAAGTGGCGGCATTTGATGAGCACAAGTGGTGGCATTTGATGGGCACATGTGGCTGCATATGATGGGCACAGTGGCTGCATTTGATGGGACACCCGTTCCTGCATATAATGGACACAACTGACTGCATATGATGGACACAATGGCTGCATTTTATGGGCACAGTGGCTGCATTTGATGGGCATAAGTGGCTGCATTTGATGGGACACAAGTGGCTGCATATGATGGGCACAAGTGACCACATAGGATGGGCACAATGGCTGCATATGATGGGCACAGTGGCTGCATATGATGGGCACAGTGGCTGCATATAATGGGCACAATGGCTGTATTTTATGGGCACAGCATGTAATTTAATACAAAGGATAACTTTTCAAAAGGTATCGGTATATGAAACATATTCTCGTGGCATAACAAAATATAGCATGATAGCAATAAACATGTTTTTTGTTAATACATCTACTTTGATTATAGTCAGAAATGTTCACCATTAGAAAAAATATTTACACTTATTTTGTTTATTCACACGAAGCAGCTGTTGGCTAGCATTCTGCTTTCCAGGAATTCGAACCTGCGCACCCTTGGGAGCATATTGTCCTAAATAGAAGTGCCGCTGAGGGAACCACTCAGCCCCATCCAGCCGCAGCAACTGTCAGCCTCTCATAGAATTTAACAGGAAGCCGGCAGTGGGACTTGACAGTCCAACTGTGCCGTCTGCCAGAAGCTAAATGCCATAGCCCAAAGGCACCATGACTAAATGCCCATGGTGCAATGCCCCTCACTCTTCCAAAATATCTAGATCAATTATGCAATACCTGTCTACATTTCTACACATGGGTAAACACATAGGGGGTTATTTACTAAAGGAAAATCCACTTTGCACTGCAAGTGCATTTGAAAGTACACTGAAAGTGCACTTGGAAGTAAAGTCGCTGAAGATCCAAAGGGGACATGCGAGGAAAATAAAAAACACAATTTTAGCTTGCACGTGATTTGATGATAAAATCAGCAGAGCTTCCCCTCATTTCAGCTCTACCCCTTAAATTTAGAGCGACTGCACTTCCAAGTGCACTTTCAGTGCAAAGTGGATTTGCACTTCGTAAATAACCCCCATAGTTTCATTTTCTAGGTTGTCACTCTATATACACTATATTTTCCTGCCTTTACACGCACATGAAATTTATTGGCATCCCAGTCTTAGTCCATAGGGTTCAATATTGAGTGGGTCCACCCTTTGCATATAACAGCTTCAACTTTTCTGGAAAGGCTGTCCAGAAGGTTTAAGAATGTGTCTATGGCAGTGATGGCGAACCTTGGCACCCCAGATGTTTTGGAACTACATTTCCCATGATGCTCAACTACACTGCAGAGTGCATGAGCATCATGGGAAATGTAGTTCCAAAACATCTGGGGTGCCAAGGTTCGCCATCACTGGTCTATGGGAATGTTTGACCATTTTTCCAGAAGCACATTTGTGAGGTCAGGCACTGATGTTGGATGAGAAGGCCTGGCTCGCAGTCTCCACTCTAATTCATCCCAAAGGTGATCTATCGGGTTGAGGCCAGTCAAGTTTTCCACCCCAAATTTGCTCATCCATGTCTTTATGGACCTTGCTTTGTGCACTGGTCCAAATCATTTGTTGGAGGGGGATTATGGTGTGGGGTTGTTTTTCAGGGGTTAAGCTTGGCTCCTTAGTTCCAGTGAAGGGAACTCCTAAGGTGTCAGCATACCAAGACATTTTAGACAATTTCATGCTCTTAACTTTGTGGGAACAGTTTGGGAATGGCCCCTTCCTTTTCCCGACATGACTACACACCAGTGCACAAAGTCCTGACCTCAACTAGACAGAACACCTTTGGGATAAATTAGAGTGGAAGCTTCGAGCCAGGCCTTCTCGTCCAATCAGTGCCTGACAAATGCGCTTCTGGAAGAATAGTCAAACATTCCCATAGACACTCCCAAACCTTGTGGACAGCCTTCCCAGAAGAGTTGAAGCTGTTATAGCTGCAAAGGATGGGCCTCACTTTCTTTGTGACATAAACTCCACATTCCATGAAAATTCGTATGAATTTCTGTTCCATATTGACATGATTTAATCATGCTACTTTTGCAGATTTGACAGCTGTAAATTCATGGTGTAAATGTTCTGTTCTACCACATCCTAAAAGTGTGGTATTGGAAAGTCGAGATTCATCAGATCAGGCTACATTTCTCCAGTTTTGGGAAGCATGTGCTTACTGCAGCCTGAGATAGGATCACTTCTACATTCAATTTAAAAAGTTTCCATATAAAAAAAAAACATTTAGCCCTTTTTGCAGCCTAGAGATTCCAGAAGAATGATCCAAGAAAAAAAGAATGCATCATTATTGATCCAATGATCCAGGAAAAGGATTGTGCTGTCAAATACTGGGAAAGATGGAAAAAGTGTAGGGTTTTAGTAATATACATCATTAATATATCAGATGTCATATTTTTTATCTACTTTACAATTTAAGAACTAGTAATTGCAAGTACAATATTTTCAAGAAATATAATCTCCTTCACTATATCATCTTATTTTTTATTTTTTTTTATCAAGTTCAAAATCTAAAGGATAGCAAAATTGTGTCATTCCGAAACATGTGGGAGAGAAGGTCACAATGAAGGTCACCATGATTGACGAGTTAATGAAAATAGGTTTAGGTGCTTTGCTAAGCATCAAACATTCCTCCTTGTTTCTTGCAGATCATTCAGAATATCAAAATATTACAGAACTGTTATCCTTCCTTTTTAAAATACAGACGGTCTTCTTCTATTTAGCTCCACTCATCTGTAGACAATCAAACTGTAGCAATAAATTAGAAACATACCACCTTTGAGATTTAGAATTATAAAGTGGAGGTGTATTAGATACCTTCAAATACTGATATTTACAGTTTATGTGTAACAAAATCTCTTCAAGGAAAGAAATATCTTAAAAGTGTCAATCTGCTTAGTCTCAAAGGGGTTTCATTTGGTAATACTGAAAGCTGATCTGACATATAGCGCCACTATTAAAAGCAATAGTATAGTATCTGGTTTCTAAACGCTACACTTTAGGAAAACTATATTACGTTATACTTTGTAAAACTGAACTTCAAGTATAAAAGACAATCTGAATTGTACTTGGTAACAGCCTCTTACAGTCCCTGTGCAGAAAAACTCAGATTGGAAAAGGGGAAGCAGCACAAGGATCCAATCATCTGCGCTGAATCATTTGCTCATATGTTATGCTAGTAGGAGGGAACAGAGTGACAAAAGATGAGCTCACCAGTCTGCTGCTCCTCTTTTCACTGTCCAGTCATGGACTGCAGGTGTAACAAGTCCTTGAGGGGGTTACCTAAAGAGTATGCAAACCCAACTTTTCTTATTCCTGATTTGTGCCTGTTGTAGCATGTACTTGTAAACAAAAGTATCCTGTCCTCCTTGTATTGCTTCTGTTGTGTGAAATCACTGGTGTTCCTGTCAGTCCCTCTGTTTTCCTATCAAAAACTGACCACACTAGGCAGGGGAACACACCATGGTCAGTTCTTTAGCTGTGCTGGAAACTCAGCCTGCTCTCCTCCAATGATCACACTTCAACTGACCCCCCCCCCCCCCCCCCCCCCACACACACACACACACACACACAGCCATTTACTGGGAAGTTTAGTGTACTGTTTTTCTCCTCTCCCAATTCTTTTGCAGCTGAGAAAAGAGGGAAAGTT
Organism: Lithobates pipiens; assembly: GCF_037356315.1. Taxonomy (NCBI): domain Eukaryota; kingdom Metazoa; phylum Chordata; class Amphibia; order Anura; family Ranidae; genus Lithobates; species Lithobates pipiens. Next base: position 209,335,977 of record NW_027507718.1, on the reverse strand, counting down.
ATCTATATATTTATATATACTTATATCTATACACAAAAGTTTCACCTTTCATTTCTTTTTCAAACAGAATGGTTTGTTTTACTAGGTGAGGGTTTACATATACTTTTAGTGCAGGAAAGAAAAATTAGGTTTCCTGTTCTGCCAGACATGGCTGTGCTGATTGCAGACCTGTGTAAATCTCAGAACAAGATGAATAAAAATATTATTTTTTTGTTAGGTAAATCAGCTGTCATATATGTATTTATTGTTTTGTTTTTTTACTAAAATATTGCACGACAAAGGATTTCCAGAGCACTAACAGCTATCTAGATGGACAGCATAGCAAGCTTGTTCACTTTGAAGCATGATTTCAGAATGAGCCCTCTGGGATGAGTTACTGAAATGAATAACTATTAATGACTATTAATGAGTTATTGAACTATGTAAAAAGCATGTTTTTTTTAGAGAGAACAAATGCACAAATACAGCATAGTAAAACTATTTTTATATTATTTATAATTCTTGTCAGTTCCTTTCCACCTAATGTTTACTCTCTAGTAGGGATGAGCTTCGAGTCGAACATTGCCTGTTCGCCTGTTCACTGAACAGCGAACAATTTGGGGTGTTCGCGGTAAATTCGAAAAGCCGTGGAACAACCTGTACAAGTCTATGGGAGAAATCTAAAGTGCTAATTTTAAAGGCTTATATGCAAGTTATTGTCCTAAAAAGTGTTTGGGGACCTGGGTCCTGCCCCAGGGGACATGTATCAATGCAAAAAAAGTTTTAAAAATGGCCATTTTTTCGGGAGCAGTGATTTTACTAATGCTTAAAGTGAAACAATAAAAGTGTAATATTCCTTTAAATTTCGTACCTGGGGGGTGTCTATAGTATGCAGGGGCACATGTTTCCCATGTTTAGAATTGTCCCTGCACAAAGTGTCATTTCTGCAGAAAAAAAAAATTCATTTAAAATCACTCACGGCTATAATGAATTGTCAGCTCCTGTAATACAGAGAACACTCATTGAAAGTGATGGATGAAAGAATAAAAATAAAAAGTGTGGGGTTCCCCCAAATTCAATTATCAGGCCCTTCAGGTCTGGTATGGATATTAAGGGGAACCCCCACGTCAAATTTAAAAAAAACATTGACGTGGGGTTCCCCCTAAATATCCATACCAGACCCTTTATCCGAGCACGCAACCTGGCAGGCCGCAGGAAAAGAGGGGGAGACGAGAGAGCACTCCCCCTCCTGAACCGTACCAGGCCACATGCCCTCAACATTGGGAGGATGCTTTGGGGGTCTCAAAGCACCATGTCCCCATGTTGATGGGGACAAGGGCCTCATCCCCACAACCCTGACCGGTGGTTGTGGGGGTCTGCGGGCGGGGACCCACAGATCCCGCCCCCCCTGTTTGAAATGGTAAGGGGGTACCCTACCATTTCACAAAGAAAGTGTAAAAAATAGTTAAACAAGACAAACACACTTTTGAAAAATTCCTTTATTAAAAATAAAAAAAATAAAAAAAAGATTCCAATGGTGGTAATCCACTCTTGCTATTCAGCGACAGATGATCATCTCTTCGGGGTCTAGCGATGGCTGATCTGATCCAGTGCAGCGCATCCATCCATCTTCTGTCTCCACGCAGGAGACACTGCGGGGATCCCGGCAGCCTGACGTTTGTTATATGCGGAGGGCGGGGCCACCGTCACCTGACCCCACCCCCCTCTGACGCGATTGGAGAAGCTGGGCTTCCCCAATTACGTGTGGGTGACCCCGTGGGGGCACGGTCACACATACGTCATTCACTTCCCTCACTAGCGTCAGAGGGGGGCGGGTCAGGTTACGGGTGGCCCCGCCCTCCGCATATAACAAATGTCAGGCCGCCGGGATCCCTGCAGTGTCTCCTCCGTGGAGACAGAAGATGGATGGATGCGCTGCACTGGATCAGATCAGCCATCGCTAGACCCCGAAGAGATGATCATCCGTCGCTGGATAGCAAGAGTGGATTACCACCATTGGAATCTTTTTTTTATTTTTTTTATTTTTAATAAAGGAATTTTTCAAAAGTGTGTTTGTCTTGTTTAACTATTTTTTTACACTTTCTTTGTGAAATGGTAGGGGTACTTTTGTACCCCCTTACCATTTCAAACAGGGGGGGCGGGATCTGGGGGTCACCTTGTTAAAGGGGGCTTCCAGATTCTGATAAGCCCCCCACCCGCAGACCCCCACAACCACCGGCCAAGGTTGTGGGGATGAGGCCCTTGTCCCCATCAACATGGGGACATGGTGCTTTGAGGGGTCACAGACCCCCAAAGCATCCTCCAAATGTTGAGGGCATGTGGCCTGGTACGGTTCAGGAGGGGGGAGGCTCTCTCATACCCCCCTCTTTTCCTGCGGCCTGCCAGGTTGCGTGCTTGGATAAAGGGTCTGGTATGGATTTTTAAGGGGACCCCCACGTCAATTATTCTTTTAAATTTGACGCGGGGTTCCCCTTAATATCCATACCAGACCTGAAGGGCCTGGTAATTGAATTTGAGGGAACCCCACGCTTTTTTTTTTTTTATCAATGACTTTCAATGAGTGTTCTCTGTATTACGGGAGCCGACAATTCATTATAGCCGGGAGTGATTTTAAACAATTTTTTTTTTCTGAAGAAATGACACTTTGTGCAGGGACAGTTCTAAGCACGGGAATCATGTGCCCCTTCACAGGCATACTATAGACACCCCCCAGGTACAAAATTTAAAGGAATATTACACTTTTATTGTTTCACTTTAATCATTATTAAAATCACTGCTCCTGAAAAAACTGCAGTTTTTAAAACTTTTTTTTTGCATTGATACATGTCGCCTGGGGCAGGACCCAGGTCCCCAAACACTTTTTAGGACAGTAACTTGCATATTAGCCTTTAAAATTAGCACTTTCGATTTTGAACGTTCGAGTCCCATATACTTTAATAGGGTTCTAAAGTTCACACAAAGTTTAGGTCTGTTCGCAGGTTCTGGTGCAAACCGAAACGGGGGAGGGGGGGTGTTCGGCTCATCCTTACCGGTGAGCACCACAACAAGCTAGCCAGTGCCAAGCTGGACTGTCAGTAACACAAGCAATGCAAAATTTAGCCCAGCCAGCCTCAATCACATACATTGTCAGTTGCAACACAGAATCACAGACAGTCTCTCACTGACTCATGATTACTTTACTTATTATGAACAGCAGAATGCCAGCAGCAGCACAGCAGTCTGAGCAGTGGTAAGGCCCCATGTACACGATATGCTGACGCAAAGTCCTCTGAACTAATTTTTTTGACACCTTGAAACCGGCATTTAAAATGCCCGTTTAGCCGCGTTTCATGCCGTGTTTAACTGTGTTTGTGTCTAAAAGCGTTTATTAAGATTACCTCATTTAAGGCCCTCCCCAAGCTCAAAAAACATTGTAAGTTAACTATTTCATCCATTTTGATCAGAGTGAGTAGCAGCAGCAGAGAGAGCAGTTGTCTACTTGTATTTGTCTCTATTTCTGTGCTTTATTTTGAAATGGATCCCATAATGAGCATATGTGAGGAAATGCTCCTGACATTGCTCTTCATGAGGCTGGAATGACGTAGAAAATTGCGTGAGAGGTCCAGAGTCAGAGTTCATTGCTAGTGGACCCATCCTTTGATTGTGCAGCGAATGTTGACAGGATATTTTGTAAACATGTGTGTACAACTGCATACCTACACCGTCAAATTTGTTAATTTCACACGCATGTCCATTGCCACATTTGACCTTCTTCTTGGAAAAGTATGACCCAGTCTGACACACATGGACACCAACATGAGGAAGAGTGTATCACCAGAGAAATGTCTGTTGGTGACAATCAGGTATGTGCACATATTTATATATATATATATATATATATATATATATATATATATATATATATATATATATACACTGTATAGATGTACAGATGTATTATTTTTCCTTTATTTTTTGTATTTTTTCGTTATTTTCCATCATATTTTTGTCTTTTCAGGTCTAAAAGATAGGGTACCTTTAAAAACGCTTATAAACTAAAACGCGTCTAAATGCTGGTACTGAAACGTGGAAATATTCGGCGTCTGAACCACTTTTTTTGCTTCCAGAGAAACGGTGTTAAATGCAACTGCATAAAAACGACAATAAATGAGACTGTGTACATGGTCACATAGGATAACAATGAATGAGTTCAGGGGCAGTTGAAAAAAGCATCCAACTGCCTCTGAACGTACGTTTAACAGCGTCCCGTGTACATGGGGCCTTAGTCTGAGGACACCTCTGAGACTCTCTGAGAATAGGCCAGAGAGAAAGAGGGACATACCTGGACAGGACAACAGCAGTTCATCCATGTGGGGGGCCGGTGGCTACAGAACACTTTACTAGGGCCCAGGCAAAGCTCCTCTCCCAAGCCCAAGGTGGGAATGGCACTGCAAACCAACGGGAATATATGGTGTGCAGTGGGCAGGACTACACGCACTACCGGCTCCTACTGTGCTGCCTGGTGATAGATCTGTCAGCCTTCAGCCCAAGCCCAATAGACCAGCCTGGCGGTGTACCACACCATGCGTGCAGGTATGCCTAATGATCTATTACACTTGCTGCAGCAGCATTATTACACTCTGTGTGCCACTGACTGCAGTTCTGCCTGTCGCTGGTGCCATGTGCGGCTGCAGAGCAGGGACACCATGCATTTTATTTTGGCCTTGGGGGGGGTTTGAACACCCCTGACTCCCCCCTTATCTATGCCCCTGGGTGGGACTATGAGTGAGCCTTTTCCCCCTTGTGCCCAGCACTTGGGCATCTATGTTATTTCCTGTTTGCAGAGCAAAGCCCTTTCATCTAGTCACCAGAGGATCCTGTGACTTGATTGAACTACAATTACCAGAGAGCTGGCAAAAATGATGCTGGGAAAGCAGATATATATTCCACAGCAAGGGATTGGCTCACATTCTGGGCATGAGATTCAGAGCTGAACACAAGGGAACTGCCATTGTCCTCCAGAGACAGATTGCTGGCCTCAGTTCAGCGCAGAGGTTACTCACTGGGATTGCAACCACTTCTCTGCATAAAGACTTGTTGTAACTGATTTACTGCTAATTATCCTTGTATTAGATCCTATTGTCATTCCTTCATGTTCAGGTTGTGCACATTGATATTATTATTTTGTGGTCTACCAATTCTCGAGAAAAAGCTCTTAAAGGTGTCACTAAAGAATTGTGTCTACTGCATTTCTGTCTTTATTTGAAATATGTCAGAGGGGTTGGAATGCTTGCACAGTCAGGGCAATCATTGGGGATCAGCAACATCAAGCAGCCCCTCTGGGGATATAGCTAAACATATAATAGTTGTTGGCAAGTCCAAAGTATTTATAATCTTTTATCACATTTTACTCTAATGCCACGTACACATGATCGGGAAATGTTCGATGTGAGCTTGTTGTCGGAAAGTCCGAACGTCTGTATGCTTCCTCGAACAATTGCTGTCGGAATTTCCACACACAAATGTTTGAGAGCAGGTTCTCAAATTTTCTGACAACAAAACTTGTTGTCGGAAATTCCGTGTGTGTACACAAGTCCGACGCACAAAATTCCACGCATGCTCGGAATCCAGTACAAAACGGAAGCGCTCGGTTTTGTAAAACTAGCGTTCGTAATGCAGATAGCACATTCATCACCCTGCAAATTTTTAAAATCTTTCAATGCAGCACATTCTCTTCTTATTTATAATGCTAGAATAATGAAGTTGCTTTGCTGCTGATAATCACAGAGTTCTGACAATTTTTTTATTATTTCTTGTGATCTCCAGAATAATATATATATATATTTTTTTCTAGTGATCTCATTTTTTTTTCTGTAGATCTCCAGAATTTTTTTTTTTTTTTTTAGAGTGATCTCCATAAAATAGTTTTTGTCGTTTTGTGTGGCAAGTTACCACAACATCATTATTATCTTGTATTTTTTAACCTCAAAGAGGTTGGTTGGTGTTGGTGTCCCTTGTTAATTTGACATTGTTTTTTTTAAATGTACCTGCCTACTCACAAACAAACTGTCCTTTTTGAAGTAAAGCATATAGCCAGTAGTATTTGTCAAAACAAAAATTTATTAGGGGTGATAACATAATAAAGAGCAAGGAAACGCTGGGAAACAGTTGGAATTGGTGAAGCCTTTATAAACCACAGCAGACATCAATTATTTGACATGCAAAATTGGAAACCTGAGGAGTCCATTTAATAGGGAGCACAATATGGTCCAGGACTCCGAGAGATTGGAAGCAGCAGCAGATGACATATATGTGTCCAGGCTGTGGTCTTACAACAGCCTGCATTTTTTGCCAAACCAAACCAAACCCAGGCCATCACTCTCAAGACTTCCTTCCACGCTACCTTCCAGGCTGCTGTGGTGTGTTGGGTGGCTGTGGTGTTGGAGGTGTTGTTGGTGGTGGTGGAGTAATATGGTCCAACTCACAGACATGTCTTTTATTGGCGAGTTGGCCCCTCACCCCCTTATTTAGGGCTTGAAGTATGACCTCCTCCCAGATGAGGCATTGACCCTCCTCCATTCCTTGCATTTTACTGACTGTCATACAGCCAAAGGACTCGTGGACACTAGGGGTGGTTGTGAGGGCTATAGTAGCCTGCCAAATCAAAGTAGTTGCTGACTCCTCCATGTTCCTTGCCTTTCTGGTCCTTTTTTGTTGGAAGGCAGAGGGGAGGAACCTGGGGTTCGGTCAGGCTACTGGGCACGGCCACCTCCTTGCTGCCACTTTCCACGGTCACCTCCTGGCTGACACTTTCCATGGCCACCTCCTGGCTGCGACTTTTCACAGCCTCCTCCTGGCTGAGACTATCCTGTGTATGAAAATGGAACATTGTTTTAGTTTTTTGGTCATCAATTGCACATAATTTTGAGCTCGTGACTGTTGCATATTGAATGTTAACAAATAGAAAACACTATCATTCTGACCCCAGCATTTTTCATTCTTGTCCCAATCATTTTTGGCTACTACTGTCTATTGATATGTAAACTACTTTGTTAAAGCAGAAATTAGTGATCAATAATAACATCTAGTTAACATCATTCATTTTTTGACAAGAAATATGTTGAACAATGCTATACCTGGCTCAAGCTGGCTCCCCCACATCTTCCTGGGTGGAATGCCCAGGTTGTATGTCAGAAGCCTCAGCTGATGTGGAAGGAAGTGTGGAAGGAAGGGTTGAGAGTGATGGCCTGGGTTCACTCTGGTCTGACAAAAAACACAGTCTGTCGTAGTACCAGAGCCTAGGGACATAAATGTCATCTGCTGCTGCTCCTGATCTCATGGAATCCTAGAATTTTTTGTGCTCCCTACTATACGTGCTCCTCAGGCCACCAATTCTGGCCTTCAAATAGCTGATGTTTGCCATGGGAGTCACCAGCTTCACCAATTCCAACAGTTGCTTCAGCACTGAATTCCTCTTTAGTTTGTTGGCATAATATTGTTTTTTTTTACTTGCCACAGACAGAGCAACTCTCTGTATTTATCAATAAAGTTTGGCAAGAAATCTGGATCAATAAATTGATCCATATGCTCTGCAAGACACAACACAAGACAAACCCTAATGTCAGGCTAAACTCTCCTAATCTTGTCCCAATATAGGCCTCAATCTATAAGCAGTATAGGCCACTAACCATTGATGCCCCAAGTTAAAATTGCACCTTCATTTGCACCATCGGCGCTTATGCTACTCCGTCCTCCGCTCACAGATTGTATGTACGACGCACACGTGTTATGCTTTAGGTGCACTGCGCATGCATGAAACTCCGCCCCTGATCTTCTTTCTAGTGTATTCCCCGCCCCTTCTCTTTTGGCGCAGTGGTAGAATACATGGCGGAGAGACAGCAGGTGCATGCAGAGAGTAGCAATAACGAAAGCCCAGAGCAAAAAATATCCAGATCCAGGAGGAGATATAAGGCCTCAAATATGTTCTTTGTACAGATGGTGGACATCTTGAAAAGGGCCAACTATGATGAGAAGTATGGAGAAAGGCCAAGATCGTGACTAAAGTTGTGAGAAGTCTGCACAGGAATTTTGGGGTACAACGATCCCAGGAGCAATTGAGGAAACGCTGGTCAGACCTGAAATTGAGGTAGCATGATCAGTGCAGAAGGATCAGGAAAGTGCTTCTAAAAAGTAAGTATTTGTTGTGTGTTCCTATTATTATTATTACTTTAGTGCTGCTCCATGTTCTTTTCTTTACTGTTGTACAGTTTAAAATGGCAAGTTTCAGGTTTGTAGGCACAGTAATCTTTCATAGTAAACATCATTCATTCACCCACTAATACAATGTTTTTGGCAGATGCAGGTTAGCTACATTTGTTCATGCCTATTTGTATTAAAAGAAGTTTAGTACATTGTTGTCTAGATGGGTTTTTAACTAGAGCGAAATGCAAACTTAATTCAGTGTAAGGAGAGGACATTCAGCAGCTGTTTACACATCTGGATGCAGGAGCACTAGTGTGGAACACCAGAATAACCTTTTTAGGGTGTCCCACAAAGGTGCTCCAGTGGATACTAGGGGTCTCCATGTGTGAAACTAACAAAAAACATAAGTATTACAGCTTTAGAAAGGGAAAAAAAAACATGTTTTCAACTTGGAATACTGCCAAAACAGATAATTGTACGGCACTTCTAAGCAATGTTTCATATTCCTATTTCTTGCCTCAAATATTTGTGTGCTAAGTATACTTTTTTTTTATTCACATAGGGGAGAAAAGAATCGGTACATCTGAGGACACCAGGAACCCCACAGCTCCTGAAGAAGGGAAACTCCCCACACACCATGAAGAAGATGTGGAGGGAGAGATTCATGAAGTGGGCGAAATTGTGACTACAACAGGTCAGTGTCTGAGACCACAACTTCAGGTAATAGATGTATGCCTGTATATTTATAATACATGGTGTGTTTTTTTATTTTTAGGTGATGTGAATGTTGTGGAAAAAGAAACTCATTTCAACAGTGCAAGTGCACAGATCCTCGTCAGTGAGATAATGGTGTGCAATCGGAATTTAGAGATGGTCAAACAAAATATCACTGATGTACAAAAAAAATGACCAAGATCATTGATGTTTTAGGCAGACTCTAAAACCACCAAAAATGTTAAAGTTGCTCTTCTTTAAAAAAAAAATATCTAAAGTTTTAAAGTAATTTGAAAGCCAAATTTTGAAGATGCACACAGTGTGTCAACATGTGCTATCTGCAATCACAGGATATTAATGTACGCGTTTTGTGGGTGCAACCCCTTCCTCGCAACCAAAATTAGTTTAGAGAAAGGGGTTGCACCCCCGAAACACGTCCATTGATCCCCCATGATGGGAGTCAACACATGTTGACATTAGGCATGGGAACAGGAGGGAAATCCACATGTTGACTCCCAATTTGTGTGCATCTTCAAAATGTGGCTTTTACAGGGATGACCTCACCCCATCTGATGAAGGCAAGATCAGCACAGTTTGGATATACTAATGTCTCATATGGCCTTCACTTTATCAAAGCTGAACTTTGTAAGTTCCTGAGTTGTGTATGTTATGGTTTTAAACATGCCTGTTTAGCCAAAATAAGGCTATATCTACTGTCAAAATGTAAATGTTATACACCAAAGATGTTGGTTTGTTAAAAAACCCTTTTATAACGCACATGTGAATGTGCTTGGAGTAAAAGGTTTTATACTCACCAATGTGTGGCTTCTTCATTCAATGCTCAATACCAGTTTTTGGAGTAAGTTGGTGTAGTTACAGTGACAATCAGGTTATTTACTAAAGGCAACTCCACTTTGCACTACAAGGGCAGTTTCAGTGTACATTAAAGTGCACTTGTAGTGCAAAGTGGATTTGCCTTTAGTAAATAACCCCCACAGTGCTCTAAAATTTGACCCAATCAGGCTACTTTAGGGACTCAAAGCAATTAATTCATGTAGCTGAAAAGGATGATTATTTTTTAGCATTAATGCATTACATACATTAACAACAAAAACAATGTGTGTGTAGAAGACCCAAAACATAACATAATAGTTAGCTGAAGAAGAGATTGTCACCTCATGTGTCAAGTTATGTTTGCACTATTGGAAAAAAAAGGTCAAAAATAAAAGGCCATTGGAGAACCTAGGAGACAGATAAGAAATACAAGCAGTAAATCAAATGAAATATGAGTTCAGTTTATACAATTTTTTTTATTTTAAACATGTTTATATATTCTCTGGCATATCAATGGCCCCCCTACCCGCAAAGTACTCTACATACTTGTGGCGCACTTCGCGGGTGCTTAGGTTGGGAGATGTTTTGGACAGGTAACCCTCTCCACTTCACTGAGAGCTGAATGCATAAATAATGTGTGTTAAATTTGGCCAGCTACTCCTTACTTACACTATTGGCAGCCCACTGGACAGGTAAGAAGTGTCAAAATACAAAAATATGAATACACACTGTACAAACTGAAGCACATTTTTACATTCTGCAATTACCTATCAAGATAATAGGAGAACAAAAGTTGAAACAGCACCATTTGGAAGTATTCAGGCAGGCACTTGCACTACATGCTTTGATCAATTCATACATAAATCTGACCACAAAAGAGGTAGATATAGTGTGTATGGGTTTGGTAAAGTCAGCAGATAGAGTATTGGTATCATTAGACTTAGCGGTTGGGGTGAAGGGAGGGTTTCAAATAAGTTTGGGCCCCCAAAAAAAGCCTCTTGCACTCTGCCTGAATTTAAGGACAATAAGAAAACATGTGGTCACACGTAAGGGGTGCTTAGGGTAAGCACTACAATGGAGCTGACAAATACATTGTTAAGTGACTAGGCTAGGTGTGTATGCACCCAGGATAGCCTGCTGGGGAGGTTAATGAAGGCAAATATGCATGAAGGACAAAAAAGGAGCATTAAAACCTTACAGCATGCATGAGGACAAAGAAGACATTCACAGCATATTACAATCATGGTAATTATGGAATGATAAAATAAATACAATACATTAGTAAAAATTAAATACATCGGATGTGATGTTAAAGGATAAAACTTACCTTAATATAGTCCTTCTGCAGGACCTGAATGATGGCAGAACAGGTCTCTGGAATAATGATTCCCAGAGCCTGGGGAGAGATTCCAGTCGTAAACTTGATATCCTGGAGACTTCTCCCATCGCCAAGTACCGCAAGGTGGCGACAGGCCTCTGCTCGAGAGTGATGGCTTGCTGCATGCTGGTGTCCTGCTTCATAATATAATGGGACAGCAAAGCCAACAGACAGTAAAAAAGGGGTCTGTCATCCGGAGAAAATTCCTGAAAACATCAGGATTATTCTCCTGGATCTCTCGCAACAAAGGCATGTGCAGGAATTGGTCACGCTGGAGCAGCCAATTCTTTGTCCATTAGCTCCTCCTCGCCCTGATCACGGACTGGACAAGAACTCCAACATCAAGCCCAAGCACAGCACAAACTCTACGATGAGTACGTACCCACAACATGGCTTGAAAACGATTGGCTGGTCAGAACAAACTAACCAAATGCACTGAGAATCAGAAAGAACCTGAGAAGAACATGCTGAAAATCATAAATGAGCAGACAATAATGCACTAAAGAACAGATATGAACCCACAAGCACAAACTGAAAATCAGAAATTAACTGAAATACACGAGGCTGAAAAGCATAAGGCTGAAAAGCATGCATCATCTCTCACCAAACTTCTACTAATACAAGATAAACCTGAGATTAGCAGAAGTAGCCTAAAGGATGGAGCACTGGCTATTGAACTTCCTTTTTATAGTCCATTCGTACGTGTTGTACGTCATCGCGTGCTTGAAGTTCAGAATTTCCGACAACATTTGTGTGACCGTGTGTATGCAAGACAAGTTTGAGCCAACACCCTTCGGGAAAAAAAAACACGGTTTTGTTGTCGGAAAATCCAATCGTGTGTATGCGGTATAAGGCTTCAGGCACACTGGGCTCCAAAAATGGCAGTTCCGTTGGCAGAAAAAAAAACATTAATTTAGAATGTTTTTTTTCCAATGTTTTGGCACATTTAAGAGTGTCTAGCATTTTTTCTGCCAAAAACTTAAATCAAAAACTCAAACCGGAAGGGTTTTTTCCTACCTCTAAACGCTGAGATTAAAATATGCCTGTAATCGTCCTAATGTACAGGGACACATAGGATAACACTGAGCTTCTTCTACAGGCAAAACTAAAAAAAATTGCAGAAGCAGCATTTTTTAAGCCAGTGTGCATGGAGCCTAATACCTAATTTTCCGAAGGATGTTGGCTCAAACTTGTCTTGCATACACACAGTCACACAATGTTGACAGAAATTCCAAACATCAAGAACGCGGTGATGTACGACGAGCCGAGAAAATTCAATAGCCAGTGTGGCTCATCTGCTTGATTCCGAGCATGCGTGAAACTTAGTGAATCGGAATTGTGTACACAATCAGAAACCATGAAACAGACTGAGACGGAAATACAATCAAATAACCATGAAACAGACTGAGACAGAAATACAATCAAATCACACTTGTTTATTAATAAAAATAAAAAGGTAAATAGAAAAAAGCGTAGTCAAGCATAGCCAGAGTCCTGTAGCCAGATCGGGTAGTCAGCCAGTCCAAAGTTCATTACCCAGATTGGGTAATCAGCCAGGCCGGAAGTCAGGGGTCCAAGGAGAGCAACCGCAAGCAGGATAAGAAGCCAGGTGGGATGTCAGCAAGCCAGTCTTGAAACAAACAGCAGGAGATGGTTCCCTGTGATGTGACCAACACGAAGGGAAATGAAAAAGTGAGCAGGAAGGCTTTAAATAGGCAGATCAGACGAGCATCATCGGGAACAGCTGGTAACTGTGGATAGAGAAGAGAGCTGGCAATTAGCTGACAGCTGAGCAGCCAGCCCAGAGGAGGAAGGGCTAAGCCAGCCCTGACAGTACACATGATCAGAATTGTCGACAACAGATTTTGTTGTTGGAAAATTTAAGACCCTGATCTCAAATTTTGTGTATCGGAAATTCTGATGGAAAATGTTTGATGGAACCTACACACAGTTGGAATTTCCGACAAAAAGCTCCCATCGAACATTTTCCGTCGGAAAATCCAACCGTATGTACGCGGTATTAGAATTACTAAAATTCTTGTTAGCTTTGCAAGCTCTTCAGTATATTCAGTAGCAGTGAGTACAGGAGAGCAAGAATGCTGAAAAAAAAATCACAAACTACTTGCTCACTACAAAAACTCATAAATTGCTTGATGTCTACATAATGCATTCTATTATAACTAGTTTATAAAATAAGATTTCTACCTTAAAAGTTTTAGGAGTCTACATGGTAAGGAATGAAACTTTCAAGAATCTCAGAGAGCATATAGAAAACCACTTCCGAAGTAGACAGTTCATATATACATTATTATATATAATATACATGTTAATTCTACCACCCTCCAGGTAACTGTTCTTAAGAAGGGTCTCAGTGGAGAGACAGAAGGCTTATCTTTGTTGTGAAGTGCTCATAATATTAATTAATCAATAATTATACCAAAGCAGTCCTAATATATCCGGTGAACAGCCATTCATATAAATAAGGCTGTGTGTTTTTAATGGGCATATAGTGATTCAAGATTACATTGAATGGTGTTTGACTTGCTTCCTGTTCATAATTTATCACTGACTGTACCAAACTATTAGCATGTGTTATTGATGTCCAATAACCTTACTTAAATTTCATGTACCGAGACCATCCGTGTCTGCATCAATAACCCTTTGTCATTAGTGTTGGCTGTGTTGAGAATAAAACAACTCATTGTGGAGACCTTCTGCTTTTCATTTCGAGACTTCTCAGTACACTCAATAAAAACATTAACTATTTGAAGAGCCAAAATGTCTGTTAGTTGTTTGTCTCAATCTGTTATCTGTCAGAGAGTGTGACTTTAGCCTATCTGATCTCCTATGAAGGAAGGTTTTTTGTTTCCTGTACAAAAATCTCCATATTGTTGGCTTTTTATGGTTTTGCTCCTTCCCAAAAAGAAGACATTTAAGCTTATCAAAAAATCATGTCTGCAACAAATAAAACACAGAATAGCTTCTTTTGTATTTGTTCATTTGACAGACTGTAGTCATTTAGTCTAGTTAACCATTTTTCATTTTCATAATTCAGAAACATAAATCCTCCTCACCACTATGCTAATGTCTAGCAGGCAAGGCTGCATCATGGCAGGTGAAGTAATCTTGCTTTATTTTGCTCTATAATATACATCTATATAATGTTGTTTAGCTACCAATAAAAGGTGAGTAATGTTGCAAAATGTATAGCTTTGCTCAGAGTTTTTGTCTAAATAATGCAATATTTTACTGGAAACATGGACATGGGTTCTCTACATCTGAAATGTATTTGAAAAAGCAACATCTTGTCAGACTTAAAGTGTATGTAAATCCTGAATGATGAACTTTTTCTCATTTCCTCCCTTTTGATCTGCTAAATTGTTTTGTTATATCCAATCGCTTTTCATTCTTAATGGCCACTCGACACACCTTGGCATTGGGATGCAATGTGTAGCAATGAACTTACATGCATTGTGGTACAGTGCATTGTCGAAAAGGGTACAGGAACATTTTTTGTGTCATGAAGTGCATTGATAACTTTTTCTTTTTGAGTGGGATGGAAACAGCGCACATTAAAGTGATTGTAAAGCCTTATTTATTTTCTATAAAAATAACAAACATGTCCTACTTACCTGCTTTGTGCAGTGGTTTTGTACAGGGCAGCCCCGATCCTCCTCTTCTTGGGTCCCTCTTTGGCTCTCCTGGCCCCTCCCTCCTGTTGAGTGCCCCGACAGCAAGCAGCTTGCTATGGGGCACCCAAGCTGAGCCTCAGCTCCATGTGTCCATTCAGTGACGGAGCTGCGGTTCTGGTCCCACCCCCTCTCTCTCCTGATTGGCTAACTGACTTTGATTGACAGCAGGGAGCCAATGGTGTCTCAGCAGGAGCCTGCTGTGTCTCAGCTAATCAGGAGGGAGAGTTCCAGATGGCCGAGGCATTCGTGGACATCGCTGGATAGAGAGGGGGCTCAGGTAAGTATTAGAGGGGCTGCACACAGAAGGCTTTTTATCTCAATGCATAGAATACATTAGGATAAAAGACCTTGCTAGCTGGTAACTAGCCTGGCTAATTGGTAGTTATATCCACTGACTTTTTGCCCTAAGCCTGAATCTGGTGCATGTCTCTCTTCTTTCAAAAGGTGACAAAAGGAGACAGGAGTTCTACAAATACAGTGCTGCAACAAGTTTAAAGGCCCTCAACCTGGGTGTTCGGGCCCTAACCCTCTAATGCACCTGAGAGGTTGGGTGTGAATCCAGCCTAAAGCAGTTGAGAATCTTCACCTAATGAATTGTGTAAAGAATCACATTAATTATCCAATCATGTAAAAAGCTAATTCATTTGCATTTATTTTATCTGCACATGTTTGAATGAGTTCATATTCTCAACTGCTTTAACCACTTAAGCCCCGGACCAATTTTCAGCCTAAGGACCAGAGGTCTTTTTACAATTTCGCACTGCACTGCTTTAACTGGTAATTGTGCGGTCCTGCAATGTTGTACCCAAACTAAATGTGTGTCCTTTTCTTCCCACAAATAGAGCTTTCTTTTGATGGTATTTTATTGCCTCTGCGATTTTTAATTTTTATGATATAAATGGAAAAAGACTCGAAAATTTGGAAAAAAAATATATTTTCTACTTTTTGTTATAAGAAAAATCGAATAAACTCAATTTTAGTCATACATTTAGGCCAAAATGTATTCAGCCACATGTCTTTAGTAAAAAAAAATGTCAAAAAGCGTATATTTATTGGTTTACGCAAAAGTTATAGCGTCTACAAACTAGAGTACATTTTCTGGAATTTACACAGCTTTTAATTTATGACTCCCTATCTCATTTCTTGAGGTGCTAAAATGGCAGGGCAGTACAAACCCCCCCCCCCCCAAATGACCTCATTTTAGAAAGTAGACACCCCAAGGAAATTGCAGAGAGGCATGATGAGCCCATTAAATATTTTTATATATTGCTCACACATGCCATAGTTATAAGTGGAATTGCTCCCCAAAATATATTCTGCTGCTTCTCCTGAGTACGGGGGTACCACATGTGTGGGACTTTTTGGGAGTCTAGCAGCGTACGGCACCCCGAAAACTAATCACTGCCTTCAGGATTTCTAAGGGTGCAAATTTTTGATTTCACTCCTCACTACCTATCACAGTTTCGAAGGCCATAAAATGCCAAAATAATACAAACCCCCCCAAATGACCCCATTTTGGAAAGTAGACATCCCAAGCTATTTACTGAGAGGCATGTTGAGTCCATGGAATATTTTATATTTTGCCACAAACCTTTTTTTTTTATTGCACAAAGTTGTCACTAAATGATATATTGCTCACACATGCTATGGACATATGTGAAATTACACCCCAAAATAAATTCTGCTGCTTCTCCTGAGTACGGGGATACCACATGTGGGGGACTTTTTGGGTGCCTAGCCACGTACGGGACCCCAAAAACCAAGCACCGCCTTCAGGATTTAAATATAAAACGCTACCAAAAAAAACTGTTAGCGATCGCAGGGATCAGGCCTGACTCTGCTAATGCTGCAGTTATGTGTTTAGTGTTTTGTAAGTGACAGTGATCGATCGATACTGCACTTTGGTGGGCTGGGCAGAGGGGCAAAACGCAGGTGCTAGTAGGTATCTGGGCTGATCCCGCTAACAATGCGTTTTTTTGTAACCCTAAACTGCTGGGGAAGCTAGTATAGACTGATCAGATCAGATATTGATCTGTTCAGATACTATACCACTACGGGAGGTGTATGCTTTGCGCGTGGGTGTTAGCGGGACTGGCACTAACCTAGCACTGCCTGGGGCGACGCAGACCCTATCTGACCCTAAAACCTAATTGATATCACCCGCCGGGTGATCAGGGGGTTAAATCTTTATTGGGTAATAAATGGCGGGTGCCCTGATGCTATAAAAATCAAACTAACTAACCAGCGTCACCCATAACACTTATACGGTGATCACTGGGGAAAGGGTTAACTAGGGGTAATCAGGGAGTTAAAACCTTTATTAGGTAGTATATGGGAGTCCCTGACACTATATAAAAACCTGACGGGGAACCTAAATAACTAACTGGCTAACCAGCATCGCTGGTGAAAGGGTTAACTCTATGGGCAATCAGGGGGTTAAAACCTTTATTAGGTAGTATATGGGGGTACCTAACGCTATAAAAACCTGGCGGTGAACCTAAAAAATAACTAGCTACCTAGCGGCACTAGTGACACTAATGCAGCGATCAGAAAAACGATCGCTTAGTGACACTGGCAAAAGGGGGTGAAAGGGTTACCTGGGGGCAATCAGGGGGTTAAACCTTTATTTGGGGGGTAGGGACCTAACACTAACTGCCTTCACACTAAATCATGTGCAAATACCATGTGACATAAAATATTGCAACAATCGCCATATATATATATATTTTTTTTTCTTATACCCACTATTTCATGGAAAAATACTTTGGGGCAAGAGATTATGAATATGTATCAAGAGTGTGTACCTTTCCCTTTAAATCCCAATATATACAAACTCATAATAATAAAAAAAGTGTGAAAATTCAAGAAAGTATATATAGAGTATATAAAGAAATTGACACCATCATCAAGGTATACTTTATGACATGAAAACAAAAAACATATCTGTGCATAAAGTGGCACATTAGTATTTGTCACTTTATGCACAGATATGTTTTTTGTTTTAATTTCATAAGGTATAATGTGCATTGGGCACACTTAAAGTGATACTAAAGGTTCGTTTTTTCTTCTAATCCTGTTCTGTTAAGGTAGTGTACTGTGTGTTCACTTACCTTTTCCTTCATTTTCGTTTGTAAATCCTTATTTTTGGTGTCTGTTTTTGCCACTTCCTGTTCTTGTCCTAGAAGGTTGCCCTGTCAGCAGAGCCATTCTGTATGGGGTTTACCTTGCGCAGGCACCCCCTCCACTGGGACAACATCCCTGCGGGGAAGGGCACTGGAGGCACGCCTATGGTTGCCACCTCATCCCTTTAAACCCAAACACATATTAATTACACAGGTTCTGTGACTGATTAAGGTGGTAATTAAACACACTTGGTGCCTTATCTGCATTTAATTAGCCTCAGAACATGTGTAATTCAAAGGTGTTCGGGTTTAAAGGGATGAGGTGGCAACTCTAGGCACACCTCATATGCCATTTTATTGAAATGAGAATCAGGATCTCATCAGCACAGCCCCACTTTTACTCCGCCCCTTTTTTTTTAGAAGGGAATGGGCGCAGCTCCTGGGAGGTGTCTGCACTGAAGGCTGTTATACAGTTTGAGAACAAGGTTCATTCCTGTTCATGCATTCATCTAAAAAGCGGCACTGCGCATGCACAATGCCGCTAAGCATAAAGGGAATTGTAGTTTCCATTAACATATGATGTTGTGGCAGGGAGCTCGCTCCAACAACCGGAAGCTAAGGCAATCAAACGAGACTGTAAAGGAGGAAGTGCCAAAAACGGCTATCAAGAAAACAGGTTTAATATACATTTTGGATGAAATAATATATAGATTACTGATCTATGCAGCATATAGATCAGATATATGCAAACATATTGGTACCTTTACAACCCCTTTACTGGCCACCCGCTATTAGCTAGGCTCCCAGCCAATGCACTGGCAGAGCCCACTCTCCAGGTATCAATCCTCTGCATATGCACAGTGGTGTAGTGGGTAGCACTCTTGAGCACTCTTGCCTAGCAGTAAAAAGGGTCACTAGTTCAAATCCCAGCCATGACCCTACCTGTCTGGAGTTTGCATGTTCTCCATGTCTCTGCGTGGGTTTCCTCCCACTCTCCAAAGACATGCTGGAAGGTTAATTGGCTTCTGCCTAAATTCGCCCTAGTATATAAATGTGAGTTAGACCCCCTAGAGCGGTGAGCTAGCAGTATGGTAAAACAAAGTCCTGTTAGCAGCATCTTTGGAGTGGTGTAGCGCGGCTAAAGTGCCTCTGCAGAGGCGCTTTGTGGTGGTTTTTAACCCTTTCTTGGCCGCTAGCGCGGGGGTTTAAAACCACCCCACTAGCGGCTGAATAGTGCCATGGTAAATCGCCATCACACCTCCTGCCCTAGTTTGAAAGGGACCTTAGATTGTAAGCTCCTTGAGGGTAGGGATTGATGTGAATGTATAATGTACTGTATATATAAAGCGCTGTGTAAATTGACAGCGCTGTATAAGTACCTTAAATAATAATAATAATAATATGTGTGCCATAACACCTCCCCGCTGAAAGCATGGACCTCAGTGACCACTCAAGCCACCCTGGAAGACTTCTGGATACCACAGAACGCTCCTGTCCAGATACTTCCAAAAGGTAGAAAAACTTCATACAAAATGGTCCTATGAGTGAGGAGGATAAAAAAGGAACCTGGTCCCTACCTCAGCCTGAAAATTGATGGGAGTGGGGTCCTATATGCTGCAATTGAGTCTGTCAAGAACATTTTTTTTTCTGTATTTATAGGGACTTTAAAGGGATACATCTTGGGCAAATGTTCATATATTGCAGAAATTTACTGCATTTTCAGAGGATTTCCCTGATATAAAGTACATGTTAAGGTTGAATTCCAGCCAGAGATAATATATAAGATGTTCAGATGAAATACATGGATGAAAGCTGTTTTATCTGCCAAAGACTGTATTTCTGTCCAACTAGTTCACACACAGCCTTGTCTGGCAGGGCAGGTGACCTGATTTTGCTATACTGCAATTATGTAACACAACTAGGTCTTGTCCCTGCCCCCAGTCTAATCATGTTACTTAAGAGTTTTCTGTTCACTGGAGGCCATGGGCGTCCGCAGAACTTTTTCCAAGGGGGGGCATCATTTTAAGGCCGCTCATGCTCCGCCCCTTTTCGGCAATCTCATGAAAATCTTTCCACTGGTAATACATATGTGTTATATAACAGATAATTCATCTTCACTTTGTATTGGAAGTTACTCTGGTGGCTGCATACCATGCCCATATAGCCTAGAGAATGTACATCTTTTTACATTGCAATACATCTGTTGTGGCCATATTTTGATCTCATACTGTCACTGTATAGGCTGTTTTCATAAAGATAAAAATATGGCAACAGATGTATTGCAATGTAAAAAGATGTACATTCTCTAGGCTATATGGGCATGGTACGCAGCCACCTGAGTAACCTTGCGGACGCCCATGCTTTCAAAAACCAGCATTTTCTTGTTCATGAAAGGGAAAACCATACATTTTACCAGTTAATAGTGGTAAGTGATCAATCATCAAGGGGGACCCCAGGAACTCAGAACATGGGGGGGGGGCCACCTTCTGCAGAAAGAATACTCGAAGGTAAGGGGGGTGGGTTACTAATATAAGGAGGAAACCCCTTATATCAGTGCCCCTTACATTATCGTATTCACCCCCCCTTACATCAGTGACCCCCCCCCCCCCCGACTGGCCTGGCGGTGCTTTCACTGACCTCCTTTCAGGTGCACTGTGCAGGGCTCAGTCAGTCGGCTCCAGCTTGGTGGCTCTGGTTTTATCCTATAGTCTCCTGTCCACAGTCCACACAAGTCTGACTTCTCCCATGACCCCCATCCTGGCGGTGCTCCCACTCTTGACTCCTCTCCAGACTCTCTACAAGAGATAGTCAGAGACTGCAAACTTGATGCAAGAGCTCAATGCAGCCTCACCAGTGCCCATCAAATGCAGCCTCACCAGTGCCCATCAAATACAGCCTCACTGTGCCCATCAAATGCAGCCTCACTGTGCCCATCAAATGCAGCCTCACTGTGCCCATCAAATGCAGCCTCACTGTGTCCATCAAATGCAGCCTTACTGTGTCCATCAAATGCAGCCTCACTGTGTCCATCAAATGCAGCTTTACTGTGCCGTGAATGCAGCCTCACTGTGTCCATCATTGCAGCCCCTCCTGTGCCCCATGTCCCAGTCTGCAGTCCCTGTCTGTGGGAAGGTGTGTTGTTGATGCTTGGTACGGTACCTTGCATGCCAGCAGGATATCCATGATGGCCAGCAGCAGGCAGGGTCTGTTCTCGTTTTGGATGGGGATGGTGCTCCTTCCAGAGGATCTGTCTGCTGTGAGATGGCGTGGTCCCTGGCCACCTGGACCTTCAGCTGTCCTCATTTTCCAGCCCCAGTCAGCCCGTCCTGTTTTTCCTGTTTTTTCCTGGTTTTGGGGAAGTGGAGAGCACTGGGTGGGAGTTGGAGAGAAGGGGGGGCAAATAGTACTGGCGGGGTTGGAGAACACATGGGTGGGGGCAAAGAGCCAGGGGGAGTGGGGATCACAGGGGTGGGGAGCGGAGAGCGCTGGGGGGGAACTTGAGAGCACTGGGGGGGCCAATAAGAACAGGGGTAGAGAGCACGGTAGGCTGAGAGCACTGGGGGGGCTAAGAGTGTAGGGTGGTGAAGAGCACTGGGGGGGGCAGAAAAACAGGGGTGGAGAGCACGGGGGCTGGAGAGGACTGGGGGGTACAAAGAGCAGGGGGGAGTGGACAGCAATGGGGGGGAGCTTGAGAGCACCAGTGGGGGGCAGAAAGAACAGGGGTGGAAAGCACGGGGGACTGGAGAGCACTATGAGGGGTGGAGAGCACTGGTAGGGTTGGAGAGGACATGGGTGGGGGCAAAATGCAGGGGGAGTGGAGAGTACAGGGGTGGGGAGTGGAGAGTGCTGGGGGGAGCCAAAAAGAACAGGGGTGGAGAGCAGGAAGGGTAGAGAGCACTGGGGGGGCTGGAGAACACCAGGGGGGCAGAAAGAACAGGGGTGGGGATAATGGGGGGCTGGAGAGCACTGGGGTGGGGGCTGGAGAGTGATGGGGAGAGCTGAAGAACAGAAGGGAGTGCACTGGGGGGAGTGGAGAGCACTGGGTGGAGAGCACTGGGGGGGGGGGGGGAACAGGGGGAGAGCACTGGAGGGTAGAGGAGAGCACTGGGGGGGGAGAGCAGTGGGGGAAGTGGAGGGCACTAGGGGGGGGGAATAGGGGGGAGAGCACTGGAGGGGGGGGAGAGCACTGGAGAGAGTGGAGAGCACTGGGGGGGAAAGAACAGGGGGGGAGAGCACTGGAGAGGAGAACGGGGGGAGAGCACGGAGGGGAGAGGACTGGGGGGAGAGGAGAGAACTGTGGGGGGAGATGGGGGGAGCACTGGGCGGAGTGGAGAGCACCGTGGGGAACAGGGGGGAGAGCACTGGGGGGACAGGGCGGGGGAGCACTGGGGGGAACAGGAGGGGAGAGCACTGGGATGGTGGCTAGAGAAGGATGGGGAGAGCTGGAGAGCAGGGGGGCAGCAAGAACAGGGGAGGAGAAAAGTGTGGGGGGGTAGGCAGGAGAGTGTGGTGGAGGAGAGCACTGGGGGGGCAAGGGGGAGAGCACTGGGGGAGTGGAGAGCACTGTGGGGGGGAGGAGAGTGTGGTGGTGGAAGAGAGTACTGGGGGGGGGGCAGGAGAGTGTGGTGGTGGAGGAGAGCACTGGGGGGGGGGGCAGGAGAGTGTGGTGGTGGAGGAGAGCACTGGGGGGGAGGGCAGGCGAGTGTGGTGGTGGAGGAGAGCACTGGGGGGTGGCAGAAGAGTGTGGTGGTGGAGGAGAGCACTGAGGGGAGGGCAGGAGAGTGTGGTGGTGGAGGAGAGCACTGAGGGGAGGGCAGGAGAGTGTGGTGGTGGAGAAGAGCACTGGGGGGGGGGCAGGAGAGTGTGGTGGTGGAGGAGAGCACGGGGGGCAGGAGAGTGCGGTGGTGGAGGAGGGCACTGGGGGGGCAGGAGAGTGTGGTGGTGGAGGAGAGCATGGGGGGGCAGGAGAGTGTGGTGGTGGAGGAGAGCACTGGGGGGGACAGGAGAGTGTGGTGGTGGAGGAAAGCACTGGGGGGGGGGGCAGGAGAGTGTGGTGGTGGAGGAGAGCACTGTGGGGGGGCAGGAGAGTGTGGTGGTGGAGGAGAGCACTGGGGGGGGGCAGGAGAGTGTGGTGGTAGAGGAGAGCACTGAGGGGAGGGCAGGAGAGTGTGGTGGTGGAGGAGAGCACGGGGGGGGCAGGAGAGTGTGGTGGTGGAGATGAGCCCTGGGGGGGCAGGAGAGTGTGGTGGTGGAGGAGAGCACTGGGGGGGGGGCAGGAGAGTGTGGTGGTGGAGGAGAGCAATGGGGGGGCAGGAGAGTGCGGTGGTGGAGGAAGGCACTGGGGGGGCAGGAGAGTGTGGTGGTGGAGAAGAGCACTGGGGGGGGCAGGAGTGTGTGGTGGTGGAGGAGGGCACTGGAGGGGAGCAGGAGAGTGTGGTGGTGGAGGAGGGCACTGGGGGGGCAGGAGAGTGTGGTGGTGGAGGAGAGCACTGGGGGGGGGCAGGAGAGTGTGGTGGTGGAGGAGAGAGCACTGGGGGGGGGCAGGAGAGTGTGGTGGTGGAGGAGAGCACTGGGGGGGAGGCAGGAGAGTGTGGTGGAGGAGAGCACTGGGGGGGGGGGAGCAGGGAGCACAAGGTGGTGAACTGGGGACAGTAAAATAAGTTGGATAGGAGAATTGGCAGGGGGGCCCCCTGCAGCCCCCCCGATCCTCCTATCCAGGCACTGTGGCACACAGGGCAGGCTGTACCTGCAGCATCTCCTCCTATGGATAAAAGCGCCGGCTGGCTGTGTACAGCGGCCGTTCTGTAACATGGCCCCGCCCCCTCCGACCGACTCGTGTGATAGGCGGAACGTTGATTCTCTCTACTATCACACAAGCAGGTCTGGGGGGGGGGGGCATGTTACAGAGCTGCCGCCGAACACAGAGGCAGCCCGCTCTGTGATCCAGAGGAGAGAGCGGAGGATGCAGCCGCCGGCGGACTCAGTAAAAAAAATGCAGCATGGCGGCGGGGATTCCAGGGGGGGCACTTGACCCCCCTTGCCCCCTGCTGCGGACGCCCATGCTGGAGGCATATTATGGCTTCCTTTCCAATAGGCAATGTCAAAACATTTGCAACACATAAGATTATTTGAACACACTCCAGTGTACATGGGTCTCCTTTTACAGCTGAATTGTCTGAATTCTTTACCGGAAACAGCAAAGGTAATACAAACATTCACTTGCTGTCAAGATAAAATGTTGTTCTGTTCCCAATCAGAAACACCACCTTATGTCTCAGGGAGATGAATCCTTTCAAGACTAATAGGTCATCTATTAATTTCTGTGAAATATCAAACATAAACATAAAACTTATTTTGACCATTTTGCTCAGGAATTCCAGGTACAAATATTTTATACATAGTTACATTGCTCCAGCTTGGACCAATGTAACTATTGAGATAGCATGCCTGAACGATGTCCCTGGAAGCTTCAAATACTGAAGTAGACACTGGTAACTGCTAAGTTTGTATAAAATATCCATACCTGAAATTCTCCTTTAAGTGTATCTTCTATGCTTCTTCGTGACTACTCTGGCAATTAAAACAGAAGTTTTCAGTTTATGCCAGGATTGCTTTCCAGAGGCCCTCATGTAGTTTGTAATAGAGTGAGAGGTAAAATTTTGTTTAAGCAAAATAATCAGCTATCATCCAGTATATTTATCCAGGTCATGGTATATCTAATGCCCGTACACACGGTTGGACATTCCGACAACAAAATCCATCGGATTTTTTCCACCTGAAGTTGGCTCAAACTTGTCTTGCATACACACGGTCGGACAAACTTGTCGGAATTTCCGATCGTCAAGAATGCGGTGACGTACAACGCATACGACGGGACTATAAAAGGAAAGTTCAGCACCACATGCGGTACCCTTTGGGCTCCTGCTGATTTCGTGTTTATCGTGTGTTAGAAGTTTGCTGTCATGGTTATGCAAAAGAGTTCGTCTGCTTACCTGTCTGCATGTGTTCATTTCTAGAGACCAGCCGAGCTTCACCTGACTGCTTTTATAATCCATCCTCTGGCATGGCTCCACCCTAGCTCCTATCAGACAACTCTATATTAACCTGTGCACTGCTATCCTATCCTGCTGATCAACCTTTGTGTGTTAGCTTCCTGTTTCCTGCCGTGTGCTCTGCTACTGTTTTCCGTTACCGACTTTGGCGTGTCTTGACTATCCCTGTTTGCCTGCGATCCTGACCTTTTGGCGTGTACCCGACTATTCTTGTCTGCTTGTGGTCCCGACCTTGGCTTTGTCCCTCACCATCCCTATCCTCCTGTTGCCTACTGTGGGTGTGAGCTGGGGGACCCTGGGGGTCGCGACCTGGAGCCAGTTGCAGCCAAGTCCATCCTCACCACTCGAGGCTCTGGTGAACACCTGCTGGCTCTTAGGCCGCGTACACACGGGCGGACTGTTCGCCCAACTTTGTCCGCTGAACAGTGTTTCAGCGGACAGTCCGCTCGTGTGTGGGCTTCAGCGGACAGTTTCAGCGGACAGTCTGACGAACAAAGTTTTTCGGAATTCCCGTAAGACAGTCCGCTGAAACTTGGTTTCAGCGGACAGTCCGCTCGTGTGTAGGCTTGTTCGACAAACTAAGTTTCGCGCATGCTCAGAAAGGATTTACACAGCGAAGGTTGCATTGCAGTGTATTGGACATCGAATTTCTCGTCCCGTCGTACGTGCCGTTCACGTCATCGCGCACGCTTTCAGCGGACTGTTCGTTCATCGTGTGTGGTCAAGTCCGTCCATGCAAATTTTGAGCGGACTGTTTGTCGGATTGTTTGACGAACAAAGTTGGGCGAACAGTCCGCCCGTGTGTACGCGGCCTTAGACTCCGCGCCTCAGGGAATCTTACGCTCTAACCCTAGTGGGATCTGTCCCCCGTCTGCAGCAGTCAGCCGTAGGGTCCACAACCTTTCGGTGCACCCCTAAACCCTACGGTGTGCATCTGTCACCTGGGCTCTAGGTGGCCTGACATTTGCTTAGAGACAATTCACGCATTTCAGACTCGTGCCTCAGATCATTCCTGCTCTACAGTTTGTGCTTGTCAGTGCGTATCTGCCTATCAGTGCATGTAGTCAGTTTGCATTTGTTTGTCATTGCGTGCTATATTTATTTTAGTGCTTATTGTCCGCTCGTTGCTAATTTTCAGTTTGTTCTTTCAGGCCTTGCTGTTTATTGGTGCTTTCTGATAGTCCGTTCTGACAAGCCGACCATTTTGAAGCCATGTTGCATGTACGTACTCGTCGTAGAGTTCATGGTGTGCAGGGGCTTGGTGTTGGGCTTTTAGCTTTGTTCCAAGCCCAGTCCATGATCAGGGTGAGGAGGAGTTCACGGAGCAAGAATTTGTTACTCCAGCGTGACCAGTTCTCGCACATGCCTTTGCTTTGTGAGATCCAGGAGAATAATCCTGATGATTTCAGGAATTATCTCAGGATGACGGACCCCGTTTTTCCCCGTCTGTTGGCTTTGCTGACCCCTTATATCAGCAGGCAGGATACCTGCATGAGGCAAGCCATCACACCGGAGCAGAGGCTAGTTGCCACGTCGTGGTACTTGGTGACAGGGAGAAGCTTTCAGGACCTCAAGTTCTTTACAGGCATCTCCCCCCAGGCTCTGGGAATCATTATTCCAGAAACCTGTTCTGCCATCATTCAGGTCCTGCAGAAGGACTATATGAAGGTAAGTTTTCTCCTTTAACAACACATTCTATGTATTTAATGTTTGCTAATGTATTGTATTTCTTTCATCGTTCCCTAATTACCATGAATATGCTGTATTACCATTGGAATATGCTGTAATACAGTAGGTGGCGCCAATATTGTGTTTCCAGCACGATCCCGTTGCGCTGGTTCCTGGTGACAGGCTTCTCTAACCAGCGTGATCCCACCTGAGCCATACCAGGCCGCATGCCCTCAACATGGGGGGGGGCGGATGCTTTGGGGGAAGGGGGGCGCCATGCGGCCTTGGGACATGACATCATAAGGGGCGGGGCCACCGTGTGACATCACCCGTGACCACGCCCCATTCCTATATAAGTGATCACGCAGCGCTCACACGCCATTACAGTGGGAGAGAGCATCGTGTCAACATCAGAAGAAGAGAGAAGAGGGAAGAGGGAAGAAGGACACGGGAGACCAGGCTCCTCCGCTAGTAAAAGAGATGCAAGAAGATATAAATGAATAGGCTAAGGGTGAATACTACATGTGAATAAAGAAAATGTGTGTTAGGCCCTCTGTATCAAGTCAGAAAATGCCAGAAAAATAAGAAAATACACACAGTGGTGAAAAAAGAATACAAAATCTAATGTTAATTGATTGATAAAAAGTATATATATAGTGATTATGATGTTCACCTATTCTTGTGTTAGACCCTCAGTGTGAACCCTGATGTTGTTTAGCCAATAATGAAAAAACATAAAATGTTGAGGTGTAAAATCAATATAATATCTTAAGATATGTAACAAAAGAAGAAAAAAAGGAACGTGGCCTATCATTTACTAGGTATTGTGTTGGAATGTGTTAGACCCCTGAATAAATTAGTGAGGTGGTTTTTAATAGATCACCTAAAAGAGATTTATAAAACAAATAAAAAAGCAAAGTAGTGCTAGATGAACTTAGTGCATATCCATGGGTTTGATCCCCTGTTAAGAATGCAATACCGGTATTTAAGAAAAAAAAAAAATAAAATATATATATATATATATATATATATATATATATATATATATATATATATAATTTAAATACGGTTAAAAAACTGCTTTATAGTCCATAGATGTGATGAAAAAAGTAAAAAGGGACTTGTGCTCAACGGACAGTTATTTTAATGGTTGTGAGTGCTGTAATCAATCCTTCATGTGCTGGAAGAAGGTGCCAGTGCGCTTCTCCGTGCTGGTAATGGTTTTGCACTCACCAGATGCCCTACCCCCTTGGGGTGTTTTGCGCTTTCACAGTGTAAGCCCCTGTGTAGTTCTGAGGATTTCACCTGGGACCTTTCTCCATTAGCATATTATAGCACTATGCCTGGTTAGTCCATGTGAAAGAGAGGAATGTCCATAGTGTAATATTGTTTAACCAGTTGCCGACTGCCGCACGACGATGTACGTCGACAGCATGGCACGGGCAGGCATATGGGCGTACCTGTACGTCCCTGCCTTCCCGCGGGTCGGGGGCCCGATCGGGCCCCCGCCCGGTGCCTGCGGCGGTCGGTTTTCGTCCGGGAGCGATCCGGGACGAGGGGGCGGCCATTCATTCATGGCCACCCCCTCGCGATCGCTCCCGACGAATAGAAATCCCCCGTGACATCACTTCCTCTCCTGTAATGTAAACACAGGAGAGGAAGTGATGTATTCTCTCCTCCGTGTCGGTATTTTTCGTTCCGACACGGAGGAGAGCGGATCGGTGAGTTGCACCAACACTCTACACACACAGTAGAACATGCCAGGCACACTCACACAACCCCGATCACCCCCCCCAATTACCCCTGCCCCCCAGTCACAGTGACACCAATGTCATTTTTTTTTTTTTTTTTTTTTTTTGCATTGGTGTCATTTGTGACTGTAATAACTGTTAGGGCAGTTAGGGTTAGCCCCCTTTAGTTCTAATGTACCCCCCTAACCCCCCCAATAAAGGTTTAACCCCGTGATCACCCCCCGTCGCCAGTGTCACTAAGGCTGGGCTCACATTGCAGCGGTTTATGAGAACGAATGTGATTCGCACCGCACTGCAGTGCAAATCACATCCGATCTCTGTGCGATTCGAGTTCAGCCATTCGCCGCACCCGCCACACCCGCCGCACCCGCCGCAAATTCGCACGGGACCCTTTTTTTGGCCCGCAGCAGAATCGGATCGCATGGGTGTTCACACCATGCGATCCGAGTTTGCAGATCGCACTGCGATATGCGAACTGATCTGGGGGTGTCAGTAACATTTCACTGACACTCCCAGCAGTTCGCATAGGGCAGTGTGAACTGCCGCCAGGAGGCATGCGATGCGGGAACCCGCCGCGGATTCGTGGCGTTTCCGCATCGCTCCAGTGTGAACCCAGCCTAATAAGCGATCATTTTTCTGATCGCCGTATTAGTGTCACAGGTGACGCTAGTTAGGCAGGTAGGTATTTAGGTTCGCCGCAGCTTTTTATAGCGCCAGGGACCCCCATATACTACCGCATAAAGCCCCCTGATTGCCCCCTAGTTAACCCTTTCACCAGTGATCACCATATAACTGTTACAGGTGACGCTGGTTGGTTAGTTATTTTTTTATAGTTTCAGGGCACCCGCCATTTATTACCTAATAAAGGTTTAACCCCCTGATCACCCGGCGGGTGTCATTTGTGACTAATAACTGTTAGGGCAGTTAGGGTTAGCCCCCTTTAGTTCTAAGGTACCCCCTAACCCCCCCAATAAAGGTTTAACCCCGTGATCACCCCCCGTCGCCAGTGTCACTAAGGCTGGGTTCACATTGCAGCGGTTTATGAGAACGGATGTGATTCGCACCGCACTGCAGTGCAAATCACATCCGATCTCTGTGCGATTCGAGTTCAGCTATACAGATAGTATGGCTGAATTCGTGTCGCACCCGCCGCACCCGCCGCAAACTCGCACGGGACCCTTTTTTTGGTCCGCAGCAGAATTGGATCGCATGGGTGTTCACACCATGCGATCCAAGTTTGCAGATCGCACTGCGATATGCGAACTGATCTGGGGGTGTCATTAACATTTCACTGACACTCCCAGCAGTTCGCATAGGGCAGTGTGAACTGCCGCCGGGAGGCATGCGATGCGGGAACCCGCCGCGGATTCGTGGCGTTCCCGCATCGCTCCAGTGTGAACCCAGCCTAATAAGCGATCGTTTTTCTGATCGCTGTATTAGTGTCACAGGTGACGCTAGTTAGGCAGGTAGGTATTTAGGTTCGCCGCAGCTTTTTATAGCGCCAGGGACCCCCATATACTACCGCATAAAGCCCCCTGATTGCCCCCTAGTTAACCCTTTCACCAGTGATCACCATATAACTGTTACAGGTGACGCTGGTTGGTTAGTTATTTTTTTATAGTTTCAGGGCACCCGCCATTTATTACCTAGTCTCACTAGTGTACCCCTAAATTTAGGGGTGTCTACTTTCCAAAATGGGGTCATTTGGGGGGGGGGGTTTGTGCCATCTTGGCATTTTATGGCCTTCAAAACTGTAACGCCCTTAGAAAGCCTGAAGGCGGTGCTTGGATTTCGGGGCCCCGTACGCGGCTAGGCTCCCAAAAAGTCCCACATATGTGGTATCCCCGTACTCAGGAGAAGCAGCAGAATTTATTTTGGGGTGTTATTTCACATATGCCCATGGCATGCGTGAGCAATATATCATTTAGTGACAACTTTGTGAAAAATAAAAATAAAAAAAAAAGTTTGTAATTTTCCCGCAACTTGTTGCAAAATATAAAATATTCCATGGACTCAACATGCCTCTCAGCAAATAGCTTGGGGTGTCTACTTTCTAAAATGGGGTCATTTGTGGGGGTTTTGTGCCATCTTGGCATTTTATGGTCTTCAAAACTGTAATAGGTAGTGAGAAGTGAACTCAAAAATGTACGCCCTTAGAAAGCCTGAAGGCGGTGCTTGGTTTTCGGGGCCCTGTACGCGGCTAGGCTCCCAAAAAGTCCCACATATGTGGTATCCCCGTACTCAGGAGAAGCAGCAGAATTTATTTTGGGGTGTCATTTCACATATGCCCATGGCATGCATGAGCAATATATCATTTAGTGACAACTTTGTGAAAAAAAAAAAAAAGTTTGTAATTTTCCCGCAACTTGTGGCAAAATATAAAATATTCCATGAACTCAACATGCCTCTCAGCAAATAGCTTGGGTTGTCTACTTTCTAAAATGGGGTCATTTGTGGGGTTTTTGTGCCATCTTGGCATTTTATGGCCTTCAAAACTGTAATAGGTAGTGAGAAGTGAACTCAAAAATTTACGCCCTTAGAAAGCCTGAAGGCGGTGCTTGGTTTTCGGGGCCCCGTACGCGGCTAGGCTCCCAAAAAGTCCCACATATGTGGTATCCCCGTACTCAGGAGAAGCAGCAGAATTTATTTTGGGGTGTCATTTCACATATGCCCATAGCATGTGTGAGCAATATATCATTTAGTGACCACTTTGTGTAAAAAAAAAAAATATTTTTTTTTGTCATTATTCAATCGCTTGAGGCAAAAAAATAAAATATTCAATGGGCTCAACATGCCTCTTATCAATTTCCTTAGGGGGTCTACTTTCCAAAATGGGGTCATTTGGGGGGGTTTTGTACTGCCCTGCCAATTTAGCACCTCAAGAAATGAGATAGGCAGTCGTAAACTAAAAGCTGCGTAAATTCCAGAAAACGTACCTTAGTTTGTAGATGTGACAACTTTTGCGCAAACCAATAAATATACAATTATTGACTTTTTTTTTACCAAAGACATGTGGCTGAATACATTTTGGCCTAAATGTATGACTAAAATTGAGTTTATTGGATTTTTCTAATAACAAAAAGTAGAAAATATCATTTTTTTTCAAAATTTGCGGTCTTTTTACGTTTATATCGCAAAAAATAAAAATCGCAGAGGCAATCAAATACCATCAAAAGAAAGCTCTATTTGTGGGAAGAAAAGGACGCAAATTTTGTTTGGGTACAACATTGCATGACCGCGCAATTACCAGTTAAAGCAGCGCAGTGCCAAAGTGTAAAAAGACCTCTGGTCATTTACCAGCAAAATGGTCCGGTCTGAAGGTGGTTAAAAACACAATTTATTAAAGCTAAAGCTGTACTCACATTTGCCAATATAAATTGCATGCAACAATAGCAAGTTGTAACAGACGCCAACAGGAACGAGCTACACCGCTCTGATCGAGAGTGTGTGAAGACGTACTACACGTTTCGTCATCAAGACCTCATCTGTAGCCTTGATTCCAAATGTATCTATTGCTTCTGGCTTACGTCCTTACAGACTTTTCTTTTAGTGTGGCTCTTGGTGTGTTTTTTTACTTTTGATGCAGCGAATTTCTGAAATGCAAGTAAACGCATAGATGTGAATGGAGGCTCATTGTTTTTGTGTTACTGCACCAATTTCACTTTCAGGCCCCATTCGCATCTAGCATTGTGAGAGTGAACGTTTTGTGGTTCCTTTTTTCCTGTGACATGCATAGGGCAGCCAGTTGATTTAAATGGGCTGTGCTATATGTAGCTTATGGGACATGTTGGCCTTTTGTGCTAATGAGGTCAGCTGGTCAACTCTTTCCTGTGTCATGACCTAAAGTCGGTAAGGACGTAAGACAGAAGCAATATATACATTTGGAATCATGGATGGAGGATGGCAAGGTAAGTGTCTGTAGATTTTATGGAAAGCTTTAATATTTTTGCAAAAAGGTACATGAATGCTGTATTGGTACATAGGGGAGCTGGAATTTAGAAGAAAATAAAAAGGTGAACTTAGCCTTTAAGGAACAAGAAGTGTGCTACCAGGTATAACAAAAGAGAAAATAGCCTGAAAAAAAGAAAATGACTGCAGCCACCTCATCAAAGGCTATGCTTTCCAAACACGCAGAGAAAAATGCTGCACTTTAGCAAATGCACAGGGGTGCCATTAGTTCCTTTTCTCTTTTAGTTCTGTACATCGTGTGGACCTGACAGTGGGGGGGGTTTTATATATCTATTTTTATGTATATCTGACAAGCTAGCTGGCATCTCTCAGAGCCGGTGGCTTGGCCGATCCCTTTCAAACCTCCTGGTAACAGGCAGCCCGCCCACACTCCTGCCATGTATTCTGGGCTGCGCACACCCATCGGCACACCCGGCACCAGCGTGGCAGGTGTAACCAGCTAGAGGGGAGGGATCAAAGTTGACAGGCATCCGCTCTCCTCCCCTTCTACTTGCGACATGTAAGACGTCACTTCGTGGCCCCGTTTTACTTTCCCAGTCAGCATAGCCAGGAAAGAAGCTATGATTCATTGGAGCACAGGTGAAACATCCAGGGTCTTTTAGATCCCCAATGTCTCATTAAACACAACCTGTCATGAAAATATCATCACATAGGGGACTTTTTATTAAAAAAAATGTCAAATTTGTAAAAAATTTAAGTTTCACAGAATCACATAAAATACCCCCAAATTTTTGAGGTCCCCCACTCCCACATACATGCACATAATAACGTAAACGCGTGTGTCGGGGGTGCCTACGTATGAAAATGTTGATTGTGACAAAAAATGGGCAGTTTATCGAGTTTTTGTGCCCTAAAATTAACTTTAGGGTATTTTTTACGGAAATGTTACATTTTTCAGACATTTGCTCTAATATCGTGCAACATAAAAAATTGGAACTACCACTATTTTATTCTCTAGGGCGTCTGCTTTCAGAAAATATATAATATTTTGTGAGGTTTTATAGAATCTTCAGGCTTAAAATGATTTTTTAAAGGTGTGCAAAAAAAAACCAAAAACACAACTGGTAGCGAAAGAGTTAAAAAATACCAAACAAGTCTATACTTGCTCTGTGCAATGGAATTTCACAGAGTGGCCCCGATCCTCCTCTTATTGGGCCCCCCCCCCAGCAAGCACTCCTGGCTCCTCCCCTACACCGACTGCCCCCATAGAATGCAAGTTTCTATGGGGGCAGTCGTGCGGACTTGCTCCTGAGCCTTACTGTCTGTGTCTATTGATGCAGACAGTGGGACTCGGCCCTACCCCTGCTCCCTCATCACTGGTTTTGATTGACAGCAGTGGAAGCCACTGGCAAAGCCTGAGAGGCCAGGCAGTGAGGGGAGAGAAGAGCTGCAGATGGGCATTGCTGAAATGAATGAGGGCTCAGGTAAGTAAAAGGGGGAGTGTGGGAGAAGACTGATACTTAAATATTTTTTAAATTCATGCAAGGAATGCATGCAGATAAAAAGTGTTTATAACAACTTTCATGGCACCCTACACATCGGCAACTGCCAAACTGTGATGCAATGCGGTTCAGCGTGTTGAGATTTCACAAAAGGGTCAAATACTTTTTTTCCCATATTTCCCAGGGCATTGAAATGAATGGGATGCCTTACCTATAGCATGCAGTCTGCACATATGTGAATCGAGGCTGAGGACTAATAAGTTGCAATATATTAAATTTTCAAGTTTTATGGATTTGATTCGATTTAAAGAATCTGCGGGACTCCACTTGACCAGCCACATCATTCATTTACAGTGTTCTGTTAATGGGAAAACTACAAGTCCGGACAGCCTATGTGGCTTGACATTCTCAATGAACCACCAGGGCGCTGTTGATCACTCTAAGTCAGTGATGCTGAACCTTGGCACCCCAGATGTTTTGGAACTACATTTCCCATGATGCTCATGCACTCTGCAGTGTAGTATGTATGGAATGTAGTTCCAAAATATCTAGGGTGTGAAGGTTCACCATCACTGGTCTAGGTAGTTCATTGAACTACCTGCCCATATCGGAGGTACAAGTAGACAGCTACACAGACAGTTTGTAGGACCATGGCATTACACCCAAGGTCTGCTGATCTCCTGATTTACAGGATTCTAACAAAAAATAAATAATAAATACATATTTTTTACCTGCAAAAAAATATGCATTTATTATTATTATTATTATTTTTTTGTAAAAATGAACTTATCCTTTAAATAGAGCCCTTCCTTACTTTATAAAGTCTGATTTTATTTTATTGTTTTAGTAAGCATTTGGTTCTTTACAGAAGAATAGTAAGAAATTACAACATATTGCCAGTATTTGATTACAGTTTTGCATGCGGAAGTCTTAAAACCTGCATGGATAACAAACATCCTTACAGAGTACTTCAATTAATGTTTAATTTCACATTCGAAGCCTCTTGAAATAAGTGTTTCTAAAAATGACAAGACCTCGTTGAGTATATTCTGCCATATCCGTTTGCAAATGTTTCTTTACTACAACCTGCTGACACTATTCATCAACTAACAGATGCTTTGTTCTAGAGGAGCGATCCCCGAGGATACATTATTTAATGGCATCTTTCAGTCAGGAGTCAATATGCTGTCATTTCTATTTTGCTATATTCAGACAGGTGCCTCTTCCTTTCTTTGACCGCGTGCAAGACACTCCCCCAAGGTCTACTTACTGACAGCCCCTTGTTGCCACTTAGTGCTCTTGTTGACAGGAGTCTCTCCATTTACCAGATGACAGGTGCTTGTTTGCGTGAAATGACCAATATGCAAGAAAATCACTACTGCAGCAGACAAAGATGGTTTATTTTCTTCTCGATGACAGTGGTAATTACAAGTAAAAATAAAAACAAAAAACAAACATATTGATGATGATAAAAGACTGATTATACAAATACTTTACTTTTAGATTTTTTTTTTTTTTTTTTTTAAAGCAGTATTAAACCTAAACGAAATATTAGTACATTTCAGTTTCTCAATTACTAGATGTGGTGGCTACATTATTTTAATTTTTTTAGGCATTGTTTTCCTTTATTATCACCTGGTATCAGCCAGTAAATCTGTTATTTTTAACTTCCTTTACCAGACCAAGCTGTCAAGAAAAAATGTCAGTTAGAGGGTTGGGTCAAACCATTTAACACTGACAGGGGTGGATACAATTGTCAGCTTTTACTAATTCATATAAAACTATAAGGGAAAACAGCTTTTTCTGTATTTGCTTGAAAAGTGTTAGCTGGAGTTTGGCTCTATTCCCCTTCTTTTAACTTGTGATCCAGCCAGTAAGACCATTCGTGTCTAAAGGCCTATACACACGATCTGACTTTTTGACAACAACGGTCCAATGGACCTGTTTTATCGAGCAATTTGACCGTCTGTATGCTCCATCTGACAATTTTTGTTGTTTTTTCAACTGACAAATGTTCGCTGTGAATGCTCTCAAACTTTTCAACAATATATGTCCGATGGAGGATAATCTGATCCTGTGTACACAAGTCCATCAGACTAAAGTCCAAAGTACAAACATGCATGCTCAGAACCAAAGCTAAATATCAGCCAACAATAGCAGAAGTTGCCCAAAGGGCGGCGGTAAAGAGCTGAAAAATCACATGGTTTGGTGAAAGTTGGCAGAAAATGTTCTGCCGTGTGTATGCAGAACATGTTCACTGCCAATGCCCATTCTAACAAAAATCCCTAGCAAAGTCCAATGGAAGTCCGATCGTGTGTATGAGGTATGAGTAACAGAGACACCTTTCAACAGCAAATTGGAGCTGACTAACAAATTCATAAAAAAAAAAAAATTATGCAGTCACCACACTTCCTCACGATACAGCAATGTTCACAGGAGCCTTGGCTCTCTGAGGACACACACTCCTGATTGGCTTTTGACAGCAGTGGGAGCAGTTTTCTCCCACTGCTGTCAATCACAGCCAGTGAGCCAAGTAAGGAGACGGAGGGGCAGGGCTAAGCCGTGGCTCCCTGTGAGAATGGACACACAGAGCCTCGGCTCAGGAGCACGCATGCTTGAAGGGAGGGGCCAGGAGTTACTGCATGGGACCCGGGAAGAATAGAATGTGGGCTGTTCTGTGCAAAACAATTGCACAGATTAGGTAAGTATAACATGTTTGTTATTTAAAAAAAAAAACTGAAAAAACAAGACTTTCATATTGCTTTAATGTAGCACCTCTCATTGTGCTGTGATCCGTTCCTTACAATTTTGATGATTTTTTGTGTTGCTGAAGCCCACAGAACAATTTTTTACATGTTTTTCAATAACAAATTAGTCAGCCTGCACATATCAGTTGGCGCTGTGGGGCTTTGAGATCACTCTGCTGGCTCACAAAAAATCCCACCATTGCTGATTGTTTACTATTGTAAGTGTAGAGGAAGGTTTACTAGCAGACAACAGAGCGATCAGATGCTGGATATATAAAAGACTAAAGCAATAAAGAGGTAATATACAGGGCATTTTCTATTTCCCACTCTTATTACACTATAAAACATTCGAAAACTTTGTTCTATGGACTTTAACAACACAATGATCCATCACAATTATAAGGAATGGAACACAATAAAACAGTAAATATTGGCTGCTAGTAAAAATTTGCCTGATCCCTTACTGTTATGAGTGCAGGGGAATGTTTACTAGCAGCCAACAGATAGATCACACAGCCCTGCCACACAATTATAAAGGATCAGGTTTATGTTTACTAGCAATAAGTTATGTCATGTTGAATGTTTAGCAGCTGGCATTTGGTATTCCCATTTGTTGTGTTGTGATCCATGTTGACTCCTCCCCCTACTGTCCGGATTGAAATGGCTCATTATATATTAATCTCCTTCAGATATGCATGGTCCAGCAGTAATATAGGAAATGTGCTGTTGACCATGCTACCTCTGGATTCGCTATACCAATTAAACTGGGGAGACAAATAAAGGATAAAGAAAACTTTTTGATAGTGAGGCTCCGTTTTTAACCCTAAACCTGGACTTTACGCTGAATACCAAGCCATAATATACAGTGTGCACTTTTGTTCAGCCACTTCCAGACCACCATGACAAACAAGTTTGTAACCTTACTTTTCTCCCCGTTGAAATCAAGTAGTACAGCTTGGACACCAGGCCACCTTAACCTGTTACCCAGACAAAGAAGGAGCAGCAGAGCATGAAGGCATCCCTCCCCTCTCCTGTAAACATGCTTGGGAAAGGATTTTGAGTTCACTGTGCAATCAGTGTAAAGCTTGACTGAGTATTCCTATTCCCTCTCCCAATCTGAAATCTACCATGTAGGGAATCACAGGAGGCTGCTATTAAGACAGTTGCAGGTAATTATGATGGTTATTTAAAAAAGGAACCCCCCACAGCTGCACTGCATCTCACAGTTTTAAAAGACGCTCATCTCAATGCATAGAACTCAATTCCCGGAATACCTTTTTAAGTGGGAAGTTGATCTGCATTCTTCCCTCACTGATACGCAGAAAGACAAAATTATGCAATTGTCTCATGCCTCTTCTCTATCATCTAAAGTGATGGAAGCTAACTATAAACTCCTCATCAGTTGGCACTACACACCTCTATACCATGTTTCCATTCCACTCTCCTCTATGTTGGAGAAACTGCAGCAATATAGCCACTCATGTTTGGTGGGAATGCCCGCTAATTCGTCCATTCTGTCAAGGTGTACTTAAACTTATAAATCTGATCCTTGGTCATGCCCTCCAATCCCTAGACTATACTGTTTCACTGTACTTCCGAATCAGTCGGCCCGTATAAATGATCCATCACCCTTCACCTTTTAAATGTAGCTAAGTCACTCATCCCCAATCATCAACTACTTCTTTGTTGCAGTGGTAAATTGGACGATGTTTGCCTCTTACATGAAATTATATATACCTCAAAGGGGATCATTGGTCAGCACTCCAAAATATGGGCCCACTGGTTTGAATTTAAATCTTCTCCTGCATATAAGAAAATTATTTTAGAATCTCCTGACTTGTAACTGCCTACTGTTTACTTATTTAGTAGCTCCTCTTTGCTAACTTTTGCAACTAAGGTCTATTCCATCTGTTATCGACCGTTACTCCCTCCTCCCTACCCACAACTCCTATCTTACTTCTCCGCCCCTTTTTCTTCCCATCCCTACTTTTCCCCCCTTTTAATTTTTCTCCATTTATCTTCCTTCTATTACATTCAATATTTCTCCTCTCCTCTTGCAAACAGCAAAGTATTCTCTATGCTTCTCTCTTGCTTTTGACTTAAACCCAGGCATTGATTGAAGCTTCCTAATTTGTTTTGCGATTTAGGGAACCTGTTGGTTCTTGGGAATTTTATTTCTCATGCAACACATTTTGTTCTTATAAAGCTGTGTATTTTTAAAACACACAAAGTAAACTGTTCAGCTGTTAAGCTGTGTATGTACTATCTACTTTACAATACACAGTTCTTAAACAAAAAAATAATAAATAATAAACCTACACTGTTCACACTGTGCTATATTCAATCTAAAAAAGGAGCATGTAATAGTCCTGTTTGTTAAGGTGCATTTACACTTTTGCAATCGGATCAGGAAACGTTAAACTTTAAAAAAATAGAAATTGCAGTTTAGCTTTTTTAGATGCTCTTTTCTGGACCATTGAGAATGGAAAAATACAAGGTAGTTATTTTTGTTTATAGGGGGCTGGCGAACTGTGTTTTTGCCAAAATTAACCCTGTCTGTACTATGCAGGCAGATCCTTATTATCAATTGTAACTACATATATTTGAATACATTGAGGTTGCTTTACTAAAACTGGAGAATGCAAAATCTGGTGCAGATGTGCATGGTAGCCAATCAGCTTCTAACTTCAGCTTGTTCAATTAAGCTTTGAAAAAAAAAATAGAAGCTGATTGGTTTCTATGCAGAGCTGCACCGGATTTAGCATGCTCCAGTTTTAGCATATCAACCCCTGTCTGTCCTAACAAAGGGTGAAAATGTAAAAACCACCCTCCTGGGTTGTATGTTTATGAGGACAGACCTTGGGACAGATTCACTCTAACATTGCTTTAAAAAACTCTACAGTCAGCCATGACACCTTGACCTGAAAAAGATCTAAAAGTTTATAAAATTAGACTTTTTTTAGGCATGCTGTGTGTGAATGGGAAAACATAATAAACATATCATGGGGTTTTCTCAAATGTGGAAACATACTTTACAAATTTTATTGCACATGGTTGCATATTGAAGGTGAACACACTTTTTGGCACAATCTCCAAGCTCAGTAAAAATTTACTTTGCATAGTGAAAATGCTCTACTCCGCTTAGTAAGTCTACCTTAGTGTGTCCATAATAAAACACAGTTGTATTGCTAAGATCAAGGAAGATAACTTTGTGTTATGTCAGTGTCAAAAATAATAAAAAAATATTATTTCAGTTTAACTATGGTTTTCCCACACAGGCACTTGGTGTTAAACATCCTCTGGGACAAGGTACATCATCAGCAAAGGAATTCAGTTTTTCAGACAATCTGATAATAATGTAAAACAAGCTTTGGTGCAATTAATTTTGTTTTGATAAATGACAAAATCTAGAAATGTGCAATGCTGTTATCACTCCATAACACAACACACAAGAAAACAGATGTTTTCAAAGACTGAATGGAAGTATGACTAGTCAGTTAAGGACCAGACAGACAGTTCTAATCCCCACTTATTTTACTCTCAATTTTCAAGTAAGTGTTAATGAATGATTGAAATCAATAATGACACTATCAGCACTTGAGGGATATGCTTGCGGTGAAATACATCTTACTTTATTACTTTACTCTTAAGCCTTTTAAAAACAAAACAAAATGTCAAATACATGGATTTCCCTAGAGCAAAAGCAATGATGGAGAGAACACTTGTGGGAACTACTTGCTTTACTGCAATATATACTGTATATATATATATATATATATATATATATATATATATATATATATAGCGCTCAGCATAGATGAGTACACCCCAACAGGTTTATCACAAAACCTTTACTTTCTTTTCAGAATCAACATTTTCTATGGGACACTATACTACAAAATACTCCCACAAATGCCATTGATTGGAACCACAATTTGTTAATTTGTACACACAAAAAAGTATTTTTCCTTACAAATTCATTCAAGACCATGTTGCACAAATGAATACACCCCAATGAAAATCTTAGGAGCAAAGTTAAATTGTAGACAACAAAATCCTAATTAACAAGAATTCAACAACAGGTGAGTCTAATTCTTCATTAAACGGGTTTCCAGCAGACAGTTGATTATAAAAGGCAGGGCCGGTGCAACCACTAGGCAAACTAGGCAGCCGCCTAGGGCGCACTGCTGCCTAGGGCGCCAGGTCACTGGTGTTCCTACTCTCTTCTCTCTGCAGCAAGAAACAAAGTCTCAGCATCAGCACATAGTGTCAGAGTGGCAGAGGCAGCGGAAGACTGTGTCTGTGTCTCAACTCCCTAATGAATGTAAGCAAGCAAACATTAATTGATGGGCGCTGGTAGGCTGCATTGATGGCCGCTGGTCAGGCTGTATTTTGTGGGTGCTCTTGAGGCTGCATTTGATGGGCGTTTGATTAAAAAGGTGGGGTATACATAGACAGGAGAAAGGGGGTGGGGTCAGGGGTGGAGCCAATGGGGGGGGCAAAATGAGGTTTCACCTAGTGCGTCAAAAATCCTTGCACCAGCCCTAATAAAAGGGTGTTATTTAACAAAGAAAACTCCTTCCCATTCCATGCTGTCAGCAATGGCACCACATGAAACAGAAATGTCACAAGGCCTGAGAAAGAAAATAATTTTGTTACACAAGAAAGGTGAAGGCTACAAGAAGATCAGCAAAGTTTTACTTATCAGTCAGAAGACTGTAGCAAAAGTGATAAAACAATCTAACAAAGATGGAACTGCAACCATCTCACAGAGGCATCCAGGCAGTCCACAGAAGTTAACACTTCAATAGGAACTTCTTCTGATGAGAAGGGTTGAAGAAAATTGCCATGCAAGTTCACTGCAGTTAGCTAGAAAAGTAGAAAGCCAAACTGGGGTGATTGTTTCCTGTGACACAATATGGCGTACACTGCAGTGGAAGACATGCAATGTGTGTTGTCCACGAAGGAAGCCTCTCCTAAAGCCCATGCACAAAAAAAGCCAGCCTAGAATTTGCCAGGGCCCATGCTGAAAAAGATTAGACTACTAGGACTCTGCATTCTGGAGTGATGAGACCAAGATAAATGTTTTTGGAACTGATGGCTTCAAAACTGTATGACATTGCAAAGGCGAGGAATACAAAGAAAAATACAAGGTGCCTTTAGTGAAACATGGTGGTGACAGTGTCCTTCTTTGGGGCTACATGAGTTCTGGTGTTGGGGAGCTGCATTTCATTGATGATATCATGAATTCACAGATGGACTGCTCTATATTGAAAGAGAAGATGCTACCATCACTCCATGCCCTTGGTCGTCAAGCAATTTTCCAACATGACAATGATCCAAAGCACACATCTAAGGCCACTGTTGCATTTCTGAAGAAAAACAGGGTGAAAATAATTTAGTGGCCAAGGTTGTCTCCTGATCTGAGCCCAATCAGGGAACACCTATGGGGAATTCTGTAGAATCCAGCATCACTTTCCATTCACCATCCAGGCTCTAAAAGAGGCCGTTCTTGAAGAATGGAAAAAGATAGATGTTGCAATATGTCACCAACTTTTTCATTCCATGCCTAGAAGACTTGGTACTGCACTTACAAATCATGGAAGTCATACAAAATACTAGATGTAGTATTTTTTGTTATGAGGTGTACTCATTTTTGCATCAACTAATTTGAGTAGAAGATTTTGTATTCTAAGTTATATTATTAAACTTTCTTTCATGCAATGAGCTAAACAAATGTCCTAAATAAAACTCAGTTTTGTCAAAAACTTGGAAATGGTTCTTGTGTTCATTGAGGTATTGATTAAAATTGTACTTTCTAAAAGGTGTACTCCTTTATGCTATATATATATATATATATATATATATATATATATATATATATATATATATATATATATATATATATATATATATATATATATACAGCTAAAGTTAAGGAAATGTGAATAAGGGCTCCTGGGTAGGGGGTCATTTTACTGGCATGGTAAATGCACAGATATTCTTTAACCAGCTAAGGACTTTTGTTGTAAGGCTCACACCTTCAAAATCTTCAGGGAAATACTTTGGGCATATGCTATATACCCTCTCCCTGGCCACAACTGCCAAATTCCACAAATCCCAGCAGTCAAAATGGCAGCCAGGACTTGCTCTGAATCAGAGAAGTTGCAGGTGCTTTTGTGTAAACAAAGCTTCATTGCTATATATAATGCAACAATTCCTGTATTTACTGTGCTGCATTCCTGCACTTCGGCAAACGTTGACCTCCATATGATGTCAGTTAAAGCAACCTATAAGTTTGTTCCTTTAACTCCTTATTAGCAGTCTGTTATTCCTAATCTGTCCTTAATAACTCCTTCCTCCCTTTAGCAATTATTTCCCCTTGATTTTTTTATATCTATTTTTTTTTCAACAGCATTTTTTTTTCATTATCATTAGTTTTGTTTGTTATTTCTTTTTTAATGTGCAAAGTTAAAAGAAAACTAAATTTTTACCTTTGAAACAACTTCACTTTGTACCAGAATTGTAATTTTAGTGTGTTTAGAAATGGTATCAATTATATAATAAAATGTATAATTTCTATTTACAGTATCACAATTTTTTTTTTGTTTAATCAAACACCAGACAAAGTAAAATCTAGTTTAGTGCTGTTAAATAATTTTGTCTATAGATTGCATAGGAAAATAATATAATTTTTACAAGATGGTATCACCAAAAGACAGTTTATCCTGTAAAAATAATAATGTGTTACTTTATCTATCATAACAAAGTAATGCCTAAGGCCCCATACACACTATTAGATTTTCTGCAGATTTTTGTCTTCAGATTTACCAAAACCATGTAGTGCAAGGGCCTGCCTGATCGCATACAAATTGACACTCTTATGCCCTGTACACACGGTTGGACATTCTGACGGAAAATGTGCGATCGGATCTTGTTGTCGTAAAATTCGGTCCTGTGTGGGCTCCCTCAGACTTTTTCCGTCGGAATTTGCGACACACAAAGTTTGAGAGCAGGATCTAA
This sequence comes from Lithobates pipiens, assembly GCF_037356315.1. Lineage (NCBI taxonomy): Eukaryota > Metazoa > Chordata > Amphibia > Anura > Ranidae > Lithobates > Lithobates pipiens. Next base: position 209,292,404 of record NW_027507718.1, on the reverse strand, counting down.
AATTTTCATTTAGTTTAAATTCCGATCGTGTGTAGACAATTCCGATGGACAATGTCCCATGCATGCTCAGAAATTACGAGACAAAAGCTATTGGCTACTGCCCTCTTTATAGTCCCGTCTACGTGTTGTACGTCAACGCATTCTGAACTATTGGATTTTCTGACAACTTTGTGCGACCGTGTGTATGCAAGACAAGTTTGGGCCAAAATACCTCGGAAAAAATCAGACGGATTTTGTCGTCGGAATGTCCGAACGTGTGTACAGGGCATTGAGGGTTGACCTCATATTATATGGTTTTGGTAAATCTAAAGACAAAAATCTGCAGAAAATCTAATAGTGTGTATGAGGTCTAAGGCTCTGTTTACACTGCTGCGATGGCAAAGTCGTGCTTCCTTCTGACTTGATCTGACTTGGATGCTATTTAGAAGCCTGTACAATGGCTGAAATCGTACACCCAAGTCGGACCAAAGACGTTTAGGAACCTTTTCTAAAGTCAGAAGGACTTGTGTAGCATCAGTTATGACAGCTCTCCTTGGGAAACATTGTATTTGACTTGTCATGTGACTTGGGATCTCACAAGTCAGATCCTATGTGGCAGCAGTATGAACCAAGCCTAAATCAATAGGCCCATAGCAGAAATGAAAAATTGTGCTCACTGAGCTTGCAACATATTTTAACAAGGAGTGGTAGGTATCTCATTTTATTTATTTTGATGTTAATTGCTTGCTTATTTTGTTTGCCCTTTCTTCTACATACATCTGCATGTACTTTTGTGTAACATTAATGCATTCCTTCCATTCCGCAGTACTCGTGCAGTCCATATGCACTCTCCATCCAAGCTACCTGTAAAATAAAATATTTTATTCAGTATTCTTGTAGCAGCAGTGTAACAGTTCAATACGTTATTTTAATCGCAACACGTCCAGTCTCTCCTACTATTCTTCACTTAGCTAATTAATATTTATTTTTTACACTCAAAATAATACCAGGAGCTTGAGTCATAACGTATTAGGGGTATGGGAGATCAGCAAAGCAGCAATAGGGAGTTGTTTTCAGGTCATAAAGCAAGAAATACACCTAGCTCTCGTCCAGTAAGTTTGGGATTATATTGGAAAATCAGTGTCAGCTATAACTCGGGGTAAGACACAGGTGCACAGGAGAAAATGACATTCTTATTTTCTACTTACCTTCTAAGATATAAGTATAAAATTGATATTGGTCAGAAGTGTAATGAATATTCAGCAACCCACGTGAAAACAGCAAGAGAATGCTGAATCAATGCTACTATAAACTGCAAAGAAAGCATAAAGTAATGATGCATGAAGGGAACAGCTGCGAAACAAAAGAAGCTATCCAAAAATAAACACAATGCATACTCCTCAACGAAATGTATGATACTTTCTGATCTTTAAATATATTTCACTTATTTAAACCTTAATAAAAATTATAATGTACTATATATATATATAGCATAAAATAGCCAGTGTCACTGGTAAATATATTATTATTGTTAAATTGGAGTACAATTCAGTGCCATAAATAACATTGTACTGTCAAAATAAATAGAACGTCTTCAGAAAGGCACCTGTATATATCTGACCATACTTTGAGAATAACATAAAGTACAGATTTTCATTTTTAAAGATGTTTGGAACACACTACTTCAGTCTAGACTGCTTACTGCTACTGCCTATTAGTGCTGCTTAAGGCAGAACTTCACCCAAAAGGGGAAGTTCTGCTTATTTGCCTCCTCCTCCCCTCCTCTGCCACGTTTGGCACTTCGTTTTTTTTTTTTTTTTTGGGATGGGGGGAGCGGGTACCTCCTCCCACTTCTGCCTATATCACTGCAGTGATCCGAGCAGAAGTTCACTGCCCTTTCGCCCACAGCCTTCTAGGGTCCCAAAAGACTGTGGGATCATTCGCAAAGCACAGTGGGAAGCCGGCTGTGATGCCCCAAGGCTTTACTACCGGTTTCCCTTAGTTAAGATGCCGGTGCCTTGTCCCAAAGCCTATTGAAGAACCAGCTCTGGTGAGGATAGCGCTGGATCCCTGGACAGGTAAGTGTCATTATATTAAAAGCCAGCAGCTACTGTATTTGTAGCTACTGACTTTTAATTTTATGAGGGGGAGACTGAAGCTCCTAAACCGGTCAGATTCAAACTTGAGCTGAAAAACGACAAGTAGGATTTTGTAGCACAAGAGTGGGTGTGCATGTGCTCAAAGCAAATTATTGTAGCACTCTATGGCTTTTCAAGACCCTCCTCTATTAACAGGTTCTGGACCGTCTTCCACACATTTACTGCGACAAAGCCACCCGGTTGTGTAAAATGACGTATCTGTATGTAATTTTGTGCAGTGGCCACTGTGGGGCGCGCACCAGGGGGGATGGGTACCTGTCAAAAACAGGTACCTGCTCCCCCACCCTGAAAGGTGCCAGATAAGACAGTGGAGGGGGGGAGGTAGCAAACAAGTGGAGCTTCCCCTTTTGGGTGGAGCTCCTCTTTAAAGATCATTGATATAGGTAATGTAGTAAAACATTTTTTTTTGTAATTTTTTTATTATAAAAGTAAAAGAGAGCAACATAAAACTAGTGCAATATTTGACACTGTTTTTGATAAACGAACGCATCAATATCTGGTTGTATGGATGTAGTAACAATTCTCAATGTATTCTGAAGATGCTCATCAGATATTTTGGCTCTTGTTTTATCCTTTGTGTGCTTCATCCTTGAAAATAATTGCTCACAAATGTAAGTGTTGTTGAAAAACTGATAACATTAATAAGGCATGACTGTGAAGAGTGGGATATTTTTTATTTTTTGGGGAAGATAAAACATATAAAAGTCCAGTAAATAGACACTGTCAATTTTTTCTTCAACCATATGTGTTCGCTGAGTGTAAAAGTAATCATCCCAAAAATAAACCTTTTTAAGTAAGTTTGCGATTTTGTATGGTGCTGCATTCATAACTTCTTGAGCCTCATGCAGCCCGTGGGCCATAGGTATTCAAGTATTTTCAGTGTGTATCAGCTGTCCTCTATTAAAATATTTCAACAATCCATCAGAGTATTTGAAGGAAATTATTTGCTGCACATTGGAACTGAAGTTGGGATACAGGTAAATTGGAATGGAGATTGTTAGTAATCAGACCTATTTTGGTTGGATTGTGTAACAATTTCTTGTTATGAGTACCTTGATATATTGGAGTTATATAATTAAGGGATAGACACTGTCCAGCCAAGTGAATGTTCCCTTTGGAAAGTGTATGTTCAGTCACTTTTTTAATTAAGATGAAGCTGTATTTAATGACAAAATAACAACACGAGGGCGCCAAGACCTAGCGCATTACCTGGTAAAAAAAAAATTATACAAAAACAAGACATGCCAAAAACATACTCACAAAAAGCCAAAGGGCAATGAATAAAGCAAGACCCAAGTAGCAAAAAGGTAGAGGTATGGAAGCGTATCACAAAGCCCTAGGCATCATTCAGACACACATGCTGATACGTTTTGAGGGATATGTGCTTTTCCGCCAAGCATAGTGCCCATGCTCAGTAGAAGAGGGCCTGTCCCTCAAAAGACATTATTGCAGGACTTCTTCATATTTCCTTCAACCACTCAAAAGGCCAGTCATGGTACACACTGCCACACAAAATGGATATAAAAATGTGATTGTTTCCCTGACCCCTCTGGTAACCAGTAGATGTTTTAACCACTAATATGCCCACTGATAGTTTGGCTGTGATGGATATGGGGGGGGGGGGGGGGAATAATGTATACAGCACAAATGAATATGGAGACTAAATATGAATTTCTCTATTTTATGACCTGCAGATTTCTGTAGATTTGCAACTATGAGATTGCATTTAGAACTTGATAGGAAAAAAATTCAGTTAGGGTTAGAAAAGTATGTTATGACTTATGCCCCGTACACACGGGCGGACTGTATGGCGTACTTAGTCAGTCGAAACACATTTCAGCGGACAGTCCGCTCGTGTGTGGGCTTCAGCTGACTTTTTCAGCGTGCAGTCCGGCGTACTAAGAATTTCGGATTTTTCAAAATTCTGTCCGTCATACTTTGGTTTCAGCGGACAATCCGCTCGTCAGTATGCTAGTCGGACGGACTAAGAATGGCGCATGCCCAGAAAGGATTTACACGGCGGAAGGGTGCATTGCTGTGTATTGGACTTCCTATTTCTAGTCCCGTCGTACGTGCTGTACACGTCGGACTGTTTGGGTATCCGTGTGTGGTCAAGTCCGTTCAGTGGAAAGTATGACGGACTGTCCGTCGGATTGTATGACGGACTAAGTACGCCATACAGTCCGCTCGTGTGTACGCGGCATAACTCTTGATTTAATTTTTTTAACATCCAGCATAGATATAGACTTAGGCCCCAATGATCAATATCATGGTCCATCTGTTCAGGGATCTTTGCATTTTTTTGCTCTTAACCAAACGTATATGGTTGCAAATGTGAAAATGTCAGGTCAAAGAACTGACAGCTATTACATTTGGTGCATTTCTTAATGCACTGCTTTGCTCATTTGACATTCAGTTAGTTACATAAATCTAGTAAGAGTTGGGCCATCATAGGTATCCCTATTTCAAATATCTCATTTAAAAAAAAAACATAATTCAAAAACATAGTTCATGAAAAAAATTAAAACATTACCACCACAAAAATATATTCACATGTGCTTTATAAGCACCAACCTTTCTGGGTCTAAAACCAAAAGTCGTAACTGCACTGCCAAAATGTGGACACTTGGAAAACATAGCTTTACTGGTCAAAATTTACAATTACTTAATAATACATCAATGGGCTGAGGAAAAATGTTCCTGTCTAAAACAATAGACCTCTCAAAGTCAAAGTAGACCCTTTTTTTGATTGTAATAAAGAAGAACACCATTAAGCTTAAAGTGTTGCTAAAGTAATTTTATTAATAAAAATAAAAAACTTGTTATACAGTACTTGCCTGCTCTGTGTAATTGTATGGCACAGAGCAGCCCTGAACCTCCTTCTCTGGGGTCCCACTGTCCGCTTCTCCTCTTCTCTGTCTGCACCATAGCAAACTGCTTACTATGGGGGCAGATCTGTGGGCTCAATCCTGAGCTGGGCTGTTTACGCCCATTGACACACACAGAGTGACTTGGTCACTCCCCCCACCATCCTCCTCATAGCATTTGATCGAAAGCAGCAGGAGCCAATGGCTCTCACTGCTGCCTCAATCCCTGTGAGTGGAAGGATAGAGGAGAGAATAGATGCAGCTATGCACAGGACTGGATTGTATTTAGGGAGGCGGGGGAGCACGGCAAATTCTAAAACTTGTTTTACCTTAATGCAGGGATAAAACACATTTAGCTTTAGAACTACTTTAAAGTGGTTCTATAGGCTAGACATTTTTTATTTTAATGTATTCCTTGCATTAAATTACAATGTACAGTGTTTTCTATTTTACTGAGAAAAAAACAATTGCTTTAGTAATTCACAAGGTGGAAAGTAGAAACAATTTTGTGTTTATATTTATGTACACTTGGCTTATCAGGAATTTTAGATGCTTTGAAAAACCAATAAACCAGTTTCTCTCAGTCTGGAAAAAATGATCTAACACCCAACTTTTGTTTTTCCTTGCCTCAATTGTACCAAGATTCCTATTTCCATTATCAGGGATGTGCACTGAGAAGCGGATGGTACAAAAGCTCATCTCACTTGAAGGACTTTTTGATACATTTAATGATGCATCAAGTACAGCCAATGCATTTCAGGGGAAAAAGCCTCAATGTACAAAAATGTAAAACCTTCATTAATTATCTCATGAAAATGATATACTGTAGTAATATAGGTCCATAAAAGTGATCACTTTCTGCTCAAGCCAATTCTGACACTTCTCACATAGTTACATAGTTACATAGTTAGTCAGGTTGAAAAAAGACACAAGTCCATCCAGTTCAACCTTAAAAACAAATAAATAAAATAAAAAATAATCGTACAATCCAAATACCCAATTTTATGCCCACAATTGATCCAGAGGAAGGCGAAAAAAAAAACACAGCAGAGCATGCTCCAATTTTCTACAGCAGGGGAAAAAAATTCCTTCCTGATCCCCCAAGAGGCGATCGGATTTTCCCTGGATCAACTTTACCTATGTTAGTACCCAGTATTATTATGTACATTCAGGAAAGTATCCAGGCCTTTCTTAAAGCAATCTACTGAGCTGGCCAGAACCACCTCTGGCGGGAGTCTATTCCACATTTTCACAGCTCTAACTGTGAAGAAACCTTTCCGTACTTGAAGATGAAATCTCTTTTCCTCTAGACGTAAAGAGTGCCCCCTTGTCCTCTGGGTTGACCGTACAGAGAACAACTCAACACCAAGTTCACTATATGGACCCCTAATATATTTGAACATGTTGATCATATCCCCCCTTATTCACCTATTCTCAAGAGTGAATAAATTCAGTTCCTCTAATCTTTCCTCATAGCTGAGTTCCTTCATGCCTCTTATCAGTTTGGTTGCCCTTCTCTGCACTTTCTCCAGTTCCCCGATATCCTTTTTGAGAACTGGTGCCCAAAACTGAACTGCATATTCCAGGTGAGGTCTTAATAATGATTTGAACAGGGGCAAAATGATATCTCTCTCTCTGGAGTCCATACCTCTCTTAATACAAGAAAGGACTTTGCTCGCTTTGGAAACAGAAGCTTGGCATTGCATGCTATTATTGAGCTTATGATCTACCAAAACCCCCAGATCCTTCTCCACTATGGATCCCCCCAGTTGTACTCCCCCTAGCATGTATGATGCATGCATATTCTTAGCCCCCAAGTGCATAACTTTACATTTATCAACATTAAACCTCATCTGCCACATAGTCGCCCAATTAGACAGTGTATTGAGGTCGGCTTGTAAATTGGAGACATCCTGTAAGGACGTTATTCCACTGCATATCTTGGTGTCATCTGCAAAGACAGAAATGTTACTTTTGATCCCAGACCCAATATCATTTATAAAGATGTTAAAAAGTTAGGGTCCCAGCACTGAACCTTGGGGTACACCACTGATAACCTTTGACCTCACATTCATGTAAAAATCTGCATTTTTCACTAGAAAATTATGTTTTAAATTTTTTATAACACTGCCTCTTTGAATTTTTTTTTTTCAACTTTATTGCCATTACAAGGGATAAACAACATCCCTTGTGCTAGCATGGGCCATAACTGATCCTCTTTACTTGGAGATCTGGGCTCTATTAGATCCAAGATTTCTCCTTTGCCCTCAAAAGAATTTGATCAAACTGAGATCGGTTTGAACAGATGCTTTACAACTTGGTAAACAACAAACCAAATCGCGAAGTGACAAAATCCTTGTTATTTCTGGTATTATACACCATAGAGATGATCATAGATAGAAGCTCCTCCTTAAAATGCATGCAAACCCTCTCCTGCACCCAGTGAAGTGAACAGCTTCAGATGATACACAGAGATGAAACAAATCTTCCCTACATAAGTTTGTACAGCATATCTGCTGTTTTCAGCTTGCTATATTCTTTAGAATTCTTACATCGTGTTAGAATTTTTACTTCCTCATTCAGCAGTAGGAGTAGATTCTTGGCTTACACTGTGTGACAGCTGATTGGAGGAAAGGCACACACCCCCCACCACATAGGCAGAAGAACAAAGAAACTTTCAGAGCTGTGCTGTGACAAGACAAGGTCTCTGCTAATCTACTTATAGCACCCGCCCCAACCCAAATTTCAGGCTGGTTTTATCTCCCTTCTCAGAGAACTTATTAGGCTGATAATAGTGGAACGAAACTGCAGAAAAACACAGGACTCAGGGCTTTGGAGAGAGATAGGTAAACACTACAGGTATATGTGTCTAGATACAATTTCATGAATCGGTTTTACATCCACTTTAATCCCTATAACACTAGGGGGCGACCAAGGGGTTACGTTTTCCTGGGAGGTGTTTCTAACTGTGAGGGGGGAGTGTACTGACTGGAGGAGGAGAGAGATCGCTGTTCCTGATCACTGGGAACAGCGATCTCTATCTACTCCACTATCAGAACGGGGCTCTGGGGGTTATTTACTAAAGGCAACTCCACTTTGCACTACAAGTGCACTTGGAAGTGCAGTCACTGTAGATCTGAGGGGGACATGAAAGGAAAATAAAAAACAGCATTTTAGCTTGCACATGATTAGATGATAATCAGCAGAGCTTCCCCTCATTTCAGATCTACCCCTCAGATTTACAGCGACTACACTTTCAAGTGCACTTGTAGTGCAAAGTGGATTTGCCTTTCGTAAATAACCCCCTCTGTCTGTTTACATTGACAGATCCCCATGCTGGCTTTCTGAGGAGCAATAGCGGGTGGCCGGCGGACATTGTGGCCCGCCTGCCAAGCACATCAGCTGCGGCACACATGCACACCCACTATAGCCTCCAAAAGCATCCACATACAATGACAGAGATTTGTACAGTACAACTGCGGCGGTTGGTCGGAAAGTAGTTAAAACAACCTGACAAGTAAAAAAATTTTTTTTATTATTAAATCTTCCTCTGTTGATCTCCTTATTAACCCCTTTGTTTGCTCTAATCAGCATTAATTCACTCCTTATTCTCCTTCTACATTAAATTACAATTTTCCTGGTGTTTTTTTTTTCTTCTTCTATTTTTTTAACTAATATTTAAACTTTTTTTCTGCTTTTGGTTGCTTTGTTTATTAATAATGTTACACCTTTTACGTGTATTTACACGTATTACAGTGAAAAAAATGCAGAATTGAATTAACCTACTTTATTTCATTTGTAAATAACTTTGCAATGCTTTGCTTAGTTTAGTTTAGAAAAAAAAAATCATAGTTGGAGGACAATATTCACAAAAATAAAACCTTATTTGTCCTTAAAAAATATATATATATTATGTTGTTATCCTAAAGGGGTTGTAAAGTCAGAAGGCTTTTTTATCTTATTGCATTCTAGGCAATAAAATAAAGCGCCTTCTGTGTGCATCAGCCCCCCTCGGCCCCCCCTAATACTTACCAGAGACCCATCTCTGTCCAGCTATGTCCACGAGTGTCTCGCCCATCCGGAACCCACCCTCCTGATTGGCTGAGACACAGCAGCGGTGCCATTGGCTCCCACTGCTACCAATCAAAGCCAGTTAGTCAATCAGGAGAAATGGGGCCGGGTAGAACTGAGAGCTCCATGTCTAAATGGACACACGGAGCTGCAGCCTCAGCTTGGATGCCCCTATAGCAAGCGGCTTTCTGTGGGGGCACTTAGCAGGAAGGAGGGGCCAGGAGCACAAAAAAGGCACCCGAGAAAAGGAAGATCCAGGATGCTCTGTGTAAATCCACTGCAACAGAGTAGGTAAGTATGACAGGTTTGTTATTTTTATAGAAAAAAAAAAACAAGACTTTACAATCACTTTAACCACTTGCTTACTAGGCACTTAAACACCCTTCCTGCCCAGACCAATTTTCAGCTTTCTGTGCTCTCACACTTTGAATGACAATTACTCAGTCATGCAACACTGTACCCAAATGAATTTTTTGTCCTTTTTTTCCCACAAATAGAGCTTTCTTTTGGTGGTATTTGATCACCTCTGGGAATTTATTTTTTGCGCTATAAATGAAAAAAGACTGAACATTTTGAAAAAAAATGCATATTTCTTTGTTTCTGTGACAGAATTATGCAAATTATTAATTTTTCTTCATAAATTTTGGCCACAATTTATACTGCTACATATCTTTGGTAAAAATAACCCAAATTAGTGGATATTATTTGGTCTTTGTGAAAGTTAGAGAGTCTACAAGCTGTGGTGCGAATCGCACAAAATTGATCACATCTGATGTACTGGTGGCCTATCTCGCTTCTTGTGACCCGAAACAAGTCAGGAAAGTACAAAAAAAAAACAAATGACCCCTTTTTGGAAAGTAGACATTCCAAGGTATTTAGTAAGAGCCATAGTGAGATTTTTGTTGTTGTCATTTTTTTCCCACAATTCTTTGCAAAATTAAGATTTTTCATTTTTTTTCTCCACAAAATTGTCATTGTAATAGGTTATTTCTCTCACATGGCATGTGTATACCACAAATGACACCCCTAAAAAAATTCTGCTACTCCTCCTGAGTATTACAATACCACATGTGTGGGACTTTTTCACAGCGTGGCCACATAGAGAGGCCCAACATGCAGGGAGCGCCATCATGTGTTCTAGGAACATAAATTACACATCTAACTTGTTGACTATGTATTACACTTTTGAAGCACCAGGACAATGACACGTGACACTGATGACAGATGGCATTGATACGTGGCAATGATGACACTTATACGTGGCACTGATGACACGTGGCACTGATGACAGATGGCACTAATATGTGGCACTGATGACAGATGGCACTAATAGGTGGCACTGATGACACGTGGCACTTATACGTAGCACTGATGACACATGGCACTAATACGTGGCACTGAAGACACGTGGCACTAATACGTGGCACTGATGACAGATGGCACTAATACGTGGCACTAATACGTGCCACCGATGACAGATGGCACTAATACATGGCCCCGATGACGCGTGACACTGATGACAGATGGCACTGATAAGTGGCATTGATGACACGTGACACTGACAACAGATGGCACGTGACACTGACAGGTGGCACTGATGACAAATGGCACTGATACGTGGCACTGATGACAGATGGCACTAATACATGGCACTGATGACAGATGGCACTATGGGGCACTGATGACACGTGGCACTGATGACAGATGGCACTTATACATGGCACTGATGACAGATGGCACTGGGGACAAATGGCACTGACAACAGGTGGCACTGGGGGCAGGTGGCACTGGGGGCAGGTAGCACTGGGGGCAGGTAGCACTGGGGTGGATGGCACTGGGGCAGATGGCACTGGAGCGGATGGCACTGGGGCAGGATGGCACTGGGGCAGGATGGCACTGGGGGAGGATGGCACTTTTTTTTACTTTTTTTTTTTTTTAAATCAAACCAAATCAAAGCAGAATGGCTGCCGCTGCAGCCGTTCATCTCTCCCCTCTCACACTCTGTCTGTGTGAGGAGGGAGAGCGGCGCTGAGAGATGATCTCATATGTTTACATATGAGATCATCTCCCATTGAACACGCCGATCGCGCTGTAAACGGCCGCTGTGATTGGCCGTTTACAGCGATCTGTGTTTGCCTGTCCCCGGGGGACACGGCAAACACAGAACTTCCCCGATGCGCACCCGTGGCGGCGCGCATTGCGGAAGTAAACATTAGGACATCCAGGGACGGCCACCCGGACGAAAGCGCCTGCTCTACGGCCGTCATTCGGCTATAGGGCGGGCCCAATGACCAAATTATCGCTAAATAAACAAGCTCATAGCAGAAATTTGAAAATTGCTCTGGTCCATAAGCGGTAAATAGGTGTGAGAGCCGAAGTGATTAATGCTCTTTGGTATTCATTATTACAGCAATGTATGCATGTATTTAAAAGCAAGCAATGTTGGTACCTGGATTTGACTGGATAAAAGCCTTGTGCAGACCACTGTTAAACCGAGCTCAGGGTTCGGGAGAGGGAAAAGCAACATAAGGATTCTGAATATGAACACCTATTGAAGTAAAAACAATAACACAGGCTAAGTTCATCTTTCTTTATTCTAAATTCCAGCTCCCTATGTACCAATATATCATTGATGTACCTCTGTTGAAAAAAAATAAAAGCTTTCTTTGACTTTTAGAACAAGGCCCTAACTTAGCCCCGGGTGTGTTCATGATTTCCTAGTATGTACATTTATTACATAAAAACCTATAAGACACAGGAAGGAGTTCACCAGCTGACCTCATTAGCACACCCACCATCTCCGGCATCCCTCCAGGAGTGGATCTGCCTTTGTTTTCAATGTAGACTGCCACAACTGATATGCTTGCATGGCATCCCCAGCTCCAGATGAGCCTGTGTTGCATGCTAAACTCGCTGGGGCTGTGCGCTTTGTCATGCTATAAACATGATGCAAATTAATCAAAAAGCTAGGTAAAGAAACGCACCACGCTCCACTCAAAAAGACCTTCTTTGGGGCGTTTGTCATGTGTAGAACAGTCCATTCAAGTGAATTGGCTGCCCTATGTGCAATGAACAGAAAAGCTCCAAAACTTCCCCCCAAAAAAATTGTACAGAGATGTGAATGGGGCCTGGCAGCTGAGTGTCTCTGTCCACTCCCTCCTATGTACATGTATGTATATGTATAAAGGCGGCCATACACTATACAATCTGATTGTACATTCTCTGTACATTTTCTTTTAGAATTAATAAAACTATGGAATAGGAGGACCCACCTATCTATCCATTCACACTGTATCCAATCAGGCAGGGCTTGCACTACATCAGTGGTGTCCAACCCGTAGCCCGTGGGCTGCATGTGGCCCCAGAGAGTTTAGCATGTGATCCAGGCCCATCAGAAGAGACGCTGGGGATGCTGTGCAAGCATAGCAGCCATGGCAGCCTACATTGACAAGCCAGGCAAACACAGGCCTGGAGGGATGCCGGGATGCCGTGCAAACATATTAGAAGGGTGCAGGATGTATGTGCTAATGAAGTCAGCTGGTGAACTGCTTCCTGTGTCTTACTGGTTTTTAGAGTCCTAAATCTACATACCAGGAAGTCATTACCTTTTCTTTGGAACAAACCAAGGACTAAGGTAAGACCTTGTTCTAAAAATCATAACAAAGCTTTTATTTTTCTGCAACAGAGATACATTAGTGGTATATTGGTACATAGGGGAGCTGGATTTTTTTTTTTTTTAAAGGTGAACTTAGACTTTAACCTGTCCTTCCCCCTGACCTTTACACTTGTAGCTGAACTCTACCATTACCTTCAGCCTTGTACAGTTGTACAGGCTGATCTCCTCTACTGACAATGCATACTCTGATTTCACTGCATACTGTGTGCATCTCACAGGGTCTATTAGAAGCTTCAGCAAGTCAGATAGAGCCCTTCTTCTGACTGGCTGGGCGATATTCAGTAGAATTCAACAGTTACTTCCCCAGCCTTAATGATCTTAACCTGACCCTTATTTATTGGATTTCAGTTCTTTTAACCACTTGCCGACCGCCCACCATCAAATGACAGCGGGGCTGTGTGGCACTCGTTCTGGGTGGACGTCATATGAAGGCTCCCAGAATGGCAATTCTCATACTCCTGTGGGGGCACGCAGCACGGCGATCATGGCCACGCCGTGTTGTAAGGACACAACGTGACCCCGATCTCTGTAAAGAGCTGCGGCCGTGGCTCTTTAACAATGTGATCGTCTGTGTCCAATCACAACCGGTCACATTTAAACACGGAGATGTCGGTAATCAGTGCTCCTCGTCTCACACTGACACAGTGTGAGGAGAGTAGAGATGATCAGTGGCATCTCCTCACAGAGGACTGGTGCTGGCTATCAGTGCTGCCCATCAATGCCCATCACTGCTGCTGATCAATGCCACCCATCAATGCCCATCAGTGCTGCCCATCAGTGCTGCCTATCCATGCCGGCTATCAGTGCCCACGAGTGCTGACTATTTGTGCCCATCTGTGCCACCTATCATTACCCACCAGTGCCACCTATCAGTGCTCATCAGTGCCACATATCAGTGCCCATATGTGCGGCATATTCATACCACCTCATCAGTGTAGTGATATAGTTTGTGGTATGGGTATATGATTAGTAGTTATTATAAGTACTCTTCCGCAGCAATCCATTTCTTCCAGAGAGATGCACTTTATTGACTTCCAATACAGAACAAAGTCTTGCAACAGATGACAAAATCCAACAGAGTATAATTACGACAACGCTAGTAAATATTCAGAGTCCCATGTTTCCTAGACCTTGGTGTCTTCATAACCACACACTGTGAGACAAGACTGAACGCCATGTTATAGCCCCAATACACTGCATGGTTGAGCAATTTGATTGGCCCTTTCCATTAAATGCTTTGATCTCAATGTGTCTTTCAAAGTGACAGAAGATGACCCCTAGCTGTGAACAGCTGTAGTCTTAAACTGCCCTAATTCACATTCTTGCATATTAACATTAACAAGTTTCCTTAAATATGTGCAATTAGATTAACAGATACCACGTTAACACCCTTTTGAGGTGTAGAATGGCCTATATCCCTAATCTATATTCTTGCATATTAACATCAACAAGTCCCCTTTAATATGTGCAATTATATTAACAGATATCAATGTGGCCTGCCTAGAATGGACTTGTTTTAGAATGCCTACATATAACACCATATATAAAATACATGGGCACACACACACACACACACACACACACACACACACACACACACACACATATATATATATATTATAAAATCCCACATAAATCTACCCACATATCACAACAATCAGTGCCACCTAATCAGTGCCCATAACTGTTGTCTCATCAGTGCCCATAAGTGCCACCTCATCCGTGCCCATCAGTGAAGGAGAAAAATTACTTAATTACAAAATTTACCGACAGAAACTAAGAATTTTGTTTTTTCAAAATGTTCGGTCTTTATTTTTATTTCTTTTAGGAAAATATAATAAACCCAGAAGTGATTAAATATCACCAGAAGACAGCTCTATCTGTGTGAAGAAAATGATAACAATTTCACATGGTTACAGTGTTGCATGACCGTACAATTGTCATTCAAAGTGTGACAGTGCTGAAAGCTGAAAAATGGCCTGGGCAGGAAGGGGTGAAAGTGCCCAGTATTGAGGTGGTTAATCAAGGAGCATCAGCATGTGGATGTAACCTAGTGCTGTCTGCATGCAAATAGTCTGCCTAGAACCATTCACCCCTTAAGGCTCTATTCACACACAAAGGCAGCAGTTTCCTCTCTGGCAGCTGTGCATTCTGGCTGCGGTAGGGGGTGGTGTGGTGTGCTTCAGTGGTGGTTGTGAAGAGTTGGATCAGGAAGGCCAGGGAGGTCAGCAAAGCTCAATCAGACCTTAGATCTACTTTCAAGAGCTCAGGTGTCCTCTCAAATGGACCCAGATGGTAGGTAAAGGGATAGGTTCACAGACAATCCAGAAAGCAGCATGGGGAAACCCATAATCATGCTCAATGACCAGACCAGAACAAGCATAAACACATGTCTTGTTGAAGACAGGTCAGTTTCCCACAGCTTGTGTGCATGGCTTACTGATTTTGCCAAATGTCTGCACTAAGATACAAATCAGATTATGGCCATCCCCTGCAAAAAAAATAAAAATTTGTGGTGAGATACTCCCAATTGGAAATCATGTCCAAAGGGATACAGACCTTTCCACTTTCCTCATTGTGTACTACAGGGGCAACAGTTTAAGGATAATTATAAAACCACTCCCATACAGATTCACTCTGTGTATGGACAGAGACAAACAAATACAGTGTCTTGCGAAAGTATTCGGCCCCCTTGAACTTTTCAACCTTTTGCCACATTTCAGGCTTCAAACATAAAGATATAAAATTTTAATTTTTTGTGAAGAATCACCAACAAGTGGGACACAATTGTGAAGTGGAACGAAATCTATTGGATTTTTGAAACTTTTTTAACTAATAAAAAAATGAAAAGTGGGGCATGCAAAATTATTCGGCCCCCTTGCGTTAATACTTTGTAGAGCCACCTTTTGCTGCGATTACAGCTGCAAGTCGCTTGGGGTATGTCTCTATCAGTTTTGCACATCGAGAGACTGAAATTCTTGCCCATTGATCCTTGCAAAACAGCTCGAGCTCAGTGAGGTTGGATGGAGAGCGTTTGTGAACAGCAGTTTTCAGCTCTTTCCACAGATTCTCGATTGGATTCAGGTCTGGACTTTGACTTAGCCATTCTAACACCTGGATACGTTTATTTGTGAACCATTCCTTTATAGATTTTGCTGTATGTTTGGGATCATTGTCTTGTTGGAAGATAAATCTCCGTCCCAGTTTCAGATCTTTTGCAGACTCCAACAGGTTTTCATCCAGAATGGTCCTGTATTTGGCTGCATCCATCTTCCCCTCAATTTTAACCATCTTCCCTGTCCCTGCTGAAGAAAAGCAGGCCCAAACCATGATGCTGCCACCACCATGTCTGACAGTGGGGATGGTGTGTTGAGGGTGATGAGCTGTGTTGCTTTTACGCCAACATATCGTTTTGCATTGTGGGCAAAAAGTTCGATTTTGGTTTCATCTGACCAGAGCACCTTCTTCCACATGTTTGGTGTGTCTCCCAGGTGGCTTGTGGCAAACTTTAGACGAGACTTTTTATGGATATCTTTGAGAAATGGCTTTCTTATGAAGGCTTTTCTGATTGTTGTCCTATGGAAAGACTCTCCCACCTCAGCTGTAGTTCTCTGCAGTTCATCCAGAGTGATCATGGGCCTCTTGGCTGCATCTCTGATCAGTCTTCTCCTTGTCTGAGCTGAAAGTTTAGAGGGACGGCCAGGTCATGGTAGATTTGCAGTGGTCTGATACTCCTTCCATTTCAAAATGATCACTTGCACAGTGCTCCTTGGGATGTTTAAAGCTTGGGAAATATTTTTGTATCCAAATCCAGCTTTAAACTTCTCCACAACAGTATTACGGACCTGCCTGGTGTGTTCCTTGGTCTTCATGATGCTCTCTGCGCTTTCAACAGAACCCTGAGACTATCACAGAGCAGGTGCATTTATACAGAGACTTGATTACACACAGGTGGATTCTATTTATCACCATCAGTCATTTAGGACAACATTGGATCATTCAGAGATCCTCGGTGAACTTCTAGAGTGAGTTTGCTGCACTGAAAGTAAAGGGGCCGAATAATTTTGCACGCACCACTTTTCAGTTTTTTATTTGCTAAAAAAGTTTAAATTATCCAATAGATTTCGTTCCACTTCACAATTGTGTCCCACTTGTTGGTGATTCTTCACAAAAAATAAAAAATGTATATCTTTATGTTTGAAGCCTGAAATGTGGCAAAAGGTTGAAAAGTTCAAGGGGGCCGAATACTTTCGCAAGGCACTGTAACTATTTCTTTAGAATAACAAAAGGTAGGTATCTGCAACAAGATGTGTTAAAATCCCTGCAATGTATATAGATCACACAGATGGGGAATGTTTTTTTTTCTCAACACAAGTGGGGTTACTCTTTAAAGGGGTTGTAAAGGTAAATTTTTTATTTTCTACATAGGTTCCTTTAAGCTAGTGCATTGTTGGTTCACTTATCTTTTCCTTCGATTTCCCTTCTAAATGTTTTTTTTTTCTTTGTTTTCTTTGTCTGAATTTCTCACTTCCTGTTCCTCCTCAGTAAGCTGTTCAGTAAGCTGTTCTGGCTGACTAACCACCGCTCGGATGATGGTGAGAAGTTTACTGAGGAGAAACAGGAAGTGAGATATTCAGACAAAGCAAAAAAACATTTAGAAGGGAAATCAAAGGAAAAGGTAAGTGAACCAACAATGCACTAGCTTAAAGGAAACTATGTAGAAAATAAAAAAATTACCTTTTCAACCCCTTTAAGTATTAATTTTAAATAGCCATTCAAGGAAAACAGAGGATTTTTACTTGGGGGTAATTAAATTAATACAGGTTCTTCTCCTTATCCTTATCCACCAAACGAAATATAAGTTGTTTAACCTATCAAAGCATGTATTATTTATCGTATTTGCCATTTATTTATTGGTCCAAGAATTACACAGCTCTGCCACACAACACAGGACTGTTTGACAAGATGGGAGACCTGAATTTTCTCTGCTGCAGTTAAGTTAGACTTATTGGTTTTGTCCTGCCCCCAGCCTGTGATTGGACAATGAAAGAAGAACCAGCACACTGTTAAACTCCTCTCTCTGGCTCCTCGTGCTTCCGTCTCCCAAGCAGAGCTCTGTTGTACACTGGATTGCAAAAGGAATATACAATTTTACATTCACATTCAGGTGCCTACACTGCTTTTATTGATGTATTAATGAATACACACCTGTATTAAAGTGTAACTATACAAAATGGAAAAAAAAAGTTTTGCCTTTAGGGTGGAGAGGGATTAAAACACCTGTTAATTTTTATTGCTGCCTGTTCCCCCAATTGGGAGATTCACCCTCTCTATTTGTCCTGTTTATCATTGAAAGTGGGAGTAAGAGAAAATCCAAAATTTTGGGTTGTCCTCAGAAAAATAATAGAGGGGAAATCTTCTAGTGACCTGGGGGGGGGGCACCAAGGGATTCCCAGGAACTTGCTCTCACTTCCTGTTTTGGCTATAGAACAGGAAGGGAAGGTAAATTTCCCCAATCGGACATGGATAACAGAAAAGAAAATGGCAGGGGTATGACCCACCCTTGCTCTATCCAAAATGAAAAAAAAAAATTGCCTTTAGTTGTACTTTAATTTGTGTCTTTTATACTGTATCTGCTATAAGGTCCCTCCTGTAAAGTGAACATAATATTCTATTAAGAAAAGGTGAAATACAACTTCACTTAAGGCCCCTTTCACACCGGGCAGACACCAGCAGGTGATCAGCCAGCTCAGCAGGAGATCTGTCTGCTGATCCTCGCTAAGCAGGCGGATGACAGGTCTGTGTCCGCTCCGCTGATCCAGAGCAGACATGAACACAGCCCGTTGTTCTCTATGGGGCAGTCCAATGGAAACTGACTCCCTGTCCATTTCCATCCGACTGTCATCAGATCTGGTCCACCAGACTGATGGGGAATGCCATTCGCTTGTTTTTAGTGGAACGAAATGGATGGCGGCGGATGTGAGCGGACACATGCCCGCTGACATCTGCCACTCCATAGAGAAGAATGGAGGCTCTGATGGGGTCCACCTGAAAGACTGGCAGGCAGACCTGATCAGAACTTCCATGTGAAAGGGGCCTTATGCAGGAATTTCAGAGTAACAGTGTACGCAGGACTCCAGAACCTGTTCTGTATCTGGATGGCTAAACCCAATTTGTTGTTTGTGTAATACACGTATTAACTCACTGAAAACATTGGGAAATGATGCCGCTACGGCTTATGATTTGATATATACGGCTGATGCATGTTTAAACATTCTTCTGTAGATGACAGATTCTCTTTAAATTACAACAAGCCTTAATGGATTAAGCTGGTCCTACACATTAAACATCAGTCAAACGTGTACACATGATCCACCCAAGTGTGACAGCACATAAGCATGAATTTTACATGAATGTGAATATCTATGCACTCCATTATTACCCTTGGCTTTACTGTTATCTCAGGTGAACAAACTACAAGATAGGAGAAGCAAATATCACCGCAATCTGACTATTCAGTTGCCAAGCATGTATATGTACCTTGAAAAGAAACATCGAGGCTGCAACTAGTGTCTTATTCTTCAAATTCTAGTTTACTGGCTTTCATGCCAGCCCTCTTTTATTTTAATACCTCAAGCCCCAAAACCTACTTTCCTGATCTGCATTCCTTGTTTAACGTCAGTGTTTCAGAAAGTATTGAAGGTAGTGGTTTAACCTAACAGCCTGGCAACTAGCATTATGTGATGGAAATAAGAAATGTCAGCAGCAATTTTTCTCTCAGATGCCTATTGACATTTTATCTCAGTCTCCTATATGAAGGGATTGAATATCTGTGTGGCGTCCCCATTGGCCCCAAACAAAATTGAAAACAGGAGACAAGGCAAATGAGTGGCTTAGAACACCTTGCTGTAACCTGATTAATTTTTCTTTCCCTTCTGATAAGTTGGCACCAGATTTACCTACACATGCCCACCCCCTTGGACACTTCTGCCACCAGTGCATTCTTGTTTAAGACATAAACTCACCTAAAAAAGAGGGTGAGACGATCAGAAGGAGCATGCATGCATGTCTGTGGCATAAGTCAGTCATTGTTCCTTTTATGATCACCTAGTTATCCAACCAATAGTACTTTTCTGTCCTAGGTTGACAACGCCCACTTACCCAACTGTATCTATAGAATAGCGTTGTCGCATTTAGATGGGACTACCACCCCCCTCCCCTTTTCCATCAAAATCAGAGGGATTCTCTAGTTATCAAAGAGAGCTAGGAACAACGTAACTGATAACATTACAGGTAGAGAGGAATGGGATTGAACTAGGTTGAGAGGTGGTGGGGTAACATCACAATCTCACAAGAATGCAAAGCATTCTCTGATTGGTGCCCGTGCCAAGTGGGCAACCCACTAGATTCATAATGCAGCAGGGCAGCAGCTCAGCCCAAGAACCTTGAAAGTAGTGAGGATCACTGTAGAAGTGATGTCTATTTCCAGCTTCTAGAGGGATACCATAGGTATGGTAAATGCATAGTGACATTGGTCCAATTCTTCTTTAGCCACTTGCCGACCACCCGCCGAAGATTTATGGCGGCAAAGTGGCTCAGCTACGCGAATCACCGTATCGGTATGGCGATTCGTGCACTAGCTCTTGTGGGCATGAGCACGCTCCGACTGGCCAGCGGGGGGAGCCAATTGGCGGGTCCAGCTAACTCGATGTCCACCAGCCACTTGTGATCATTCCCAGCAGAGACAGAACAGGGATCTGCTAAAGTAAACAAGGCAGATTGCTGTTCTGTCAGGGGATGACATTGAGAGCTATCTTCCTGCTAAGCAGGAAGACGGATTTGTGTGTTTCCCTAGTCACACAGTCCACCATACAGTTAGAAAACACAAACAGGGAACACATTTAACCCCTTGATCGTCCCTGATGTTAACCCCTTTCTGCCAATGTCATTAGTACAATAACTGTGCATATTTTTAGCACTGATCACTGTAATAATGTCACTGGTTCCCCAAAAAATTTCAAAAATTGTCAGTTGAGTGTCTGATCTGTCCGCCATAATGTCGCAGTACCGCTAAAAATCACTGATCGCCAACATTACTAGTAAAAAAATAAAATAAATAAAAATACCATAAATGTATCCCCTATTTTGTAGATGCTATAACTTTTGCGCAAACCAATCAATATTTCCTTTTTGTTCGTTTTTTTTTACCAAAAATATGTCGAAGAATACATATTGGCCTAAAGTGATGAATCATGTTATATATATATATATATATATATATATATATATATATATATATATATATATATATATATATATATATATATATATATATATATATATATATATATATATTTTATTTATTTATTTATTTTTTGGGATATGTATTATAGCAGAATGTAAAAAATATTGCTTTCTTTTCAAAATTGTTTGTCCTTTTTTGTTTATAGCGCAAAAGATAAAAACTACAGAGGTGATCAAATACCTACAAAAGGAAGCTCTGTTTGTGGGAAAGAAAGGACGTCAATTTTGTTTGAGTACAACATCGCATGACCGTGCAATTTTCCATTAGAGTAATGCAGTGCTGTATTGCAAAAAATAATCTGGTCATTAACCCCCCTGGCGGTATTCCCGAGTCTGGCTCGGGGTGAAAATTCAGAACCAAAAGTGGTAACCCCGAGCCAGACTCGGGACCGCATCGCTGGATCCAGGATGAGTTTACTTACCTTGTCACCTGGACCCAGCGATGCCCCCCGCACTGTGAGCGGCTCGTCCTCCGTTCAATTCATCACATCGCTGGGCTCCGTTCCCTGCGAGCGTTGCGACGCACGGGGACGGAGAACGGCGCAAAAATCAAAAAGTAAAACACACACATTACATACAGTATAATGTAATCTTACATGTAATTATTTCACATCCCCTTTGTCCCTAGTGGTCTGTCCAGTGCCCTGCATGCAGTTTTATATTATAAAAACTGTTCTTTATGCCTGGAAACTGGAGATTGTCCATAGCAACCAAAACTGTCCATTTACATCAATAGAGGTTTTAGATCAGCTAGAAAACAGCGATAATAAATTGGAATCACTCGCAGAATTGAGCAATAGCGATTTGTGGGGAGATCCATCATCAAATACTGAAAAGTAATGACAGTGACAATTCTGCAACTGAGCAAATTTCCGTGTTTTTGATTTGATTACATTATTGAATAATTGTTTTTATTATTATTATATTATTATTTGGTATAATTATTTATAGTTATTTATTATATTATAATTTAAGATTTCATTTTTCAAACTTTATCATACCCAAGATGTTTACTAGACTCTGGTTTTGACAGATTTAAGTGAGTTATTCCTAAGAATTACAGGCCTACAATATAAAACGCCAAATTTCCATGCAAAATAATTGTACCTCTTTCAGCACCAAAAATCTGAAATAATCATACCGCCAGGGAGGTTAAACTGTAGCACAGCTGACCGGATCCTTATGCTGCTTCTCCATTCCACTCTCTGAGTTCTGCTGTACAGGGACTAAAGAGGCTGATACCAAATAAAATGCTGGTACTTATACTGCTTGCATTTTTTTATTATTATTATTTAAACGATGGAATAATGATTACAGAGCTACATTTATGTCTTTTAAATCTGCTTTAAATTTAGTTTGTCTTGTTAAGAATGCTACTTACTTGGCTGTCATGCTGAAGCTTTGGCTTCAAGACATTGAGCCACTAATCTGGAACAAGTATAGTAATAAAAAAAACTGACTTTTCTCTAAGTTACAATATTTGAATGCTTGTTCTGGGTTTGTGACTGAACTATCAAAGCTACACACAGCCAGTTAATTAGTCATT
Organism: Lithobates pipiens; assembly: GCF_037356315.1. Classification (NCBI taxonomy): domain Eukaryota; kingdom Metazoa; phylum Chordata; class Amphibia; order Anura; family Ranidae; genus Lithobates; species Lithobates pipiens. Next base: position 209,269,802 of record NW_027507718.1, on the reverse strand, counting down.
AGGAGGCTAGCAATGACAGCTACAATATGTCTCTCTTGGCTGGTTTACCTCAAAGCAGAGTTCCAGTTGTTTTTAAGTTCATTAAAAGTCTGCAGCTACAAAAAGTGTTTTATTAAACAGACACTCACCTGTCCCATGGTCCAGCAATGCAGCCGCCTGAACCCTCTGTTCCCTCCCTCACCTCTCCTCAGTGCCAGCTTCACAAGTGTGGGTACCCGGCTGCAGGGCAGGACTTACCATTGGGCTTGACTGGGCTCAAGCCCATGGGCCCCGCCCAATAGGGGGCCCCGCAGAGATACATAGCCAAGTGTACTCGGCTTAGTTCCGCTCACAGTCCCGCCCTATGATGGACATAACGCAGGGACTGGGCGTGACTGTGAGCCAAGCCGAGTACTCTCGGCTCTGCTCGGGACTGCAAGAGGACCCGAGAGCCGTCGAGAGAACCCGAGAGCCCCCGAGAGGCGCCATTTTTAAACTTCAAGACTGCAATGACAAGGCTGCAAATGACACTGGGGCAAGGCTGCAAATGACAAGGCTACACTGACAAGGCTGCAAATGATACTGACAAGGCTGCAATGACACTGGACAAGGCTGCAGATGGATGGGCAAGGCTGCAGATGGACACTGATAAGGCTGCATTGATGGGCATATAAATGTAAGTTTTTTTTTCCCTTAAACTTCCCTCCTAAAAGTTTTTTTCCTTAAAATTCCCTTCTAAACTTGGGGTGCGCGTATTATACACTGATAAATACGGTAATGTATAGACGGTAGGGCCCGAAAGTGACTCAAGCCCAGGGGCCCCCACCACCCTAAGTCCTGCCCTGCCCGGCTGTGACAGCTTGCGGTTTCACAGCCAGGTGCGCACTGCACATGCGCGAGTCATTCAACGCCTGCTCAGTGGCCGAGCAATCTTTTGGGACCTGTGATTGCAGGGAGGGAGGGGGAGAGGAGAACTTCTGCTCAAGTCACGAGCGGAAGTGGGAGCTGGGTACCTGTACCCCCCCTCCCCAAAAAAAAAATGACATGCCAAATGTGGCATGTAAGGGGATGAGGAGTCCTTAAAGCTGAACTTCCACTTTTGGGTGGAACTCTACTTTAATATACATGCTTGTCCTTCCTCACTAACAGACTGGTTAGTAGTTGTATCTAGGTGATGGTTGTATTTTCCCCACACTGGGAAAATATCTCATGTGTATCACTGACATCAACATGTAAATATGTGAAGTGGTTTGATAACATATGATCATATTTTGTAGATACAGAAATACCAGGGGGCAGCGATGTTTTAAACACTGCATTAAAACTTTAAACATCCATGGTTAAGTATTTAAAGAATGTCAGTTTATCTAGTAAATGACAGATTTGGCTTTTCGGCTAGAAAGGGATTGTGAATGCTCAGGTTTCTCAAGGATGAGTCCTTAGTGGATTGTCATTAATCATTCATTGTGGTCCTCGCATAGCTTCAGATCTACTCTCAGGAAGAAGCAGCACATTTGTTCTGCAAACCATCACAGGGAAGACGGGTGAGTGACAACAGAAGTGTGGAAGTCCGATTAATGAAGGTACATCACAAAAATATGGATGCAAAGGTCCCAACCATAGCTTATGGGGTTGACTAGGTCACATGTGGGCAAATCTCCCAGGTCTGTTTTGATCATATGGGACTGAACTGCAGTTCATCTGCTGCAGAACCTCTTGTTAGAAAATCATCCGCAGATCTCCAGGATGACTGATAGCTGTCAGTGATGCAGGAGGCAGTATTGATGCTGATTATGTTTTCCTTTACTGCTGCTGTGTGTTGTACAGCCAGCTATTTGTCCAAATTAGAAGGAAAGAGTAGTGGACATCTTAAAATGAAATGGTAGTGAGCATACTCACTACTCTTTCATTTTAAGATGTCCACTACTCTTGTCCTTCCTTTATAAGGGAAAAGTAGTGGGAAAATTAAAAGGAAAGAGTAGTGGAAAAATTAAAAGTAGTGACAAATGGATGACTGACAGCTTTCAGTTATGCAGTATTCGTCATCTTAAAAGGAAACAGTAGTGAGCAATGAATAATAAATGGAATTAGTTGTAAGCATAATAAAGGGAAAGAGTAGGGGGAATAATAAAAGCAGTGAGCATATTAAAAAGAAAAAGGTAGTGAACATATCAGAAGGAAAGAGTAGTGTGCATATTAAAAGGAAAAAGTAGTGAGCGTAATAAGATTTAAAAATGGTCGGCATATGAAAATAAAAGAATAGCGGAAATATCAAAAGGTAAGTTAGTGAGAATATGAAAAAGCAAATAATACTGAACATAGGAAACAGTAGCAAGCATTTGAAAAGGAAAGAGTAGTGAGCATAATAAAAGTAAAGAGTAGTGAGCATAATAAAGGGAAAGCATAGTGGGTATATTAAAGGGTACTAGAAGTTGGCATGTCAAAGGGAAATTGTAGTGGGTATATGAAAAGGAAAGCGTAATGAGCACTTGCTGACAGGGCCATTTTTAATGTTGATTGGGCCCTGGGCAAACATTTTCTTGACCCCCCCCCCCCCCCCCAACCGCTCTTAGGGTCTTTTCACACGGGGCGGATCAGTTCTGATCCGCCCCGTGGATATCCGTTTGCTCAGCGGGGATCACTCCGCCGATCCCCGCTGAGCAGGGAGATGACAGGTCTGTCTCTGCACACTGCGCAGGGACGGACCTGTCACAGCGCCGCTCTCCCCTATGGGAGATCAGATGACGACGGACCGCAGTGCCCGTCGTCACCCGATCCGATCCGCAGACGGATGGAAAAATAGCTTTTTCCTCCGTCACACTTTTTCGGATCGGAGCGGGTCGGATGTCAGCGGACATGTCACCGCTGACATCCGACGCTCCATAGAGCTCTATGGAGCACCCGTTCAGGTCCGCCTGAAAAACTGACAGGCGGGCCTGAACGGGACGTCAGTGTGAAAGGGGCCTTAGACATATAACAAATAACGGTATAGTGGTAAAACACAAAATCTGTTTACTGCAGCAGATCAGGCAGCAATTGCAATTGGTTGCCAGAGGATACACCATATTATTACTGATCACTGACTGGTTGTGTTAGAGGTTACAACACATCATTTCTGCTTCCTCATTCATTACTGGAGGTTACTGCACATCATTCCTGCTCACTGAGAGACATACTACAGGAGATGACAAGAGACTGCAAATCTAATACAGGAGATAACCAGAGACTGCAAATCGAGTACAGGAGATGACCAGAGACTGCGAATCTAATACAGGAGATGACCAGAGACTACAAATCTAATACAGGAGATGACGAGAGATTGCAAATCTTCTACAGGAGATAACCAGAGACTGCAAATATAGCACAAGAGATGACCAGAGACTGCAAATCTAATACAGGAGATGACCAGAGACTGCGGATCTAATACAGGAGATGACCAGAGACTACAAATCTAATACAGGAGATGACCAGAGACTGCAAATATACTACAGGAGATAACCAGAGACTGCAAATCTAGCACAGGAGATGACCAGAGACTGCAAATCTAATACAGGAGATGACCAGAGACTGCAAATCTAATACAGGAGATAACCAGAGACTGTAGATCTAATACAGGAGATGACTAGAGACCACAGATCTAATACAGGAGATGACTAGAGACTGCGGATTTAATACAGGAGACAACCAGAGACTGCGGATCTAATACAGAAGATGACCAGAGACTGCAGATCTAGTACAGGAGATGATCAGAGACTGCGGATCTAGTACAGGAGATGACCAGAGACTGCAGATTTAATGCAGGAGATAACCACAGACTGCAAATCTAATACAGGAGATAACCAGGAGTAAAGGAGGTGATCAACTAATTAACCATTTAAAAATTTTGCCTATCAGCAGTGTACAACTATACTGTTCATTAACAGGTCTGGGCTAGGATAACACTCATCAAGCAGTCTATGGGGAGAAGGACCTATGTAGCCAGCCAGGCTCACCGCCCGCTCTCATTGATTCAGGTGTGGGGCCCTCAGAGGTCCAGGTTCAGGGCCTTCAGGGGTCCAGGTGCGGGGCCCTCAGACATCAAGGTTCGGGGGCCCTCAGGAGTCTGGAGGCAGGGCTCACAAAGGTCTGGGGGCGGGATTCGCAAAGGTCTGGGGGAGGGTTTCGAAGAGGTCCGGAGGCAGGGCTCTCATCGCTCATACTCCGATCTCAGCCCTGAGCATACAGGTTGCATGGGGTGGGGTCAGAGCTTCAGTGGAGCTCCCGGCCCCGCCCCACCCCGCCCTGCTGGCCAGGCAATACAGCAATGTTTTTCTGTCCTCGGCGGGGTTTTCAAGGGGCAGCTAATTTCACCCTAATTTGCAGGCAATGCGGGCTCAAGGGGCAGCTACTTTGGTGAGCTCCCCAACCATGACAGGGCCCGGGGCAGCTGCCCCTTTTGCCCTGCGTTAAAGACGGCCCTGCTTGTTGACCACCTAACTGGGAATGTACAGCATGATTTTGACGTTAAATACCAGTGTCATGGCTGCAGCTAGATGCCATAACTCTGGTATTGTTTTTTTCTTTTAGGCGGCCGTCTTTCCGATTAAAAGTGATCTCCGTGACATGATCACCTTTAGAAGTGGCGGAGAGGTGCCCCCCCAACCCCCTGCTTCTTCCCGGTGTTTTCCGGGCTAATGTTACTGATCGGTAGCTCCGGGAACTATCCAGCGCCAGCAGTTTCTTCACATAGAGATAAGCTATGGCAAGATGGCCACCTCTATGCCCTTTCAGGGCGAGAGTAATGTTGACATCACTTGGTTCTCGGCCATGTAAGGTAACTTTTTAAATCGTTTGCATTTAAGGTTAATATTTTGCTTTTAGACCCCAGATCTTTCCATAAATAGGACCTGTCATGTTGTATTATTATCGCAAGAGATGTGTACATTCTTTGCGATAGCAATAAAAGTGATTAAAAAAAATTAAAAGGGCAATGTAAAAATTAAAAAAAGGTAATCAAATGAATTAATATAATAGTAAAATGCAATCAGCGCTAATAGTATAAATAAAACACTTGTTTGCCAGTTGAAAACTGAAAAGGTATGTGCAACCCCTGAAAAATGTTTAAAATAAGTAGAAGTGCAGAGAAAAAAATAAATAAAATAACAATTAGAATATCAAAGAACAGAAAAAAAAGTCCATCAGATAAAAAAGGTATTCGACAAAGTCCAGACATCAGCAACAAAGATCTTCCACCTGTGGAAACAAAAGTCCAAAAGCACAGGAACACAGGAATAAATGTGACAATCCCTCCACCTCTGAGATGCTTGCTCGCTCACCTTATCAAATAGAACCCTGAGCTAACAGGTAGTCAAAAGCGTGTGTCCCCTTTAAGGGGGAATAAAGGCCAGATAGCAGGTGACAATCTCACATGTGTCTAGGGGATTTCTTGGAGATCATCACTTGCTACCTATGTTCCTGTGCTTCTGGACTTTTGTTTCCACATGTGGAGGATCTTTGTTGCTGATGTCTGGACTTTGTTTATTATCTTCTTATCTGATGGACTTTCTTTTATTATGTTGTTTGATTTTCTAATTTTTTTTTGCTCTGCACTTCTACTTATTTGAAATAAAATGAATTAAACATTTTTTTTAAAGCGCCCCGTGTGCTCATGCAGAGTTAGTGAACGCTTACCTAGGCCATGCCCACATATGTAAACCACACATGGGGTATCATCGCAAAACGTCTGAGTGAGAGCAATAATTCTAGCACTACACCTCCTCTGTAACTCTAAACTGGTAACCTGTAGAAATTTTTAAATCATCTCACATGGAGATTTTTAAGTACCGTAGTTTGGCACCATTCCATGAGCGCGCGCAATTTTAAAGCATGACATGTTATGCCGCGTACACACGATCAAACAAGCGGGTGGAAAAGTCCAGTAAACTCAAGTCCGCCGGACAATCCCCCTGTGTGTAGCCTCCGGCATACTTTTTTGACCCGAAAGTACGGCGGACTGAGAATGCCGTGTTACACTCCAATCTTCCCGGCGGACTCGCCTTTCGGCGGATAATCCGGCCCTGTGTGTGCCAGTCCGCCGTACTTTTGAAATGAACTGACTTTTCCCGCCCGGAGAAAAGTCTGCTCATTTGGAGCGGGTCTCCAGGTAGGCGGGGCCCGCGAAGGAGACGCCGCCGGCCCCGCCACCTGGTATGGACTTAAAGGGGAACCCCAACGCCGGAAAAAAACGGCGTGGGGTTCCCCCCAAAGTCCACAACAGACCCTTGTCTGAGCACGCTACCCGGCCGGCCAGGAAAGGAGGGGCGAGCGAGCGCCCCCCCCCCTGAGCCGTACCAGGCCGCGTGCCCTCAACATGGGAGGTGCCTTGGGGAAGGGGGGGCCGCGGAACAGATGAACGGAGAGGGCGGCGGCGGCGACAGAAGACCGGGCCACCGCCTGTAAAAGAGCAAGAAGAAGGTGTGGTGGCCCGGCAGAAGAACCGAAGAGGGGGACAAGACCCCCGAAGTCGGAAAAAGTGCCGTGTGTGGGCAAGTAGCCCATTTCGGAAAGTCCGACGGACAGTCTGGCGGAAAAATCCGCCAGACTAAGTACGTCGGACAGACGGCTACGTGTGTACGCGGCTTTAGGTATCTATTTACTTAGCGTAACATCGTTTTTCATATTATCCCCCAAAAAATGATTTATTATTTTTTTACATTTTCTTTTTAATTCATTAAAGAGTATTTTGTCCCAAAAAATTGCATTTGAAAAATCACTGCACAAAAGCCTTGTGATACAAAAAAATGCAATGAGCACTATTTTATTCTCTAGGGTCTCTGCTTCTAAGGCCGCGTACACACGAGCGGACTGTATGGCCTACTTAGTCCGTCATACAATCCGACGGACAGTCCGTCATACTTTCGAATGAACGGACTTGACCACACACGGATGCACAAACAGTCCGTCGAAAGCTTGCGCGATGACGTGTACAGCACGTACGACGGGACTAGAAATAGGAAGTCCAATACACAGCAATGCACCCTTCCGCCGTGTAAATCCTTTCTGCGCATGCGCCATTCTTAGTCCGTCGAACTAGCCTACTGACAAGCGGATTGTCCGCTGAAACCAAAGTATGACGGACAGAATTTCGAAAAATCCGAAATACTTAGTACGCCAGACTGCACGCTGAAAAAGTCCGCTGAAGCCCACACACGAGCGGACTGTCCGCTGAAATGTGTTTCGACGGACTAAGTAGGCCATACAGTCCGCCCGTGTGTACGCGGCCTAAGTAATTTTCTACCAAAAAATACAGATTTTTTTATGTAAACAACAAATGTCAGAAAAAGGCTGGGTCCTCAAGTGGTTAAAAGTAAAGAGTACTTGATTCCTCTATTGATCCCCTGGACGTTGTCCTCTCTTCAATCCCCCCCCCCCCCTCCCCCCTCATTCTCTTTTATTTTTTTCCAAATGATGGGCACACAAACCTCCCTAACTGCATTCTCAGTGTTTAGGCCTCTTGCATTCCTACAATTCCTATAATTAAGCTTATGTATTATTATATTGAATGTATAATAATTGTAGAATATGTCATTCGCCTGGATCCTATTGTTATTGAATCTCACACAGCTGCGATGCTAATGTATATATCCTGTATGCCTTTACTCTTCCAAATAAAGCACCATGTTATTTGTAAAAAAAAAGAAAAAGTAAAGAGTACTAGTAAGCATATTAAACAGAAAGAGTATCAGGAATATGAAAAGGAAAGAGTAGTGAGTATAATAAAAGGAAAGAGTAGCGAGCATAATAAAAGGAAAGCGTAGTGGGTATATTAAAGGGAACTAGAAGTGGGCATGTCAAAGGGAAATAGCGGTGGGTATATGAAAAGTAAAGCATAATGAGCACTTGCCTCCTGCCTAATTGGGAATGTACAGCAAGATTTTGACATTAAATACCAGGGTCATGACTGCAGCTAGATGTCATAACTCTGGTATTGTTTTTTTCTTTTAGGCAGCCGTCTTTCCGATAAAAGTGATCTCCGTGACGTGATCACTTTTAGAAGTGGCGGAGAGGTGCCCCCCCCCCCAACCCCCTGCTTCTTCCCGGTGGTTTCTGGGCTAACGTTACTGATTGGTAGCTCCGGGAACCATCCAGTGCAGTTTCTTCACATAGACATAAGCAATGGTAAGATGGCCACCGCTCATCTCTATGCCCTTGCAGGACCGGAGCGATGTTGACATCACTTGGTTCTCGGGCCATGTTTTTAAGGGTAAAGGAGAGATTTGGGGTCTTTTAGACCCCAGATCTTTGCATAAATAGAACCTGTATTGTTATCACAAGGGATGTGTACATTCTTTGCGATAGGAAAGAGCAGCATATTAAAAGAAAAGAGTAATGGTTATATTGAAAGGAAACATAATGGGCATATTAAAGGGAACTAGTAGTGAGCATATTAAAAAGAAAGAGTAGTGAGCATATTAAAAAGGAAAGGGTAGTGTGCATATTAAAGGGAAATAGCAGTAGGGAAAGGGCCGGATCTGGGGTTGCAGTTTAAAAAAGTAATTGCGCACGATGTCAATACTGTGTGTGAATCTTTGTAAGTCTGTCACACAGGGGTTAATTTACTAAAACTGGAGCACTTAGAATCTGGCGTAGCTGTGCATAGTAACTAATCAACTTCTAACTTCAGCTGGTTCAAGTAAGCTTTGACAAAAAAAAAGGAAGCTGATTGGTGTCTATGCAGAGCTGCACCAGGTTTTAGTAAATCAACCCTGTGGTGTCATGACTAGGGATGAGCCCGATGTTCGAGTTAAATGTGCTGTGAGAGCCATGAGGGTGCCTTTGGCCAATCAGGAGGATGAGGCCATGCCTCACACTATGTAAGGCTGCTTGCATAGTGGCCATACATAGTTTTATGAACAGGAGTAGCAAAAGGACATTTGTAAAGGAAAAAATGTCATTTAAAACTGCTTGCGGCTGTAATGTATTGCCACTTTCACACAATCGGTTCAAATAAATTGAACCCTCCATTCACCTCTATGAAACGGCAGATGTAAACAGATTTGTGTAGTCCTTTTATACCCATCTACCTCCAATCTGATTTGCTAAAAAAAAAAAAAAAGAAAAAGGATCAATCCGCTTCCGTCAGGGTGGATCGGAGGACCCATAGAGTAGAGCACGGACCTGTCATCCACCTGCTCTGCTCATTGTGGCCCGCGACCGGTTACCAAGTCGCTTAAGTGGCCCTCGCTCTTCAAAAGGTTGGGCACCCCTGCCCTACACCATCTCTAAAAAGTGTCAAAAAACTAAAAATGACAGTAGGCAGTTTAGGTCGATTCCTTTATTAAAAAAAAAAAAAAAGTCCTGCGATGTCTATCCATCTTCAATCACAGCGCTGATGAACTGGAAAAAGATGTCACGTGACATCACATGACGTCAGAAGGGGTGGGGTCATCAGTTTACGTCCACGGGTGGCCCCGCCCTCAGCTATATAACAGCTGCCAAAGCAAAAAGGCTGAAGTCGGTGGGAGCCTTCCATCGAGGCAGAGTTTTCAGTTTTTTTGTTTTTTTTTCTGGGTTCATCAGCATGGTGATTGAAGATGACTGTACATTGCAGGACTTTTTTTATTTTTTAATAAAGGAATTGTCTCACACTGTCTACTGTCATTTTTACTTTTTTTACACTTTTTTGGTGAATTTGTAGAGGTACAACGTACCCAATACCCATTCACATGGGGGGCTGGGATCTGGGGGCCCCCTTGTTAAAGGGGGTCTTCCAGATTCCGATAATCTCCACAACCACCAGGCAAGGGTTGCGGGGAAGAGGCCATTGACCCCAAAACACCCTCCCATGTTCAGCTCATCCTTAGTCATGACCTAGGAAACACTAGTATGTATTAGGCTGTCATTAAATTAGGGGGGGACAAACTTAACCTGTGCCCTCTGATATCGGGTGTCCCTATCAAAATTCCCCTTTACATCATGAATACCCATTAGAACCCCCTTTATATCATGGTTCCCCTTCGGTGTTTCCCCTTACTTTAGGGCCCCCACCAGTGTCCTCTTTGCATAAATGTCCTTATCAGAATACCCTCTTACATCAGGTGTTTTAATCAGCACACCCTAGTCACCCTACGCAGAGTCTATTCTCCCTGCTGCTGCACCCCCCAATGGTACCAACCATTCCTGTGTCCATTCACAGGTGAAGCATAGTAAACTATGTTTACTATGCTTTAGATTGTGAATGAACAGGAAGCCGAATTAATGAGAAGAATGAACAGGAAACCATTCAGCACAAAGCCCCCCATTCATTCACTTTAACGTGCATCTGAGGTTGTCCCTTTCTCTGTCTCAGAAGTGAGACACCAGAGGGTCTGTTGAGCCCCAACGGGGCTTCTAAAAAAAATAAAAAATAAAAAAAAATGAATAATATTGTAAAAATATAAAATTGTAGAATATTAAAATAATAAAAATAAAAACATACTGACACCATCCATTGCCCTACTGACACCAATCTTTGCCCTACTGACAGGGTCCACTGACTTACTGACAGCGTCCACTGCTCTAGTGACACTAAGCTCTGTCCAACTGACACATCCACTGCTCTACTGACACCAAATTCTGCCCAAGTGACACATCCAACTTTCTACTGACTGACAAAATCCACTGTCCTATTGACAGGAGTGCCCCATTACATATGGTCTGTTATTCCCATCACAGTGTCCCCTTACATTGGGTGTCCCCATCAGAGTGCACCCTTACATGAGATATCCCCATTATGGTGCCCCCTTACATACTTGCCTTACATACTTGCACTCTTAGAGATCTTGGGGGGCGCAAATACAATCTGCTAAAGGGACGCACAGCCCTCCCTAGTACCTACCTAGATCCAGCCCTGAGTGGGCATATTGAAGTAAAATATTAGTGAACATATTAAAAGGAAAGTGTAGAGTAGTGGGCATTTTAAAAGAAAATAGCAGTGGGCATATCAAAAGAAAAAGGTAGTGGGCATGTCAAAGAGAAAAACCAGTGAGCATATTAAAAAGGAAAAAGGAATGGATATAATAAAAGGAATCAGTAGTGAGGATATTAAAAGGAATGTGTAATGGGCATAAAGAAAAAAAAATATTAAAGAGAATTGGGCACATTAAAGGGAAATAATTGTGGGTATATTAAAAGGAAAGAGTAGTGAGCATATTGAAAGAAAAGATTAGTGGGCATATTAACCCCCCCTGGCGGTATTCCTGAGTCTGGCTCGAGGTGGAATTTCAGTACCATAAGTGGTAACCCCGAGCCAGACTCGGGATCGCATTGCAAGATACAGGGAGAATTACTTACCTTGTCCCCTGGATCCTGCGATGTCCTCCCCACTATGTGTGTGAGCCGTCCTCCGCTCGATTCACACAGTGCCCGAGTGCCGCTGAGCTCCGTTCCCTGTGGCGTTGTGACGCACGGGAGCGGAGATCGGCGCCAAATTCAAAAAAGAAAAAACACACAATACACATACAGTACTGTAATCTTACAGATTACAGTACTGTATAAAAAAAGTCACACCCCCTTTGTCCCTAGTGGTCTGTCCAGTGCCCTGCATGTAGTTTTATATTATAAATACAGTTTTTTCTGCCTGGAATTTGGAGATTGCCCATAGCAACCAAAAAGTGTCCCTTTAGGTCAAAAGTGGTTATAGACCAGCTAGAAAACAGCGATGATAAATTATAATCACTTGCAGAATTGAGCGATAGTGATTTCTGGGGAAATTCGTCATCAAACACTAAATCTAATGACAGTGACAATTCTGAAACTGAGCAAATTTCAGTGTTTTTGATTTGATTACATTATTGAATATTTTTTATTATTATTATTATTATTATTATTATTTGTTATAATTATTTATAGTTATTTGTTATTTTATAATTTATGATTTTGTGTTTCAAACTACTATCATACCTGGGATGAGTTATTCCTAAGGCTCGGTTCACACAGGGGCGGCACGACTTGCAGCACGACTCACAGACGCGACCTGCACACGACTTCTGTATAGAAGTCAATGCAAGTCGCCTGAAGTTGCCCCAAAAGTAGTACAGGAACCTTTTTTCTAAGTCGGAGCGACTTGGGTCGCTCCTATTAGAACGGTTCCATAGTACAGAACGGAGCGCGACTTGTCAGGCGGCTAAGTTGCCTGGACAAGTCGCCCCTGTGTGAACCAAGCCTAAGGATTGCAGGCCTACAATATAAAATGCCAAATTTCCATGCAAAATAATTGTACCGCTTTCAGCACCTAAAATCAGAAATAATCATACCACCAGGGAGGTTAAAGGGAAAAAGTAGCAGGCATATTAAAGGGAAATAGAAGTGGGTACATTAAAAGGAACGAGTAGTGGGCATATTAAAAGGAAAGAGTAGTGGGTAAATGAAAAGTAAAAAGCAGTGGGCATATTAAAGTGACAGATTGGTGGGCATTTAAAAAAAAAAGAACAGTGAGCATATTAAAAGGAAAGAGTAGTGAGCATACTAAAAGGAAAGAATAGTGAGCATATTAAAATGGAAAGAGAAGTGGGCACAATAATAGGAAAGAGTATTAAGCATAATAAAAAGAAAGAGTGGTTGACATAATAAAAGGAATGAGTAGTGAGGATATTAGCCCACGTTCACATTGGGGCGATTTGACATATCAAATTGCATGCCAAAGAGGTGGCTATCATCAGCAATGGCACCGTCCGAATCGGTGCGTTGTTGCACCGATTCTCAAAAGTAGTTCCTGTAATACTCTTGCCAATTTTGGGTGGCGATTTGTATAGACATCTGTGCAGGAACCCACACAGATGTCTCTAAAATCACTCCCAAAAGTCGGACTGACATGCAGGTATGAAATTGTGCGAGTTCAGCTGAACTTGCATGATTTCTAATCTGCAGTAAGTGTGAACCTAGGCTAAGGCCCCTTTCACACTGGGGTGATGAGGCCATCTGCGGTAAAGCGCCGCTATTTTTAGCGGCGCTTTACCGTCATTTTAGCGGAGGTCTGCGGGCGCTAGCGGGGTGGTTTTAACCCCCGCTAGTGGCCAAAAAAGGGTTAAAACTGCCCGCAAAGCGCCGCTGCATTGGCGCTTTGCCGGCGGTATAGCCGCGCTGTCCCATTGATTTCAATGGGTAGGAGTGGTGAATACACCGCTCCTTCACCGCTCCAAAGATACAGCTAGCAGGACTTTTTTCACCGTCCTGCTAATGCACCGCTCCAGTGTGAAAGCCCCTTGGGCTTTCACACTGGAGTGAAAGGGGCTGGTTTTTTCAGGCGCTACACAGACGCTATTTTTAGTGCTGTATCGCCTGAAAACCACCCCAGTGTGAAAGGGGTCTAAAGGTAAAGCGTAATGGGCATGAAGAGAAAATGTATTGGACAATGGCCATATAAAAGAGAAGTGGGCTTATTAAAGGTAAATAGTAGTGGATATTAAAAGGAAAGGGTAGTGGACATATTAAAGTGATAGTGTAGTGGGCATTTTAAAAGAAAAGAGCAGTGGGTATATCAAAAGGAGAGAGTAGTGGGTATATCAAAAGGCAAGGGGAGTGGGCATAATAATAGGAAAGAGTGGTGGGGTGGATATAATAAAAGGAATGAGTAGTGATGATATTAAAAGGAAAGAGTAGTGGGCACATTAAAGTGACAGAGTGGTGGGCATTTTAAAAGAAAAGAGCAGTGAGCGTATCAAAAGGAAAGCGTAATGGGCATATCAAAAGCAATAAATAATCAGTCATAATAAAAGGAAAATGTAAATTGTATTGGGCATAGTAAAGGGAAATAGTAGTAGGTATAGAAAAAGGAAAGAGTAGTGAGCATAATGTAAAGATCAGTGGGCATATTAAAGGGAAATAGTAGCAGGTATATTAAAAGGAAAGGGTAGTGGGTATCTCAAAAAGAAAGAGTAGTGGGCATATTAAAGGGAAAAAGAAGTGTGGGCATATTAAAGGGAAACGGTAGTGGTCAAATCAAAAGGAAAGTGCAGTGGGCATGTCAAAAGGAGGGAATAGTGAGCATATCACAAAGGAAAGGTAAGTGAGCATTTTAAAAGAAAATAGTAGTGACCAACAGCTGTCAGTGATACAGGAGGCTGATCACAAGTAGTTGCTGGTGTATTCCCCTACTGCTGCCATGTATTGGATTATATACCCGTATATTAGTCCATATTAAAAGATACGTCGTTTTAAAGGGAAAGAGCAGGGACAAATGGATGACGGCTGTAAAAGACAAACAATGCCCGGCAATTAATAATGCCACCATGAGAGGTGAGCTGAATTGAGGAGGACACGATTTCAGGACACCCAATGACTTTGATTGTCCATCTAGAATGTGCCTACACAGCTTGCCCCATTGATCGTCACAAGGATGAGGTCTAATGCACAGCATGGACCAGCACAATGCCCTCCCATGGGACTGTGCAGGAAAGCACTCTGCTTGTCGATTTTTGGCATCGCCCAGCACATATTCTTCCTGGAGAGATGGAAGACATCTGTGTCCAGCTGGGATCCCGCTCCATGTGATCTATGGAGTTTGTAGAATCCCCCAGGGGTGGCACTGTACCCACCGCAAAGCCCGTCATTCCTATGCAAAAAGATCCAACTTGAAGACATTGTTCATCACTTCTTAGGAGACCCCAAGCACAGTTCAGAGCAGCATCGCGTGTAGAAGAAGAAACCTCCTTGATCTGGCTGCTGCAGGCAGACATCCTAGCTGTGAGATCACCAGTGTTATAAATATCTCAAGCAGTGCCAGTGTGCAGGTTGGGTCTCTCACTAGAACTGAGCAATGCCTACCATCTCTGCACGCACACATCAAGCCTCTGGCTCAGTGCAAGATAGCCATTGACTCACCAACTGGCTGCTGCTGCTACTGCAGGAGCCACCGGGGCAGCAAAATGCTCTTGGGATACCCCTCATTGGAAGAATGAGCTTTCCTTCCTTCTGTTTTGTCATATTATTTTTACTAGCCACCACCAACCTCTGGACCTCAGAGTCAGCAGCAGCAGCAGCAGCCCCCAAGCAGAAGAAAATTAAAGGACAGCTTGCCAAGGGCTCTAGCAACGCCAAGAGAACCATTCCATCCTCCTCTGAAACCTCTTCTTCCTCCATATCTCCAGCAAGTTTCCTGGCATCAGAGCCCAGGACTTCCCTGTGGAGCACAGCAGGGCGAAGGACTGGCAGCTTGTACTGCAGAGTAGGCATTGGCTTTCACCTCCAGATCCACCCGGATGGCAAAGTCAATGGTTCCCATGAAGCTAATCATTTAAGTAAGTTGCTTGTTTGCTGGCATGCTACACAATATGTATGCTTACATAACCATTTTGTTTCCCATTGCTTTTTATTAAGACATAATGAAGCAAAGTAGTATTGATCAATGCCATCCTCTATCTACCAGACTGCCTTTGGCAGAGCTATTCACTCTCTACAAGAGCATGATCGTTTTAAGAGTACATTTATTAAACATAAGTATAATAAATTAAGTATATATATATATATATATATATATATATGGAATTATACAAGTAAATTAAAGAAAGCAGGATAATCAGTATAAGAGGGTTGAGTATATATATATATATATATATATATATATATATATATATATATATATGTATATATATATATATATATATAGTTTTTTATTATTATTAGTAGTAGTATTATTATTATTATTTGTTTTAAACGAAAGCAAATTCATTTAAACACATATACATATCATAAGCATAATTCTGCATGATGTAGTAAGCAATGGGTGTTTCTTTTTTTAAGTTGACAGTGTTGTAAAAGCAATCCATTGTCATCTATATTCTGTATAGTCCATCATTCCTATTTTTAGACTGTGAATAAAAAATAATGACTTTGTGAAGTTCTGAAAAGTTTCCCTTCCTATCCTGATGCCGGAAGGCATAAGGCATTTCCATAATCCAGAGCCCTTAAACCCTGAAGGGAACATATCATACAGTCTTCTCGCTTTGCTCTATAGCAGACATAAGTTTTAAAAGCGTGTGATGAATTATTTAAACTCGGTTTCCTTATCGTCCTGATGAGACAAGTGCAGACAAGGCACTTTATATACTTGATTGCACTACAGGGGTTCTTTCCTTTATGGTCTATCCGATCTGAACCCATTGGTCATTTCCTTTACTTTCTCAGTTAAATATTTATTGTGACATTTGTATTATTGACAGTTTTATTTTTATTTTTTGTTTGTTTTTATATCCTATTGTGTTTTGTGTATACAATGTTTTAAAGACTTTCATAAAAGCATGTTACTGTCATATAACTTGTTAAAATCATATACCTGTCTACTGTAGGTTCTAGGTATAAAGGCAGTGGGGGTGACTTAATAAAGATGGGGGTGTTTATAGTCATACCCCACTTTTAAGTACACAATGGGGTTTAATTGGTAAAGCTGGAAAGTGCAAAATCAGGCTCACTTCTGCATAGAAACCAATGAGCTTCTAGCCCCAGCTTGTTCAATTAAGATTTGGCAATAAAACCTGGAAGCTCATTGGTTTCTATGCAGAAGTGAGCCTGATTCTGCACTTTCCAGCTTTAGTAAATAAACCCCATTGTGTACTTAAAAGTGGGGTATGCCTGTACTTAGCACTGAGCTTATTATATAAAGTAAATCTGTGCTCACGCTGAATAGCCAATCTGAATAGCCAATCTCTCAGATTTTTAGCTGGCATATATTTGGACTACTGAAGTGAAGGCAGCTTCACCCCATTTAATATAAGTGAACATTCACTTTGAAAAGTTACCAGTGTCTTCTCCTTTAAGTAAATCAGTCCCAATAAGTAGACATTCAGCATTTACGTGATTGAATAAAGAAAATCGATGCTTACTTTAATTGTACAGAGAAAAATTCGAATTTGTTAATTTCCTGCACATGATTGGGTAGTAAAACCAAAAAAAAAAAAATTCACTTTGGTAAGTTACCAGCCTCTTCTCCTTTAAGTAAATCAGCTCCAAGAAGTAGATGTTTTTCACTGAGATTAGTATAGAAAGAAAAGATGCTTACTTAACTGTTCAAGGAAAAACTATTTAGTTAGTTTCTCTGCACATGATTAAGTACTAATAAAAAAAAGGTTCAAGTTCATCTTGGTAAGTTTCCAGCCCCAAGAAGTAGATCCCAAGAAGTAGACGCAAGGAAAGATGCTTACTTTATTTGTTCATAGAAAAACTATTTCGTTACTTTCTCTGATTACCCATGATTAGGTACTAAACGTAAAAGCAAAAAACAAAACAAAAAACTTTACATTATTAGGTCAGAGTATACTTTGACAAGTGAAAATTCCCTTCTTTTTTTCTTCTTTCCTTTTGAATTATTTTTTTTTAAATTATCCCTAGACCTACAATATGTTTCTCCACTTTATGAAAGCATGGACCCCTTTATAAAAAAACAAGGTTTACTTAATACTCTTTGTAGTTGGTGTGGTTGGTGTGTGTGTTTGTCACTTTGGTATTGGAGTATTCCCCCTTTAGTAAGGGAAAATTCATTTTTTGCAAATTCATTTTATTTCCCCAGACCTATGTTTCCCCATTGTATTTCATATGGACCCCTTTATAAAACTCAAGGCTTACTTAATACTCTTTATAGCTGGTGTGGTTGGTGTGTGTGTGTGTGTGTGTGGGGGGGGGGGGGGGGGGGGTTGTGTGTGTGTCACTTTGGTATTGGAGTATTCCCACTTTAGTAAGGGAAAATTCATTTTTTGCAAAATAATTTTTATTACCCTAGACCTATGTTTCCCCATTGTATTTAAGTATGCACCCCTTTAAAAGACCCAAGGTTTACTTGATACTCCCTTACTATTTAATATGGTGTGTGCGTACTGTAAAAAAAAAAAAAAAAAAATATATATATATATATATATATATATATATATATATATATATATATATATATATATATGTGTGTGTCTCTGTGTGTATATATATCGATCTATCGATCTATCTATCTATCTATCTATCTATCTATCTATCTATCTATCTATCTATCTATCTATCTATCTATCTTGCCTGCACTTCCTAATTATGTACAACTGCTTTCAAACACAACTTTCTGTTGTTAAATAGCTGGAATGTTCACTCACCCGATCTATCACATGATAAAGCTGCTGGGCTCCTTAATTACATCCGACATAGGTACCCCTGGGGTACAGGTAGTAGTTGGGCTGTACAGCTGGGTGTCTGTACTACTTACAGGCTTTAGCAGTAAATGATTGCACTGTATCCATTTAAGCCACTGTAACCTTGTAACAAGATTTCTCTGCACTTCAGTCTGAGTTATTCCTGTGTGATGGATTCTGCATAATATTAGGAATCAGACTGTGAAATGCAATGTTTGAGAATGGACTAAGATATGTAAGGATTCTCTGGTTGTCAGCACGATCTGAAATGAGTTTTGCTACAGAGCTGAGGATTAAGTGCACGGTAGAAAGGGCAAGCTCTCCTTTATAAGTTTATTTCAAGGCTTCCTAAGAAAGTCATAAAAATGTCAAACGACTTCCCATAGTCACTTCTAGGCGATGTGTCTACATTTATTATTGCTGAGACACTTCTTGCTTGATTCTCTGTAAGGAGACAGATAGGGCAGATTAGACAGAGTTACTGCAGCTCTCCAACTTAATTATTAACCTTCTCCAAAGGAAAACACTCATCAGTCAATATGTTACAGCAAACACCATTGCCTAGACATAGAGGTGGAATAAATCCTACCCATAAATTGGGAAGTACCTTCTTAAAAAACATTAGAAATAAGCCTGTGTGTTCTAAAAAAGCATGTTATCAATAACATAAATATGTATTTTGTATTTTTTTGTATTTAATTCTATAAAGTAGCTTATTAAAACATATTTGTCACTAGTTTAAAAGATATTCTCCAGAGTTCAAATAAGTTTCATCAAAATATAAGAAATATAAAAGTCAGATAGGATTCAACAGGACAACAGGACTATAGGACTGCCATATATATATATATATATATATATATATATATATATATATATATATATATATATATATATATATAGGTAGATAGAAAGATAGGTAGATGTATATATATATATATATATATATATATATATATATATATATATATATATATATATATATATATATATATATATATATATAAATATAGATATATATCTATATAGATAGATAGATAGATAGATAGATAGATAGATAGATAGATAGATAGATAGATAGATAGATATTCTCAGGGCTTATCTATGTGATTGTGTTTAGAATTAGTATAGTTAATTAGTTCATGTAACCTTTAAATTGAATTACTGAATATATAAAATGTTTTGTTAAATTGACACACTTATATGTTCTTGGCCCCTACATAAAGAGTAGGTACACACAGCCCCCACACTATGTAATGAGACTGTTTTATTACACTATTTACTGGCTGATTTAGTTCAAACTCACAGTCAGGTAATTAAAAACAGTTAGGTAACCTACCTGCTACTGGCCTTTCATTTGCAGTCAATGGGCTTTATCAATTGAGTTGTTCAACAAATACGTTTAATGTTGCCATTTCACATTAGAATGTGCAGCCATGTGGAATGCTTATCTGCAGTGTCCAGGATCACAACAATATCCAGAACTTCAACTATCTCTATAGCCTTCTGCAAATGTGCAAGGTTTAGCTCAGAGGTAAGGAAACCATTGCATTTGTCACTGCTGATCACTCAGCAATGACTTCATGAATTTAAAATTCTAGCAGTGAGATTTACAGTGTCTTAACAGTTTCCACAACAATTTAATCTTATCTGATATACAGTACACATCAAATTCATTGGGGTTTTAAAGTACATAGCAATAGCCAATGGGTGTTAAAGTCACCTAGAGTGTCATTGCTGTTTTGGAAAATTGGCCTTTACATTTATAATACTTAGAATTTAAGAATTTCATTCCAACCTTGAGTAACTATAGTGTGTCAATTAACTATAGCAACTATATTATATTTCTCTTCATCACCCTAGTAGTGCATTTAAGGAAATGAGGCTGTTGCTTTGTGGGATAGCATTTGTTATTTTATATTTTACTCTGGCTTTTCATTTATTGTTCTGTGTTTTTTTCATGATGTATAGGTCCTTTCAGGTTGATGTAGAGTTTCATGTAAGGAAACTTGTCATTGGTGGAGCAAGATCACAATGTTGTATAGTGGATTTATATTTTTGGCAGTCATTTTTTTTAATGAAGTTTACCTAATAAGTTGACTACACAATCTGCTACTGCTACTTATAGTAATTATATTTTACGTATACTACTACGTACTACTACTTATACTAATTACACTACTTATACTCCTACTTACTACTACTACTACTTATACTTATACTACTACCTACTACTACCACTACTACTTATGCTAATTACACTACTTATACTTATGCTACTGCCTACTACTACTACTACTTAAACTAATTATACTACTTAAACTTATACTACTACCTACTACTACTTATATTAATTTTACTACTTATACTTATACTACTACTACTAATTTTACTACTTATACTACTACTGCTTATACTAATTATACTACTTATACTCCTACCTACTACTACTACTTATACTAATTATACTACTTATACGTATACTACTACCTACTACTACTACTACTACTGCTACAGTCATACCCCACTTTTAATTACACAATGGGTTTTATTTACTAAAGCTGCAAAGTGCAAAATCAGGCTCACTTCTGCATAGAAACCAATGAGCTTCTAACCCCAGATTGTTCAATTAAGCTTTGGTAATAAAACCTGGAAGCTAATTGGTTTATATGCAGAAGGGAGCCTGATTTTGCACTTTCCAGATTTAGTAAATAAACCCCATTGTGTACTTAAAAGTGGGCTATACTTGTACTTATACTACTTATACTTATGCTACTGGCTACGGGAAGGGCTCGTTGATGCCACTGCGTTGCCAGATTTTATTTCCATGCTTGTATTTGCCTGTAATATGTGAGTACCCATTTACGCTTTTAATGTTAATAAAAGTTTTAAACTGTATTTCACTATGAGGCTGTATTTTCTACTTTTTGGCCTATAATATACGTGGAAGAATCTCTGTCCTCAGTCACCCCAAAAGGTGGATAGCCATTTCATCTATTTTTGGGTCATCTCTCTGTCTAATCTGGTGCCCATGAGAAGTTACAAGTTTGCCAGCAGTTTTTTCGTGTGGATTTACATCAATAAACTCGTGTGACTCACTAGGTATATACCTAACTGGGTCTATAACATCTGGTAAGCCTCCTCTCAAGTGGTGGTGGATTTCTGCAAAGCATTCACTGAAGTCACTATAACTTCTCAAGATATTGCACTTTGTCACCATATTGTTTCACTTCTGGACTCTTAACACGTTCACCTTGGTGGATATACGTATATCAATTTTTTTTTTTGTATATTTGGATATAGTGTCTAAAACATAGAATCATTAATAGTGTTAATTTATGCAGAGTTTTTTTCACTATTAAAGTTGATTATATTATTTACACTGGTAAAAGATTATATAGATATTGTCATAATCTAAGCGCTGCACCTTTTTTATTATTTCACCATTATACTTATGCTACTACCTTCTACTACTACTACTTATACTAATTATAATACTTAAACTTATGCTACTACCTACTACAGCTACTACTACTTATACTATTAAAGGAGTACAAGCTGTACACTGAGAAAAATAAACAATCACTAAACTTTGTTTAATAAATATAGTCAAGATGTGTTCACTTTGAATGCTCAATCAGGTGCACAGGTAATAAAAACAAAACAAAAAAAACAGGATCTATGCTTGTTCATTATTGGGCGATTAAAGTGGACACAGCTTTACTTTATTCACTAAGATAAAGTGGTTTTGAACCCTAATATATACCCAGTGAAGTGACTGGTCTCAGGTGATACACAGAGATGAAACAAATCCTCCTACATATGTTGTACCTATTTTTCTTCAGTCTTCCCTTCTCTACATTTCAGATTCAAGAATTATAAAGCTTGTCTGAGCATTCAGAAAAAAAGGGGGTCAGAGAGCTGAAAATACACTCTGTAGAGCTCAAGTAGAAGAGTTCTGAGAGCTATTTGGAGGGAAGGAACACCCCCCCACACACACCCCTCCCCTCCACACAGCTTACAGGAACAGAGCTAAGGCTGTCAATCAGCTGGAGGTTCCTCCCCTGTCACATTTTTTCACTTGGTGTCAGGAAAACATGTCAGAAGTGATTCATATTGATAGTAGAGGAAGGAAGCAGCAAATAGAAATGACAGTTAGGGGGTTATTTAAAGGCAAATCCACTTTGCACTGCAAGTGCACTTGGAAGTAAAGTCACTGTCGATCCGAGGGGGACATGCAAGGAAAATAAAAAACAGCATTTTAGCTTGCACATGATTTGATGATAAAATCAGCAGAGCTTCACCTCATTTAAGATCTTCCCCTTAGATTTACAGCGACTGCACTTTCAAGTGCAATTGCAGTGCAAAATGGAGTTGCCTTTAGTAAATCAATCCCATAGTGCTCTTAATTGAGACAGATACACACTAAAGAAGGATACGCTTTGTTCATATTTCATGTCTGAGGTTTACAACTTTAGGGAAACATTCCCTTTGCAAAGTGAGCATGCTTATTTTTTCTCCCTGGCGGTATTCCCGTATTTGATGAAGGATCTCCCCACAAATCGCTATCGCTCAATTCTGCGAGCGATTCTAATTTATTATCGCTGTTTTCTAGCTGGTCTAAAACCACTTTTGATGTAAAGGGATGGTTTTGGTTGCTATGGACAATCTGAAATAATCATACCGCCAAGGAGGTTAATAAAACACTCAAACATGCCACAAAACAACAAATGGTAAGGAGGTGTATCAGTGACATGCATGACGTTGTACCAAGACAGCTGGGATACTGATGTGCCATTGGACTGCTTATATACTGTACAAAACAGTATTAACCCAAATAACATAAAACAACACAGAGGTGAATAGCAGAAATAGATTTTGCTTTCTTTCTCTTTTTTTTTTTTTACACATTCATTGCTGAGTAATCAGCAGTAGAAAAAAAATCATTCATATTGGGCTTTTTTTTAACCTCAGATCCTTTTTCTGAAAGCCACTTAGACATTGTCAAAATCAGAGATCTGTGCACTGCAACTAACTACTCAGAGTAAATATTGCAATGTGGTAAAGCATTTGTCTTAAAGCATTAATATGTTTAAAAGAAAACAATTCAGGCATTCATTTGAGGAACACAGTATGCATTTCCGACAGAACTGTAGAGGGAAAAGTAGGCACAGCTGCTAAGCAGTTAAATTTCTGCATAGATTGCACTGCAAACTAATTATAAGCCTACATGAGCAAGCAGAAGTCATATGGTCATGCCCATCTGCCTACACAACTTACATATTATGAAAAATAACAAATGAAACTTTACACGGATAAAAAAAAAAAAATTATTTATCATAGAAAAGTAAGCACTTATTAAGATCTGGGATTTGTGTTATGTATGTGTTTTACGTACTGAACTGCAACTTCAGTTGTACTATAAATATCACATTCATCTAAGAAAATGAGACAATTTGCAAACAACTACATAAAGTCTTTGAGCAATACTTTTAAAATTACAGTTTTATTTATTTATTTATTTTTTAAATATTTTATTTTAACCACAAAAAAAAGCGAATTCCACATTCTCACCAGAGCCATATATACACAGTAACATAACAAATACATTGGAAGAATAAAACAATAATCCACATAATAATCAAATCATAAATAGCACCTTCTATGTTTATCATAGTTTTATTTTAAAGAAAAAGGGGATCAGTGCTTTTCAGTAGTCTTATACCTTGGACACAGTAGTGCAATTAGCTACACAGAGAGGTACCTTTTGCTGTATGCAGTTTGGTCGCGTGTGATAAAATGTAGCCGCTTCTTGTGGGGGCTCGCAGCAAAGAAACAATCTGGAGAATGCTGAATGTGAACTTAACAGGTGCATTTCACAAAAATTACTTTTATTGCTTGGCCACACATCAAGCATTGTCTTGAGAAAAAAACAAGACTGTATTCAAAAGTTACTACCCTTAAAAAAAAAAAGTGGATTAGCAAAGTCTATAAGGCACTTGGTGTAACTTAGAAAAAAGTTTGCCAAAAATTGAAAAAAAAAAAAAAAAAAGCCAAAGAAATAGTCACTGTTATTTTAGTAAGTGTATCACATGATTTTTAATGACAAGATTAAAAAGAATAAATGTTAGAAGCAAATACAATTTCTTTTACTCAGATAAAAGTTTAAATTTTCTTGCTAAGGCAGCCATAAATGGACCACATTAAATAACGATGCAGAAGATTGAGTTTTTTCTTAAATGTGGAAGAATGCCTGCAGAGTTTGCAAGTGCTGAATTGGCATCTGGGCCTGAGGAAGATGGGCCCACGTTGCAACCCAGTTTGCACCATTGAAAAAGCCTAGAATATAAATACAGGTATACCCCACTTTTAAGTACACAATGGGGTTTATTTACTAAAGTTGGAAAGTGCAAAATCAGGCTCACTGCTGCATAGAAACCAATGAGCTTCTAGCCCCAGCTTGTTCAATTAAGCTTTGGTAATAAAACCTGGAAGCTCATTGGTTTCTATGTAGAAGTGAGTCTGATTTTGCACTTTCCAGCTTTAGTAAATAAACCCCATTGTGTACTTAAAAGTAGGGTATGCCTGTACTCTGTAGCTATATGTATACAGCTTTCTACAGCTTCCTCTCTTACACCGATCAAAGCAGTAGACACGTGTGATTAGTTTCATACGAAACGAAAATTCGTACAAATTTCCGTAAATTCGTACATTCGGGAGGATCCTAAATACGAATTGCTATGCTTCCAAATTTTTTACGAAATTTCATTTTTAAGATCCAAATTTTGTTACAACGGAAACGTGACGTGGTGTTTTGTTGACCAATCAGAGGTTTTCTTCTGCTGTGTGAGAGTTGGGAAAATGACCTTTTTTAATATGGGAGTGGGAGACTGGTACTGGTAGTCGATTGGAGATTCAGAATCGGACAAAATAAGAATTTTCTTTAATTACGATTATTTGTTATGATGAAGTTAAAACCCCAGGAAGTCAGCACAGCGCAGGGATGGTGGGAGCCCCTCATAATGAGCACAGCACAGGGATGGGGGAGCCCCTCATAATGAGCACAGCACAGGGATGGGGGGAGCCCCTCATAAAGAGCACAGCACATGGATGGGGGGGAGCTCCTTATAATGAGCACAACACAGGGATGAGGGGATCTCCTCATAATGAGCACAGCACAAGGATGGTGGGAGCCCCTCATAATGAGCACAGTACAGGGATGGTGGGAGCCCCTCATAATGAGCACAGCACAGGGATGGTGGAAGCCCCTCATAATGAGCACAGCACAGGGATGGGGGGAGCTCCTCATAATGAGCACAGCACAGGGATGGTGGGAGCCCCTCAGAATGATACATTCATCATAGCGAACGTTCGTAATTGTTTGTATTTGTACAAATCCAAATTGAATTTCAGACACAAATTACGAAATATGAATTAACAGCTAATACGAAACAGAACAGAACGAAACAAAACACATTTACGGACGGCGCACATGTCTAATATATAGCCAACCCACCATGAACTTTAAAAAAGGCAATCAAAAACATAATAAAGTGATTATATCAGAGCAGTAAATTATGATGCTTTTGGCCATACAGGCATGTGATGAAGGAGTCCTGTGTGGCCCCAAAATTTTGCAATTTACTGTTGTGATGAGATTGCTTTATAGCATTTTTGGACTCTGACACTGGTTCCCAGCCAGTAGTGGCACCCGTTTGCTACGAGCCATTTCAAGAAACATATGTGATGGTAATATTCTATCTGTTATATGTCAGGGCGTTCATATACTGTATATGGAAATATATGGTAACAATATGGTGAGGCTAGTATGAGCCTACACACACTGATGACATGGGGATGTGATGATACCTATATCTGTCAGATTCACTGATATCAGAGCTATGCACTTTCATACAAAAAAAATGCACCAGGAAGTCAGGCATAAACACTTCTTTGTCACTTCTTATTATTATTATTGTTAACTGATTCAGCCTCGGAACATTTGGCTGCTCAATGACCAGGCCATTTTTGCGATTCGGCACTGTGTCATTTTAACTGACAATTGCACAGTCATGTGACACTGTACCCACATAATATTGACGTCCTTTTTTTCCCACAAATAGTGATTTCTTTTGGTGGTATTTGATCGCGTGTGCTGTTTTTATTTTTTGCATTATAAACAAAAGAATAGCAATTTTTAAAAAAAAAACACAATGGGGGTTATTTACGAAATGCAAATCCACTTTGCACTGCAAGTGCACTTGGAAGTAAAGTCGCTGTAGCTCTAAGGGGGACAGGCAAGGAAAATAAAAAACAGCATTTTAGCTTGCACATGATTGGATGATAAAATCGGCAGAGCTTCTCCTCATTTCAGATCTTCCCCTCAGATCTACAGCGACTGCACTTTTAAGTGCACTTGCAGTGCAAAGTGGATTTGCCTTTCGTAAATAACCCCCAATATCTTTTAATTTTGCTATAATAAATATCCCACATTTTTTATCAAAAACGTTTATTTTTTCCTCAGTTTAGGCCGATATGTATTCTTTTACATATTTTTGGTAAAGAAAAAAAAACGCAATAAGTGTATATTGATTGGTTTGAAAAAGTTATAGCATCTACAAAATAGGAGATAGATTTATGACATTCTTATTATTATTATTTTTTTTTACTAGTAAAAATCGCAGATCGCCGCAACTATCGGGACTGCGACATTATGGCGGACAGTGTTATAAAAAAAACACTGATTACTGTATAAATGTCACTTGCAGGGAAGGGGTTAACACTAGGGGGCGATCAAGGGGTTAACTGTGTTCCCTATGTGTGTTTCTAACTGTAGGGGGATGGGACTGTCTAGGAGGATAGAGAGATCGGTGTTCATACATAGTATGAACACACAATCTGTCTCCTGTCCCCTAAAAGAACTGGGATCTGTGTGTTTACACACACAGATCCCGGTTCCCGCTCTGTTACGTGTCATTGTGGGAGCCCGGCGGTCATCATGCCTGCTGGGCACTCACATAGGCTCCAGGCACACGCTGCGCGCCCCTAGTGGTCAAAAGGCGAAGTGACATAAGGTAATGTCGTTTCGCCCAACTGTGCCATTCTGCAGCAGTAAAACTGTGCGGCTGGTCGGCAAGTCGTTAAGGAGCAGAGAGACGTGGCCTACAACTGTCTCAAATAGCTGACAAATGTAAAAGAAAGTGAAAGCCATCTGACAATCATGTTGGTAACAAAAGTACAAAACACTCCCAATTATGCATGGGTTAAAGAAAAGAAGTCATCAAAGCAGCAGAGATGTCCACTTTTTATTTAACTTTTTTGTGTACTTCTGGATTAGCTTTTTCAAATTGTAGAGGCATCATTGGCTAAACGAATCCTAATGTTAGGAATATTTAATGATAACCTTAAAATAACGGCACAATATGCACATTTTTTGCCATCTCTCTCCCATTGAGGGGGATTTACCTCCACTTCTTGTTCCATAGCCAAAACAGGAAGTGAGAGAAAATCCCTGCAAGGAATTGGTGTCCCCTGGGTCAACAGAACTGACTGCTCATTGAATGCTCTCAGTACAGAGACCAAGCTAAAGATCGGTAGCTGGCAGGACTGGCTTCCGAGTATGTGACCACTGTGACAGTGGTCACATAATTGCTGGTCCTTCCCTTTCCCAGGCATTCTGAACTATTTAACCTCCCTGGCGGTATGATTATTTCAGATTTTTGGTGCTGAAAGCGGTACAATTATTTTGCATGGAAATTTGGCATTTTATATCTTAGGCCTGTGATTCTTATGCCGCGTACACACGATTAGACTATCCGGCGTGTGTGGGCTCCGGAGGATGCTGGGACTGTGACATCATAATGGGGCGGGCTCATCATGTGACAACACTCGGTCACCCCGCCCATTGTCCCTATATAAGTCGCCGCACAACGCGTCCCTGTCATTGCGGTCAGAGAGAGCGTTGAGTCAACATCTCAAGAAAGAAGAAGAGAAGGCGGCGACAGCAGCGTCAGAAGACCAGGCCACCGCTAGTAAAAGAGCTGGACTTCCTGTCTTCCTGGGGCCGCGTTCAAAATGAACAGACTTTTCTCCGTGTATGGCTAAGTCCGTTCATTTCAAAAGTCCGGCGGACTCCCGCCATGGTCCGGCGGTTTGTCCGCCGCACCTAGTCTGCCAGAAAAGTCCGGTCGTGTGTGGGCAGGTCCGCTCGTTCGGAAAGTCCGGCGGACCTCCGCTTCAAAGTCTGGTGGTTTGTCCGCCAGACTAAGTCCGCCGCATAGACCGATCGTTTGTACGTGGCATTAGGAATAACACATCTAAACAAGAGTCTAGAAGACATCCTGGGTATGATAAAGTTAGAAAAATGGATCATAAATTATAATATAATAAATAACTATAAATAATTATAACAAATAATAATATAATATAATAATAAAAATTATTCAATAATGTAATCAAATCAAAAACACTGAAATTTGCTCAGTTGCAGAATTGTCACTGTCATTAGATTTAGTGTTTGATGACGGATCTCCCCACAAATCACTATCGCTCAATTCTGCAAGTGATTATAATTTATTATCGTTGTTTTCTAGCTGGTCTAAAATCACTTTTGACATAAAGGGACACTTTTTGGTTGCTATAGACAACCTACAAATTTCAGGCAGAAAAAACTGTATTTATAATATCAAAGTGCCTGCAGGGCACTGGACAGACCACTAGGGACAAGGGGGATGTGTAATTTTTTTATACTGTAAGATTACAGTGTACTGTATATGTACTGTGATTTTCCTTTTTTGAATTTGGAGCCGTTCTCCGTCCCCATGCATTTCAACGCTCACAGGGAACGGAGCTCGGCGGAACTTGGCACTGTGTGAATCGAGCAGAGGACAGCTCGCTCACACAGCGGGGAGACATTGCAGGATCCAGGGAACAAGTTAAGTAACTTTCCCCTGTATCCTGCGATGCGATCCCGAGTCTGGCTCGGGGTTACTGCTAATGGTACTGAAATTCCACCCCGAGCCAGATTCGGGAATACCGCCAGGGAGGTTAAAGAGATGCTAGGGTTGGTAGAAAAGGGATTAAAGTAAAACTAAAGGCAAAACTTTTTTGCCATTTTGGATTGAGTAAAGGAGTTTTTTTTTCTATTGGGGAGATTTCCATTCGCTTCTTGTCCCTTAGCCATAACAGGAAGTGAGAGAAAATCCTTTCAAACTAAAAAAAATCCCTGGTTGTCACCAGAACTAGTGTCTCTATTAGAAGATTTGGGCTCTATTCCTATTCTTTTCCTGTTCTGGGGACAACCCAAAATTCTTCACTTTCACTTTCAGTGATAACAGTAAACAGTACAAATAGAGAGGGTCACTCACCCTAATGGGAGCATGGCCAAAAATAAAAACCTGACAAGTGTTCTAATCCCTCTCAACTTTATCTAAAACTAAAAAAAAGTTTTGCCTTAGTTAAACTTACTTTAAGATGAAATTAGTTTTATTATTGTAATGAATATGTGTGTATACAGTATTTAAAATGTAAACAGATCTAAAATATATATTAAATGAATAAATAAATAAATAAATATATACATATATATATATATATATATATATATATATATATATATATATATATATATATAATGTATATACATATATGCTATATTACCAAAAATCTTGGAGCCTTTACACGCACATGATCTTTAATTGCATTCCAGTCTTAGTCCGTAGGTTTCAATATTGAGTTGGCCCACCCTTTGCAGCTATAACAGCTTCAACTCTCCTGGGAAGGCTGTCCACAAGGTTTAGGAGTATGTCTGTGGGAGTGTTCTACTGGGTTGAGGTCAGAACTCTGTGCAGGCCAGTCAAGTTCTTCCACCCCTAACTCGCTCATCTTTGTCTTTATGGACCTTGCTTTGTGAACTGGTCCAAATCATCGGTTGGAGGGAGAATTATGGTGTGGGGTCGCTTTTCAGGGGTTGGGCTTGGCCCTTTAGTTCCAGTGAAGGGAACTCTTAAGGTGTCAATATACCAAGACATTTTGCACAATTTTGTGGGAACAGTTTGGGGATGGCCGCTTCCTATTCCAACATGACTGAGCACCAGTGCACAAAACAAGGTCCATAAAGACATGGATAAGTGAGATTGGGATGGAGGAACTTCACTGACCTCAACCAGATAGAACACCTTTGGGGTGAATTAGAGCGGAGACTACAAGCCAGGCCTTCTCATCCACAACAGTACCTCACCTCACAAATGCACTTCTGGAAGAATAGTCAAACATTCCCATAGACACAATCCTAAATCTTTTGGACAGGCTTCCCAGAGGGATTGAAGCTGTTATAGCTGCAAAGGGTGGGCCAACTCAATAATAATAATAATAATAATAATAATAATAATAATAATAATATATAGATGGAAAGGAAGTGAAGGGACATTTCTCCAGTGGAGAATCAGATAGCAATAACCTGATATAGGTTTTAACTCTTCCACATTCTGTTTATAACTAAAAGCAAAAGGCAGATAAGAATTAAGGGTTCACATATTTGAATTTTGGGGCATTAAAACACAGGTTCATTGTGTTGCATTGGGCATGTGCATTGATGTGCCATTCAAATTGGCACTGCACACACTACACCACACCGTGGTTTGCGAATATGTTAAACAGAGAACAAGCTACAAACTTCAGCTTGCGTTTTTACTGTCAGACAGCTAGTCTATATGGGCATTGTCTAAATCCTCATAGGAATTGCGGCAGCAGTAACATTTCAATTAATGAATGATGCTATTGTTTAATTTGCACTTTTATAATAAGGAAACATTATATGCGTGTTCTAAAATGGATTTAATTATCCACAGACATGTTTTTGTAATGATGCTTAGTCCTCATGGGTTGCATAAGCCATGAGGAGTTAATTAAAACTGTACTGGATTTGCATTATTGTATAATATTATTCTAAATAAATATCATAGGTAGGTTGATTCATTTTACTATGATGACAAGATGATTACTCTTTATTTTAGTTAACTTCAGTTCATTTCTCTAAAGTGTTTTAGTCACAGTTCTGTATACTTATATGAATAGAGAGAGGCAGGGCTTGGCATTCTACAATGACATACAGGCAGGGGCGGACTGACCATTCGGGTACATGGGCACTGCCCGAGGGTCCCATGCCACTAAGGGGCCCCATCGGGGATTCCAGCCTCAATAAAACCAGGGACAGTATGTAAAAATCCCAAGATTATAGCTGCCCTGCCTCTCCAGTACTTTTTCAGTGTGTGTGTATGTGTATTCTGTGTGTGTATACTGTGAGTCTGTGTGTGTACACTGTACGTGTGTGTATGTATACTGTGTGGACCCATAATCTATTGCCCAGGGGCTCCATAATCTCCTATTGCCCAGGGGCCCCATAATCTCCTATTGCCCGGGGGCCCCATAAACTCCTATTGCCCGGGGGCCCCATGAATTGTCAGTCCGCCCCTACATACAGGGCTGTATTTACAATAAAGGCACTTGTAACCAATTTCCTAGGGCAGTAGGGTTGGATGAGTGACACCCAGCCTAAAAGCTTACAGATTGTGATGACTTTTTCCTCATTTTGTTTCTTCTGCTCGCCTCTGGACATTAGTGGCCAAATTCAGCAAGAGTTCCAGGAAGATGACAATACAAGGGGTGTTGGGGGGAGGTGGGGGTCTGTAAGAAGTATATAGAAAGTAAAATGGATATATAGGAAGTAAAGTGGAGTTTTAGTTTCCCCTTTAGTCATAGCCTGATATAGAGATTGGATGTTCAAAATGATATAGAAATTTCAATAGTTCAGGAGGAAAGGGGTGATAAATAGTAGCATAAGTTTGGATGTTGCTATATATAGGAAGGTTTTCATAGTAATGGAGGTGGTGGTTGTCCTTGTGCTTGGCCTTCCCTCTTCTCCCAGCCTAGAAATGTGCACTTCATCACCCAAACCCCTGGAACACAATCCACACAGAGTAAACAAAGGCCAAAGAATTGACTGGTCTCTACAGGCTGAACTGGAGAGGAGATTATTTTCAAAATTCTTAATTTTACTTGCCTTATCGTTGATTTTAGCTTGAAGGATAAAAAAAAACCTTTCAACGTGAGGGGATGACTTTTCTGTTTTCCCGCCAACCCTGCCCGACCTAGCTAGACATTTGAGGTTTATCGCATTTCTTTATATGAAAATGAATAGCAGTTTCAGGTCATTGTTTTCAATGCTTTACCTAACACATTGTAATGGGCTGTGTCATTGGTGCACTGTTATACACATTGATTTAGCCCTTCTGCCATTGGAGCATTCTGAAAGAATTTCTACTTTTTGTATGTTACTCTTTTTCTGCATTAATAAGAAATATCAACAGGAAAAAAAACGAACAAGAAAAAAAACGTTCAAATAACATTTTCTGAAAATTTCCTCCCTCCTAAAGTCCCCTCTGTGCTAATCTAACCCATCCTCCATCTCCCTCCTCCATTGTAAACTCACATATTTCTGACAGAGTCCAACAGCAATTTGCTGCAATGTTTACCTGTAGCCAATAAGACTTCTACTTCCCTCTGCCTGCTCGCATGCATAAACTTCTTTGGGGCTAAAAGGCTAATCTGTCTCTTGGCCCCGTAGAAGTCTATAAGGTTCTACCATGCAACCATAGCAAGCAACATCAGCATTCTCCTCCCTCAAATGGTACACACAGATAACAGCAATTTGCTCGAGCACAGGAAAATTACAACTTCTAATAACTAGGTATGAGTTTATTTTTCTGGGTTTGGTTCTGTGGGCATTTGTTGAACACATTGTAAAGTCCAAATATTGCTAACTGAAATCTGAACCCCATTAAAGTTTGTAGGGGGGGGTAACTTCAAAGTCAAAATGTGCCCTTTTCAAGGTTAATAGGCGGGGGGGGGGGGGGTGTAGGTGCTGAGTACTGCCATGGGGGACATGTACCAATGCAAAAAATATATAAATAAATAAAGTAGTGTACAACAGGGAGAGGGTCCACCTGAAAAAAAAACCCAGCTCCCCAGAACCTGTTCTGCCGCAGAGTTCATACAGGTAGACGTTAACTGCACGTTTCTGCTGGAGCAGCCTATCAAGCATATAGAAGGTTGAGTTCCATCGCGTCGGGCAATCGCAAATAAGACGTCTGACCGGCAGATTGTGTCGCCGCTGAATGTCAGCAAGGCGAGCCATGGCCGTGTAAGATCTTCTGAAATGGGCCGAGATTTTCCTTGCCTGCCGCAAGATGTCCTGGACCCCAGGGTATTTGACAACGAATCGCTGCACGACCAAGTTTAAGACGTGTGCCATGCATGGCACATGCGTGATTTTGCATTGTTTCAATGTGCTAAGCAGATTGGCACCGTTGTCACACACCACTTTACCAACTGTCAAATTGAGCGGTGTTAGCCACTGATCTGCCTGTGAACGCAAAGCTGAAAGGAGTGCCGGGCCAGTGTGGCTCTTGGCTTCCAGGCACAACAGACGCAACACGGCATGGCAACGTCTCACCTGGCATGTCGAATAGGTTCTGGGGAGCTTGGGCGGCGCAGCGGAAGAGACGTTAGCAGCGGAAAAGGAGGAGTCAGCCGAGGAGGAGCGGGAGGAGGAAGAGGAGAAGAAGAGTCAGGCCTGCATGCAATCCGTGGCGGTAAAACCAAATCTACACGGGTGCCACGGGTTACATGCTTGACGGCCGTCAGAAGGTTCACCCAGTGGGCAGTAAAAGTGATATACCTTCCCTGCCCGTGTTTGCTAGACCATGTGTCTGTGGTCAGATGTATCTTGGCACTGACACTGTGTGCCAGAGATACATTCACTTGCCGCTGAACGTGGCCATATAGCTCTGGGATGCCCTTCTCTGAGAAATACTTCCTTCCTGGGACCTTCCATTGTGGTGTTCCAATGGCCACAAATTTGCGAAAGGCCTCCGAGTCCACCAGTTTATATGGCAGTAGTTGGCGGGCTATGAGTTCTGACAAGCCAGCCATCAACCGTTGGGCAAGAAGGTTATCCGGCGTCATACATTTTTTACGCTCGAACATTAGGCCCACGGAAGCCTGTCTTTTTGCAGAAAAACGTGAGCTTGGCGTGATGGAAGGTGGAGTGGAGGACAATTGTGAGGAGAGAGGAGATGGAGAAGTAGAAGATGAGGATAGACGGTGAGAGCCTGGAGTGTGGCTTTGTGTGTTCCGTTGCTCCCACTGGGCTCGGTGATGGCTGCTCATGTGCCTTCTTAAGGCGGTCGTCCCTAGGTGAGTGTTGGGCTTACCGCGACCAATGCGTTGACTGCAAAGATTGCAGATGGCAACGCCATTGTCAGCAGCGGACACGTTAAAAAAAGCCCACACTGCAGAGCCATGTGCCGGTGTCCTGGGAGCGCCAGATGTGACCGTACATGGTCGATGACTCGCTCCTGATACATTTGCAGTCTGCTTTGTCCCTCCTGTGCAATGAAAGTTATTCCTGCTTCTCCTCCCTATCTGCTGGTCCATATCTCCCTCTGAACTCCCCTCCTCTTCCTCTCTTGTGGGCACCCACGTGACATCACTAGACACGTCATCATCGACGTCACCTTCCCCACCGCTATAAGTAGAGATCTCGGAGTAGGCAGCAACACCGGGGACCAACCTCCTCCTTGGGCTGATCTGGGTACTGTCGTCAGACTGCTGAGTAGCGGTTGTTGCTACCTCCTCTTCCTGATCCAATACCAAGAGTGGCTGCGCATCAGAAATGTCTTGATATGGATCAGAAAATAATTCCTGTGACTCAAGCGGAAGGTATGTGGTGGTGGTGGTGTTGGTGGTAGTGTTTTTGGGGGTGCACATAGCAGAGAGTGAAGAAGAGGGTGCAGATCGAGAGGATGAGGAGGGTGCAGAAGAGTAAGGCTGAGTGAGCCACTCAACCAAGTCTGGTGCGTCCTTTAAAGTAATTGAACGCACCTTCTGCAACTTCCCACTTTGGCTCAAGCCTGTTGCTCCTGCCCTACCCCTACCACCCCTGCGGAAGGGCCTGCCTCTTCCTCTGCCTGTCATTTTTTAAAGCGGAGGTCCACCCTAAAATGGACCTTCCGCTCATCGGAATCCTCCCCCCCTCCGGCGCCACAATTGGCACCTTTCAGGGGGGAGGGGGGTGCAGTTACCTGGATAATCCAGGTAACTGCACCCACTTCCGGGCTAGCTCTCTGCGGAAAGGGGCGTAGATTACGCCCCTTTCCGCAAGTGCCTGCCCCCTTCCGCAAGTGCCCCGCTGCCTGCTGGGAAACACACAGATCCCAGAGGCAGCGGGGACCGTCCTCATTGCGCAGCGCGGCTCGCGCATGCGCAGTAGGGAACCGGGAAATGAAGCCGAAAGGCTCCATTTCCTGATTCCCATACCCAAGATGGCGGCGGCAGCACTCGAGTGACGATCTAGAGATCGGCTTCGGGTGCCGACATCGCGGGCGCGCTGGACAGGTAAGTGTCACTATTTTAAAAGGCAGCAGCTGCAGTATTTGTAGCTGCTGACTTAAAAAAAAAAAAAAAACGCGGAGTCCCGGCGGACTCCCGCTTTAAATGACCCTGTGACAAAACTCTCAGTCCCTATACCGATGAAGGACTGCTGCAGTATAGGGCAGCGGTCAGCAGTAGTGCACCTCAACCCTATGTATTGTGGACCTATACCAGTCCTTATAGAATGGCAGACTGTACCTCAC
Source organism: Lithobates pipiens (assembly GCF_037356315.1). NCBI lineage: Eukaryota > Metazoa > Chordata > Amphibia > Anura > Ranidae > Lithobates > Lithobates pipiens. Next base: position 209,234,011 of record NW_027507718.1, on the reverse strand, counting down.
TCAACCCTATGTACTGTAGTACCCTATACCTTACCAGTCCTTATAAGGACCTTTGTGGAACAAGTAGGTTGTGAATGATTAGCAGACTGTACCTCAGTCCCTATACTGATAAAGGACTACTGCAGCAGTAGGGCAGCAGTCAGCAGTAGAGCACCTCAACCCTATGTATTGTGGACCTATACCAGTCCTTATAGAATAGCAGACTGTACCTCACTCAACCCTATGTACTATAGCACCCTACACCAGGTTATTTCCTTACCAGTCCTTATAAGGACCTTTGTGGAACAAGTAGGTTGTGACTGATTAGCAGACTGTACATCAGTCCCTATACCAATGAAGGACTGCTGCAGTATAGGGCAGTGGTCAGCAGTAGTGCACCTCAACCCTATGTATTGTGGACCTATACCAGTCCTTATAGAATAGCAGACTGTACCTCACTCAACCCTATGTACTATAGCACCCTACACCAGTTTATTACCAGTCCTTATAAGGACCTTTGTGGAACAAGTAGGTTGTGACTGATTAGCAGACTGTACGTCAGTCCCTATACCGATGAAGGACTGCTGCAGTATAGGGCAGCGGTCAGCAGTAGTGCACCTCAACCCTATGTATTGTGGACCTATACCAGTCCTTATAGAATAGCAGACTGTACCTCACTCAACCCTATGTACTATAGTACCCTACACCAGGTTATTACCTTACCAGTCCTTATAAGGACCTTTGTGGAACAAGTAGGTTGTGAATGATTAGCAGACTGCAGCAGAAGGGCAGCAGTCAAGTATAATATTCTTTCTATATTTGGAAGAAAGAATATTATACATGTACAAGCCTATTACCATACCACTGATACCAGTCCTGAAAAGAACCTTTGTGGAACTAATATAGTAACAGATACTGATTAAACTGACCCTCACTGCCTCACACACTGCTTCTTGCCTGTCCCTATATAAACTGACAAAACAGAGGCTACTGGAACAATAACTGGAATAGCACTTTTGTGGACCTGATAGTAACAGCTAATGACTAAACTGACGGTCCCTACAGCAGACACACCGTCCTGTCCCTTTCTCTAAACTGACAAAAGACACTCAGGCTGCTGCAACAATCAGTAGCACAGCAAAGCTATATACACCTAACACCTATACCAGTCCTGAAAATAACTTTTGTGTACCAAATAGCTAGCGATTTGGGTCACTGCAATCTCTCCCTGCTCCACACAGCAACCTCTCCCTATAGTGACAGAAGAAAGAATGTAAAATGGCCGCCGGATCGGGTGTATTTATAAGTTAGGGGGAATGTCCAAGTGTCCATGTGCTGTAATGTCTCAATTGGCTGTCCTGTACCCCATGATGGAAGTGTCATCATAGGTCAAAGTTCTTTTACACAGAAAACACGGAAGTCCGCCGGGCGAACGGCGGCAATAGTCCGCCGATCGGGCGAATCGCGAACAGCCGAAATTCGCCGCGAAACGACCGCCGGGCGAACCATTCGCCCATCACTAACTAAGGCCTATGCATGAGTAGGCAGCTACTAAATAGCATACTGGTTAGTGAAAGATACATCACATTTATAGTGTTGTGTATTGTTCTTTTAAATCATATTGATTTTCAATTGCTATTAGTAATGGCATAAAACATTTCCAAACTAAAACAAAATGAACAAACCACAGAGGACTCATTGATGTAAAATTGGTGTAAAATTGGCCAGGAGCAGGACAGTTTTTATAAGTGATATTAGGTCCAGCTCAGTGGTGGCCCGTCCATAGGGGGAGCATGGGCAAGCAGTGGTGCTTGCAGTACACTCAGCTGTGTTAGGAAATCAAATGACTATTCACTTTCCTAACACTGAACCGCCTCTCCGCCAATCAGGTGCTCGGGTCTGTTACCTGTCACCTGACTGGCTGAAACGACAGGCGCCGCTATTGGTATTGAAAATAATTTTTTTTTTTAAACAAGTTACCTGTAATAATCCTTATTCTGGTTTTGGATCACTGCTGTGTAATATAAAAATCATACTGTCATTGATGCTGTGACTATGAGAGCTGGTTTTCTCCACCCCTAAAGATGCTAAAGATGTACTGAATTTATTTTTCTTTACAAAAAATGCATATCAAGCTGGCCTTACAGTAGACGATACATTTGTTAGCCAGAAAAACAAGGATTCAGGCATGAATAAGAAGAATGTTGGCATGACAAATACTTTCTGAAGGACAAAGAATTTCAAATTCAGAATACTGAATTGGTAAAGGTGAATTGTACAACGCTGGGAGGGGAAAACCATTAGGTTAATATGATTCTTTATAATCATTTGGGGAATGATCTAACATATTTTATTATATTTGGTGAAAGATCATTATATGCCCATTTACACACCTAGTGAAGTCACATTCACCTGTCTCTAGCAATCACTGTTCCCAATCTGTTCCTTCTTTGACAGATTTATTACCGTAATCCTTGCAAACAGCAGCATCTTTCATAACAAGCATATTGCTGATCTGTAAAGCAAATGAGATTCATGTTGAAAGATTAACTCGACATACATAGAAGTACCTTCAAAATAGTTTTTGTTTTGTTCAGACAGTCTGATTATATCCGTGTCCGTGTCCTTGTGCTATATAACCACTGTAGATCAAAGAGTAAGCTCATATATTTTGATGCTGTAATTATTTTTCTGTGTCTCACTGCTATTCCTTTCACAGATATTAAAGATTTTACTTTAAATCAAAGACAATATACCAGCATAAAGAAAAAAACCTTTAACCTCCCTGGCGGTATGAATATTTCAGATTTTAGGTGCTGAAAGCGGTACAATTATTTTGCATGGAAATTTGGCGTTTTATATTGTAGTCCTGCAATTCTTAGGAATAACTCACTTAAATCTGTCCAAACCAGAGTCTAGTAGACATCCCGGGTATCATAAAGTTTGAAAAATGAAATCATAAACTATAATATAATAAATAATTATACCAAATAATAATATAATAATAATAATAAATATGATTTAATAATGTAATCAAATCAAAAACACAGAAATTTGCTCAGTTGCAGAATTGTCACTGTCATTACTTTTCAGTATTTGATGACGGATCTCCCCACAAATCACTATCGCTCAATTGTGCGAGTGAGTCTAATTTATTATCACTGTTTTCTAGCTGGTCTAAAACCATTTTTGATGTAAAGGACCAGCTATGGTTGCTATGGACTATCTCCAGTTTCCAGGCATAAAGAACAGTTTTTATAATATAAAACTGCATGCAGGACACTGGAGAAACCACTAGGGACAAAGGGGATGTGAAATAATTACATACAGAAATGTAATCTGTTTTGAATTTGGTGCCGTTCTGCGTCCCCATGCGTCGCAACGCTCGCAGGGAATGGAGCCCGGCGATGTGATAGATCGAGCAGAGGATGAGCCGCTCGCACGGCAGGGGGACAGTGCTGGATCCAGGGGACAAGGTAAGTAAACTCATCCTGGATCCAGCGATGTGGTCCTGAGTCTGGCTCAGGGCTACCACTTTTGGTTCTGAATTTTCACCCCGAGCCAGATTCGGGAATGCCGCCAGGGGGGTTAATAACACAGATACTTTGTGAAAGAACCATAAAACCACCTTCTAAAATTAAGTCACATGATCTGGCTGTCCTGCATCTACATTGACAAACCCAGCAGTGTTTCAATAAAATATAACCTAACACTGCCTCTGGATATTTACATTAAATTGGGGCCACTAAAAAAGACAACAAAGGTAATATTTGTGAAGTATCTAAGCAGAAGGAGAAAAAAAGGCAGCATTATTTTCTTTTTTTCCCAGGCTATTTTTTTACTTTATTTTCTCCTTGTGATCCCTTCATTTAAACACTTCCTGTCCTAGGGATTACTCGCTATTCTATTCTATTCTATTCTAGCTATTACTCACTACTTATGGAGAAGCAGTGTTGTAACTAGGGATGAGCCGAACACCCCCCTTGTTTTGGTTCGCACCAGAACTTGCGAACAGGCAAAAAATTTGTGCGCACAAGAGAACACCATTAAAGTCTATGGGACACGAACAGGAAAAATCAAAAGTGCTCATTTTAAAGACTTATGTGCAAGTTATTGCCATAAAAAGTGTTTGGGGACCTTGGTCCTGCCGCAGTGGACATGTATTAATGCAAAAAAAAGTTTTTAAAATGGCAGTTTTTTTCAGGAGCAGTGATTTTAATAATGCTTAAAGTGAAACAATAAAAATGCCATCAGGATGCCATCAGACATGTACTAGAGGCCTCACTATACTCACACGGGGGGTGCCACAGGACACAGGCCACCAGCAAGAGTGCCCAGGAATGACATGCTTCGAGCATGAGGACCCCTGCGGTTGGTACAGTATCTATTGGAGACGATACACAGATCTGACACCCTCCATGATGTGGATGACGGTCATTTGAAAAACCTTAAGGCTTGATGTTTTTCACTTTCTGGTGAGTGAGAACCCCTAAGGGGAGTGTCACGCACGGTTCGGAGATCTTTTGGTGTAAGGTGCACTTCAACAATACTACACTAGGATCACCACCTGTGTCTTTTGGACTTATTATCACCATCTGTCATTTCTCTCATATCATATGCTATCATCGTATGAAAGCTAGTCATAATAAGTAATGACAGTAGCGCTGCTATAGTATTCAGAAGAACTTATTGAAGTGCCTGTGGACATTTTACTATTTTGTATGTACAATAAAAATTAAATATTCCTTTAAATATCATGCCTGGGGGGTGTCTACATGCCTGTAAAGTGGCGCATCTTTCCTCTGTTTAGAACAGTATCACAGCAAAATGACATTTCTAAAGGAAAAAATGTAATTTAAAAATGCTTGTGGCTGTAATGAATTGTCGGATCCAGGTAATATAGATAAAAATCATTGAAAAAAAAAAACGGCGTGGGTCTCCCCCCCAGTCCATTATCAGGCCCTTAAGGTCTGGTATGAATATTAAGGGGAACCCCGCATCAAAATTTAACCACTTCAATACAGGGCACCTATACACCTTCCTGTCCAGACCAATTTTCAGCTTTCAGCGCTGTCGCACTTTGAATGACAGTTCGGTCATGCTACACTGTACTCAAACTACATTTTTATCATTTTGTTCCCAAAAAATAGAGCTTTCCCACAAATAGATTTTTAAATAAGTAAATAAGTACGTTTTTGTAAATAAGTACGTTTTCTCCCTCACTGATGGGCACTGATGGGGTTGCACTGATGGGCACTGATATGTGGCACTGATGAGGCATTGATAGGTGGCACTGATATGCGCCACTGATAGGCACTGAAAGGTGGCACTGATGGGCACTACTGAAAGGCGGCACGGATGGGCACTGATGGGTGGCATGGATGAGCATGGATGGGCACTGATAGGTGGCACTGATGTACACTAATGGATGGTACTGATGGGCATCACTGATTGGCAGGCATTATTGTCTGGCACTGATTGGCATCCATATTGGGCACTGATTGGCATCCATTGTGGGCACTGATTGGCATCCCTGGTGGCCATCGGTGGCATACCTTGTGATGACAAGTGGTGGACATCCCTGGGAGTCCTGGTGGCATCTCTGGTGGTCCAGTGTGGGCATCCTCAGGGGGCTGCGCTTATAATCAATCAGCGTAGACCCCCCGTCAGAGGAGCAGCCGATCGGCTCTCCTCTACTCGTGTCTGACAGACGCAAGTGAGGAAAAGCCAATGGCTCTTCCTGTTTACACTGTGATCAGCCGTGATTGGACATGGCTGATCACATGGTAAAGAGTCTCCATCAGAGACTCTTTACCTAGATTGGAGCTGTGGTGTGTCCGACTGACACATCACAACAACGATCGCCGTGATGCACGCCTCTGGGGACGCGCAGCAGCTTGATATCCTGGCGACATCATATGACATCCAGTCAGGATATCGCAACCACTTTCCCGACGTCATATTGCTATATAGAGGGCGGCAAGTGGTTAAAAAAAATTGCGTGGGGTCCCCCAAAAATTCATACCAGGCCCTTCAGGTCTGGTATGGATTTTAAGGGGAACCCTGAGCCCAAATTTTTTAAAAAACAGCATAGGGGTCCCCCAAAATCCATACCAGACCCTTACCTGAGCATGCAAAATGACAGGCCGCAAGAAAAGGGGGGCACAAGAGAGTAGATATGATATAAATGACAGTAGACAATTTGGGACAAGTCCTTTGTTTAAAAAAAAAGTGTCCCGTGATGTCCATTCATCTTCGATCACAGCATCTGATGGAGTGAGAAAAAAACGGAAAAAACTCTGCCTCCATGGGACTGCAGGCTTTCCACATTGACAGCTGTTATATAGTGACCCTGCCCCTTCTGATGTTCCGCGGACACTTTTTTTAAAAATAAAGGACTTGTCCCAAACTGTCTCCTGTAATTTTTACCATTTTGACACTTTTTTTTGGGTGAATGTACATGTACAATGTAACCGATACCCATTCACATAGGGGGTTCCAGGATCTGGGGGTCCTCTTGTTAAAGGGGGCTTCCAGATTCCAATAAGCCCCCCGCCTGCAGACCCCTACAACCACTGGGCAAGGGTTGAGGGGATGAGACCCTTGTCCCCATCAACATGGAGATAAAGGTGTTTTGGGGGGACCCAAAGCACCCTCCCCATGTTAAGGGCATGTGGCCTGATATGGTTCAGAAGGCAGGGCACTCGCTCACCCCCCCTTTTCCTGCAGCATGCCAAGTTGCGTGCTTGGATAAGAGTCTGGTATGGATTTTGGGGGGACCCCTACACCATTTTTTTAAAATGTTGGCGCAGGGTTCCCCTTAATATCCATACCAGACATGGAGGGCCTGGTATGGATTTTGGGGGGACCCCCACATAATTTATTTTTCAATTTTGGTGCAGAGTTCCCCTTAACATCCATACCAGACCCAAAGGGGGGAACCCATGCCGATTTTTTCCATGATTTATATCTATATTGCTGGGATCCAGCAATAAAATACAGCTGTGAGCAGTTTTAATCGACATTGCTTCCATTACAAATGTCATTTTGCTGCTCTCATTCATAAAACTATGTACTGCCTTACATAGTGTGGGGAGTGGACTCGGCCCCCTGGACCATGAACGCCCCATAATGTTTGGTATTCGGCGAACGGACGAACACCCGATGTTCGAGTTGAACTTTGTAATAATAGGCTGCACTCCTGATTTGGACTGCAGAACACCTCATCCTCTCCTCACCTCTATGATAGGAAGGAGCTGTTCTGTAGTTCACAAAAATAACTGGAAAGGCTGATAACTTTGTTTGAGATATTTGTTTAGTGCACGAAAAGTTACGAGGAACCTGAAATGTTGGCAGGATTAACAGGTCATTTACTGTACTTGCAGAAAATGTATTTAGCCTTAAAAGGGAAACCAAATGTGTCCACCATACCCAAGGCCTGGTAAGCAGCAAAATATTACATTTCCTTCCATTCTTACTTCATGACAACCTTCAAAAAGAGGAAATTCCAAGCAAATAAACAATATTGTATTTATGAATTATGCATTGCTCCCCCCATACTTAAAAATCCCTCACTGGACAACACTAATCTTTCCTGCAAAATGTTTAAATGTCTGGTCTATAACTAACTGAGTCACCACCTCAGTTAGAATAACCTTCTTGATCCCCTTTAGTCTGGATTTCCCCCTCAACACTCCATTGAAACTGCTCTCCTAAAACTCACAAACAATCTACTACCGTGTTTCCCCAACAATAAGCCGGGGTCTTATATTATTTTTGGCAACCAAAAACACAGTAGGGCTTATTTTGACACAGCCATTTAATGTGCTGTCTTCTCGCCTCCTCTCCCTCCCTGCCTGGCAGGAATCCCCAGTGTGAAGTTGTCAGAATGTTTATACTGAAATATTAAAACAGTATTTATGAAATTATGCAAAATCTATGTTTTGGGAGAGTTTACATTTTTCCACAAAACAAACAATTAATTCAAGTTTGTTTATCCGTGCTATTTTGAAGACAAGTGATCACAACGATATGCTAAAAATATATATTTATTAACTAAAATTCAGTGTAAAATAATATCAATGTATATTTGGTGATAATACAAATATTGATATACTTTTAAATATCAAATATGAATGGGAATACAAATGATAATCACACTTTTACAACATTTGTATTGCAAAATACCATGTTTCAATACTTGAATACTTGAATGATAACTTGGTACGGTAAATATAGACATGTTAACACTTGTGCTTCTTCTCAAAACAAATATACCTTCAAAATGTAATACTGTGCGCATAACTTGATAATTTAATCAATACTAATTATTAAATTTAGAATGGATCTATTTTTTTAAACACAAATTACGGCAAAACTATTGTACAGACTTTGGTCTTAGCTTGATAGAGACAGACAAAAATTTGTATGTATCTTAATAATATTTGGAATATAATTCTATAATAATGCAGGTAGAAATAACGCAACTCCAATTTGCTAGGCCACAATATTAAATAGTTCTGTTTTGTACATGTCAAAACATTTCAATTACCAACAGGTAAAATAAACAGATTAATACGTTACCAGGGCTTAAAGTGGAAGTAAACTCCCCTATCGTTTTCAGCCAAGGAAGCTGCCATCTTTGCCTCTGTTTAATCTTCAACTGCTATGGTGCTGCAAATGTGATTCGTTATGACACCAGCCATTGGATGGTTTGATAGTTTGGCTGAGAGCACAGACAATGTGCAGTTAGCATTCCCGGCATGCCTTTTTTTTTTTAACTGTTTAAATCAATGGGTTTACTTCCACTTTAAGAATTCTGTCGTTTTGAGAAGCATCAAGTTAGGTGTCCCTTAGGACTGCTTCCAACACTCCTACATCTCTGCGCTTTCAAAATCTCACGCCCTCTCGCCTTCTTAGATTCTTTCCATCTCCTCCAAACTTCCTCCAATCCCCTCTCTTCTATGTGTAACCACTTTTATCACACTCAAAAAGTGTGTGTGTGTCACTACTACGTAACTGATAATGTAAAATGACAGGTTGTTTACATGTAACTATGACCACCTCGTCTGTGCAGCCATCTTGTACTCGTACTTGTATTTTCACCACCAGGGGCAGTATAGTATTAGCATTGATTTTATTTGTCCGAAATCAATCTTCATCTGACCTTTAACTTTAGACTTAGCAGAAAACCATAAACATCTATAACTGTCTAAAATCTGTCATTCTCTCTAGCAATCTTGGCTCCTCTTGAAATACACGTGGCAAGCCTCGTACACACGATCAGATTGTTGGCCAACAAAACAGTGACTTTTGTCCAAAGGGCGTTGGCCCAAACTTGTGTTGAATACACACGGCACACAAATGTAGTGATGTACTACATGGTTTATCAGCTCTTTAGCGCCACCCTTCTGCTAATTTCGTGTTAGTAGAAGTTTGGTGATTGTTGGTTCATGCTTTTCTTTTCATGCTTTTTATTTTGTGCTTTTCAGTTCACTTCAGTGCACTTTTTGGTTAAGTTCTATTGGCAGATAGCATGTCTAAATTTATTTGTTTTCTTTTTTTAATTCACAGTAGAAAAAAAGTGTAGAATAATACTTGGCTGTGTTTTACTTCAAATTGCATTTTGGGAGTAGGCAGTTACATTTAAAAAAATACAATGCCAAATTGACAAGGGACACCAACGTAGTTGTATCTTTTATCTTATAAACTACGGGATAATGGTGTTGTGGTAACTTGTAAAAAAACAAAAAACATAATAATATTATTCTTGATATCACTAGAAAAAAAAAGCTTTTGAAAATGTGTTCCATCAGTATCACCAGCAAAGCAGCTTCATTATTATCCCATTAAAGAAGAAGAGAATTGTGCGCTGCATTTGGAGATTTCATAATTTGCCACATCACGAATGTTAATTCTCCATTACAAACACTAGTTTACTAGACCGACCGCTTCTGTTTCCGGCATGCGTGTTTGTACTTTGAACTTTTGTCCGACGGACTTGTGTACACACGGAAAATCCAACAACACATATTTGTTGGTGGAAATTTTGAAGACATGCTAGCCAACATTTGTTGGCGGAAAGTCCGACAACATATGTCCGATGGAGCATACACACGGTTGAATGTTCCACCAACAGCCTGACATCCAACATTTCCCGTTGGAAAATCCAATTGTGTGTACGGGCTTTAGTCTAAACACTGCCAGTGGACCCTTTTCTAATCTTTGCAGGCTGACATAGAAAATGTACGATCTTAAGAGAACTTAACATAATACACTTAAAACCTTCTGGTGAGGGTTCCTCAGTTTCAAAGACAATTAACTAAAGTTAACCTCTTTAGAAAAAAAAAACATTTAAAATGGCTCCTCTCACGTTCACAGAAATAGGGGTAAAAATAACATGAAATTTATAGGCCTTCTATATTATTTTAACCACAATAGTTCTGACAAAGTGAAGTAAAAGTGATTGTAAACAGCAAGAATCCTCTCTTTTACAGTAGTATATAATGAAAAAGGTGTGTGTTTCTGTATGGCACTTCCATAGACCGTTGGAGCTCTCTTCCACGATCAGAGCATTTCAGAGGGAGGGGCACTGAGATCCCCTGCTGACAGGCAGGAGAAAAGGTGATCAGCTGAGCACCCCTCAGCGCATCCATAGCCTGCCGCGATCCAGCATTGCAGAGGGAGGGGGCCAAGATCCCTGGCTGATAGGCAGGAGATGAGGAGATCGGCTGAACAACCCTTGGTGCTTCCATAGCTTGCCACGATCAGAACATTGCAGAGTGGGGGGGGGGGCTCTGGCAGGCAGGCAAAGAAAAGGAGATCAGCTGAGTGTCCCAAGCGGCGCTGTATACCGAAGGTATTTGGCTACAGATTAGATTACAGAAACACACACACTAAGGCTTATTTTGGGCTTATATTGCAGACCTCCTAGAAAATCAAGGTAGGGTTTTTTCATTGGGGACCACCAAGGTTCTGTTCTTGGACCTCTCTTGTGCTCGATCTACACCTCCTCCCTGCATCAGTTCATAGCCACCCATGGCTTTCAATACCATTTCTATGCAGATGACACCCAAATATATCTCTCTACCCCTCAACTCACGCCATCACGCCGTCTCCACACACATCACTAATTTACTAACAGACATATCAGTCTGGATGTTACACCACTTCCTCAAACTCAATCCATATAAAACAAAGCTCCTAATATTTCAACCCCGTGCCTCTTCCCCTGACTTCTCTGTCAAAATCAATGGCACAACTATCAACCTGTCCTCACATGCCAAGGTGCTAGGTGTTATCCTAAACTCTAAACAATCCTTTCAGCCTCACATCCAATCACTATCAAAAATGTGACCCTCAACCTACACAACATCTCCAAAATATGCCCCTTACTTTATAAGGATATGGGAAGTTACACAGCTGTATTTCATAGGAATATTGTCTATCCCCAGGTTAAGGAGAGCCAAGGCAGGTGTAGTAGTGAACATGGTTCCTATGACTTTTCTTAATAGGGAGAACACTGAGTTCCAGAAACTTCTCACTGACTTACATTCCCATAGTATATGGAATATTGTTCCTTTGGAGCCACAGTTTCTCCAGCAGGAGTCTCTAGCCCCCTTTAAAATATGTGATAGTGTCCGGTAGCTCCTGTATAATAATTTGAGAGCTAAGTCCCAGTGGTTAGTACAATGGGAGTAATTGTAACTGGTCTGGGTTGCCTTAATTCATTCTGACAGGGCAATGTAGTTTGCAAGTCCCTTTCCCAATTCATCATACTTGAGGATTTAGAGTAGGCCTGAGTATTCTGTAGTTTCTTGTAGAACCACGAAAGGCCTTTAGGTTTGTTACAAGAAGTGGTTAGATATTCCCATATATCTGGTCGTATGGTGAAAGATAAGCTTTGGTTTTTGATGTGGTAATGTTGATAGTACATTCATTTTGAAAGCCGCTATCTTCCCTAGCCAGGTGAGTTCATGTGAAGAGAGATGTGTTAAGTCTTCTTTTATTATATTCACTAGGGCAGGATAATTATGTTCATACACAGCACTAGAGGGGTATGAAAGAATGATCCCTAGGTATTTCAAAGTTTTTGTGGCCCATTGGAACGGGAATTTTGATTTTAGTGTAGTGAAATTGTGAGCATAGATGTGTATGGGGAGAATAGAGGACTTGTCGATGTTAAGTTTATAGTAGGATATACTTCCATATTTGTTGAGTAAGTTTTGTGTCCTTTCAAGGGAAGTTGCTGGTGAGGTTAATGTCAGTACCACATCGTCTGCGAATAAGCCTATTTTGTGGTCTATGTCCGATACTTTAATGCCTTTGATGAGGGAGTCTTGCCTGATTGCTTCCGCCAGGGGTTCCATCACCAATGAAAAAATCAGAGGGGACAGGGGGCATCCCTGGAGGGTCCCGTTTGTGATGTAGAATCTTTCTGACATGGCATTGGAAGTGTAGACTCGTGCTGTCAGCGTCATATACAGAGACCCAAAAAAAAACAAATTTGCTAAGTTGAGCTGTAAGGTACCCCCAGTGAACCCGATCAAACGCTTTTTCAGCATCAAGTGTCATGAACACTGTGCGCACCTTCTGAGTCTCTGATATTCTAAGAAGGTTATGCATTCTTTGAGTGCCACCTTTCACGAATCCCACTTGGTCAACCTTTATTAAATGGGGGGTTACTTCCGCTAAGCGCGTGGCTAAAATTTTTGAGTATACTTTTAGGTCCGTATTTAGAAGGGATATAGGGCGAAAGTTTTGAAGGGTATCTGTTTTTTTCCTTTGTTTTGGAATTGCCACTATAATCGCTTGGATCATCTCTTCTGGGAATGAGGTAGATACAGTAGCCTCATGAATTTTTTTTTTCATGTATGGTACTAAAATTGTTGAAAAAGCCTTGTAATACTTGCCTGAAAAGCCATCAGCCCCTGGTGATTTTGTGTGAGGTAGGGAATGGATGGTCTGGTAGATTTCTGTTTCCGTTATGTCTGCATTTAAATACTGTAGTTGTTTAGAGTCTAGGGATGGAAGCTTGATAGAGTGAAGAAAGTCATTGATTTCAATATTAATAGGTTGGGTTGTTGAGGGGTTTGACTGTAAGTTGTAAAGCTGCTGGTAATACTTACTAAAGGCGTGAGTGGCTTTAAACCTTTGCAGGTAGAGTTGGTGGTCTGCGATTAGATATGTACGTACCTCCTACCTAGCTAGATACAGTGCTGATTGTATTTGTGGAGAAGGGTCAGTTTTATGCTGCATTCCAAGGGGATTTAAGCTTAGGCAACAGTGTTGTCAGTGCTTGTTGTTTCCTCTTTTTTTCTCTTGAGGCTGCCTGGAGGAGCAAGCCTCTGCTATACGCTGTTAGGTCGCCCGTCTTCTCCTTGTGGCCTAGGCTCTTAGAGATGGCTCAGTGGAGGTCCTCGCCGGCGGATAACTCATGACTCATACAGACACAATTGGTATGCTGAAATGGTTACAATTCTTTAATACTGGTTTTGCCGTTTTATACTATTTTTACAAGACTCTGCCCCAATTTTGGGGGCCAATCAGAATTATACACATAAATGTTCATTAGCACATTATTCGGTAATGTCTTGTGACCTTAATCTTAACCTCTGTATTTCAAAGCTTATTCCAGTTCAATAATTCCTTACTTTCTGTTACCGTCTGCTGACCAGCCACAACTTCCTAAAAACCAAATCTAGCCTTTTCATACCCAGTAACAGTGTACAGAGAGGAAAACCACAAACAGATGCTTCCTGAAATGAAGACATTTAACAGAAATAGATAGACATGACCATGAGATAATTCAGTTATTAAGCAATACTGTCATGAGATTGGATTAGATTCTCTAAATTGTATCAAGAAAAGTTTCTTTAAATCACTTAAGCAGATAAGCAATCCTGAACTTATATCTTCAGGGTAAAAGCAATAATCAGAATCAACAATCAATAATGCAATGTATTATGGAATCTCCTTACAATCCTCCCTTTGACCATTCGATATCATCGAAATGGTCATTTTCTACCTTTTTGTTAGGCCTCATGGATTCATATCCTCCGGCCTCATGTTCCTGACTCTCGTACCATACAGTGGGATCTCTGGAAATGGAAGTCAGCTTCATGGTTTCGGAACGTGCTTCGCTACCCTTCCTGCAGAGGCATTTGAGTAACATGAAGCATGCATACAAGAAAGGAAAGGAGTGATGTTTAAGGGAATGGCCATTAATGGGATTCTGGCTGTACTAGGGTGGAGTTTGCTGCATATCCAACATTTCTCAAAACCAGACTTTTGTGCATAACTGTACTTAAACTTTAACAACAACATTTTGTCGGTGAAACCTGAAGGGGGTTCAGTGGGGTGTATACTTCTTTTATATTTTAAACTAGGGACATTGGCTGTCTGTGCTTTCCCACATATGCCTTCTAGTAGCCCTGAATCTTCTGGATGGTACACACAATTTGCTATTAACCAAACAGGTATGAATACTATCAGAATCAGACATGTCCAGAAGCATAATGTTTTTCCTGACACAAAAGTGGAAATCATTTTTGTCAGGTACTGTGTACAAAGTTCTGCTACTCGTTTCTTCCTGTGGGTGAGGGATTTGTCTTGTTGTTCAGAGAGATTTGCTTTATGCCTTCTTGAACGTCCTTCAAATCTGGTTGCTGTTCCTGGTCAGAGGAGTCCTGGGGTGCTGGAGGCGGGTCCGGGGTCTGGGGTTGCTGTGGACACTTCTTTAGCCGGCTGGCGTGGATCCAGGTGTTTCCTAGATCGGTCAGTACAGCAGTTCTGGAAACCTTCTCTATCTTCCAAGGTCCAGAGTAGATTGGTCCGATCCTCTTTTTGTGGGCCAGTTGCTTGACTAGCACTTGATCTCCTGGGATGAAGGGGTGTGTCGGTTCTGTGGAAATAGGAGAAAAGGTGACAGAGACTTGTTCGTTCATTTCCTGTAGCATACTTACCAGATTTTTCACGTACATTTCCTGTTGGGAATAGATGTTAATGTCAGTGTTTTGATCTAAGAGGGGCAGCTCTATGTTTGCAGGAACTCCCATCAAAATCTCAAAGGGCGAGAGTTTTGTTCTGGCATGTGGTGTTGTTCTGATCTGAAATAGGACAGAAGGAAGGTAATCCAACCATCCTTTCATGGTGCCCCCCGTAGCCTTTTTTAACTTGTCTTTAATGTTCCTGTTCATTCTTTCCACTACCCCTGCACTTTGTGGGTGGTAAGGGATGTGCAGTTTCCACTGTAAGCCTAGTAGCTTAGCTAAAGTCTGTGTAACAGAGGAGCTGAAGGCAGGTCCTCTGTCTGACCATATGGCCGTTGGTATTCCAAACCTACAAACCCAATGGTTCAGTATGCATTTGGCAGCAATTTTAGCAGTCTCACCTGTACACGGAATACTTTCAACCCAGCCTGACCACCTGCATACGATCACGCAAAGGCATCTCAAATTGCCTTTTTGTTTGGGCATGTGTGTAAAGTCTATTTGTAAATCTGTTAGGGGACCTAGGGGTGGGGGCAGGTGGCCATGTAATCCATGATGTTTCCCTTGGACATTGTTTTGTGCACAGGTCATACAACTGCTGGTGAGGAGTTTTGCCTGTTTATTTAAGTTGTTTGTACAGAAAGACTTTGTGTATATGTTTGTTAGGGCGGTGGTACCTATATGTCCTGGACCATGGAGATAGGAAAGTATGAGAACACTGCTTGATTCTGGTATGCCCAATATCTTCCCCTCTTTTGACCAAAGACCTTCTTGGTCCTTGGTCAAGCCATCCTTGACCCAAAAAGAAACATCCTCCTTTGTAGCTAATCCCTGTATTTGTGCCACAATGGTTTTAAAGTTGGGTGATGTAAAATGTTCTTTGAAGAACATTGTTGTGGGGGCAGGCTGACCAATGTATAGGGCAGCGGCCTTTTTTGCTTCTCTGTCTGCCAGCGCGTTTCCTTTGGAAATTCTGCTGTTATTTGATGAATGTGCCTTTACCTTGATGACCGCTATCCGCTTTGGGAGAAGGATCGCTTGCAAGAGTGCTTTAATTTGCGTAGAGTTAGCAATTGGCTTGTTGTCAGCAGTTTTAAATCCTCTATTTGCCCATATTACGCCATAGTCATGCGTGACCCCAAAAGCGTACCTACTATCTGTGTAAATGTTTACCTCCTGATCTGAGAAAAGTATGCAAGCTCTTGTGAGCGCCTCCAATTCTGCTACCTGTGCCGAGGAGGGTGGTAAAGCTTTTGCTTCCAACACCACATCAGGGAGTTGGACAATGGCGTACCCTGTCAGGAATGTTGCATCAGAGGGGCGGGAGCAGCTGCCGTCTACGAAGACGTCCTGTACTCCTGGTAGGGGAATATCAGTGAGATCTGGGCGAGGGCTGGTTAATGCTGCAACCTGTTCAACACAATTGTGTTTCTGATCAGGGTCTCGTGGCAGTCTGAGCAAAGAATGCAAAAGGCGGACAGTGGGATTACTTGGTGGTGCGTGTTTGAGGGTGAGGTTATCAGTATTCAGAAGTGTGATCTCATACCCACTAAGCCTTTGTGCTGTCATATGCTGCGTGTTCATGTTTTGCAGGAGGTGAGTCACTGAATGAGTAGTGTAGAGAGTCAGCTCATGGCCTAATACTGATTTGTTAGCTTCTTGAACTGCCATTGCACAAGCAGCAAGGTTTTGTAGACAAGATGGCATCCCTTGTACTTGGGTAGGCAACTTTTTTGAGAGATAGGAGACTGGTCGGTACCCGGTTCCATGTTGCTGTGTTAAAACCGCAGCAAAAGAATTTCTCGACACCACACAGTATAATTGAAAAGGTTTGCCATATTCTACTAATCCCAGGGTGGGGGCCTGAGTCAGACTTTTTAACAAGGCCTGAAAAGCATGGAGCCTTTCTGCTGTCCAATCTATTGTCTTTGGGGCGGTGGACAAGGTAGCCTCCCTCAGAATGCCATCATAATATGAACAATCTGGGATCCATTGGCGGCAATATATGATTGCGCCCAAGAATGACAGCAAGGTTGCTTTGTCTCTCGGAGGACTGAGAGCCTGCAGGGCTGCGGCACGTTTGGGGGATACTAGCCTGGTTCCCTCCTTCAGAATGCATCCCAGGTATTCTACCTGACTTTGACACCATTGTATCTTCTTCCGCGATGCTAGGTGGCCAGACCTGGCCAGGTGATGTAACAGAGATGTGGAATCGACCGCACAATCTTCAGCAGATCGACTGCACAGGAGCAAGTCGTCCACATACTGTATTAGTACCGACCCGCGCTCAGCAGTCCATGACTTAATTGTCTCATTAAGGACCATGGAGAAGGCTGCCGGACTGTCCACATACCCCTGCGGTAATCTTGACCAGGTCAACTGCTGCTTTTTCCCCCATGAAAATGAGAACATGGGCAATACCCTTTCATCGATCGGGATGCTAAAAAATGCATTTGCCAGGTCCACTACTGTGTAGCAAAGGGAATCAGCAGGTATTTTCAAAAAGATGAAAGAAATATCTGCCACCAAAGGTGGCAGAGGTATAACCTGCTTGTTGACGGCCCTTAGGTCCTGTACAAGCCTCCACTCCCCATTTGCCTTTTTCACAGGGTAGATTGGTGTATTCCAGGGGCTTATAATGTGTTTCAGAATCCCTTTTGCTATGTAATCATCGATTAATGGTGTGATGCCTTCAATTTTTTCGAGTGGCAGGGGGTATTGCTTATGATATTGTACTTTGGCGTCTGGACGCATTTGTGGTGTGTAAGGTGTACAGTTAATAAAACCCACACTCCCTTTGTTTTCTGCCCATATGGCATGTGTTTCTAGAGTGGGTGGTAATGATGCAAAGAGTCCCCTGTAAGTGTGTCTCTTTGGAGCATGTAAATCGCAAAATGGTGAGCTGGCAGTGAGGGAGCCCCCTCTGTCAAATTTAATGGTGATATTCAGTTTTGAGAGTAGGTCCCTCCCCATTAAAGATACTGGACAATCCACAAGGACAGCAAAACTCTGGGTACATAGTTCCTGCCCTTCTGGAGTAGCCACGGGCAATGGTGGAGTGATGGGGTGGGTAATTGATGTCCCATTTATACCAATAGAGTTTCCCTCAGTACAGTGCGGTGTGTCATATATGGCATCATTCAAACTACTGAATGTAGCCCCTGAATCTAATAATAGACATATCAGGTGATTGTCTACCCGCAATAGTACCTGCGGAAGACTTTTCCACGATGGATTATAACACACAAGGCTGAGGGACGGGACATTCTCTTGGCATCCCTATTGTGGGGTCCGCCGAGCGGATGGCCACTGC
This sequence comes from Lithobates pipiens, assembly GCF_037356315.1. Lineage (NCBI taxonomy): Eukaryota > Metazoa > Chordata > Amphibia > Anura > Ranidae > Lithobates > Lithobates pipiens. The sequence continues at coordinate 209,215,729 of NW_027507718.1, read as the reverse complement.
ATCGGGATGCGTGGGGGTGGTCTATGAGGCTGAGGCTGGTATTGGGGTTGTGGTGGGTGAGGATACCTGATATCCTGAAGGCGATGTGGGGCGGTGGTGTTTAGATTCCTACCTCTTCCTCTCTGAGCGTTTGTTCCAATTCTGTAGGGACATTGGGACTTCCAGTGTCCCAGTTCCCCACAGTTAAAGCATCCCTTGTCTGGTGGGTAAGCCTGATCTGGGGGATAAGATTGCATTGGTGGATAAGGTTGCATTGTCATTATGTGGGTGGGCGGAGTCTGGGTTGGTGTCAGGGAGGGAAAAATGCCACCCTTCTGCTCAAATACCCCTGATGTTTCTCGTGACCTAGTATCCTTCATAAATTCATCTGGGGCTTGTTCTGCCCACTTTGGATTAGTGAATTTAAGCAGCTGTGTCACCTTCGTATCGCCACCAGCCATAATGGTGGAGGTGAACAATTGGGGGGTAGCGTTATCTACTGCTTTCCACAAGCCATATACCCGGGTACAAAATTCATAGAATTTTTCCTTTGGTCCCTGTTTTGCTAGGATAAGTTCCTGGAGTGCGGATGAACCCTTGTATATAGTAGACCAGTGATTCCCCATGCCTTTCCAAAAAGATACCCAATCTTTATCTTCCTTAATGTGGGCTGTCCATAAGGCCTCTACGGGATGCCCTTCTGGACTGTCAGGGTCAATTATACTAAGGATCCCTTTTATATCTTCCTTATCCAAGCTTGTCCCTGCACTGTATTTTGCAAGGAAAGCGCCAGCCTCCCTTGGGCTTTTCTTTGGGCTGGGGCATAATTCCTTTATTTTTGACAGTGTGCCTAAAGGTAGGGGAATATGGACTTCCGTCTCCCCTATATGCATAAGTGGTGCTTTAAAGGTGGCACCCAGACTTTCCTGTTCCATGTCTATTTCTTTTTCACCCTGCTCCCTTTCCTCCTGTGGGGGTTTCTGGCTTATGGCCGGTTTCGTTTGGCTTCTGAGTGTGGTGGATGGCTGTGAAATTATCTTTCCCTTGGCCTCCTCAATCCTTCTTGCCTCTTTCTCTAGTTTCCTTTCGTATGCCTCTAAATCTTCCCTTTTCCTCTGTATCCTTTCTTCCTCTACCTGCTGTCTCTTATTAAATTCTTTCTGTTTCTCCTCCCATTCCTTTTCCCTGGGGCTCAACTTCCCGACTCCTTCCTCTTCCCCCTCTTTCAGGGTCTTTCCATCCCTTTCTCCCTTAGTTATCGCAGAATATTCTCTCATCTCACCTTCCCTCTTATCCAGCTCTCTTTTGTACTCTTCTAGCTCTTCCTCCCTTCTAGACATTTTCCGCTCTATTTCCTCCTTTCTTTCTCTAAGCTCTTTTAACTTCTCTTCTAATTCCCTTTCCATTTTTCTAATCCTCTCTTCTTCCCTACTTTGTATACCTTCTGCCCGGACTTCCTCTTTCCTGCTTCTACTTTCGTTTTCCCATCGTGTAACTTGTGCCTGATCAGCTGCCCCATACACTATGGTGGCCAACACTGCTGGGTCTAAAGATGGATACAGCTGAAGACATGGACCCAATGTTCCATCTTCCTGTTTAACCATCACATAAGGGGGGGGTGGTGGTGCCTCAGGTTGCTGAGATAGGGCGGGTGAGTTTACAGGCTTTACTGTGGGGACTTTAGTTACATACTTTGTTTTGTACTTGGCTAAGCATCTATTCCATGTTTTGTAACAATCTTTCATGTACTGGGTGTCTTCCCATTTCCCAGGTGGATAAGAGTGCTTGTGCACCTGACACACCTTGCTCACCTCTTTCCATTCATCCTCTGAACAGGGACCTAGTGGTCCTGGGTCATGTATTCCTAGCTGTTGGCACCGTTCTCTGACCTGTGTCCAAAAAGGTTCTACCTGTGGCCCCGGTAGTGTGTTTTTAACATACTCATAGGGGGATGGGTTGGCCGTGGTCTGGGTTGCTGCAGAATTCCCCATCCAATAACCTTGGTAGGGTGTGTCTAGTACAGGGACAGAGATGAAAGCAACCTGTTTGGGCTATAATCTGTTCCCTTACTTGGGAGTAAGTCCCCTCATCTGTTATTGCTGTGGGGCTGATATAGCTATGAAGGTTAACCCTCAGTACTCGGTATAGGAAACCCCTCCTCGTGGTAGGATATACTCCCCTTGCACCAAGTCGGTATGAGAACCCAGTTGGTCTAGTGGTAAGCAGGATCCACGTCCTGTCAACACTAAGGAACAGTAACCCAAAGGTGCAACGTGGGCAGGCGGGCGCTATCTCACTACAATCGGGTTCCTGATTTATGTTGTTCATTTAGTGCATATATATGTGTAATGCCTTAATAAAACCCTTCAAATCAATACAATACTTTACATTCAGTTGTCATACATATATATACCATACACTTATCTCTAATTCTCTATACACCCTAAATACTTACGGTGGTACCTAAAAGAAAAAACAAGCAAAATCTTATATATATATATATATACAATGGCCAAACAAAGTTACATTATATCAACATGTTATTATAAGTGCACTTTCCAATATTTCCCCAAAAAGATTGGGCGTCCACTCAGCCACTCCTTATACTGCGGGCGTATCCTATACTTCCCGAGTTTTAAACACACTTGTTATATATATACCTCTACTCAATACAGTCAGACCAGCCTAGTCAGACTACTCAAAAAACCCAAAATACCTGCGAGCCCCTCTAACCTTCCAAGGGGCCAGCCTAGCCCGTTGCGAAGGCACAGTTATGTAAGTGGGTGGATATACAAGGTTATTTGAACAAGGCAAGCACCAACACCAGTTACCAAAAATAGGTAAAAAGGAGCAGAATGTGTCTTACCTGTTCAAACAAACGCCAGACCCCACTTCTGGTACCAAAACTGTTAGGTCGCCCGTCTTCTCCTTGTGGCCTAGGCTCTTAGAGATGGCTCAGTGGAGGTCCTCGCCGGCGGATAACTCATGACTCATACAGACACAATTGGTATGCTGAAATGGTTACAATTCTTTAATACTGGTTTTGCCGTTTTATACTATTTTTACAAGACTCTGCCCCAATTTTGGGGGCCAATCAGAATTATACACATAAATGTTCATTAGCACATTATTCGGTAATGTCTTGTGACCTTAATCTTAACCTCTGTATTTCAAAGCTTATTCCAGTTCAATAATTCCTTACTTTCTGTTACCGTCTGCTGACCAGCCACAACTTCCTAAAAACCAAATCTAGCCTTTTCATACCCAGTAACAGTGTACAGAGAGGAAAACCACAAACAGATGCTTCCTGAAATGAAGACATTTAACAGAAATAGATAGACATGACCATGAGATAATTCAGTTATTAAGCAATACTGTCATGAGATTGGATTAGATTCTCTAAATTGTATCAAGAAAAGTTTCTTTAAATCACTTAAGCAGATAAGCAATCCTGAACTTATATCTTCAGGGTAAAAGCAATAATCAGAATCAACAATCAATAATGCAATGTATTATGGAATCTCCTTACATACGCTTTCTGGGCGCACCACAGAGTAAAGATCGAGTTCTCAGGTGCGTCATTATAGAGAAAAAAAATCTTTGATCTGATCACGCAGTCCATCCCTATATTTGGGGTTATTGAGTATGGAAATATTATTGTGCCACAAGTGCGGCGGAATTGTGTACTTTAATTGAGAGAGAGATCTGAGCATGACATTTTTGAGTGGGGTAGGTCAGACACAAATAAGTAAATTCTTGAATATGACTTATGAGGAGCAGAGAAATAGGTAAAGTCTCTTTCCTCAGAGTTGGTACACCTCCATATATCTTATAAGTCAGATGTATGTAAGAAGGGTTGAAGTTCGCTACGGGGTGATCTTTGCAGGGCAGAGCAGTCCAAACGTAACTGCCAGGCACACAATTAAAATCACTGCAGTAGAGTACCAAACCCTTCTTGACCCTATCCACTTTTTTCTTAAGCGTACGTAGGAAAGGAATTTGTCTGCTATTCGGAGCATACAAGTTAATTACAGTGTACATAACATTATTTAATTCACAAACCAATATGATAAATCTCCCTGCTTTATCTTTGGATATGTCATGGAGGCAGAATGCTACTGTGTGGCTAATCGCTATCAAAACTCCTCCTTTTTTCTTTATGCTAGAGGCTGTAAAAACCTGGGGGAACAATTTATTTGTACACAAAGGTTGTTTCTGCAGAGCAAAATGAGTCTCTTGTATACATAAAACATCACTGTTTAGAGTTTTCGCCTGTTGCCACATGGGGCTATTGAGGCCATACGTGTTTAAAGAAACAAAGTTAAGGACTATTTCTTAGCAGTAGGAAAATGCCTCTTTGGGGTAGTTGTAGAAATGGCGATGAGCATTCATACCTCAGTGTACCTGTAGTTGAGGATATGATGTCCTTGGATATGGCATAGTAAATTACGTTTGATGGTGACCACAGATGGATGGATTCCAGGATGTCGTCCACAGGTTGTCCGTACTTAGTCATAGGTGGTAAAACAAAAATGAGAAAAACAAAAACTTCAACAGTCAAGCAGAAAGAATAACATAAAAAAGCAAGGGAATAATCCTCCATGTGCGATTGGTATCGCATAAGAGCATCTGGGGGAACAAGCTCTCAGTGTCCAGCTTCCGCCCTTGATCTTGTTAGATTAAGACTGTTAGTAAAATCCTTACATGTGAGGTGATAGGGCAAGATCATGTTGCGTCCCCTTGTGTCCATTCAGGCGTAATGCGCCCTGGAGCTTTGGTGGTAGGTAAATCCTCTCTATCAGTTGGGACAAGACCCCACCTTTTTGTGAATTGAAGACCTTCTTCTAGAGATTTAACAGCGAAAGAGTGGCCATCTTTGGTAACGAGGAGCTTTGGGGGGAAACCCCATGAGTATGTGAGGTGGTTGTTGCTCAATAGTTTAGTGAGTGGCACTAGCTTTTTCCATGCCAACATGGTGTGCTGGGAAAGGTCGGCATAGATGGCGATGCCTGAGTAAGGGTCAGGCTGTGGGGAGTGTTGTCTAGCAAACCGCATCAAGTTGTCCTTGACGTGGAAGAAATGTATGCGGACTATGACGTCACGTGGGATTTTGTCCAGCAGGTGTTAAGGCTTAGGTAGCCTATGAGCCCTATCCACTGTTATTTCTCCATCTGTCACATCAGGGAGTAAGTCCCGTATCAGTTGTTGAACGTAATGTCAGAGATCAGAGGGGGGTACAGATTCCGCCACCCCGCGTAACTTAATGTTGTTTCTGCGAGATCTGTCCTCTAAGTCTGCCATTTAGTTTTTTAGTGCCTCAATCTTATCATCCTTGTCGTTATGTGCATCCACTAGCTTATTATGAGCAGTCATGAATTCCGCCATTTTATCCTCCACATGACATTTGATTGATACATTCCATGCAGGGGCGGATCCAGAGTCTAGTCTCGGGAGGGGCACTGCCAGAAAATAAGGTGTTGCTTACAGAACCATATTTAATGTATCATACAGTCCTGATTGGACAGAGGGGGAGCCAATCAGCATTGTCTGCCGGCCACCCGCGATTGCTCCCCACAGAGATAGAACGGGGGTCTGCCTATGTAAACAAGGCAGACCGCCATTCTATCAGAGATGAACAGAGTGATCTTGTGTTCCTGCTAACCAGGAACATGGAGCACTCTGTTCATCTAGTGAATCCACCCCTCACACAGTTAGCAAGAACCCCCTAGGGACACACTAAGGGCACTTTTATACCTGAGCGTTGGGTGCTTTGGCAGTAAAGCGCAGCTATTTTTAGCGGCACTTTACCATCGTTTTAGCATCGCTTTTCTCCTGATAGTGGGGCTCTTAACCCCCACTAATGGCTGAAAAGGGGTTAAAAGCAGTCGCAAAGCGCACGCAAAGCGGCGCTTGATTTCAATGGTCAGGGTCACTTTAGCCCATGTAAAGTGCCTCAGTGTGAAAGGGGTCTTAACCTTTTGATTGCCCCTGATGTTAACCCCTTCCCTGCCAGTGTCATTAGTACAATAACAGTGCATATTTTTAGCCCTGATTACCGTATTAGTGTCCCTGGTCCCCAAAAAGTATCAAAAATGTCAGTTAGGTGTCTAATTTGTCCGCCGTAATGTCCCAGTCCTGCTAAGAATCGCTGATCGCCGCCATTACTAGTAAAACATGAATAGAATTTAAAAAAAATTGTAGATGCTATAACTTTTGTGCAAAACAATCAATATATGTTTATTACATTTTTGTAATCAAAAATATGTAGAAGAATATATATCCCTAAAATGATGAAGAAATTGATTTATTATAAAAACTTTGGGACATTTATTATAGCAAAAAGTAAAAATTATTATTTTTTGTTTTAATTTGTCGGTTTTCTTTTGTTAATAGCGCAAAAAAATAAAACACAGAGGTGATCAAATTCTACCAAAAGAATGCTCTATTTGTGAGAAAAAAAAGAATGCTCTATTTGTGAGAAAAAAGTATGCCAATTTTGTTTGGGTAGAGTGTTGCACAACCGCGTAATTGTCAGTTAATGTGACGCAGTGCTGTGCATCGCATAGAATAGTCTGGTCATTAAGGGGGGTAAATCCTTCTGGGCTGAAGCGGTTAAGATTGAACAAGATGAAAATGTCAATACTAAAAGAGCAGTTTTTTTTTTCTTCATAAATAAGTGGCATAAATGTATTGTGTGATTTTACACAAACTACTACTAGTACTTTTTGTACTCACTTTAATTCTTATACTTTGGTGTTCTGGTGTGGGGAGGGGCTTCCAAGGACCAAGAGAGATGAGCAGGATTGCAGGCAGCATCGCTTCACATACACTGCAGTCGCCACTGCAGCCTCCGTGTCTTCATGTCAGTCTTCATGTTCACACTGTGCTGGAGATTTGGAGAAGATCATGGAGGGAGGAGGTGGATGGAGCCAACACTCTCACACTAGGCACGGAGGAGGAAGAAGGCTCTGAATGCGGCGCCTCACTCTCCTCCCCCTCAGCAGCGGCTGGGACGTGACTTACCTGACGTCACTAGCAACCAGCACAGTGTGCATTAGAGAGGTCAGGCCAGCGGTGTAGCTCCACCCACCTCCGAGTCCTCCATCCATCTTCTCCATGCTCCAGCGCGGCATGAAGAGAACAGGGTGCCGCTGCTGATGTGAGAGAGACTCAGGACGGGAGTCATTAATATTTTCGGGAGGGGCAATTGCCCCGTTGCCCCCCCTGGATCCGCCCCCTCCATGAGATCCCTATGCATTGATCCCCTCAAAGACACCAGCATTTCCTTCATTGTAGTATCAATTAGGGGTTGTCCGGTGGTAGGGAACTCATGAATTTGTTCATAGAATTCAGTTGTGCTATTCTGGGATCTGTAGTCCTCCTTTCCCCAGAGGGAAAGCGGTAAATTGAATAACTTTGCACCAAATTCACCATATGGGCCATTTATGTTTTCTTACATGGTGATTCTATACCACTTTAAATGTCCCTTGTCACAGGAGAATACATTCAGTTAAACTAATCTTTCCTATATATGCCTCTTATCAGTTTAGTTCCCCTTCTTTGCTCTCTCTACAGTTCCTCAACATCCTTTCTGTGAACTGGAGCCTAAAACCAAAAAATTATGTCTGCTACATTTCTTTGGTAAAAAAATAAAAATAGGTGTATATTACAGTCGTGCTCAAAAGTTTTCATACCCTGGCAGAAATTGTGAAATTTTGGCATTAATATGATTGATCATGCCAAAAAACTGTCTTTTAATTAAGGATAGCAATCACATGAAGCCATTTATTATCACATAGTTTTTTTAATCCTTTTTAAATCATAACGATAACAGAAATCACCAAATGGACCTGAGAAAAAGTTTACATGCCCTGGAATGTTTGGCCTTGGTACAGACACAGAAGGTGGCTGGCACAAACAGGTTAAAATAGCAATTCAAGGCTCATTTCTAAGATTTGTGGCTTTTTAAATCACAATTAGTTTCTGTGTATAGGCAATGAGTTTGATAGCTCTCACATGGATGCACTGAGCAGGCTAGACACTGAGCCATGCGTAACAAGGTAATGAATAGTGATGGACGAACTTCCGACGGGACGTTTCGCGAACGCGAAACGCGAACGGACACAAACGTTCGCGAAAACGACCGTTCGCCGCGGGCTCCATTGACTTCAATGGGAGGCGAATTTCGCAAACCTTTAGGTCGAATTTGCGGCCACGGGGTAATTATTAGGGGGTAGCACGTAGTCCCACCACCTGGACAATAGCATAATACATGTATGAGGTGAATTTGGGATCGATAACTACAAGCATTTTTTTTTTATTTGGGAAATTGTTCTGACAATTCAGGACTATGGAGCTAATGAAGGCAATGGAGGAGAGGGAAGGTCAGGGACCAGGGTAGGCAAACAAGAGGGTGCAGGAGATACAGAGCACTGACAGCAGCACCGTAATACAGAGCACTGACATCAGCACCGTGACATACAGCGCTGACAGCAGCTCCGTGACATACAGCGCTGACAGCAGCTCCGTGACATACAGCGCTGACAGCAGCTCCGTGACATACAGCGCTGACAGCAGCTCCGTGACATACAGCGCTGACAGCAGCTCCGTGACATACAGCGCTGACAGCAGCACCGTGACATACAGCGCTGACAGCAGCTCCGTGACATACAGCGCTGACAGCAGCTCCGTGACATACAGCGCTGACAGCAGCTCCGTGACATACAGCACTGACAGCAGCTCCGTGACATACAGCGCTGACAGCAGCTCCGTGACATACAGCGCTGACAGCAGCACCGTGACATACAGCGCTGACAGCAGCTCCGTGACATACAGCGCTGACAGCAGCTCCGTGACATACAGCGCTGACAGCAGCTCCGTGACATACAGCGCTGACAGCAGCTCCGTGACATACAGCGCTGACAGCAGCTCCGTGACATACAGCGCTGACAGCAGCTCCGTGACATACAGCGCTGACAGCAGCTCCGTGACATACAGCGCTGACAGCAGCTCCGTGACATACAGCGCTGACAGCAGCTCCGTGACATACAGCGCTGACAGCAGCTCCGTGACATACAGCGCTGACAGCAGCACCGTAAGCAGCCCCAGGAGGAAGTCAGCACAGCACAGGGATGGTGTGATCCCCTCATAATAAGAACCCCCAGGAGGAAGTCAGCACAGCACAGGGATGGTGGGAGCCCCTCATAATAAGAACACCCAGGAGGAAGTCAGCACAGCACAGGGATGGTGGGAACCCCTCATAATAAGCAGCCCCAGTAGAAATATGACACCGCTCAACCTCTTCAAAGAGGAGGGTAGGGGCATATAGTACGGTGTGCTTTTTTGGGTCAGGGAAGTGAGCCAAATGAATTAAGAAGGTCTGTGTGCTTGATTCCAAAAATTGTTTATAGACATATACATGGTCTACTGATCACATGTGTTGAATTCCTCCGAGATCCATGCCTCATTCATTTTTAGAAATGTGAGGTAGTTAACACTGTGGTGAGCTAGGCGAGTACGCTTATCGGTCACAATCCCCCCTGCTGCGCTGAACGTCCTTTCGGACAGGACACTGGATGAGGGGCAAGCCAACAGTTCGATTGCAAATTGGGCAAGCTCTGGCCAGAGGTCAAGCCTGCCCACCCAGTAGTCTAGGGGTTCATCACTCCTCAGAGCGTCCACATCGGCCGTTAACCCAATGTAGTCGGACACCTGACGGTCTAGGCGTTCCCTGATGCTGGATCCGGATGACACCTGTCGATGGGTCGGCTGAAAGAATGACCTCATATCCGAAGTCACCAACACATCTTCAAACCGGCCTCTTCTTGCAGGCGCTGTTGGATTGGTACCCGCAAATCCTTCTCTGGGAGTGGGAATTGCTCCTCTGCCAGCGCACGCAAAAGCAGAATGCAGCATTTCTCGAAGCAAGGCCTGGAAGTGCTGCATTCTGACAGCCCTCTGCGACGGCGGTAACATTTCCGCCATTTTGTGTTTGTACCGGGGGTCTAAGTACGTTGCCACCCAGTACTGGTCCTTGACCCTCATGCTTTTTATACGGGGGTCCCTATTAAAACACTGGAGCATGAAGGCCCCCATTTGCACTAAAGTGGAAGCGGTGTGGTGGCCTGGCTCCTGCTCATCATCCAGGATAATGTCGTCCTCTTCATTCTCCTCTCCCCATCCTCGCACAACAGGGATCCCAGAAAGGTTTAAAGCATGCTCTTCTTGCTCCTGCTCATCCGCCCCGGCACCATCCTCCTCTGACTCCTCATCAGACTCCTGTTGTTGACTTGTCTCAGATAGAGTAGCCCCCCCTGGGAATTCATCCAGCATTGCGACTTCCTCATCTTCCCGCTCCTGCTCCTCCACAGCCTGATCAATGACACGACGCAATGCACGCTCCAGAAAGAAGGCATAAGGTACCATGTCACTGATGGCGCCATGGCTGCGACTGACCAGTTTGGTGATCTCCTCAAATGGCCGCAGAAGTCTGCATGTGTCGCGCATGAGCAGCCACTGGCGCGGTGAAAAAAAACCCAGCTCCCCAGAACCGTTTCTTTCGCAGAGTTCATACAGGTAGACGTTAACTGCACGTTTCTGCTGGAGCAGCCTATCAAGCATATAGAAGGTTGAGTTCCATCGCGTCGGGCAATCGCAAATAAGACGTCTGACCGGCAGATGGTGTCGCCGCTGAATGTCAGCAAGGCGAGCCATGGCCGTGTAAGATCTTCTGAAATGGGCCGAGATTTTCCTTGCCTGCCGCAAGATGTCCTGGACCCCAGGGTATTTGACAAGGAATCGCTGCACGACCAAGTTTAAGACGTGTGCCATGCACGGCACGTGCGTGATTTTGCCCTGTTTCAATGCGCTAAGCAGATTGGCACCGTTGTCACACACCACTTTACCAACTGTCAAATTGAGCGGTGTTAGCCACTCATCTGCCTGTGAACGCAAAGCTGAAAGGAGTGCCGGGCCAGTGTGGCTCTTTGCTTCCAGGCACAACAGACGCAGCACGGCATGGCAACGTCTCACCTGGCATGTGGAATAGGTTCTGGGGAGCTTGGGCGGTGCAGTGGAAGAGACGCTAGCAGCGGAAAAGGAGGAGGCAGCTGAGGAGGAGAGGGAGGAGGATGGAGTAGGAGGAGGAGAAGAAGAGTCAGGCCTGCATGCAATCCGTGGCGGTAAAACCAAATCTACACGGGTGCCACGGGTTACATGCTTGACGGCCGTCAGAAGGTTCACCCAGTGGGCAGTAAAACTGATATACCTTCCCTGCCCGTGTTTGCTAGACCACGTGTCTGTGGTCAGATGTATCTTGGCACCGACACTGTGTGCCAGAGATACATTCACTTGCCGCTGAACATGGCCATATAGCTCTGGGATGCCCTTCTCTGAGAAATACTTCCTTCCTGGGACCTTCCATTGTGGTGTTCCAATGGCCACAAATTTGCGAAAGGCCTCCGAGTCCACCAGTTTATATGGCAGTAGTTGGCGGGCTATGAGTTCTGACAAGCCAGCCGCCAACCGTTGGGCAAGAGGGTTATCCGGCGTCATCATTTTTTTACGCTCAAACATTAGGCCCACGGAAGCCTGCCTTTTTGCAGAAAAATGTGAGCTTGGCGTGATGGAAGGTGGAGTGGAGGACAATTGTGAGGAGAGAGGAGAAGGAGAAGTAGAAGACGAGGCTGGACGGTGAGAGCCTGCAGTGTGGCTTTGTGTGTTCCGTTGCTCCCACTGGGCTCGGTGATGGCTGCTCATGTGCCTTCTTAAGGCGGTCGTCCCTAGGTGAGTATTGGGCTTACCGCGACTAACGCGTTGACTGCAAAGATTGCAGATGGCAACGCTATTGTCAGCAGCGGACACGTTAAAAAAAGCCCACACTGCGGAGCCATGTGCCGGTGTCCTGGGAGCGCCAGATGTGACCGTACATGGTCGATGACTCGCTCCTGATACATTTGCAGTCTGCTTTGTCCCTGCTGTGCAATGTAAGTCATTGCTGCTTCTCCTCCCTATCTGCTGGTCCATATCTCCCTCTGAACTCCCCTCCTCTTCCTCTCTTGTGGGCACCCACGTGACATCACTAGACACGTCATCATCAACGTCACCTTCCCCACCGCTATAAGTAGAGTAGGCAGCAACACCGGGGACCAACCTCCTCCTTGGGCTGATCTGGGTACTGGCGTCAGACTGCTGAGTAGCGCTTGTTGCTACCTCCTCTTCCTGATCCAATACCAAGAGTGGCTGCGCATCAGAAATGTCCTCTTGATATGGATCGGAAAATAATTCCAGTGACTCAAGCGGAAGGTATGTGGTGGTGGTGGTGGTGGTCGTGTTGTTGGTGGTAGTGTCTTTGGGGGTGCACATAGCAGAGAGTGAAGAAGAGGGTGCAGATCGAGAGGATGAGGAGGGTGCAGAAGAGTAAGGCTGAGCGAGCCACTCAACCAAGTCTGGTGCATCCTTTAAAGTAATTGAACGCACCTTCTGCAACTTCCCACTTTGGCTCAAGCCTGTTGCTCCTGCCCTACCCCTACCACCCCTGCGGAAGGGCCTGCCTCTTCCTCTGCATGTCATTTTTTAAATGACCCTGTGACAAAACTCTTAGTCCCTATACCGCTGAAGGACTGCTGCAGTATAGGTGAGCGGTCAGCAGTGGTGCACGTCAACCCTATCTATTGTGGACCTATAGCGGTCCTTACAGAACAGCAGACTGTACCGCACTCAAGCCTATGTACCGTAGCACCCTATACCAAGTTACCAGTCCTTATAAGAACTTTTGTGGACCAAGCAGGTTGTGTATTAGTGTTTAGCAGACTGTACGTCAGTCCCTATACCGCTGAAGGACTGCTGCAGTATAGGGCAGCGGTCAGCAGTGGTGCACGTCAACCCTATCTATTGTGGACCGATAGCGGTCCTTACAGAACAGCAGACTGTACCGCACTCAAGCCTATGTACCGTAGCACCCTATACCAAGTTACCAGTCCTTATAAGAACTTTTGTGGACCAAGCAGGTTGTGTGTTAGTGTTTAGCAGACTGTGCGTCAGTCCCTATACCGCTGAAGGACTGCTGCAGTATAGGGCAGCGGTCAGCAGTAGTGCACGGCAACCCTATGTATTGTGGACCGATAGCGGTCCTTACAGAACAGCAGACTGTAACGCACTCAGGCCTATGTACCGTAGCACCCTATACCAAGTTACCAGTCCTTATAAGAACTTTTGTGGACCAAGCAGGTTGTGTGTTAGTGATTAGCAGACTGTACGTCAGTCCCTATACCAATGAAGGACTGCTGCAGTATAGGGCAGCGGTCAGCAGTAGTGCACGGCAACCCTATGTATTGTGGACCGATAGCGGTCCTTACAGAACAGCAGACTGTAACGCACTCAGGCCTATGTACCGTAGCACCCTATACCAAGTTACCAGTCCTTATAAGAACTTTTGTGGACCAAGCAGGTTGTGTGTTAGTGATTAGCAGACTGTACGTCAGTCCCTATACCAATGAAGGACTGCTGCAGTATAGGGCAGCGGTCAGCAGTAGTGCACGGCAACCCTATGTATTGTGGACCGATAGCGGTCCTTACAGAACAGCAGACTGTACTGCACTCAGGCCTATGTACCGTAGCACCCTATACCAAGTTACCAGTCCTTATAAGAACTTTTGTGGACCAAGCAGGTTGTGTGTTAGTGTTTAGCAGACTGTGCGTCAGTCCCTATACCGCTGAAGGACTGCTGCAGTATAGGGCAGCGGTCAGCAGTAGTGCACGGCAACCCTATGTATTGTGGACCGATAGCGGTCCTTACAGAACAGCAGACTGTAACGCACTCAGGCCTATGTACCGTAGCACCCTATACCAAGTTACCAGTCCTTATAAGAACTTTTGTGGACCAAGCAGGTTGTGTGTTAGTGATTAGCAGACTGTACGTCAGTCCCTATACCAATGAAGGACTGCTGCAGTATAGGGCAGCGGTCAGCAGTAGTGCACGGCAACCCTATGTATTGTGGACCGATAGCGGTCCTTACAGAACAGCAGACTGTAACGCACTCAGGCCTATGTACCGTAGCACCCTATACCAAGTTACCAGTCCTTATAAAAACTTTTGTGGACCAAGCAGGTTGTGTGTTAGTGTTTAGCAGACTGTGCGTCAGTCCCTATACCGCTGAAGGACTGCTGCAGTATAGGGCAGCGGTCAGCAGTAGTGCACGGCAACCCTATGTATTGTGGACCGATAGCGGTCCTTACAGAACAGCAGACTGTAACGCACTCAGGCCTATGTACCGTAGCACCCTATACCAAGTTACCAGTCCTTATAAGAACTTTTGTGGACCAAGCAGGTTGTGTGTTAGTGATTAGCAGACTGTACGTCAGTCCCTATACCAATGAAGGACTGCTGCAGTATAGGGCAGCGGTCAGCAGTAGTGCACGGCAACCCTATGTATTGTGGACCGATAGCGGTCCTTACAGAACAGCAGACTGTAACGCACTCAGGCCTATGTACCGTAGCACCCTATACCAAGTTACCAGTCCTTATAAGAACTTTTGTGGAACAAGCAGGTTGTGTGTTAGTGATTAGCAGACTGTACGTCAGTCCCTATACCAATGAAGGACTGCTGCAGTATAGGGCAGCGGTCAGCAGTAGTGCACGGCAACCCTATGTATTGTGGACCGATAGCGGTCCTTACAGAACAGCAGACTGTAACGCACTCAGGCCTATGTACCGTAGCACCCTATACCAAGTTACCAGTCCTTATAAGAACTTTTGTGGACCAAGCAGGTTGTGTGTTAGTGATTAGCAGACTGTACGTCAGTCCCTATACCAATGAAGGACTGCTGCAGTATAGGGCAGCGGTCAGCAGTAGTGCACGGCAACCCTATGTATTGTGGACCGATAGCGGTCCTTACAGAACAGCAGACTGTACTGCACTCAGGCCTATGTACCGTAGCACCCTATACCAAGTTACCAGTCCTTATAAAAACTTTTGTGGACCAAGCAGGTTGTGTGTTAGTGTTTAGCAGACTGTGCGTCAGTCCCTATACCGCTGAAGGACTGCTGCAGTATAGGGCAGCGGTCAGCAGTAGTGCACGGCAACCCTATGTATTGTGGACCGATAGCGGTCCTTACAGAACAGCAGACTGTAACGCACTCAGGCCTATGTACCGTAGCACCCTATACCAAGTTACCAGTCCTTATAAGAACTTTTGTGGACCAAGCAGGTTGTGTGTTAGTGATTAGCAGACTGTACGTCAGTCCCTATACCAATGAAGGACTGCTGCAGTATAGGGCAGCGGTCAGCAGTAGTGCACGGCAACCCTATGTATTGTGGACCGATAGCGGTCCTTACAGAACAGCAGACTGTACCGCACCCAAGCCTATGTACCGTAGCACCCTAGACAGACCAAGTTACCAGTCCTGATAAAGAGCTTTGTGGAACAAGTGAGTTGTGAATGATTAGCAGACTGCAGCAGAAGGGCAGCAGTCAAGTATAATATTCTTTCTATATTTGGAAGAAAGAATATTATACGTGTACAAGCCTATTACCGTACCACTGATACCAGTCCTGAAAAGAACCTTTGTGGAACTAATAGTAACAGCAAGTCTTTAAAATTATCCTCACTGCCTGACACACTGCTTCCTGCCTGTCCCTATACAAATTGGCAAAAAAGAGTAGGCTGGAACGATTAGCTGGAACAGCTCTTTTGTGGACCTGATAGTAACAGCTAATGATGATGATGATGATGATGATGAAGAAAGACTAATCTGGCTGAGCTGTCCCTAAAATAGCAGCATACAGCGCTCTGTCCCTTTATCTAAACTGACAAAAGAAACTCAGGCTGCTGACCTAACACCTATACCAGTCCTGAAAAGAACTTTTGTGTACCAAATAGCTAGCGTTTTCTCTGTCCCTACTCCACACAGGATCCTTTCCCTACAGTGACAGAAGAAAGAATGTAAAATGGCCACCGGATCGGGTGTATTTATAGGTTAGGGGGAATGTCCAAGTGTCCATGAGCTGTCATGTCTCAATTGGTTGTCCTGTAACACATGATAAACGTGTCACGAAAGGTTAAAGTTCTTGTATACATTAAACACGTAAGTCCGCCGGGGCGAACGACGGAAAAAGGCGTTCGAACCCGCGGACGGCGAAAGTCGGAAATTCGCCGCGAAACGACCGCCGGGCGAACCGTTCGGCCATCACTAGTAATGAAACTTTACAAAGATGGAAAAGGATATAAAAAGATATCCAAAGCCTTGATATGCCAGTCAGTACTGTTTAATCACTTATTAAGAAGTGGAAAATTTGGGGCTCTTTTGATACCAAGCCAAGGTCAGGTAGTCCAAGAAAGCCCACAACTAGCAGAAGAATTGCTCAGGATACAAAGAAAAATCCACAGGTAACTGCAAGAGAAATACAGACTGCTCTCCAAAAAGATAGTGTGGTTGTTTTTATGGAGCACAATTTAAATCACTAACCACTAATTGTGATTTAAAAAGTCACAAATGTGGGAAATTAACCTTTAATTGCCATTTTAACCTGTATGTGCCACCTTCTGTGTCTGTACCAAGGCCAAACATTTAAAAAGGTTCCAAAAAAATATGTGACAATAAATGGCTTCATGGGATTTCTATCCTTAAATAAAAGACAGTTTTGTTGGTATGATCAGATATATTTTCAATATTAATGCCAACATTTCACAATTTCTGACAGGGTATGCAAACTTTTGAGCACAACTGTATTTAGTCTGTGTGTGTGTATGTTATTTAGTCTGTATAGAGTCTACAAACCATGGTATATATATATATATATATATATATATATATATATATATATATATTTGAAAATTGAGCACACACAAAATGTCCAGAGCTACTTGTGGAAATAAGTTGGTCTATATTAAAATCCAAAACAGTCCAAAGTGAAGGCAAGATTTAGGGAAAATTATCTTGCAGCTCCTGGCTACATCTGGGACTGATCCAATCCGTAGTCATCAAAAGAAGCAGAGAGAAGCTTGAGAAAGGGGACAGGGATCCTAAAACATGTCACTGCATGTTTCTCTCCACTGACGGTTTGCTGCTGTTGCCTGGATAAAGGTTGCATGTTGGGTGGCCATAGACTTATCCATCTCCAACAGTTGCGGTGGGTGCAGCTCTTTAGCATGGAGGCTTAGCGAATTGCCCATACACCATCACTTCATGCTGCACACTATTGTTTTTATGGAATAAAACCTGATGTACACACTGCCTATTTCAGTTATTGAGACTGTAAAATGCAAGGACAGTACAAATATCGATAACATTTTAAAATATACAATCCAAGGTATTTAGTAAGAGGCATGGTGACATTTTTGATCTTGTAATTTTTTGCCGGAATACTTTGGAAAATCATTTAAGGAAATAAAATGTGTTTTTTTCACATTGTAATTTTAACAAGTTATTTATCACACAAAGTGTTGGCATACTTACAATTACACCCCAAAATACATTCTGCTACTCTTCCCAAATATGGAGATACCACATGTGTGAGACTTTTTCACAGCCTAGATGCATAGAGGGGCCCAAAATCCAAGGAGTACCTCCTTGCTTATCAGAACCATTAATTATGCATCTCATTTCCTGACTACCTATTGCATTTTTGGAGGCCCTGGAGCACCAGGACAGTAAATACACCTACACAATTACCACATTTTGGAAAGCAAACTCTCAACGTTTAAGTGGTGAGTCTTTTGAAAATCTAAAATTTTTGCCACACTTTTTTGGAAAATGTGGAAAGAAAATAAAAATTTTTTTCATTGTACACAAAGTTGACAATTAAAAGGATATTTACAAACAAAATTATTTTAAGAGGGACGTCTTTTGAAGACTTAATTTTTTGGCCAAAATTTTGGAAAATGTAGAATAAAAAGGATTATTTTTCCACAAAGTTATTTGTTTTATATGATATTTTTCACACACAACATGGACATACTTAAAATTGCACCCCAAAACACATTCTGCTACTCCTCCAGAGTATGGGTTTACTAAATGTGAGGCCTTTTCCTGATTTATTCCTGATTCCTTATTTCCTGATTATGTACCAGACATTGCATCTTCTGTATCACAAAAATAAACCATTTGTATCAAAAACAGTGTACTGTAATGGTCGCCTCTGTATGAGTAGTCAGGGAATATAGCTTAGTGTATTGCCACTTATAGAAGCCCCTGTTCCTCAAAACTAAACAAGCCTAGCCTACTGGTACATGGCTGCCCTCAGGAATGCCATGTTCACTAGCTAGGAAGTAAAGAAGAGTGAACAGTTCCTATTGTTCCAGTAATGCAGTTATCCACAGGGGATGGCTTGGACTGGTGTATCTTAAGAATATAGTCAGTGGGACAAGCACACAGGTTAGTTCAGGCAGCAGACAAAAGTATGGTCAATAGACAGTAAAAGTACTGGTCCAGACAGCAGGCCAAAACATGGTCAGTAAACAGGCCACTGGTCAGTACATGCCGCAGGAAGAGGCAACACTCCATTGGTCTTTGTTTATCAGGCACATTGTTGCTGGCTGCACTGACTCAGCTTACATTGTACCTGTGTGGTTAGCGAACAGGAACATTTTTGTGGGCTGCACTAGTCTGGTGACACTGTGACAAGTGTGATGATGATCAAGGACCCTGCGACTGGCTGGTCACACTGTCTGTGCTTGGGGCTTTGCACCAGCACAGATGTAAGATTGGGAGCAGCAGCTGTGCCCTTGTAGCCACTGTGTCCCAATAGACATGAATGAGACTGCCTGGTGGTGGTGGATTGGTGTAGTGGTGATCAGGAACACTGTGACTGGCTGCACGGGTGTGGTATATTTTTAAGGGCTTGTTTACACTTGTGGTTTAGGGGCAGTAAAACCTTGCAGTTGATCTGAATTTTTACTGCCTCAACCACTCCCCCTTTAGCTGGGAAGTTAGTGACCGGGGTTTACACATGCCACGATAGGAATTAAACCCCCTGTTGCAATTGATGGGCACTACCTCCTGCCAAGCATGACCGATCCAAGTGAAAACTGAAATGACCCCTGTAACTGCCACATGGTTGTGGCATGGTCATCCAGTATTTAGGCATTTAAAATAGGCAGAGAGGAGGCAGTATACCTCCTCACCACCTGTTAAATGCTCTTTGAAGAGTGAGTAAAATGCAGGTTACTCTTTAGTGAACACTGCAAGTGTAAATGAGCTCTGAAAACAAAAAGTGTATTACTTAAATCACTGTCACCAGAGCAGTGCAATGTCTTTATGATGGCATTGTACTTCTCTGGCCTATGATCAGAGACACTGTATGTTGCAATAGCTTACAGTGTCTCTGATCACTAACCAGAGCAGTACAATGTCACCATAGTCACACTGCACTGTTCTAGTGACAATGATTAGTAACAGTGATTTTTTTTTTTTTTTGTGGATTGTGATTTTATTTTTACTTCTTCAGTGTATAGTACAGTGACTAGTACTGTATTACACACTCACCTAGCCAATTGCTGTGAGAGGAGAGACTTCAAAGGCTGCAGCATAATCGCTGTGATGGGTCACAGGAATCACATGGTATAGGGCCAATGAAAATGGCACTGTACTCCGATCTGTAATCTGCTATGTCCGGACACAGCGATCACAGATCACGCAGCTGAGTGGCCTTTGTTTCACACAAGCAGTGAGGATGGGAGGACAACCAGTATGTCCTTCCAAATAAAGGAAGCTCCTGCCCAGCCGAATATACAGTACATAGTGGTCGGGCTGGAATGGGTTTAATATGGGAGCTACATTGGCCTTGTGCCAACCCAGCTCTTAAAATGATAGACAATGGCTTTGAAATAGCAGAGCTTAACTCCTTGAGAACATGTGGGTTTAAGCCATGCAGTCCAGGTGCTTTACTCACCTTTATTATGTCTATTTATGGACTATATCAATTTTGAGCAATTGTGATTCATTCGAGGCTATGGCAATACTAACCCCATAATGGACTTTAGCTCCAGTGTTTCTCTTTGATAAACAGAGATGAAGAAGGTATTTAATTTCCCTTCACTTTGTACCCAGTCAACACATCTGAGGTATCTTGTAACGAATCTACATGCTACGACCTTATCTTTTTACCATCAATATACTGTATTTAAAGAATTTCTCTCTTTCGAAACCTGTCCTTCATATTTACATTTTTGCAACTTGATTTTTTATACATATATTCTTTAGAATGTTCACATGATGAATATGCTTCTTCATTTTCTTAATATATTCAAATGTTTTTCCTATTCTTAATGCCTTTTTTCACATAAACAACAAATAACTTTTTCTAACATATTGCCTTGGAGAATATATTGGCATTCAGTTCATCTGAAACATTGTGATTTCTGTTCTGTGTTCTTTGATGACAATATTCCCTCCCGGCCCATGTCTTGGAGAGCAGCCCTCAGCATTGGACTTTTTATTTTATTTAATATAACATGTTTTTATCTTTCCAGTATGTGCTTGATGTTTGCAACTTAAATGGAATCATGTTATGGTTACTGCTACTCAGATTTACTTTTATATGAACATTGATAATAAGCTCCACATTGTTTGAGAATAACAGGTCCAACAGAGCATCATTTCTAGTGGGAGCATCCATAAACTGTTCCATAAAATTGTGGTGTAATAAGTTTCCACCCTTTTATTGTTCCATCAGTGCCAAAACACCAGTAAGTTTTGGGGTAGTTAAAATCACCCATCATAACCACTGTCCCAGCTCTTGCAGCCCTTTCTGTCTGTCTAAGGAGCTGAGCCTCTCCCTCCTCATTAACACTGGACATCCCTTTAAAAACTCCAATAACTAACTTTGCAATATGTACACACATACAGTATGTAATTTCACCCACAATGCCTCAGTACCATTTACACTCTTCATAAAAAGATCTGCTTTCACACTCACTTTTAGAGAACCTCTCACATAGAGACAACCACTGTCACCTTTTAATTGTACCCTGTTTCTCCAAAAAAAGAGCATAGCCAGTAATTTTAACAGGAATACTCATGTGAAGAACAAAGCCAAGATTCAGCAATACCAATTAAATCATGGTGCTTTTCATGCACCAAAGCTTCCAAATTTCCTATATTGCTTTGTAGAATTCTGGTATTGGTGGATAAACACCTTAATCCTTGTTGTACTTGTATTTAACATATCTTTATTTGTAGTGCACAGAGTCCAGTATTTACCAGTGGTTTTTGCAACATGGGTATCGCTTTATCACCTTTCAAATCCCTCTCTCCCCCATTTCTGTCTGACCCCTTATCTGCCTCTTTGTATTCTAACTCTTCTTCCCTCTCAATCTCAAGCCTGGTACACACTATTCGTTTCTTGCATTCAGAACACTCCGATCAGCGATCTCTGCCATTGGCAGGGAGTGATGATCGGGAGTCAGTCGGCTGTTGGTTTTCCAGTGTGCTCATCCGACATACACACGGGCCGAATGTCGGGCATTCTTTTTTTGAACTGGCAAATGTCTCCTGACATTCACCCCTTATGCACCCAGCATCAGTTTAAATACTCGTTCAACCTTCCTATAAACCTTTCACCTAGCAGAGAAAACCCCTTCCATATATCTGCAAACCACCTTTAGCATATGGATTGTACCCCAACAAAGTCAGTTCTTTAAGCTCCACAATCTTTTCTGTGTTGTGCATAGCACAGGAAATATTTCAGAAAATATAACCCTGCCACTAGGAAGACAGCAAACAAGTTGGATGAGGCAATCTGGGCAAAAATCCTATAAGTCCTCCTGAATATATAATACCCTATTGCCACCATAAGCCAAGGCCTTACTGCATTATTCTCACCACCCCTACTAAATGGGCTGTACCCCCATCTATTAGGGGTAGTAGTGACATCTAGGGCTGCTACCTCTGGGTTTGTCACCTGCACATCATAACCCAACCTGGCAAATTATTTGGGCGTTCAAACACAAAACCAACCTTCTTTTTATGTGAGCTCATGCCACTACCTTTAATTACAGTATCCAATCTGCCTACCTGATCATCCAGACTTACCCCTCCACCCTCCACATCAGGAGTCTCAAACTCAAATTACCTGAGGGCCATGAGTTTTCATATACCATGAGGGCCGCATGCAAACTTTAAAACTTCAAAAACAACACTGGTGTCAGGGGACGCATTATTACCCCAGCACTGGTGTCAGTTTTAACCCTCAGCACTGGCGTCAGCCTACACATTATTAACCCCCAGTGCTGGTGTCAGCAGACACACTATTAACCCCCAGCATTGGTGTCAGTGGATGCACAATTAACCCCCAGCATTGGTGTCAGTGGACACACTATTAACCCCAACATTGGTGTCAGCAGAGGCATTATTAACCCCAGCATTGATGTCAGAGAACGCACTATTAACCCCAACAATGGTGTCAGCGGACGCACTATTATCCCCAGCACTGGTGTCAGCAGACACACTAATAACCCCCAGCGCTGGTGTTAGTGGACACACTATTATCCCCCAGCATTGGTGTCAGCAGATGCACTGTTAACCCCCAGCATTGGTGTCAGCGGATGCACTATTAACCCCAACATTGGTGTCAGCAGAGGCATTATTAACCCCAGCATTGATGTCAGAGAACGCACTATTAACCCCAACAATGGTGTCAGCAGACGCACTATTATCCCCAGCACTGGTGTCAGCAGACACACTAACAACCCCCAGCGCTGGTGTTAGTGGATGCACTATTAACCCCCAGTATTGGTGTCAGTGGACACACTATTATCCCCCAGTATTGGTGTCAGCAGATGCACTGTTAACCCCCAGCATTGGTGTCAGCGGATGCACTATTAACCCTCAGCATTGGCGTCAGCGAACGCACTATTAACCCCCAGCACTGGTGTCAGCGGATGCAATATTAACCCCCAGCACTGGTGTCAGCGGATGCAATATTAACCCCAGCATTGGTGTTAGCGGATGCACTATTAACCCCTAGCATTGGTGTCAGCGGATGCACTATTAACCCCCAGCATTGGTGTCAGTGGACGCACTATTAACCCCAGCACTGGTGTCAAGGGGTGCACTATTAACCCCAAGCATTGGTGTCAGCAGACGCACTATCAACCCCCAGCATTGGTGTCCGTGGACGCACTATTAACCCCCAGCATTGGTGTCCGCGGACACACTATTAACTCCCAGCATTGATGTCTGCGGATGCACTATTAACCCCAGCACTTCCCCTACACTCCACAAATAACTCCCTCCCTCACACTTCATAAATACCCCCCAACACTTCACAAATACCCCCTGTTCACAAATGTCAACCCCAGTCACCCCACTAAGGACTTTGCTCAGCCTCAGTGTGATGGCTCACTTACCTCTCCTCCTGATAGTCAGCTGGTGGCCTGATCTTCTGCCTCCCGAGTCCCCTCCTCCGGTCAGGTCCTAGGGGCAGGGCACCCGAGAATGCCATGATCTTCCACCCTGAGGTGGCAGCGGGACCTTGGATCCGGGCACAGCCTCCGAGGGAGCACAGCTCTGAACGATCATCAGAGCCTAGGTGGGCGGGGCGATGGGCAGATCCTCTCTCCGCTCTGTTCTCTCTGCTCCTCTGTGCTGTGTCTGTTTCCTTTGCTGTGCACGCTGGGCTGCAGCAGCATGCAGGAGAGAGGACACAGAAGACAGAGAGAGAAAACTCCCAGTGGCTGCGCGGTGCACCCCACACCCCGTCCAGGACCAAGCAGGTACTTTGAGACCCCTGCTCCACAACAACTGCTTGCTCAGTGAGCAGAAGACTCCTTTCAATGTTGTCAAGTCTCTTCAGTTTTGCAAGTCCCCAATGTGAGCTTATTATTCAATGTATAATCAAAAGCTAAAATGCCTCTCTTTTGCTTCTGATTATCTTTTGCTCCTGATATGGCAGCAGATAGCTGCCATAACCCTGGTATTTTCTGAAACGACGGGCGGTTCTCTTTAAGATAAAAGTGGTTTCCGTGGCGGATTCGCCTCAAGATCACCCCCTTGCGTTGTGGTCATCTGCGCTGCTTACCCGAGCTGCCAGTAGTGGCGGAGATGATCCGATTCTTTCTACTCAGAGGCTGTGAGTGGAGTGAGGGAATGATGGCCCCCACATGACACAATGACGTTGGGTAATGGAAGTAAAGTCAAACGCCACTTCCACCCAATGGCCTTAAAGGGGAAAAATGTTTTTATTGAATTTAAGTGTAAATGTGAGATCTGAGGTCTTTTTGACCCCAGATATCACATTAAAGAGCTCCTGTCATACTTTTTTGTTTACTGTTTACATTCCATATAATAGGAATAAAAATGATCCAAATTTTATTTTTATTTTTTTAAAGGAACAGTGTAAAAAAAAAAGTAAAATAAATAGGAAAAAAAAATTAAAGCACCTCATCATGACATGCTTGCACGAGGAATCGAACGCATACGTAAATCATGCCTGTATATGTAAACGGTATTCAAACCTCACTCTGTGATCATTAGAGTGAGAGCAATAGTTCTAGTAAAAGACCTTCTCTGTAACTCAAAACTGTAGAAATTTTTAAATGTCGCCTATGGAAATTTATGAGGGTCAAAATTTGTCGCCATTCCACGCAATTTTGAAGCATGACATGTTGGATATCAATTTACTCAGCATAACATTATCTTTCACAATCTAAAACAATTGGGATAACTTTACTGTTTTCTTATTTTTTTATTCAAAAAAAGTGTCTTTTTAAAAAAAAAATAATAATTGTGTTTGTAAGTCCTCTGCGCAACTGTGGTGTGACATAAAGTATTGCAACGACCACCATTTTTATTTTCTAGGGTGTCCGAAAATAAATGTATATAATATTTGGGGGTTCTAAGTAATTTTCTAGCAAAAAAAATGATTTTAACTTCTAAAAAATAAGTTTGAAAAATAGGCCAGGTCCTTAAGTGGTAAAAAATATTAAATCATTCAGAAATCATTGGCATGGATCATTGTTTTAGCACATGACATTACATGTCTGAATTT
Source organism: Lithobates pipiens (assembly GCF_037356315.1). Lineage (NCBI taxonomy): Eukaryota > Metazoa > Chordata > Amphibia > Anura > Ranidae > Lithobates > Lithobates pipiens. The sequence goes on along the minus strand of NW_027507718.1, from coordinate 209,190,764 downwards.
GTTCTTGAGATATACATATTTATCAAGATTTTATTTTATATGGCAAGCTACAAGACTAGGTTCACTGGACATGATTCCAATAATCATGTTACTTGTTGCAGAATGAACTGCTTTATGTGACACAATTGAGGATTATGGTCTATCATTATACAATTCCATAATATTAAAACAATGAGCGAATCTCTGTTTTCTGCCAACAAGTTGCAAACCAATAACAGTCAATCACTTTATGTACACTGACCTACTGCAGACAGTTTTGCAATTGATTACAACAATTTTCAGAGGCAAGGTTAGTCCTAAAGGGAACGACTTATTTATTGTCCAACGTTTGGGAGCTCCACCACACAATCATTGATTTTTGTCATACTAACAAATGTCAGTAGCTTAGTAGCTAGTAAGTGATGTCTCAGGGAAAACTCGTGGCCAGATTCCCCAGACATCTGAGCAGTCTTTAGTTTCAAGTGAATGCTAATAAAAAGAGTGATGGATTTACACAGGCTTCTTGAAAGATAGATGCATACAACCTCAAAAAATGAGAGCTTTTATTATTTTCTTTCTCTCTCTTCCCAAAGCCCAGGAGCAGTGCTTTATTTTGGGATTTCTGTCATTCTAGGTATTTTGGAAATATTTGCTGTGTCTCAGGGGATTGTGGGAATAAGAGGAGTTTTCAGCAACTCATTTCTAGCCATGTCTAAAAAGGGAAAACTACATGCAACTGTAAGTAACAATATACTCTATGTAAATATTTATTTCATTATATCACACATTTGTCTTTTTAATTACACTGTTGAATAATTTTTAAGCGTTATTTCCAGAAGGTAAATCAACATCAATCTTTTTATCAACATGAAAAGTTTAAATGTGCAAACAATTATGTGGAATATTTGCTAGATTTTGTTCAGCATTTTATTTGTTTTTGTGTTTTATTTTTTATTTTTTTTTATCATCATTTGAATGCATGTTGCATTTTAATTTCCAGGTAAAGACAACTTGCCAGGTACAGTATAGTTTTGATTTATTCGGGTATCGCTTTGGATCCAACTATATCATAAGTGAGATTTTATTGTTGGCCAGTGGAAAGAAGATAAAATTGTGTTTAATTATTTCATTACTTTAAATTATTATTTAAATAGAAATTACTTTAGTGTGTATCCCTTCCCACCTGACTAAGCAATCTTCATAGTTCTGGGGTAGCACACACTTTTTTGAGCTTTGTGTCTAATTAATTAGCTGCGGTTACTGTAAATGAATCCATGGCCCAAGGATTGGCCACATTGACCAGTTACTTCCACAAGAGTTGTTGTCTTTCTTCTGTTTTGTTAGATGAAATGCTACAGCAATTCTATTTAAGCCAGCCTAGAAGAGTGTTTTTTTCTTTGTTCAGCCAGGGAACAGAATGAAAAAAAAAAATTAACAGATTACTCCATCCCCGCTGGGACATTGTTTTTCAGATAGCAGGTCTTTCCATGGTTACAATACAATGATCAGTGGCTGCAAACATTTTCCTTTGACAGAAGTCAATAAAATGACTGATTTCTGTTTATCAAAATTACCACACACTGATTAAAATTCTGACCCAGCCAAATTTCGATCACTGTATGGCCAACTTTACTCCTACACTTCAAAATGTCCCAAAGTATCCATTACCATTTTGCAGCTGATCACGTGACAAAGTAGGAAGTTAAAATGATCACACTAAACCTATTTCCATTGTCAGACCTTATTTTGGATGGGCTAAACATTTTTGACAAATACCCTCAATTCTACAACAGTGAATGTGCATGTGAGGGGATGAAGAAGTCAAGAAAGGGTATGAAGGATCATAACCTTTAATATCAAAGTTTATACAAGGGTATGATTTATCTTAGGCAATAGGCATGTTACTGATTCAACTGCTGAAAAACCCTTATGAAAGAGCTTCAGTTGTTGTCTTGTACATGGGGTAATATCTTCAATAAACATGGATGCCTGGGAAAGGCTGGGACAAAAAGCTTTCAAAGATGAAAAAGCCTTAAAGCCATTTTAGAGTGACCTATTTTTTTTTTTTTAATTAGCCATAGAACTTAAAAGATAGATCTTCATATAGAGAAATATATATGAAGAAATCCTGATTTCAGTGCACACATTCTACATGATGAGGCTTTTTATGGTAAAACAAAGTGTACAGGTTTTACTTCTTTTTCTTCAACTTTATTGGTTTATGGATTTCAGATGACATACCTCTACACTTTTATCTCTCTTAGGTTCCTCTGTACATACAGCCGAAGCATATTATCCCAACTATTTGATTTCAGTCTCAACTTTTATGAAAAGAGGCAGTCATTTGTTTGCCATACCTTTTGTAATATTGAGAATAGTTTAAAAAAGTCAGTATCAGAAGTATAAACTGTGCTATCCTTCAACTTATTCAGTAAGGCAGTACAAAGAACAGCAGGAATATGTACAGTGCTGTAACTGTAATACTGTAAAGAAAGCAATAAACATTTTGTTTACTGTAGTCAAATTAGAGATGATCACTTGGTCAGTACCAAAAACAAGTGAAACTTTCCATAAATGTATTTTTACTAAAAACTCTAATGCCCCGTACACACAGTCGCACTTTCCGATGGAAAATGTGTGATCGGATCGTGTTGTCGGAAAATCCAATTGTGTGTGGGCTCCATTGGACTTTTTCCGTCTGAATTTTCGACACACAAAGTTTGAGAGCTGGATCTAAAATTTTCAGACAACAAAATCCAATTGTTTAAATTCCAATCGTGTGTAGACAATTCCGACGGGCAAAGTGACACGCATGCTTAGAATAAATTACGAGATGAAAGCTATTGGCTACTGGCCCGTTTATAGTCCCGTTGTACGTGTTCTACGTCACAGCATTCAGAACGATCAGATTTTCTGACAACTTTATGTAACCGTGTGTATGCTAAACAAGTTTGGGCCAAAATCTGTTGGAAAAAAATCAGACAGATTTTGTCGTCGGAAAGTCAGCCCTGTGTACACTTAAAGTTGAACTCCAGCCTTACATTTAGTTTTGCACAGTTGTACTCGCTCCTCCCCTGTACTGGAACTGCTTACTCCAATTTCACAGTGTGCATTAGAAGCTGTTACATGTCAGATAGATCCCACCTCATTTCCTGGCTGGAGGATGTCCAGTGTTGTCTAGCCTTTTCCTTTGTAGCCTTATAGTCCCTGGCCTGTCCCTTTCATTAAGTGGATTTTAGTGGCTTTCAGGAACAAGTAGCAGGCAGCAGAACACTGTAGACCATAAGGCAAGTTCCTAGTGCAGCAGAGGTGTTTTAATAGTCCACTTGGTGCAAATCTAGTGCCGGGCATGTGCGCCAGCGTGCACACGTATGCACGCATGCACGTTGGTACAAGCACTGCTCTGGCTAACAGGAATTCTCCAGGATATATTTTATTTTTCCTGACAGATACCTTATTATATCGGTCATACTGTTTATGACTCCTCTTATACTAGGGGATCATATCTATCTAATAATCTTACATCTTACCACTATCTGGGTGAAGATTGTGGATTCACTTTGTCAGTTTTCTTTTGGAGAGAAGCAGTTACTCATCAAATTTAAAGGACTATTTCTGTTTATTCATTTGGAGGCTTTTTTTTTTTTTTTTTTTTTACTATACATGTCTATGTGTATACAACAGTTTTTTTTTATGTTTGTTTAAGAATTTAAGTTTTTATATTTATTATAAATGTATTTTCTAATTGGTTATTTATGTATTTATTGCTGACACTTTAAAAATAAATAACTAATATCAATAAGCTCTTTTAAATTGTCACACAAATATATATTTGAAATTAAATCTTTCATTTTTTTTTTTTGGCAATACCATGGTGCGAGCATATTTCTACCAGTCACAAGCTTTTTTAGGGCCCTCCTGTCTTTGTCTGAGGGAGGTGAAGCCACCATCAATCAAGATGTAATATCCTACACCCATTATGTTTAGGTAGTCTGTGGGCATGGAGGAGGAGGAAGAGAGTGGGTTATCATTTATCACTGTGTATATGACCACATGTGTCACTCTATAGTCACATGGGCTGCTCAGATGTGATAGGGCGAAAATCCTCAGGCTAGAAATAACACTGAGCATGTGCACTAGCTAACTAACTGCTCTGTAAAATCCCCAACTGCAGTTGGTACATGGACAGAAGGGGGAGATAGAGAACAGCAGGATCAACCAGGTTTTTTGCAGAATACAGAAAATGAATCCCATTGTGACTTAGAGAGTACGAAAAGCATGTAATACACCATTTATTGATAGTTTTTAATGATGCAGGTTTAATAATGGGAGTCCTGACTGTCACTTTCAACAAGTTGTTAACAAGTTTTAGCAAGAATATGTTTGAATTCAGAATCGAACCTTAGACTAATAAGGGGTCCATTAAAAATGAAAATGTGGCCTTAGCCATAACAAAAAGCATGATAGTGAGTTTTACAAATATGCATAGCACTCTTCTGGCTTTGGTAGTCCAAAATCGATGCAATTAAAAAATAATAGTGTAGTGTAAAAAATATTAATGCCAAACATTTATTGTTGCTGGTATTGTATTTTACTTCAAATACAACACCAAGCATCTGTTTAACCAATTCATTATTGTATTGGGACTTGTAATTTCATATAGCAGTTCATCAGGCACAATCTTCCCAGAACTTAAATAGCATGATATTTTTCATGCCTCAAGTGATTTAGAAGCATACATCATGTCAAAAACCTTGATTGTTTTAGCTGGCATGCAACTTCTGATAGCAATCACAATGTCATGTCCAATTAATAACATACACCATTGCAGCCTTGCATTGTAATCAGAACCTAATTAAAAGGCTCAAATAATGTTTTGTCTTAAACTGCCTTCATTTCACAACATAAGGAAGGCAGTAAACATTGCTGTTCTCCAACAGTGAGCTGTGAATGTGTAAACCTCATGGGTAGGATTAGTAATGGACAGGTGGCTGCAGAATCCATAGAAAGAAGCCTACTGCAGGGCTGTTGCCTTAAGAAAACAAATACATGATTTATAGTGACATCAAGTGATATAGAATATATGGAGGCTTTAACTAGTATAAAATCAGCAAATACTTTAATGTTTTTCCTGCTGTTATTCAGCAATCAGCATGCTTTCCAAAATTCCTCTCTGTATTATAAACATTGCACAGCTTTATTTAAGACTGTGAACCCTAAGGGTGCTTCTCTATTCTATTTAGAACTGAATCTATTGTGCATACAAGGAAAACTTGACTTTAATACAAATTTACATAACCAGTCAACGATTTTATTTTATTTTTTAAAACAAAAGTCCTGTAGACACAACACAAGTTGTCCTATTGTCTTTATTATTAAGGTAATCACCCAACCAAAAACCTAACGTACTGTATCCTTTAAGAAGACCTATGCACTAATGCTGCGTACACATGGCCGGTTTTCCCATCGGAATAAACTCCAAAGGTTTTTCCGACGGCGATCCGACAGAGTTCCGCTGAAACTGTCGTGTGTACACACGATCACACCAAAGTCTGATCGTTAAGAACGTGGTGACTTACAACACATACTACGGGACTAGAAAAAGGAAGTTCAATAGCCAGTAGCCAATAGCCTCTGTCTTGTACTTGCTTCAGAGCATGCTTCGTTTTTGGTCTGTCAGAAAGATTTAAAACATGTTCTATTTTTGGGCCCGTCAGAATTTTCGGGAAAAAAATCCAATGAGGCATACACACGATCGGAATAGACGATGAAAAGATTCCGTCTGACTTTTTCTATTGGACATTCCGCTCATGTGTAAACGGCATAAGAGTGGCTGGTGAGTTAATAACACTATTGTCAATTGTCCTGGCACATTAGGAGGAGACCAATGCTACTAAGTTTTATTAGTCCTGTGGCTTGTTCATTTACTATTGGAGCCTGAGCATCAATTGTTAGTTGTTATGTTAGTCAGGTTGTACATTGTTATTTTATAAGTGTTTGTATACCTGTTAGCCGGGGTATGCCCCAAGGCTATGTTTTATACTTAAAAAAAGGGGGGTGTGTGCGCTTACTTATTAAACCCCAAAATAAGAGAAAAAAGACAATCTTATAAACACAATCTTATAAAATGACCAAGTGTAAATCAATGTGAGAATATGTGAAACATCAAAAGTGGTCAATAAAAAAGTGGATCAACTCAAACAATTAAAAATTGCGGGTATGTGCAAGAACTAATTAAGATTACTACATGCAACAAAAAAAGTGCATAAAACCTGTGCATATAATACTCGAAACAAATCAGTGAATCACAGCGGTAAAAAAATTAAATAAAATGCAATATGATGTAAACCATATATGTGAAGCACAATCGTGTCAGTGCATCAAACTAAAGTGTCCCAAATAGCATCCAATAAAGACATGCCACTAAAGATTAAAAAATCGCAGCACAGAAAAAGCGTCAATCGGGTTGAAGTGCAAAGTGCCAAACGTGAAACGATCCTCTGGTGGTGATCCGTGCCAGTGGTTGTGCTATCACTAGGTAATTACCTCCCTGCTGCGGGATTAAGCAGCAAAACAGACACACGGGGCAATCAGGAAACAGAGGATGATCCAGGTGATGGCTGTACAATGGAATCTTGGAGATGACACAAATATATCCAGTTTCCTTGTGTATGGTCACCAGGCTCAAAAGGATAAACCGAGAGATACCGCCATAGTGTAGTATTTTTAAAACAATTTTATTAAAAGTAAAAATAACTACTCACAAGAGGGTGGACATGTAAAGCACAGCAGACCGCCGAGCAACTAGCCCGGATGTAAACGTCACTTCCGGCTCCTACGCGTTACGTCAACAATAGGACTTCAACTGGGATAGCAAGATGGTGACAGGAAGTGATTTTTAAGAGCTCTGGGCGGAGAACTTCCGCCCATAGTTCATATGGTGTTAATGAGTATCAGGGCTGATGTGTATATGGGCGGACAAATAGGAGCGGGTGGGCGTATCAAGACAACGTTCGCCTCACCCTATCATATATCATGCTAAGGAAAACAGGGAAATTATATAAGGGGACGGACCAATCAGGGTGGGTATACTCCTCACTTGATCGAGCTCACACCGCAAATGCTGTGTGCAGCATGTCAGACACTTGCATAAAGACAAAGAAAAACGAAAAAGGACGGCGGAGCAAGGGGAAAAAGACAATATATGTCTATAAAGCTATATGGCCGTCACCCCGAAACAGATACTATTATGTCTGGACCGCAATACTGTAAAAAACATTTATTAGAAAGTAGTTTCACAAAAGCTAGACTAAAATACAGCTGGGGAATATTATGTAGATGTATAGAGCTGGATAGACTGCCGGTAGCCATATTACTGTAGCCTAAATTGCAAAGAGGCAGATAGATCAGCATATCCCTGTAATGGGCCAGCAATATGACACTCGGTAAACTAGTATCTACAAATACAAATGGAATAATGGGAAAATAAAGAACGGCCATAAAAAATAATCTTAAAATTGATAACCATAAAATATCCTGCACCAAGGATAAAAAATGGGAATAAAATAGACTAAAAATAGACCAGGACAGACCATAAAGGGGGAGAGAAACAAATGTCAAATGGTATATTAAAGCATTTAAAAATATCTTAAAAAAGGTTATAAAAAAAATGGTTATGTTTAAAATATCATTAAAATATTTCAAACCACAGTATAAGGGGCAGGACCCAGAAATGACGTATACATTACACAAAATAGCAGATAAAATGTTACGTTGTTTACAATAAAACAATCAATTACCGAAATGTGGAAAAAAGCCTAGTGTGGTCAGATCACAATAAATAATAGATACTAAAAACCGTCTACCAAAATTAAAAATCGCTAATAAAGCAGTTTAAATCAAATTCAACGTTTAATCCCCTGGGGGTGAAAGTGTCTAAAGAAAAAATCCACTTAGACTCAATTTGACTTAGAGTCCTCACTTTATGTCCCCCTCTCCAATGTTTAGCGTAGGGGACAATACCCCAAAATTTTAAATGTTTGGGGTCTCTGTTATGGTGGATGGCAAAGTGTTTGGAAACATTATGTTTATCGTATCCCTTCTGGATGTTCTGTATATGTTCCTTGAGTCTGGTCTTTAAAGGTCTTTTAGTGCGGCCCACATATTGTAGGCCGCAACTACACTCAAGGACATAGACAGCTCCTACTGTGTTACAGCAAATAAAATCTTTAATTTTGTGTGTATTGCCAGTGCTAGTGGATAGTGATGGCCGAACGGTTCGCCCGGCGGTCGTTTCGCGGCGAATTTCCGACTTTCGCCGTCCGCGGGTTCGAACGCCTTTTTCCGTCGTTCGCCCCGGCGGACTTACGTGTTTAATGTATACAAGAACTTTAACCTTTCGTGACACGTTTATCATGTGTTACAGGACAACCAATTGAGACATGACAGCTCATGGACACTTGGACATTCCCCCTAACCTATAAATACACCCGATCCGGTGGCCATTTTACATTCTTTCTTCTGTCACTGTAGGGAAAGGATCCTGTGTGGAGTAGGGACAGAGAAAACGCTAGCTATTTGGTACACAAAAGTTCTTTTCAGGACTGGTATAGGTGTTAGGTCAGCAGCCTGAGTTTCTTTTGTCAGTTTAGATAAAGGGACAGAGCGCTGTATGCTGCTATTTTAGGGACAGCTCAGCCAGATTAGTCTTTCTTCATCATCATCATCATCATCATCATTAGCTGTTACTATCAGGTCCACAAAAGAGCTGTTCCAGCTAATCGTTCCAGCCTACTCTTTTTTGCCAATTTGTATAGGGACAGGCAGGAAGCAGTGTGTCAGGCAGTGAGGATAATTTTAAAGACTTGCTGTTACTATTAGTTCCACAAAGGTTCTTTTCAGGACTGGTATCAGTGGTACGGTAATAGGCTTGTACACGTATAATATTCTTTCTTCCAAATATAGAAAGAATATTATACTTGACTGCTGCCCTTCTGCTGCAGTCTGCTAATCATTCACAACTCACTTGTTCCACAAAGCTCTTTATCAGGACTGGTAACTTGGTCTGTCTAGGGTGCTACGGTACATAGGCTTGGGTGCGGTACAGTCTGCTGTTCTGTAAGGACCGCTATCGGTCCACAATACATAGGGTTGCCGTGCACTACTGCTGACCGCTGCCCTATACTGCAGCAGTCCTTCATTGGTATAGGGACTGACGTACAGTCTGCTAATCACTAACACACAACCTGCTTGGTCCACAAAAGTTCTTATAAGGACTGGTAACTTGGTATAGGGTGCTACGGTACATAGGCCTGAGTGCGTTACAGTCTGCTGTTCTGTAAGGACCGCTATCGGTCCACAATACATAGGGTTGCCGTGCACTACTGCTGACCGCTGCCCTATACTGCAGCAGTCCTTCAGCGGTATAGGGACTGACGCACAGTCTGCTAAACACTAACACACAACCTGCTTGGTCCACAAAAGTTTTTATAAGGACTGGTAACTTGGTATAGGGTGCTACGGTACATAGGCCTGAGTGCAGTACAGTCTGCTGTTCTGTAAGGACCGCTATCGGTCCACAATACATAGGGTTGCCGTGCACTACTGCTGACCGCTGCCCTATACTGCAGCAGTCCTTCATTGGTATAGGGACTGACGTACAGTCTGCTAATCACTAACACACAACCTGCTTGGTCCACAAAAGTTCTTATAAGGACTGGTAACTTGGTATAGGGTGCTACGGTACATAGGCCTGAGTGCGTTACAGTCTGCTGTTCTGTAAGGACCGCTATCGGTCCACAATACATAGGGTTGCCGTGCACTACTGCTGACCGCTGCCCTATACTGCAGCAGTCCTTCATTGGTATAGGGACTGACGTACAGTCTGCTAATCACTAACACACAACCTGCTTGTTCCACAAAAGTTCTTATAAGGACTGGTAACTTGGTATAGGGTGCTACGGTACATAGGCCTGAGTGCGTTACAGTCTGCTGTTCTGTAAGGACCGCTATCGGTCCACAATACATAGGGTTGCCGTGCACTACTGCTGACCGCTGCCCTATACTGCAGCAGTCCTTCATTGGTATAGGGACTGACGTACAGTCTGCTAATCACTAACACACAACCTGCTTGGTCCACAAAAGTTCTTATAAGGACTGGTAACTTGGTATAGGGTGCTACGGTACATAGGCCTGAGTGCGTTACAGTCTGCTGTTCTGTAAGGACCGCTATCGGTCCACAATACATAGGGTTGCCGTGCACTACTGCTGACCGCTGCCCTATACTGCAGCAGTCCTTCAGCGGTATAGGGACTGACGCACAGTCTGCTAAACACTAACACACAACCTGCTTGGTCCACAAAAGTTTTTATAAGGACTGGTAACTTGGTATAGGGTGCTACGGTACATAGGCCTGAGTGCGTTACAGTCTGCTGTTCTGTAAGGACCGCTATCGGTCCACAATACATAGGGTTGCCGTGCACTACTGCTGACCGCTGCCCTATACTGCAGCAGTCCTTCATTGGTATAGGGACTGACGTACAGTCTGCTAATCACTAACACACAACCTGCTTGGTCCACAAAAGTTCTTATAAGGACTGGTAACTTGGTATAGGGTGCTACGGTACATAGGCCTGAGTGCGTTACAGTCTGCTGTTCTGTAAGGACCGCTATCGGTCCACAATACATAGGGTTGCCGTGCACTACTGCTGACCGCTGCCCTATACTGCAGCAGTCCTTCAGCGGTATAGGGACTGACGCACAGTCTGCTAAACACTAACACACAACCTGCTTGGTCCACAAAAGTTTTTATAAGGACTGGTAACTTGGTATAGGGTGCTACGGTACATAGGCCTGAGTGCAGTACAGTCTGCTGTTCTGTAAGGACCGCTATCGGTCCACAATACATAGGGTTGCCGTGCACTACTGCTGACCGCTGCCCTATACTGCAGCAGTCCTTCATTGGTATAGGGACTGACGTACAGTCTGCTAATCACTAACACACAACCTGCTTGGTCCACAAAAGTTCTTATAAGGACTGGTAACTTGGTATAGGGTGCTACGGTACATAGGCCTGAGTGCGTTACAGTCTGCTGTTCTGTAAGGACCGCTATCGGTCCACAATACATAGGGTTGCCGTGCACTACTGCTGACCGCTGCCCTATACTGCAGCAGTCCTTCATTGGTATAGGGACTGACGTACAGTCTGCTAATCACTAACACACAACCTGCTTGTTCCACAAAAGTTCTTATAAGGACTGGTAACTTGGTATAGGGTGCTACGGTACATAGGCTTGAGTGCGGTACAGTCTGCTGTTCTGTAAGGACCGCTATCGGTCCACAATAGATAGGGTTGACGTGCACCACTGCTGACCGCTGCCCTATACTGCAGCAGTCCTTCAGCGGTATAGGGACTGACGTACAGTCTGCTAATCACTAACACACAACCTGCTTGTTCCACAAAAGTTCTTATAAGGACTGGTAACTTGGTATAGGGTGCTACGGTACATAGGCTTGAGTGCGGTACAGTCTGCTGTTCTGTAAGGACCGCTATCGGTCCACAATAGATAGGGTTGACGTGCACCACTGCTGACCGCTGCCCTATACTGCAGCAGTCCTTCAGCGGTATAGGGACTGACGTACAGTCTGCTAAACACTAATACACAACCTGCTTGGTCCACAAAAGTTCTTATAAGGACTGGTAACTTGGTATAGGGTGCTACGGTACATAGGCTTGAGTGCGGTACAGTCTGCTGTTCTGTAAGGACCGCTATCGGTCCACAATAGATAGGGTTGACGTGCACCACTGCTGACCGCTGCCCTATACTGCAGCAGTCCTTCAGCGGTATAGGGACTGACGTACAGTCTGCTAAACACTAATACACAACCTGCTTGGTC